>NW_027210610.1:3105000-4305000 GCF_029030835.1 Brachyistius frenatus | reverse complement strand
CCGGAGAACAATGTTTTGGCAATAAAAAAAAAAAAAAAAAAAAAAATAAAAAAAAAACCCAAAGCGGCGGATTCGGAGAAAAAAAACACGTTTGGAAACAACTGCGGTCATGCGTAGGTGAGTGGAAACCCCCACGAAGGGGACTTTTTTTTTTAATTATTATTATTATTATTATCATCTGCGGTTTGTTTTTTTTGTTTTGTTTTTGTGGGGGTCGAAGCTTTTACAAGGCGAACCGATCGTCTGTGTGTCGGCGGCGACGCACCGAGAAACCAGCATCATTGTTTCGGTCTCAGCGGGCCGTAATGCGGCTTTTCGAGTCGGGTCGCAGCTTAGCGAGCTAACGGGGAGCTAACGACGAGCTAACGGCGAGCTAACGGCGAGCTACAGCTCGTGGCGGCTCGATTGTTAATAAAAGAAAAACACCAGCTCGCGCTGCCAAAGCGTCGCGAGTTGTTTTTATATACCTTGCCAGTCCCACGTGTTCCGGGTGGATTGTTTTATTATTGTTATTATTATTATTGTTATTATGTTTGCTGGCTAAATGTTCCCGGTGAAGCGCTTTACCCCCGAGGTTGTATTCACTGCTAAAGTTAGCTCAGTAAATAAAAGCGGCAGCGCTGCTTCTCGGTCAGATTTGATTTCACGAGCGTCATCAAAAGCTTCAGCTGACTCCGCAAAGCTCCTTTTAATTTCTCTTTTTAAAAAAAAAAATTAAAAAAAAAAAGTTGCTTTTCTTTTATTCCCCCTATCGATCTTCAGAGAGATACTCCGAAAATATGACCGTGTAAATTTTTTTTTTTTTTTAAATATACGTGTTATTTAGCGTTAGCTTGGTTTGATAGCAGCTTGCAGGTAAACGTGCTAAATTAAAAAAAAAAAAAAAATTAAAAAAAAATGTTACATGGCTTATGACGAATCTAATAGACGGTTGTCTCCAGATAGCAGCAGGAGGTAAGATGTTAGCGGGCCTCGCGACTTTTAGTGTTGGTGCGACTTTGATTTGAAGAACTGAATCCGCTGATCGCGTCTCATTGTTGCTCGTCGGCTAGCCCCGCTAGCCGGCTAACTATTATGCATCACAAAAGCTCATCCTCTCTCTCTGTTGTTGTTGAAATGCCAAATGGTCAGCTGGTGGAGACCAAACAATAAATTCTCACTCCTCTGTGCTTGTTCAGACCCCCCCCCCACCCCCCTGCCCGACCCCCACCCCTACCCCTCCACCCCCTGCACGTCCCCACCGCGCCCGGCATGAAAAGCGTCGAGATGTCTCGCTGCGTTTGACCTAAATATATATCGTTTGTTTTAAGGGGGAAGTGAGCTGAACCGATTCATTTTGCCGATACCGCAACCGATGCTCTCCCCTTCCGGGTTTCCTGTTCGTGCGGGGTTATTAGTCAAAAAGATGACAATCGGTCCAGCGTGCATCAAAGGGACGTCTTGTCTGACGACAAGCTACTTCCCCAGATTTTTTTTTATATTTTTATTTTTTTATTTTGGCTCTGGTCCAAGTCACATGTGGTGTTAAATGTAGAACAATAGTGAGGTGGATTAAATATATGCCTTTGATAGTTCTTTTGTTTTTCTTCTTCTCATCTTGAACAGAATTTACAAAAACACGACAGAGCTTAAGCTTCTTCTTACACTTTTCTTTCTTTATTTTAAATAATGTTATCTGGTGCTTTTAACCAGATTTACTTAAAATCTAAACACCCATATCTACTTTTGTATTCAAGCCTTAAATACTTTGTTTTTCATTTCAAAATGATGTGTGTTTTAGTCTGCGGTAAAGATTAAATCTATTTCAGTATTTAAACCAAAAGTCCTTGAAGCTATGGTAGAGATAAAATGACAAGTACTTCATTTTGAATGTTTTCATACTATCTCTTAAGTATTACTTCATAAGTTCTGATGCGATATGTATCCATTTACCTGCTAAATCCCATTATGCTGTATTGTATTTCACTAAGTGAGGTGTTTATTTCAAATTAGTTTTTATTTCCTCAGTGCAAACTAAATGTGTTTTGTCCTAAGTGATCATTTAAGGTTTCCGGTTACTGTACCAGTGCTACAGTCGGATAAAGCCGAGCCTACTCGGTAATTAATGGGGATCTTTGGGGAAATTCAGAGATCATTATGGGAAGTGACACACTGTAACTGCTGTCTATATCACAATATCAATAATGCCTTTTATTTAAAAAAATATATATATATATATATATATCTTACGTGATCGTAAGCTTCATATCTTTGTGTTTTTGATCATTGGTTGGGCATTACAGTGGCATGTTGTCCACTGAACAACGTGCCAATTTATTGAAATAATTACAGATGAAGTGAAAATAGAAATAATTGTTAGTTGCATCCCTACTTTGTGGTTGAGACCGAATTTACTTCACTGGAACGCGCGATCGTGGATCAGACTCGCAACGAAACGTGGTGGTTGTTTTCGATTTGTCTCTTTTGTTTTCGTGTCTTGTCGTCTTCCATATGTAACGCGGCTCTTCATCCGTCTTGTCTTTCAGGATATTCTCCTCCTGCATTCCTCTCTAGATTAATTACCCTCCTTCTCCCCTGCACAAAGCAAAACCACCGACATGAGTATTATCCAAGACAAGTTAGGCAATGAGTTTTTGCGCAACGGCGGCATGGACCCCAACTTTGCACCAGGTATGCTTATGTTCAGCCACCTGCCACCAGTCACCACCTTCACCCGGCTGGCCTCCCAGTCCGTCATGGGCGAGCTGCCCCAGGAGATGATCCTGAAGAAAGAGCGCGACTCGCCCCCAGAACACCAGGACGCCACCACTGTGAACTCGGGGGGCTTCCTTCACAGCATGGGCATCAAGCAAGAGCGTCTCAGCGAACTGGATTACCGCATGCCCCTCTACGGCGGGGGTGGAGGAGTGGGGATGAACTGTGGCGGAGGGGCCGCGGGGAAGAGTGGTACTGACATGGGGGATATGTCTTTCGGCAACCACCACCAAAATCACCAGAACATGCTCCTGCATGACCTCAGCCTCAGCAACATTCGCTCCCTTGGCGAACCGGTGAGTTTTGAGTCATTTGCCAGTTGACTTTTAGCTGCTTAGTTTGTCCCCTTGCTGCCAGGACAGGGATTGTAATGTGCCGGGTTTGGCTTTATTGACCCTTTTTGACTCGTAGACCAGCGATTGTCCCTTATCTGCCTTCAATTAGCTGCGGTATAAATATTTGTGTTTGCCCTTAGATGCCTGTAAGACCAGTTAAAGAGACAAAAGAGTCCTCAGGTAAAAGAGGACGGAGGAGCAACGGGGACGGGCAGGGAGGCAAAGTTCGAAGGAAACGCAATGACGCTGCGAAGGTAAATCACTCGCCTGCTTCACGACGCCAACGAATCGTGTTTGTTTCGCTGAAAAGTATCGGCACGTGAAAAAGGCCGGTGTTTCGCCGTCTCTTAAAGACAAGAGACGTTGACGTGTACCACTTGTACTCTTGGTTTTCTCCTCGCAGGCCATGATGTTGGACGCAGATGGATCCTGTCTGTCCCCCAATTCGAAACCACATATCTGTGAGCACTGTAATGCAGCCTTCCGCAGCTCCTACCACTTGCGTAGACACGTGCTCATACACACAGGTGAGAGAATTTCGCTGCTTGTTGGTGCTTTATTCGTCATATTTAATACATTAAAGTACGTCTCGCGGTTCAAATGTAACGCTCGCGTTGCTGATCAGAGCTTTTTTGCTGGGAGAAAGAAAAAAAGTCGGTAGCAGAGGCAGCTTCTGCTTTCCTTTTGCTATTTAACATAATGTTGTGGCAAACTGCCATGAAGCCGGCAAGTTTAGATGAAATGCACAACTACAAGTCCGTCTTCTTATATTCTGAATGTTCAGCTGTGGGTAAGGCTGTGTGACCAAGAACATGGAAAAGCAGATTTATGATTAATGAACACTAAAACTTCCCCATGAGCACTTGAGACCTTATTTCCAACCAGACCGTCCCTGAGGTCAGCAATGACTTTATGATTACTCATGTATTTCTGGAAGTCTTAGTCATTCCCGTTGCTGGGAATTCCTTTCTTTGATCTTGAACTCATAAAGATTTTAAGGGAAAAACATTTTTACAGCCTCAGTTTAAAAAACAAAACAAAAACCAAAACATTTTCATTGTTTTGCAGATAGGAAATACATTGTTGTTGTAAAAATATTTTGTCTGGAATGTGGCCCTTTGCTGCTCTGAATGAACAATGGATACCTAAACCTTTATTTAATTAGGTCATTCAGTTTCCTCAACACATCTCTTACTTCCACTGTTACCGTGAGGCCGGTCAGCTTTGCGAGTCTCCTAGGTTCCATTTTTGATGGGTACAGTGAACACAGCGGTGCGACGGGCCGGGCTTTAATTAATGTGGTGAGCGTATGGTTGTACTCTTGATCGCACAGGTGAGAGGCCTTTCCGGTGCAGTCAGTGTAACATGAGCTTCATACAGAAGTACCTGCTCCAGCGGCACGAGAAGATCCACAGCGGTGAGTTTCTGCACGCGGCTGTAACTGTACGCCGAAGTCATTTCGACTAAAGGTGTCCCGTTTATTCTGTAAACCGTCACCGCTGCCTTTTGCAGGGGAGAAGCCTTTCAGCTGCGACCAGTGTAACATGCGCTTTATCCAGAAGTACCACATGGAGCGGCACAAGAGGACACACAGTGGCGAGAAGCCATATCGCTGCGATACCTGCCAACAAGTAAGACGTTTGTAACTTGGTTTTTACCAGGTCGCGCGCAACGCTTTGTTTTTCTCCGATGGCGCCGTCGGCTTTATTTGCAGTTAGAATCGTCTCGTATCGGAAAGTGTGTGTGTGTGTGTGTGTGTGTGTGTGTGTGTGTGTGTGTGTGTGTGTGTGTGTGTGTGTGTGTGTGTGTGTGTGTGTGTAAAGGTCGTGCATTATCATCCTTAGCATGAGAGTCGTGCTGCATTTTGTCTGAACGTCCGCACTAAAGTTCCTTATTAAGCCGAGTGGTGTCAGAAGACGTCGGGTTATATAATGTTTTCTCGTGAAATTCAACGCCCGTACTTTTGAGCTGCATTTCCGCAAATTTAAAAAAAAAAACAGCTTCTGTTCATGCAGCGGAAACTAAGACCGTATTTCTCTCCCTTAGTTTTTCTCAAGAACAGACCGGTTATTGAAGCACAAACGGACTTGTGGAGAAGCCATAAAGAAGGGCCTAGACCCGAACATGCTGGAGCTCAGCGAAGCGGAGCTAGGCCAGGGCAGCTATTCACTCACTCAGGGAAACTCTACCACCTCTGGACGCAAGAGGGGAAAGTCCAAAAACGGTGAGGGCAAGAGGAAGAAGAACGCCTCAGCGGCAGCAGCCTCGTCTTCGGGAGGGATGGGCATGCAGGGCTACGGCATGGATCAGCCCTCGGGCTCTGACCCCGCCATGCAGGGACGTACTCCCAAATTGGTCTTTAAAAAAGGTGGCCGCAAGGGACTCGACAAGGGTCTGCTTTCTCTGGAAGTCGCTGGCGACGGGCAAAAACTGTTGTGCCCGAAGCCCGGCTCCATGGATCACGTGGAGGGTTGTGGCCTTGATAACATGGGTCTTCTCCACGGACCCGGGGGCAACAAGCCCGGGCCAACCACCAGCAGCAACTACGACGATGCAATGCAGTTTGTGAAAAAGCGGCGCTACCTCCATGCAGTTAACATTGACTATGGAGCCGGCTCACTGCACATGGCGTCCCAGGGCGGTAGTGTAATCCACGGCTCCCTGGGGCCCGAGCCCACGCTGGCCATGCTGGACTCCTCCCCGCTGGACCTCAAGCACGACAAGTCGGGCATTCCAGATGAGGTACTGCAAAGCCTGCTCGATCACTATAGCCATAAGCCCGAGGGTTCGCACCACCATGATGTGACTTTTGATCTGCCCGACCACCCGCACCATGTAGACCTCCAGCCAGCAGCCCCCGTTACCCCGGAGCTGGAGGACGACTCGCCCAACGGCGGGGACAAAACAACAGTGATGAGCGAGTACTCAAAGTTCCTCCTGCTGGCCCTGGAACGCACCAGCCATAATGGACCCTTCCCCAGCCTCGGCCCCACGGGGCCCTTCCCACTGCTGTCCATCAGCTCCAGTCCCACAGGGCCCCTGTTCTCTGACAAACACATCTACACCACGTCCCCGATGGACTGTGGCTACCTGCCTATCGCTGCCGCTTCATCCAACTCCTCTTCGTCCTCCTCCAAGTCCCACTACGGCATGCTCATCGGCTCCTCCTCCCTGACGGGCTACCACCTCGGCCTGGAAACTGCCAGCCACCAGCAGCTGACTCCATCTCAGGAGCTGACTGAACAGTTGGAGAAGCAGCACTCCCCCGGCACCTTCAACCTACCTCCCCAGGACCTCACTGCTCCTGCAGAGGGCCCCAAGGGGCATCAGCCCAAGGCTGGTGGGAGCACCGCACCCACCAATGGCTCCACCTACCCAAACCTGTCCCCGCTGAACCCCCCTAAAGAAACCACATACCAGATTGAGAACTTCGCCCAGGCCTTTGGCTCCCAGTTCAAGTCAGGACGGCGGACCCCTCTGAGCTACGGCAACGATCCTGGGACAGAGGTAGACCACCGACTACGGACTCCAGTGTCAGAATTCTCAGGGTATACCAGTTTGTTAGCTGACGTCAGTGAGCCAGTGAGTACAGGATCAAAAACCCCGACAAGCCAAAGTTTCAGATAAGGGTCAAATGAGGTGAATCCAGCAGGGGGCTGTTCTGTTACTGTCCATACAGCCCCCCCCCCCCCCCACACACCATCCTAATT
Organism: Brachyistius frenatus; assembly: GCF_029030835.1. Classification (NCBI taxonomy): domain Eukaryota; kingdom Metazoa; phylum Chordata; class Actinopteri; family Embiotocidae; genus Brachyistius; species Brachyistius frenatus. Next base: position 4,298,201 of record NW_027210610.1, on the reverse strand, counting down.
TTGTTCTTGTAGCAAAGATTTGTTTTTTAAACACTGCCATTAATTGTTAATAAAAAAAATGACCAGGGAGGGTCTTCCATGGCCTCAAATGCAATTTTTTAAAATATTCTCATTTTTATTACGTAGTTGCTCGATTTTTGTTTAAGAGTAGTGATTTTGATATGAACGTACCGTAGATTTAAATGTAATTTAAAACATTTAGAGGGTAGCTATGAACTTGCTTGTTTTTTTGTTTTGTTTTTCTTCGTCGTCTGTACCCTTGTGTTTTATCAATCATCATCATACCATTGTAAAGTAATAATGAACAGTTTTGATGATTTCAATAATAACATTTGTGGCAGGGAAAGGCCCAGATTTCAAATGGCAAAAAAAGTATATATTGTCTGTTACAAGAAACATGTTAACTCAGGAAAATAGGCAAAATTGTGTAATATGACTTTGTATTATGAGATGCAATTAGCACAGTTTTTACAGGTGTACTTTGAGACTACAAAGCTTTGATTTTGTTTTTATTTTTGTTTTTTTCTTTGGGATGTTTTTTTTTGTTGTTGTGTTTTTTTTAAACTCGTCAGAACAACAAATTTCAAAACGTGTTCATGTTTGGTTTCTACTGCGTGTAGCTTTGACGAGATTACGGTACTGTTTCGTTACTGTGAAGACATCCACAATCCTTTTGAAAGCTACGCGTACACAAGTTAGTCCGAGTCGTAGCCAAGTTTAGCCTTCGGTGCTCGCACGGCAGGTGAAGAGGACGCTCCGGCGTCACCGGCTGTTGTTTTGTCGGCGTCCGTCGACGAAGCCCGCGCGACCGCGCCCTCCTCTGCCTGCGGGCGCCAGTTTGGTCGTAGAAAAGATGCCGCGTAGGCAAAAAAAAAAAAAAAAAAAAAGGATTAAAAAAAAAAAAAAAAAAAGAAGAAGAAATCCTACCTAGAGGTGACCGGCGTGTCCCAGATAACAGCTGTCCGTTTCAGAATGCAATGAGCGCCGGTCGGTGATCGTTTCATCGTGCTGTTGCTGAAGTGATTTTTATTTTTTATTTTCAAACAAGTCACCACTTTTCTACTCCGCTCTTTGCTGTTTGTTTTTTGTGTCAGCGGAATCAAACGAGCACTTTTTTTAATTTTTTTTCAACAAATCTCCATTGGATACAACAATAACCCGTTCAATTTGCATATGTGATAAGTGATTCTTATGCTAATTATTATTATTATTATTTTAAGAGGAGAAAAACTGTGAACGGGAGGGAGGGAGGGAGGGACGGGGGAGGGAGGGAGGGAGGGGGAAGTGGGCCGGGCTATTTGCTGGGCTCTGACGGGGGTTGACTAGGCATGACCATGGGCATTTTAAATGTATTTGTTGTTTTTTTCTCAAGGGTAGAAGATAGGGGAGTGATGGGAGGGGGGGGTGCGATTATTATTATTATTTTTTTTTTATTTTTTTTTTTTCTTACGGTTTTTCGGGTGATGTTGTAAAAAGATGATTTGCCATAATTCTGTTCTACAATATTTTGAGAGTACCTCTTTGTATTTAAGTGTTTTTTGAGAGATGGGCTGACATGCTGGAACCCTTATATCTTTAAACCCACGGGTATGTTGGAGGCATACCCAATCCCTTTTTATTTATTCTCCACTAGCCACAAAAGAACTCGATAGCAGATCATTTTTAGGCAAGTAATCAGCGGACCTACTCCCGATCCTTCGTGTTTTTATGAATTTCTTAACGGCCCGTTTTAGTCATTGCTAGAAACGGCTTCAGTCATACAGTTAAGAAACAGAAAAGTTAAGTTTGATCCACCTCCCCTTCCCAAAATGCAGCCCTGCTCTCACAAGAATACACAATGGCCTTCTTTGTCTTCCATGGCTAAAGCCATTCTTTCCCGGCAGCCAGGGTTGATATTTAATTTAGTTGATTTCCTGAGAGCCGTAACCCCCCCGCCCCACCCCCTTTCCTTTTCCTATGTCTGTGAGCTCCACAGCCAAGAGACTTTGAAGCTGCTCAGATCACAGGGAACAAAGACTGACTGACCAGCCACTTCACTCCAAACACACACTATGCTTTTAAAAGGAGAGAAAAAGAGTGGGTGAGACGGAGAAGAAAAGAGAAAGAAAGAAAGAAAAAAAAAAAAAGACAAAAAGATTGACCTAAATATACCTCATATCACCTAAAGCGTAAGAAAGCAGGGACGCGTTTCATGTATGTAGTTGAAATATTTGTAGTATAGGTTCGACATATTGTATAATCATTTAACACTGCCTGTGTTTACAATTATAGAGCAAATGATTCATCAAAATGCAAATGTATTTTTTTTTTTTCTGTAAAGACATCCACGCCAAGCAGTGTTGCATTATAGATGCCTCATAGAACATTCATTTTTCTCATGTTATATCCCTTATTTTTGTTACTTGCCATAATGTGTTTTGATATGATCGCTAGAAGGATATTGTTTACAAAAATGTACAAAAACACTAAAAACGTGTGTTCATTTCTTTTTTTGGGAGGGGCGGGGGAGTTTTTCTCCAGTATGCATGATAAAGACATTTTTGTACGGCTTTTATTTCTGACTGTCACCTCAATACCAAATTTTGTAGCAGAAGCCTCCCCGTTCCTTTGTCTTATTTGTTCTAGACCCCTTGTGATATGATTTCCCAGGCTGTACCTGTTATTGAGATGATGAACAGATTAGAGAAGCCAATAAAAACTTTGTTACAAAAAAAAAAAGTGTGTTTTTGTCACTCAAAAGTACTGAAAATTCCTCAGATTTCCAAATTGTGTGTGTGTGTGTGTGTGTGTGTGTGTGTGTGTGTGTGTGTGTGTGTGTGTGTGTGTGTGTGTGTATATTTACACTGCTCAAAAAAATAAAGGGAACACTTAAACAACACATCCTTTACGAGTACTCTTTAAAAAAAAATGCTGAAATCAGTAAAATACGCCGTTCCCCAAACCACACGTGCTCGTTCCGGAACTACAGCGCTAAAAGGGAAATTGACCCGAGTTCATACAGAGAAGTCCGAACAAGGAGGAAGAAGAAGACAGGGGGACCGGCTGCTACCTCACTATGTTAGCAGAGCCAGGCCAGGTGAGCTGAATCTCCATGACGACACGACTACTCACCGGACTTCTGCAGCGATAGACCTGCCCAGAAACACATCACACAGGGACAGAGAGAACAGGAGTCCACTCAGTTTAGATGAGGTATGTGGCAGCACAATTGAAGTCAAAAACTTTTTTTCTTTCTTTTTTTTTTTTTTTTTATGACTTTATTACTTCGGTTGTCTGTTTTATTGCAGGGGCAGCTCGCATTTCACCAAACACTGAACTGGATGGAGCAAGTAGATGCAGCTTGCTCCACCTGAGTAATTAAATCCTGTTTACAGTCTTGTCACATGATCCCGCCGTGAAGAATATATTTGTGTGACTCTATTATTCATGCCAGAGCCCCTGCTGCCGGAGGATGGAGCTGTTTTTCCTCCCAAGTGACCCAGGATCTCCTGACCAACATAAACTCAGGTGGAATACTAACAACAACACTGATATTCAAATACAGTTGATGTTTCATATGCTGTGCGAGTGGCCTTGTTAGTGGGTGTTGGGCTGTCAGAGTTGAATATAATGTCAACAAAGAGTATTGTTATCACATCCACTTCACACCGTGGGCCTCCATGGCTCTGAAAAACCCGTTTCCCAGACACTGCAGAAGTGCTGGAGATCTGCTTGGTTTTTATGGCCACTGACTCTTTATCTTTTGTATGGAACAGCTGAGCAACGTCAACCCTTTTGTGCTGTGTGAATACTGTCTGTCGGTAGCGTCCGATGAGGGGGAACAGATGTGTTTTCACTCTTGTTTATCTTTCTCGATGTGTGTGAATCTATCTCTCAGCCCCGAACATCACGATCCACATCACTTATAATCATCCCATGATCACAATCTTTTATTCATCTTGTAGCAAATGGTTTAGTTTCCTGATCTCAAACATACATAGCTGTAGTTGGTGGTTTTTTTTGGCCATAATTCTGCCATGATTTTTTTTTTCCTAACTTAAACATTACTGTAGTTGCCACATGCAGATGTTGAGTAAGTAGGAATCAAAATCTCTTCTATTGAATACATTGAATAAACTAGAATTACCGCTGATCAGTTGTATGCCACCGCTAACCACTCAAGTTGTAGTTTATGGGCATATCTGTCCAAACCCACGTTGATGTTGCTGCAAAGAAGCTAATGATTCCAAAACATGGATGATTCACACACAACTATATCTATAGAAGATCTATACAATCACCACAATTTCTAGATCGACACCCCAGAAGAATGTCACCAATTTAGTGTCTGTCATAAATGTGAAATGTGGTCGTATTGTCCCGTCTGCCCCTCAAATTTTGTGTTAAATGATGGTCAGAAAGGAAAAACGATTATTTGATCCAATTAGATATTTTAATTATTGAGTTTTGGCACATTTACGTTTTGTTTGGCCACAGCTGCCCCAGATATTTTGCTCGCGCACGTGGGTCAATGTGAGCTGACAGTAACCTTGATCTTTGACCCCGAAATCGAATGAGTTAATCCTCGAGTCCAAGTGAATGTTTGTGCCAAATTTGAAGAGATTCCTATCAGGACGTTCTTGAGATGTCGCATTCAAAAAAACCAGCATGGATGTATGTTGCGAATGCATAAAAACATTAGCATTGACTGTTTCGCAATCCGGGCTTTTGCAGAATAGTCCAATAACATTGCACCAGTTATACACACATCCAACCATGTTAATGGGGCGGCTGTGGCTCAGACGGTAAAGAAGGTTGCCCACCAGTCATAGGGTTGGCGGTTCAATTTCTGGGTCCTCCTGTCCACATACCGAAGCGTCTTTGGGCAAGACACTGAACTCCAAGTTGCTCCCGATGGCAGGCAAACATGCCTCTACCTCCATCCATTGCTGTGTGAATGGCAGGCAAACTGTAAAGCGCTTTAAAAACATGCATATAAGAGCAGACCATTTACCATTTAAAGTCAGTGAAAAGAAATTATGCTGATTGGTGGATTCCTGCCTCAGCATCAATAGCTGTTATGGTGGAAATGCTTCAAGCATAATACGAGGAACAACAGGAAGTCAGTTGGTTGACAAATTAAAGGGACAACCTTAAATAAATGAGTGGAGGAACATACAGTAACACATGGAGATGCTTCCATACCAATTAATGGACTGATGAGTGTGAAAGTGGAAATCTCATTTTACAGTTGTTGGATCTTAACATGATTACACGCTTCATCACCATCATTAAAACTCTAAATTTGGGAACATGTTTTGAAAGAATGATCCTCATCCCTCTGGTAGGATTTTCAGACTTGTGAGCCGAGGAGCACTGAAGCTATTGTGGATGTTCATGGTGGCACTTCAGCTGCCTACAACACTTTCAGAGGTATGAATCATGTCGCCGCGTGATTGATGTGAAATATTTTTTCATTCCTGTACCCTGCTCTGCTTGTTTTGTGTATTATTCCTTAAAAAAAAAAAAAAAAAGCCTTGAGTTCAGGGTTCAGGGCCTTCATGAGAAAGACTGTCGCCTTTGAACATCGTGTTCTTTAGTCTAATCACGGACGTCATGAGTATGCCTCATTGCCAGGAATAGCCTGTTGCGTGGGGTTAAGGATGGGCATAACAAGTGACTTTGGACTTACTGTTAGCAGGAGAGGCAGTTATTGCTCTGCAATCACACCTCTGTTGACACTCCTCACGAAATGTTCATAAAAACTGCTGGTGAAAAAAGGAGCTAGGAAAAAAAATCCTCTAGATATCTCTATTTTAAGGAGTCGGCCATTTACCTGCTCCGAATTGTGAAAATGAGCCGAACTCCCGATCGAGAGTTAAAAATGAACTGTTTTTATATCATTTGGGCACCGAGGTGCTCATCTGTTGAACCATTTCTGAGGAAAAAAAACCCTTCGTTCTCAGCAGACGCTTTGATTTGTCCGAGCGGAAAAGTACAGCTGTTACATACTAACGACTCCACGTTACTGTCAGTGATGAGCATCAGCAGAAAAAAAAAAAAAGCCCACTGACACTGTTATCATGAATGTTATTATTTACAGGGGCATTTTTTTATGACTTGTTAAAATGTCGCATATCGACTTTAATCCCTGTCGCCTACCAGCGCTGTAATTTGATAGTATTTTATCTTGTATTGACTCTATGTCCTGTAAACCTCATGTAAAGAACCTGGGTGTCATTTTGGAGACTTCTTTTAAATTAGACCTGCAGTTTAAATATGTTGTCAAATCCAGCTTCTTTCAGAGGGCCAACCAGGTTTTCTTAGTGACAGCTCAAAAAACTTGAAGCAGCCTCCCCTGTCCCCCATGACGTCGATTTATATTCCCAGTTTAAATTCCAAATAAAAACGTATTTATTTCATTTTCACTAGCATTCCCAGATTGGGCCCAGATTTATATTTGTTTAATGCTGTTACCTGTACATATTTTTGACCAGTGCTGGTTCATATATTTAGAAACTTGTAAGTCCATTAGAGAAATAAATATCAATATCATAATATATTTTCCAAAGCATTACTATTTGCTATTTGCATTAATGGCAGCTCATTAAACAGATATGTTTCTGTTTATCGATTTAATCTCTTTTTTATTTCATTTTCACCGACATAACCTGTGTTTGAACTTTAGTAAAACATACCTGTTTGTATCTTTTGATCATTTCAGTCTTTTTTCCATGGACACCCATGATGACGCTGAAGTGGCGTAAGAGTTGTGTTGATTCACACTTTGCAACTGGGATCAAGGTCAACTCGGAGATGATATTGTTTTATAGGTGGTGATGGGATGATAGTTTGGTTCCCACTTGAACTTTAAAAGACTTTGGGACCATTAGTCCAGATTTAGTTTAAATAATATTGATATTTCCAGCGTTTTAACTTAAATGTAAAAGTCTTGTCAGACTCTTCTTTAGACTTTTTTAAGTGTTTACACCAAGATCGTGTTATCACACATCATGTGACGTCTTCAAACAAAACGTCACATTATCCTTGGTTCCACCCTCTTTTATTGGCCATTCAGTTTCTGATAACGGTGTTGTAAGTGGGTTGAGTCACTTCCAGAATAAACATTATTGGACTTCACATTGGACTTCACAGTTTTCTTTCCATGGTGTTTTGTGGACACTCCTGTTTTAACTGGGCCTGTGAAAAAAAAAATTGTTTGAAGACGGTGCTTCAGGGCTAAATGGTGACCAGTGGAAGTGTAATAAATTCATAAAATGACTGGCAAGAAATGTAATCTTTGTTCCTTATTATTGCCCCAATTGGTAACTTATAAACTCTGAGGCTGAGATATCCTTAAGAAATGGAGCTCGACGTAACAACCAGATGTGTTGAATGAATATTTAAAATAAGCCGGTTTCTCATTATATGTTTCTATTCTTCAGGTATCTTGATTTTGTTTTGGTTCTACAAATTCTCCAACGTCTTCTCAGCTGTGGAGAAGTGTTCATGTACTCCTGAGTGCCAATATGGTGTATATACATTTGGTCTACCCATAGCCACAAAGGAAGACGAGATTTCAAGTAACCCAGGACTCTGAACATAACTACTTATAAATAATGTAAGTTCTGAGAACTGGAAAAAAAAAATCTGATTTTATACCAAAGATTGTTTTGGTATCTTTACTCTTTTAATCAAAAAGACAAAGCAAACCACAGAAATGAACTGTTTGAAATCTGTGTGATTAATTGTGTTTTAATGACAGGTTTTGTTTCATTTTATTTTGAAATACATCAAAAATATTTTCTGTAGGAAACGTTTTTTAATTGATGTTAGAGGAATGTTATCTGACCTCTGCAGTGAAACAATCAATATCAATCAGTCAACAGAAATGAATCTGCAACGTTTTTAATCATCCATCTGTTATTCAGAACAAGGTCACGGGGGGAGCTAGAGCCTGTCCCAGCACACTTTAGGCAAAGGCAGGTTCCACCCTGGACAAGTCCCCAGTTTATCACAGGGCCAACAAATAGAGACCATTCACCCTCTCATTCACATCTAAGGGCAATTTGTAGAATCACCAATGAACCTGAAATGCATGTCTTTGGATGGTGGAGTACCCGGAGAGAACCCACGCAGGCCCAGGGAGAATATTATTAATTAGTATTAATCATGTCATTTGTTATTGTTTTTTTAATTGAAGTAAAAATACCTAACACAGAGTGGTTCTAGCTATTCAGTAATAAGGATCTTCTGCTTTTCTTAGTCTTGTGTTGTATTAAACTGAAGACATTTGAATGGTCAAATATGGTTTTAACAGGCGTGTCCCTGTCTAATTTAAAATATGTTTTTTGATAAGTCAGTTCATGCTTATTTTCACCCTGCATTTCACAGGGTGGCCAGCTCTTATTTTGTATCTGTGTATACCCGTTTCAGCCTAAACTTACAGCTATTATATTTATGACACACTTTTTGGCAATTAACAAAAACAAACATAGAGCTATACAATGTGTCGTGGAAGATTGATGAGGAGATAAATAATGGAAAGTATGCCCCTGAGTCTCCTTTTCTGGTTGGTACACGGTACCACCCTTGAAGGAGTGGCTAATGATTAAAACTGCCAGTGGAGAACACCTGAACTCTTGTCATCCAAGCTTTTAGGGCAATAAAGCCTCGTTCACTCGTTGACCTCACTGGCTCTCTTACTCCTGGTGGATATTTACCGTCCTATTTTTCCCAATGGCTCAAAAATTCACACTCCTGTTTGTCCTTTGGATAGTTGTGGCCATTGTTGGTAAGTAACCTGATTTTATTATCTCGACTTTAAATCCTACATTTTTAAAGTTGTTCATGTCTGATCCACGGGTTTTGGATGAACGTCATCTCGTCCTTTTTCCCCTTCAGTCACAATGACTGGAATTAGTCCCAGTGTCACGTTTTTCATCTGTTGAAACGTTTTTCCTTTATCATCAGAGTACCCCATCTTTTAACATTCAGTTATTTAAGTAATTCTTTTTTCTTTATCTTAGTTTTGTTTCTAAACAAATTAAAAACCCAGACATTTGATTTTCATGCAATCAAAAGGTACCAATAAAGGCAAAATTTGCATGTTTGTTTCAAGCTTTGCCTCGCAACCTTTTTAAATCTGGATTAGTTTGGCACTCAAACAAAAAAAATTATGTATTTGACTAGTGTGTTCATGTCAACAATCTGATTTTACCATATGACCCCGCTGTTTACCTTCCTTCCTTCCTTTGAATAGCCCATTCCAATCAACGAAGTGTCTTTGTTGATTCATGTCCTCTTGTCTGGTTGATGCATTACATGTTTGAAACCTAAATGAGATTTAAGTGAACTTTGTGGGGGCAGGTGCTAGACCTGTTGGTTTTAGTGTTGAAAAGTTATGGGGATGAGTTAACGTGAAAGACCTTATTTGGTCCTACATTTTTTTTTCTTCATCTCAATGGTATATAAAAAATTATTATAAAAAAAAAAGCGGGATTTAACTTTATTTCTTTGTTTGATTTGTTTTCATTTGTGCATTTTGGGTCATTTTTCTCAAAAAAAAAAAAATCTTGTGATTTTGACATTGTTGAACTATATGTCTAAATCTGAACACCTGTATGAGAGCTAGAATTTCTTTATAGCTGCTCACACCACACAGCCAATGTGTTTAAGCAGAATAAAACAGTATGTCGATTCTATGAATTTACTGTCCTTGATGTGGACAACATGAGTAGTTTCACCAGTTCCTATGTATTTATTTATGTATTTACACAGTGAACAGCTGCACTTATTTTATGTTATCAATATAAAGTATGGCGGGGCCATTTAATGCACCATCTACTTCTTCAGCTGTAATTGTTATTGCGTTATTAGTCCTTTTTTATCTTCAAAGAAAGGAAAGGAAAACTGCCAATAAACCCATAAATCATACTGCTGTTTCATAAAATGTTATATTATTTGATCATGATATGCTCTGGCTATTGTTAATAATTCAATGGGAGAAAGGATATAACTTCATGAAGCAGGTTACATTTGAAAAAGTCATTCTCATTTTTGGAAGCATTAACTCTATCTGTTTCTCCTCTTTTTTATGTCCACTCACTCAACTTGTAAAACAATTTTTGTTAATAGACTTAATTGATATTCTCTGGTGTCTAACTTGCTAACATGCATGAGTCAGATGTAGCTGAATACTTTGTCGACAGGTTTTCATTTACCAACTGCTATATTGTGCTGTTTTAACCATTACAGTCCCAGCCGCTGGTACTTCAACTGTAACTCCCCCTACACCAATAACAACAGCAGCTACGGTTACCACAACAACAACAACTCAGGTTCCCTCAACAACAACAACAACAACAACTCAGGTTCCCACAACAACACCAACTCAGGTTCCCACAACAACTGCAGCTCCGGTTCCCACAACAACTGCAGCTCCGGTTCCCACAACAACGGCAGCTCCGGTTCCCACAACAACAGCAGCTCCGGTTCCCACAACAACTGCAGCTCCAGTTCCCACAACAACAGCAGCTCCGGTTCCCACAACAACTGCAGCTCCGGTTCCCACAACAACGGCAGCTCCGGTTCCCACAACAACTGCAGCTACGGTTACCACAACAACAACAACTCAGGTTCCCTCAACAACAACAACAACAACTCAGGTTCCCACAACAACACCAACTCAGGTTCCCACAACAACTGCAGCTCCGGTTCCCACAACAACGGCAGCTCCGGTTCCCACAACAACTGCAGCTCCGGTTCCCACAACAACTGCAGCTCCGGTTCCCACAACAACGGCAGCTCCGGTTCCCACAACAACTGCAGCTCCGGTTCCCACAACAACGGCAGCTCCGGTTCCCACAACAACTGCAGCTCCGGTTCCCACAACAACGGCAGCTCCGGTTCCCACAACAACTGCAGCTCCGGTTCCCACAACAACTGCAGCTCCGGTTCCCACAACAACGGCAGCTCCGGTTCCCACAACAACGGCAGTTCCGGTTCCCACAACAACGGCAGCTCCGGTTCCCACAACAACTGCAGCTCCGGTTCCCACAACAACGGCAGCTCCGGTTCCCACAACTGCTCCGGGTACAAACACGACTGTTCCAGCTACAGCAGTTCCTCCACCTACAACACAACCAGGTAATTTGACCAGTGTCCAAACATTGTCACGTCCTGTGTACCCAAATGTCCATTGCTTTAGGCGCTCACATAATGCTTTAAATGTTTACATTACTGAGTGTGTGCGTTTGTGTGTGTGTGCTTCTTTCCCTTGAACTTTAAAGATCCCTGTATTGGAAACACATGTGGTCAGGGAAGCACCTGTGAGCCTCTGGGTGATTCCTTTATGTGCTTGTGTCTGCCTGGTGATAGCTACAATTCTGAAATGCAACGTTGTCAGAATGGTAAGTATTTGCTTGCGTACCATCACTTTAAGGTCTCTACTCCATGGGAAAGTGACATAATGAAAACTATGTAATAACAGAAGGTAGGGCAGTGTGTATCTGCAGGATGTAGGAAAGCGAGTCCTAGCTACCTAGTATTACTAAAGGTAGTTAGTTTTAAGTAGTTCAGTTTCATTACAGTATTTTCAGGTCACTCTAACAGGTCTAACTATAAACACATTTGGAATAGAGTTAAATGAGAATCAGCACTTCTCTTAAACTACAGCCAGGAGATGCTATGGTGTGTTGTGGTATGGTTATCTTAGATTAGTTTATCTTAGATTATATTAGTTTATTTTATTTTAGTTTAGTTTATTTTTATTTTATTTTATTTTATTTTATTTTATCTTAGCTTAATGTAAAGACTGGACATGGGAGGAAACAGTTAGCTTGGCTCAGCCGAAAGGTACCAAATGTGCCTAAAAGCAACACTTAAATTCACTGTTTAACATTTGTTGTTCCGTTTGTTTAAATCATAAAAAACAAAAGGGAAAACAATATATTTGTTTTTCCAAGTGTATAACTTTCTGACACTGATATTGTCCTGTTTTAGCCAAAGTCTTCCCTGGACAACTGAACTTGATTAAGTTAATATTTGTGGAAAGCATGACGGACAAGAAATCGACAGAATTTAAAAGTGCCTCTTCAGCCATTACTGCTGAGGTAAGCAATTGGTTATCCCTATCTATATTTTAACATGGCTTTTTGTAAATGCTTGACTTGACCAGTTCAACTCACCTGTGTACCACTTAGGTATTAAACTTTATCCATTTGTCATCACATGATGGACTAAACAAAACGTCATTTTCTTTTCAAATCACAGCTGTCGAAGGTTTTTACTGATCCTGGTTACTCTGGATCTATAGTCCTGAAACTGGAGTAAGTCTCTGTGACAACAGTGTCTACCATCTCTCTATCTATCTATCTAGAACCAACCACTTACAGTACCCTTACATCATATTATACAAGGTGCATAATATAATCATCATTAAGCGTGAATTTTCTCCATATAGGCCATTTACAGAAAGCAGAGCTAGGTCGAGGTCAGAGAGCACAGTCGACGCATCCATAGAAATCATCTTCACAGCAAATTCTAAGATCACCACAAGCAAAATTACAGAACAGATGGGAACTGTCCAAAACTGTCCTGACTGTCTTTTGGGCAATTCCGTTTTTAGAGGTAAGTTTATTACTTATATATGTCAAATCTATATCCAGTTCTATGGTAAGAAATGTGAAAATAATTTTTAAACAAGACAGAATATACAGAATATAATAGAGTTATGGTTTGTACTGTATGTTGTACAGTAGTGGTTAATTGGTTGTAAAACATGTGCTTTTTAAATGGTTTTGTTTTGCTGGTAGATATCACAGTTAGGGCTATGCAACGTGATGTTTTAAGACCTGCAGTTTCTTTGGGTAACCATTTCTTTTATTATTTGTTGCATGTGTCTCAAAAGGAAATTAACTAACAAGTTTGTGCAGACATTGGCGAGTTTCAGAGATGAAATGTCAGTGTAGTCATTTGTAGCAAGGCATAAGATGTTTTTCAATCAGTCTAATTTGTTTTACTTGTACGGTATCTCTGGTATCTGCTTTGTTTAATTGTTTTTAAGCAATTTTGTATCCTTCCTAATTTCTAGTAGTAGTACCAGTTCGAGGAGGATTCTGCAAGTGTTTAATTCTTTATTTTTCTTTCTTTCTTTTTTTTTCTTTTTTATTGTTAAAGAAGGAGAAGAGAAAAAATAAAAATGATTGGTGGATGCTAGGCAGATGATTTTGAAAGGGACCTAGCCAGAAAGCTGGTGTAGTTTGGGGTGACTGTCCACTAGGGGGTCAAGGTATGCAACTACTGCCCTTATAGTCAAACATTTTTATCACTCCATTAGGATTCATTTAATAACAGATATTTTGACTTGAAAAGCTCCAATAACACCATGACTCTGTTTTACTTGCATGTGTCAGTGAGCCATGAAACTGACAGTGATCCCGAATGTACACTTGGAACATGACCCTGAAACTGAAGCAGCTAAATGTTACTCACTTATCAGTAATAACTCTGCTATCCTGGTGTCACGTGTCGAATTGTCCTCCATGAAAATGGTGTACACCAAATTTTGTTTTGATGGCAGACTACGGCTCTCACTCGCATGCATAGTTAGTGATTATTGTTGCCAGTTGTTCTCTGTGCACGTCTCTCTCTGCCCTCTGTCATTGTACATGCTGATCTTTGCACAGTGTGCAGAGTATCCTTCAGTTAATCAGTAATGATATCTTTGTGAAAGTTATATTTCTAAACTGCTATCAGCATACTGTACATCTCAGTTCATACCCAGTCATGTTCTGGTTTTTTTTTGTGGTTTTTTTTGTACATGTTTGTGTCTGTGTGTTTGATTTAAGCTGTACTAAAACTACCTTCTTGTTTCCCTTCAATTACAGAGAAAGATCTGTGTTTTAGGAAACCGTGTCATTTAAGCACTACAAACTGCACCTCAAAAGATGGATCTTTCAATTGTACTTGTCTGGACGGCTACATTCAGAGCCCCTTCGTCGACAGATTGTGCCTTGGTAGGATAATTTTATGAGCAGGAGAGAGAGAAAGTGTGTGTGTTACTCTGTCTTTAACTACATTACTGACTGTAATTTTTTTTTTTTTTTTTTTTGCAGCTTGTCCCAGTGGGCAACGAGTAGAGGGATCTGACTGTCATAAGTAAGTGCTTCTCTAACTACCTACCTAACTACCTAACTACCTATTGAGGGTTTGCTAAAATGAAATTAAACAATGAACCTTGTTTTTGTCTTTCAGTTGTCCATTTGGTTACTCTGGTTTTAACTGCAATGAATGTGAGTACACAGAACACTTTTAACTGTGAAAGCAACAACGCAAGTACAAAATGACAGTCCTTGTGAAAATACATGCAATAATTCTGTCCTCAGAAAATGATTAGATATCGCCTTCATTGTGTTTTATTAGCGTGGCAGCTCATGCTGGTAATCATCGGCTCTGTACTTGGGGGACTGCTGCTCATAACCCTCATCCTTCTGCCAATAGTGTCTATGAAGTAAGTTTCTCACCTATTCAATCACCCTCTTTTAAAACCTCCATATTGTTTCTGTCATATTTTTTCTATGTTTCTGCAACCCACTTACCCCTACGTAATGAGGCATGTCAGTTATGAACCCCTATTATTATAAGACATCATGGTTTGTAAATCTACAATTTATTTGACACACAAAAACAGTTTGCAAATACTCGTAATCAAAGATAATTTTTTTTGCAAATACAATACAGTAATGTAAACACAGTAACAGTAGACCATAATACTTTTTATACTTTATCTCATTAGATTGTCAAAGAAAAGCTCCAAGAAGAATAGAAATGCCGTAAAGGGACAAGACATCGGCCATTACAACAGCCACTCTCCTGCCAAGGCACCATTGGTCAACAGCCAGGCAGGCTCATTTAATGAGTCAGCCAATGGCCGTCCATATTTTGCCAATGGCGGGATGGCAAAGATCCCACGGGCCACTAGCGGCTTGGACAACAGGACCAACCTGGAGATGACTCCAAGCAACAGCCGGCAAAACCTGATCCCTAATAGGAGGAACTTGGTGGGAAATTGACTGTGTTGTCATCAATCTCTGTGTTTTCTTTACCTTCACTCAGATATCACTCACAAAGTAACTTCTTTTTTCCTCACTGTAGCGCCCAGATAACGACCGGGATGACATGAACCCATACACTCAGTCTCGACCCCAGAGCAGCCTCTATGAGCAGGCACGACCCCAGAACAACCCCTACGCTCAGAGTCGACCCCAGAACAACCCCTACGCTCAGAGTCGACCCCAGAACAACCCCTACGCTCAGAGCCAAGGCCACAGCAACCCTTACTACATGCAAGATGATGGAAGACGGTTCAATTAATGCAGAACCACAAAGGTTCAGACTGAAGTAACATTTACTTCGATCACAAACCTATTAATTATTGTTGTTTATAATTTTTGTATTCCAAATATTGCACACCATCTGTATTCCTTTATAGTAAGCGTTGTAGAAATAGAAGCGCAATCTTTGCATACGGTAGTTTTTGTGCAATGGCTTGAAGAAATCTGCTGTAATGAATATTATTGATACCACTTTGACTTGTATAGTGTGAACTCTATTCGGACCAATTATAAGCAGTTTTAAATCAATCCCTTCTGTCCTTTACGACATTATATGTAGTTTGGGATATGATTTCAAGGTTTTGTCTCACTCCATCTCGATATTTTCAGTTAATGGAAATTTTACTTACTTAAGAATTCTTCAAAAGCACTGAACTAGATATCAGCCTGGAACCTAGAAATTTGTATTTGCTTTATATTGAACTCTTGGCCTGTTAATGTCTCCCTCGTCTATGAATTTACAAGTAATTACTTTATGTAAAATGTTCCAGACTAACATTTTCTGAATGAGACGAGTTTGTTATAATGAAATGTAAAATGTCTTATTTCTTCCAATTAGGGCTTGTTAGCTCCCTCTATATATATTTTAGTATAACTTTTACTACATTGAAATTGCTTGATGTTCTGTTTATATACTCGAGAGTATTTTGTTTATTTTGATGCTTGATTAATGCTACACTGTTATTCCCTAGAGTAAATTAAAATAACAATATTTAAAATCTTTTACCAGTTTTGTATTGTATTATCTTTCCTTTGCCACTCATTTAATATAGTATTTTATGAATTCTAACCTTACAAAAAGTTGAAATACTGTATATTAAACCCTATTTTGAAATAATTGGACGTTCCACGACATATGAGTTTTCATGGATTCTCCCACAAAGGAAAATAATAACTGAGAAGGCAGGTTGCTGGTTCTTGTGTTGTGTCTTTTAACAAGGAGTTTGCGGATGGTTGTAGTACCGTAACAATCAAATAATTTTTACCCTGATACTTTTGTTTTACACACATGCGAAACGCAATGCAATAATTTTATAAAATTCATTCATCTTTTTTAATGAGCACCTTCTGTGTAGAGTTATGATTTCTATTGTTATTAATAACTGCTTCTGTCAAGGGAAATATGTTAATCTTTACTCTGTGCTGATTCCAGTGTGTACTGCTGCTATTATCTTCTTGTACCACCAGAGGACACTAAAGTTTTACAGACAAATATTTTTAAAGCAATTGTGCATGTGATGAAGACGGTTAACAAACCATACAGTGTTTTATTTATTTAATCTTTATTTGTAAAGGGACAAACATGAACCAATGTCTCTGAGATGACCCTGTAAAATACATTAAATTTAACAACATAGAACACAAACTCAACAATAAATACAAGCATTAAAAACTCTAAACGCAGTGCAATGCACAAGACACAAATTACAATACAATAAAAGCACCATAAAACAACATCATTCATGATTACATGACTGAACCCTCTTTAAAAACTTCTCCTATTCAGGATCCAGTGTACAGCTTCCTGTCAAAAACTGTAATTGCTCGATTGCATATCACAAGCGACTTGGTTGTTGTTGATGCTTCTTCTGTCTCTTCAGCAGGTTACACAGTAACTTAACTGTGAAAAGATCAAACCGTTTCTGAGAAGGTCAAATGTGTGCAAGTTTCATTTTGCAACCTTGCTCACTATTTTCATGTGCTTCTCAAATTTTAGGTGGGAATCAAACTATCTAAGACACAGATATTTTACCGGCTCAATACATTGTCCATTAATGTTTAGCTTCAAGTGATTAGCTCCTATTGAGGTCCGAGCCTTGGAAGAAAAGGAGGGACAGTTTTTTCATGTTGATTGTGGGACATTGGTTTTTAAACCATTGCGCTATGGTCTATAAATTATATGACAGCTGTGTGGAAACTAACAAAGTAGTTTTTACAGATACAATAATAACTGTATCATCTGCATATATCAGAAAACCTGCTCCAAGACGTGATTGTGGTAAATCCTTCATATACAGTATAAACTGAATAGAAGTGGACCAAGAACGCACCACTTCGAGCCTTTCACTCACATTCGCTATTAGTCAGTGGACATTCATCAAGCTGGAGCTCTATTTGCGCTGGAAGAACACTGACCACTTCTTGTTTCAGCCACAAAGCAATACTCCTTTGTGCTATAAACCAATTGAGCGGGATGGCTGTGACAAGGTCGTACGCTGTAAAATACAATAAGGAAACCAACGGAAGCTGACCATCGTCAGTATGATTGACTGTAAATATGATAGCATCTCAATAATTTGACAAAACATGCAACATACTGCATCTTTAGGTTAATGACAGTTGTTGTTTTTTTTATTCTTCGCTTAAACCAAAAATTCATATATATAATATTAAATATCCCTCTGCATGAATTAAATTGAAAAACTACTCTACACATACATGTTTGGCTGCGCACAATGCAAAGTGTGTACATTTATAAAAGCACTATCATCAATATCTATTGCAAATTCGAGTATAGTGTACAATGTATATGATTTATCAGAATCAGACCTAAAAAAAACAAACAGTCTGGTTTTAATTGGCTTATAAGGTAAACAATAAACAGATTTGTACTAAAATATACAGATGTAATGATATTTAGTATGTGGATGCAGAAATATACTATTTTCAAATACATCAAAGTGTATATTCTCTCCGGTTTCAGCTATATACAGGGTTACCTTCTTGCCACATTGTTATGGAAATGTGAGGAGTTACTTTTTCTTGCTGATGTAGACAACATACCAACACGTAAAAGTTAATCTTAGATGAAGTTTATGTAAAGCAGCAAGCCATAAAAAGCTGTAACACTCCATGTCACATTACTACTCTGCTGGTTGCACCAGACGTTTTAGTCCTTGAACTCATTCGGGTCAAGAGAGTCAGGGGTGCAGATTTAGCATGTCTGTACACAGTTTGTCAAACTAATACCTGAGCTGTGAAACACAAGAGCACTGGGGAGGAAAACTGAGCATTAAACTATGGGCCTGAGAGGTCTTCATCTTCTGCCTCTTCTACTGCTGTCCCAAGGGATTCAACTTGTTCAAGGTAGGTGCACATTATCCTTTTCATTTCAAAACAATACATAGAAACCAGCATGTTAAAGCAATTAGGGATCAAATGAAAGGAATAAAAGTACTATTGTAAGTGATCACAGCAGGATTTTGGGGATTTTTGCATCATCAAACAGCCAATCTCACCAAAATGAATTACTTCAGGGCTTAAATGTCTCCCTTTTAATGTCATTTCTGAGCTGTATAAAAACTACTCAAATCTAACTGAAGTAGATTGATAGCCACTTTGAGCAAACTATTACGTGAATTAAAATTATGTGAATATTGACATTTTTTTGTTTTTTTAAACTATAAAAATTGTTGACTTTTCAAAGGGTAAGAGGCAGAGGGTAAATTTATATTTTTTTGTAAGCAAAGCAACATTTTATGTAGTTATGATTTTAAAATAAAAAGAGATTTTTAATTATTCAAAGTTGTTTTCTATATTTTAAAACTAATGTAAATTTTTACTAAATAATGAAAAGTTATGAATGCACAACAGAATGCACAACAGATACAAGAACAAAGTACACAGAATGAGTTACCGTGCTAATTCAGACATCAATAATAGGTTTGAAATGACAGTTGCACATCTCCAGGGTCATATGATTGACTGTTTATTCATAGTGAAGAATTAACTATCCTTTAAAGGCCGAATCACATGCTTTAAGGTTCAAATGCCACACACAGAGGAAATAAGAGTAACTATAAATGTCATAAACATAGTAACTCATTTGTCAAGGAAACTATAAAATACCCCTTCTTTTCCCTTAAGTACTTTTAAATTACAATGTGACTGTCACTGAATGCATTTTAAACAGTGCTAAATAATGTAAATGATTGACTTTAACCAAACGTGTGCAGGTCAAGCTCAAACAAAGCCCATTTAACTTGTCTGTTAAAACCAGTAAATGTATGGTATTCAAACTAATGTTTCTGTTTCTCGGTTTTCTACAGGAAGTTGTGGCAGTAATGAGTTTCAGTGCACCAGTGGACAATGCATTAACATTGCCTGGAGGTGTGATGGAGCTAAAGACTGCACAGATGACTCAGATGAGCTGAACTGCCGTAAGTGTTACAACTAATGACTGGAAAAACATACATTATTATATGAACCCAATGATTTTGATTCTATAAATTCAACACACAATGTATGTGCAATCATTTCTTAACTGGGAAAATACAATAAGAAATAAAAACACAATAAACAGCAGACTAAAGAGTAAGTAGGGAGTCCTCAAACTACAATAATAATAATAATAATAATAACTTTATTTATATAGCACCTTTAAAAACAGAGTTTACAAAGTGCTCTACAGAGAGGCGAAGCATTGTCATACATAACGTCAATACCGGTAAACATTTAAGAAAACAGGAGGCAAAAAAAGACCATACCATTAAGGTAATGAATACAAGAAAACCAAACAAATAACCAAAACGAGCAAATGGAATAGAAAACAAACAAATAAATAAATGAATAAAATAAACCAAGAAAAACAGGGGAACAAAAGAACTGCATAAAAGGACATAAAGGGACAACATCACTTAAAAGCAATTCTATAAAAAAGCCTTATCTCCTCAGGTAGGTAGTTCCAAAGTCGAGGGGCCCTAATGGCAAAAGCACAGTCACCTTTCGATTTAAGTCTCAAACATTAGAGTCAAAACATTACTCCCAAGTTTCTGGCAACAGGTTTTAAATAAGCAGACAGGGGACCAAGTTGACTCAATGAGACTGGTGTTATTGTTTGGGGAATTGAACAATATGACTTCTGATTTTGAGTTATTGAGCTGAAGAAAGTTTTGTGCCATCCAACAGTTAATGTCAGAGAGACAATCTAAGACAGCATCCAGGCTCTTTGGGTCACCAGGGCTCAGCGGAAGGTATATCTGTGTGTCATCTGCATAGCAGTGAAAAGATACATCGTGTCATTGGAGGATTTGGCCGAGTGGAAGCATGTAGATAGAAAATAAAATTGGACCTAAAATTGAACCTTGTGGTACACCACAGGTAATGTGTGTTGTGGAAGACGAGTAATTACCTATGGTGACCGAGTAGGTTCTTTCTAAAAGGTAAGAATAAAACCAGCTAAGTGCAGCGTCCTTGATGCCAACCTAGGTTTTAAGGCGATCGATTAAAATGGTGATCTACGGTGTCAAAAGCTGCACTTAGGTCTAAAAGAATTAAAACTGCAATCTCCCCCCTCTCTGCTGCTAAAAGGAGGTCATTAGTTACCTTGAGGAGGGCAGTTTCTGTGCGATGTAATGCTCTAAAACCAGACTGAAATTTCTCAAAGATGTTGTTATGATTCATAAAAGCTAAGAATTGTGTTGAAACCACTTTTTCTAAAACTTTTGATAAAAATGGGAGTTTAGAAATTGGCCTAAAATTGGAAAAAACAGAAGGATCAAGCTTGGGTTTCTTTAAAAGAGGTTGGACCATAGCATGTTTAAAAATGATTTATGTACAAACATTTTTTTGACTGATTTTTCCCTTGTGGCAGCATCTCCATCGTGTACCTCACAGGAATTTAAGTGTGTGACAAGTGGTGAATGCATCTCGGCGGGATTTGTCTGTGATGGGGAGGAGGACTGCGTTGATGGCTCAGATGAACAAAGAACCTGTGGTATGCAAAATGAATGTTTATTTTCTGTAAAGGAAAAGAGATTCAATTTGTGAATTTTCTTTGGAATGATGTGTGTATTGCCAGAAAACTGGCTTAACATCTAAACATCATTTTCGGGTACATCACAAAGTACCAAAAGATGCCTGTTCATGTGTAGTAGTGAGAATATAACCACTAGGTGGCCACATCAACTCAATAAAAAAAAAAAAAACGTTAGACAAAGTATTTTAGTTGAAAAGAAGTCGGTTTTAGTTAAGGTTTTACTGTAATTTATTTTTGCGGGGGGGGGGGGGGGGCTCAGGTCAGTGTGACAACAAGAATTCTGGACCGATCAATGAAGATGCAATAAAATATTAGCAGGAGTTTACACACTTCACTTTAATCATGAACGACGACAACAATGAACAAAACCCACTCGTACAATCTTGGTTCAGGTGGACGGACCTGCAGCCCAGACCAGTTCACCTGCCAGGAGGGTCAGTGTATCCCGGGCAGCTACAGATGTGACCACGTGAAGGACTGCGTGGACAACTTCGATGAGAACAACTGCAGTAAGACTTCCAAATCCTCCTCCTTCTCCTCCAAAAAAAAAAAAAAAAAAAAGCATCACAGATACGGTCAAATGTCTGTTAGTTCTTATTTTCTGTTTAACAGGAAGCACTTTGTTGGCATTAAAGTCGGTTTGTCTCATTGCAGACTACCCACCCTGCTCTGAGAAGACGTGTGCTAATGGCGCCTGCTACAACAACTCTCAGCACTGCAATGGGCTGCAGGACTGCAGAGACGGTTCTGATGAATCCAATTGCAGTAAGTAGCAAACCTTACCATGTCGCGGTCAACGTTTTAGAGATGCAATAAACGATATTTTCTGTCTGATACACTGAAAACAAATAATCTGGGAGAAACTGACGTCCAAGCGAAATTGAAAATACGTCAGGAAAAAAAGAAGAAAAACAAAGACCTGTCTTTCGCTAAAGTCAAGTGTCGTATGTCTTGGCAGCAAATATTTGTTGTTGTACAGCAACGAGGTGGAACATTTGTCGTTCCTGCTTGACAAAAGAATAATCATAAAAAAAAAAATAATTTTTTTAAAAAAAAACATCCCCCAAACAGGCTATCAAAGTACCATTAAGGACAGTGTAATGTCACTACTGCGTCAACTTCTGTAAGTTTGGACTAATTTCTGTGAAACCAGGAATGTGTAATATCTACTGTAGTGTAGTCAGTGAAAAGTTGTGTCCCAGGGTACGTCACTCAGTCACCGTGTTTCATTTCCAGCAAGTCAACACTGTCCCATCCACCAGTATCAGTGCGCCAATGGCTACTGCGTCCCGCAGTCCTTCGTGTGTGACCACTGGGACGACTGCGGGGATAACAGTGATGAGCAAGGCTGTGGTGAGAGAGAATTACACTGAACGGTCTTTCAGTCCACACTCGTGAGGCTCCTTGATTTGATCATTAAAGATCGGTGCACCCGCTGCTCGTCTAACCCTACTTGTTGTTTTAGTGTACCAGAGCTGCAGCGGCAGTGAGTTCACGTGCGCCAGCGGCCGCTGCATTCCTCAGCGCTGGGTGTGCGACAAGTTCAACGACTGCGGAGACGACAGTGACGAGAGAGGATGCGGTGAGGAAAAAAAAAAAAAAAAGTATTCCTTCAAATGGACTTACAGGAAATTCAATTCAGTTTGAACATCAGGAGTGTAAAATTGCCCTGCTGTAACTGTGAGGATAAACACTTTGCCGAAAGTTGATCACGTAAAGTAATAACTCAATTTCAAAGACATTTGTGGTGGAAGGCTGATGTGAAGGTGAATCTAGATATGTTTGTATTTGGGGTTCACTGGACCTGTGACATGTCTTGTTTTCTGTGGTTTTTAGATAGTAACTCTCGAGACTGTTACCCTGGTGAATGGGGATGCCCGGGCTCCACAGCCTGTGTACCATTTGGACAAGTGTGTGATGGCAAACCTGATTGTCCTGGAGGTACAGATGAGACCAACTCCACAGGACAGCAAACCTGCAGTAAGTCTCTCGTGTGACTTTTTCCACATAGATTGGAGAAATCTGCACACTGAGAATGCTGCTATTTACTCATATTTGCCTTGATTCTTACAGTGTAAATTGGCAGATGAGAGGAATCAAACTGAATTAAATGAAAATAAACTGTATGATATTACGTCTAAGCGAGAGAAATCCGGTCTGATGTAGAATGCTGTACATTTGCAGCTGTTTCATGAGACTGTAAATGTAGGTGCCAGGGTTTTAAACATAGTATATTAGACTCATACATTTTTTTCCCGGAGTCAGCTGCTGAGGCTGTGATACAGTCATAACTTTTGTCTTCCTTATCACTACCTTCACACACACCTGGTTTAAGATTAACTTTTTCCAGGTAATTTTCTGTTGATGATGGCTATAATGCCGGTCACGACATAATGATATCCTGGCAACCTCGAAATGATGAGGAATTCAAAACCTTAAAATGTAACCTGGACTTGACCATGATGTTGACGCGTATGACTTTTACTCACAGGCCTGAATCGGTGCTCCACCTTGAGCTGTGAGTACCTGTGCCACCCATCTCCTCAGGGTGGTGCATGCCACTGCCCGGATGGCTTTACTGTAGCCAATGACAGCCGTTCATGTGTTGGTGAGTGCCCGATATGATAATCAATTTTTTGACAACATAATCAATATTTGTTGCAGCGTTGATTGTGGTGGAGTCTCACGTACAGAAAGCATGAGCAGTTTTGGGGAAACGTTTTAAGCTTCAGTCCTGTCGCCGTATCCTCACCGTAATGGGTACAACATAAAACATGTCTGCTTGTTCTGTCGCTCAGACTATAATGACTGTCAGATCTGGGGGATCTGTGACCAGCTGTGTGAGGATCGTCCGGGGACACACCAGTGCAGCTGTGCTGACGGATACTTCTTGGAGCACGGTTATGTCTGCAAAGCCAACGTGTCAGGTACGGAGAGTGACACATGGCATAGTTGCTTTATATGATATTTATCTGCTGCTGCAGTCTGTGAGGTGTTTAAAAGATCATCCTCACATGGTTCAGCAGACAATAGTGCCGTTTCTGGTGTGTTGCTTATAAATTGACATCATAACTCAAAAGAGCCAAGATTTCTATATTTGCATAGTTCCGTTTTTTTCTAATGCTTAATAAAACAGATGGATCCCTGCATGTTTATTTCGGTTTAAATAATATGTG
This sequence comes from Brachyistius frenatus, assembly GCF_029030835.1. Lineage (NCBI taxonomy): Eukaryota > Metazoa > Chordata > Actinopteri > Embiotocidae > Brachyistius > Brachyistius frenatus. The sequence goes on along the minus strand of NW_027210610.1, from coordinate 4,273,893 downwards.
TGTTTCTTAATTATATCCAGTTTGTCTGGTATTTGTGTTTTCTCAGCTGGATTGCCGCAGCTCATTTTCACTAACGGTGGTGATGTGATGATGGCCGACATACACGGACGGTTCGTCAGAACTCTGGTGCCATCCCAGGGAAAAGGTTTCTCTGTTGGGGTGGCCTACCACTGGCACAGCGACACAGTCTTCTGGAGCGATACATACACCAAAAAGGTGAGTCCGGTTCCTTGTCTGATGACACTATTGATGAAAGCATTTTATCTCCGTCACCTTCATCATAGCTTCTTTACGTGGTTGCAATAAACAAGGTGCGTGCGCATTTCTCAAGGTCACAGGAAGAACCCATTCATTCCAAACCCTTTTATTCTTCTGCCAGGTTTATTCTGCCAACTATGATGGGGGTAACATTAAGGAAGTGCTGACTGCCTCGGTCCACAGTGTGCAGAACCTCGCCGTGGACTGGATCAACTTCAAGCTCTATGTCTTAGAGGTCACGGTGGAGCGCATTGACATGTGCGACTTTGATGGAGAGAATCGGGTGACGCTGGTGACTGAGAACCTGCAGAGTCCTCATGGTCTCGCCCTGGACCCGACAGTGGGGTGGGTTTAAATGCTCGCATGTGGCGTGCCATGTCAGCCATCATAACACGGGCTGGTTTTAATGAGTCGGGACCGAAACTGTGGTGATTCAACACGATTCCGCATGAATTCTGTTACAGACTTTTTTACATCCACATGGCTTTATTTTGCTCACGTAGCATCCCTTTAATTCTTCCCTCTTTTTTTGTTTGCAGCTACATGTTCTTCACAGACATGGGTATTGCCAGTGAGCAAATAAAGCTTGAGCGGGCCTTCATGGATGGCAGTAATCGTGTCGAGCTGGTAAGAAGCGGGCTCGGAATACCAAGAGGAATTACCCTCGATATTGTCACCCGGAGGGTCTACTGGTCTGACAGCCACTTTGACACGGTGGAGACTGTCACATACAGCGGCTTGGACAGGTAAAGGTTGCATTCAAAATGTCTCCTGATCTTCAAATGATCCAGCTGCGTTGTGTTCTCCTTGATGGTCTTTGATGAACTGCATTGTTGTTGCGTTTCAGGAAAATGGTCCTCAATGGTGGAACGCAGGCTCCACATCCTTTTGGAGTTGCTTTGTTTGAAAACCACGTCTTCTTCACCGACTGGACCAAGATGGGCGTAGTTAGAGCCAATCGCTTCAACGGCAGCAACCCGACGCTCCTCTATCGCACCGCCAAGCGACCAGGCCATGTTGTCGTCTCACACCGTGCCCTGCAGCCTGTTGGTAAGGAGACACGCTTTCAACCTGCGACAAATCCGACTGATGTCACATTACTGTTTTCCTTCATTGCCGAGGAAGGAAAAAAAAGTCTCTCAGTCTTCTCTATAATGGCTACAGACTTCAACTGAGAGATGGCAGTGATTTCATGAAATGACCACATCTGTCTTGTCTTGCAGTGATGAACCCCTGTGGTAGACACAACGGTGGCTGTCAGCACATTTGCGTATTAAGTCACCGCACCGACAATGATGGTTTGGGCTTCCGCTGCAAGTGTCGCCATGGTTACGACCTGCACTCTGACCGTCAGACCTGCTTCAGTGAGTTTCGATTGAGTGCAAAAGTTTCCCTAACTCAAGTTCACAGTATTTTTTATGGTCTGTGTGTTTGTCCTTTTAATTAGCTGTAACACACTAAAATAAATTGACAGTATTGTACATATAATTTCTGCAACAACACACAGTAAGAAATGAATGGATTTATGATTCAGTTGTATGAACACTTGCTAGTAACCACTGCCACTCACTCTTTGGACAGAGCTGAAGGACTACTTGTTGGTGGCCACCTCTCTGGCAGTGCGGGGAATCCCACTGAACCTGTCGCTCCAGGAAGATGTCACTCTGCCCCTCCAAGGGTTGGCAACATTTTTCTCTGGCTCTGCAGTGGCGTTTGATGGCAAAGAGGAGGCTGTTTTCTTCAATGACAGGTCCCGAGGGCTCATCTATAAGTCCAACCTCAATGGCACTGGTGAGACTTTATAACGTTCATTTAACCAAGCACCACTAAAAGGGCAATCGGTTGGATGATATGTTATGCAACATTAATTAGTTAAACGTAGCATGTAATCATAATGTTTCAGTTTGTCTTGTAAACCTCTGTCCTTAATCGTATGGGTCACACGTCCTCACAGTATTTTACTTTTGCACTCTCAGTTCAACAGATCTTGACAGGTGACAGAGTGGGAACAGTTGATTCCATGGCCTATGACTGGACCTCCAAAGTTTTGTTTTGGACCACAACCACCTACAAGTCGGTGGTGGCCTTCAGAGTCACAGACAAGTCCAGAAAAGACATTGTTACTGGACTGAGGATCCCAAAGGCGATTGCAGTGCATCCTAGTGCTGGGTGAGTGCTCAGATTTATTAGATGTAGTTAGTATAGAATGGTTTGCTCTGAGCAAAGGCAGAAAGGGAAGTAACCCCAGTTCACACCACACATTACTCCAGGTCAGTAATTTAGATTTATTCTACTTACTGTCTATAGTCAGGTATGCATTTATGCATACAATGACATCAGAGTTAACCAGTTTCATCTTATTTTTCTTTCTGAATGACACTAAACAGTCTGTCCTCATGTTTCTCCAACCAAATGTTGATCCTCAGCTACTTGTTCTGGTCCGACTGGTATCGTCCAGCAGTCATAATGAAGTGCTTCACGGATGGCAGCAATGGAGTTCCTCTGGTCAACACAACACTGGGATGGCCGAATGGACTCGCTGTTGACTATATGTAAGTACAGTGATGACCTGTGTGCGCTACATGATGCTGTGACCCCGGTATTCCTTCGTATTAGGCTGATTACTTGTGGTTTCTCTCGGACAGGATGGACAGGCTGTATTGGGTGGATTCCCTCTTCGATCAGATCGGTCACATTGGCATTGAGGGAGATGACCGACAGACGTTTACCAATATCGGACAGATCACTCAACCCTACTCGCTGACTATTTACTCAGGTTCATTTTCATGGTTTCACCTGAGATATATTACACATATTTACAATAATATATAATGTATGTATGATTTTTTTTCTTTTTTTTCTGCAGCACTGACAAACATAAAAGTCTGTTACGATTATACACGCTCAATATCATAAGCAAGTTTTAAAAATAACAGTACCTTTTCCCAGTACTTACTTAAAGTTTTGAGGTCACTTCATTATCCTGATTAATGGCCTCCATGCCACTTTTAAAATGATTTTTTTTCACATTTACTGCACATTATTGTGCATATTTAACACACACCATAGCACACTTTTCTGTACACTTATTCTAACTGTCCTCAAATTTCTATTGCAACCGCTTTGAACTCATTTATAATACTTTGTGAATGCAGATTTGTTTTTAGTACCTGAACTAGTCTTTTTTACCAAATGCTGAACCAGCTCTTTCTGTTTTGTAGACTACCTGTATGTGGCTGACACAAGGACCAACGCAATATTCGAGTTGAGGAAGAGGGATGGAGGAGGAAGCGTGATGGTCAGACAAGGAATCAACAGCATCATGAATGTCAAGGCCTACACAGCTGACCTGCAGAGCAGTAAGTTCACACACAGCAAGACATTGGAGTCAACAAAGTGTTACCCAGTTTAGACAACTGGATGTGTGAACAGGGCCAAGGGGAAACTGCATTGTTAAACCGCGATGGTCAATGACTGGCAGGATAATAGTTTAGCAGTGAGATGTAACAACGCAGAAACCTCCTCACAGCTTCTTTGTTGTCTCTTCGACAGCCTTCACCAGCCGTTGTAATGTGTTGTCAAATGGACGCTGCAGCCACTTCTGTTTCCCAACACCGCCCTTCAATCGAGTGTGTGGCTGCCCGTACGGCATGAAGCTTCAGACCAATCAGAGGAACTGCGTCAAGGACGACTCTGTTCCCCCACCTGACAACTGCGGTGACTACGCCTTCGAGTGTGATGAAGGACGTTGTACCCCCAACTCCTACCGCTGTGACGGGACTGTGGATTGCGTAGATAAGACTGATGAGGCCAACTGCACGGATACAGGTGAATGTGTGACAAAATGTGTTTGTTTTTATCAAGTGGCAAAAGGAAATAATACTAACGAGCAAACAATTTGATGACTGTCTTCACCAGGAGCGACCTGCTCTCCACGAGCATTCACGTGCAGCAACAAGCACTGCATCCCCTCCTATTGGCGCTGCGATGGCATGGACGACTGCGGAGACAATTCTGATGAAATGAACTGTCCCACTCGTCTCCCTCCTCCCACCTGCGCAGCTGACTACTTCACCTGTGATAACAACAGGTGTGTCTCTAAAATATGGCTGTGTGACGGTGACAATGACTGCGGCGATGGATCGGATGAACACAACTGCAGTAAGTCACTCTATTTTCACACCACTTTTGTATTTTTATGAAATGCTGCACATACAAATGTCATCCTTTAAATCCACTGATAAATGAGCCGTGTCTGTGATTGTCAGATTCAACCATCACTACATGCACTTCTGGATACTTCCTGTGTCCCGAACACCGCTGTATCTACAGCTCCTACGTGTGTGATGGAGACCAGGACTGCTTGGACGGCTCTGATGAGAAAAATTGCGGTGAGAATCTGTAAAGTTTTAGGATACACATTTGCCGTAGCACAATAGAGATTTTTTAATTTTTTTTTTGTTTACTGTTTTTTTTTTTTTTTGTCTTTCTTTCCACTTAAAGAGTTTTCCTGTGGCTCCTATGAGTTTGCCTGTGCCAGCGGGGACCAATGTGTCAGTAAAAGTTATCAATGTGATGGAGTGTTTGACTGCAGGGACCATTCAGATGAACGAGACTGTCGTACGTTAACCACACAGACATGTCAACTGCGCGAATCAGTGATGTTCATGGTTTCACTTTCTGCTGATGGGTTCTTGCAGTTTTAAAAGTAATTTTTCAAATGTCTCCGGCACCTTCAGCCACTCGAGGTCCAGGCCTCTGCCATGACAACGAGTTCCAGTGTCAGAACGACGGTTTCTGCATACCGGACGAGTGGGAGTGTGACGGCCACCCAGACTGTGAGGATGGATCCGATGAACACAACTCGTGCCCGATTGTCACCTGCGGATCCAACTATTTCCAGTGCGCCAACAGGAGATGCATCCCGACAAGCTGGTTGTGTGACGGTGACAACGACTGCCAGGACATGAGCGATGAAGAGAACTGCCCCGCCCCTCCATTCAGTTGTCCCTCCGGACAGTGGCAGTGCCCCAGCGACCAGTTGTGCATCGACCTGGACAAGGTGTGCAACGGCCAGAGGGACTGTCCCAACGGAGCCGATGAGTCACCAATCTGCAGTGAGTTTTCATGTATTGTGTCATATATTTAAGCCTCTGTAAAGAGTATTGAAAATGAAAAATGAAAACGATTACAGCAACATCAATTAGTGCAAACGAAGGACAATTTAATGTACGAGAATAAAAAAAGAAATGTTACCTTACAGTACAAAGTAAAGCCAAGTGCCTAATAAATGTACAAAACTTATTCACTGTCACTATACTTTCATGAAGACCAAGATGACTGTGCTCTGAACAACGGCGACTGCACTGACGGTTGCGTCCAGGGACCGTTTGGGGCCCAGTGCACGTGTCAACCAGGATTTCAGCTCCTCAATGACTCCAAGACCTGTAACGACATCAACGAGTGTCTGATCCCTGGTTTCTGCAGCCAGGAGTGCTTCAACGAGAGAGGAAGTTTCAGGTGCTACTGTTCCGATGGTTACCTCCTTGAGCCTGATGGACGCACCTGCAAAGCTGCAGGTAAGCAACAAGCAGTTCAATATCAATAAAGCTGCATGTAAAAAAATTGTTTCCATACAAAATAAATGAAACCAATAAATTACTTGAATCAAAATCCCTAAATGAAGCTATTACAGGAATTTTAACCAAAGTATAACATAATAAGATAATACAAAGTTATACAGTACAAACAAAGCTGACTACTACTCATTTCCGCAGTTTGCGTGTAATGTTTATATGTGAAATTCTTCTTGGAGCATGAAGCTGTTTACACAAAGACGCTTATGATAAAATGTTGGAAGCAAACATGATATTTTTCTGCCCCTTAGACCCGTCCGCAGCTGTACTTCTGGTTGCCAAGCGTAACCAGATCATCGCCAACCAGATCAACATGAGACCACCTCTGATGCGTCCAGTGATCAGCGGGTCAAGCATTGTGACTGTGGACTTTGACAGCGTGACTTCCAGGATCTACTGGGCTGACGCCTTTCAGAAGAAGATATGGAGTGCCTACCAGAATGGCACCGACAGACGGGAAGTAAGACAAATCTTAGGGCACGTGCATTAAAGCAAGAGAATTTCTCTGGGTAGAAGTTGAACTTTCTTGATGTATAGGAACCCAAACTGTAGCATAAACTGAACTGTGCCATGTTCTCAGTGTTCATTGTGTCTCTCTTGTTGTAGGTGTTCTCCTCTGGTCTGATGGTACCAGAGAGTGTTGCAGTGGACTGGGTGGGTCGGAACCTGTACTGGACCGACTCTGTCATGGAGAACATTGAGGTTTCCACTCTGGACGGTCGCTTTCGGAAGGTCCTCTTAGCCAAAAATGTCACCAGCCCGCGTGGATTGGTTTTAGACCCCCGTGACCAGTAAGGAGACTCTGAACATGGTTTTATTTAGGTGTTTTTTCAGTCTTTAACAAACAGACTTAAGAAATGCTGAATTAACTTTCTATCACTGTCATTCCTCGCAGTACCAACCTGATGTTCTGGTCAGACTGGGGTCAGAACCCGAGGATCGAGAAGGCCAACATGGATGGAGTTGGGAGGCAAGTCATTGTCAGCACTAAGCTCTACTGGCCCAACGGCCTGGCTCTGGACTACACAACACGCAGGGTCTACTTTGCCGACGCTTACCTCAAATATATTGACTACTGTGACTATAATGGCAACAACCGTCATCAGGTCATGGCGAGTGACATGGTAGGTTTAATTTGATCATTTTAAGAGATAAAACTAATTATTATGAATACTAACAAATCATTAAACATTTTTTTATTAAATTATTTCCTACCTCAGAGAGTACTCAGAAGTTAAATGATAGAAATTTAACTGTAAATATAAATATACATTTGGAAAAAGAGGAATATTTCTACCCCTTCCCTCTCATGATTTCCTTTTTAAAAAATACAATTTTGGGGAATTTATTTATTTATTTCACTAGCTCATTTCATTTTGTTTTTCATCTCCTTATTCTCTGTCTTAGTGCATATTTAATCATTCACTTGTTCCCTATTTTCCTCACACCAGGTTCTCCAGCACCCACACGGTATGACCATCTTCGAGGACAACATCTACTGGTCAGAGCGCTACACCAGCAAAGTGATGAGGACGAACAAGTTCCACGGTGGCAACATCACCATTTTGATGAACAATGTGTACCAGCCCATGGGCATAGTCATGAACCATCCCATCAAACAGCCCACAGGTAGCTTCTTAACTAAGAAGAAAAAAAAACCCATCACAACAGACAAATCAACTCTTACTGCATGTACAAACTCCCCTGCAGTGGGTTCACCAAATTATTCATTCAGTGTGATAAAGTTAACATTTTGTTGAAGTGGTGAAATGTCATTTTAAATCTGAAGGTGACACTGTTGTTCTGTATTTAGCCACCAACCCATGCGGAGAACACCTGTGCTCCCAGCTGTGCCTGCTGTCCGGCCTGAGACCCAGGTACTACACCTGCCACTGCCAGTCTGGTTGGAAGCTGGACAACGCTGACAAACGCACCTGCATCAAAGGTTGTTGTTTTTTTGGGGTTTTTTTGTACATCAGCTTAGGTTTTTTTTAAATTTTTTTACAGGCACCAGTGTTCACAGAATTCATCTTAAAATGATTTTTAAATCAGTGTCAGTGAATATAAAATTTCTAGTACTGATGGTGATTTTGTGTCTCTGCTATTAATTATAGTCTCTCTTAACGGCCTGGCAGCCTTTTGTGCAAGTACTCATTTATACATCTGTTCTTTTCCAGACGAAACTCCCTTCCTGATGGTGGTGAGGGATTCTGTGATATTAGGGATTCCTCTGGACCCCACTGACCCTTCCAACAATGCCATGGCCCCGGTGTCTGGCGTCAGCCAGGGTCGGGACATTGACTTTGATGACCAGGAGCAGTTTGTCTACTGGGTGCAGAGCTCTGTGAGTGGAGGTCGTAAACTGAAGCAGAGAAGTGACATTATACATGAATTTCCTGATACAAGGATAATTTTTTATTAAACTGTTAGTACAGGTAATTCATTATATTAAACATAAATCGTATTCCATTTTAAGCTTTTAAAGCATCCCTGAACAAAGGTTTGGCTTTGCAATATGTCATGCTTGAGTTGGTTATATCACAGCTTGTAATGGTGATCTAAATTCACATTTTCTTCAGGTTTTTTTTTGTTTTTGCTTATTACCTGAGTATGTCCAGTCTTTGAAAGGCTTGTTTTGATGCACAACCTGTTATTTTTCTTTGACATTAGGGTTCAATTTGGCAGATAAAAACCAGTGGGACCAACAGATCTGAGTTTGCTCCAGCTGCTTTCATGGGCTCACCGTCCGGTCTGGCTTTTGATTGGATCGGCCGGATAATGTATTACACCAATCCCACTGCCAAAACCATTGAAGTAAGCACCTTTTGGTTATTGATTGTTGAATAGCAACAATACATTGCCAGAACTAGCCTCGGATGATAAGGCAAGATAACATTAAACAACATTAAACAACACTGAACTACATTAAACTACATTAAACAGACACTGGAATTATAATGGGGAACAATTAACACTGATATATATTTACATAAATATATATCATAATATATATATCTATAGATATATATATATAATACAAAATTTCCCCTCGGGGATTAATAAAGTAAATACCTACCTACCTACTGCACATATAGCACATTCAGTCTTAATTACATTCATTACAGTAATTTGTTGGTCAGATTTGATGTATTTTTTAATTGAGTGTATATTCATGTGCATTTCAAACAGTCCTGTGCAAAAACTTTAGGCCCTTTAAATTCATATCCTCCATAATACTACCATAAAAGAGGTCCTAAATTCAGTCTGCAGCATGACAATGATTCCAGACATACAACCATTAAGAACTTCATTGAAAGGCAACGATGACCTGATACAAAGCTCTAATTTTAACATCATGGAGTCAGTCTGGGATCACATGATGAGACAGTCTGAATCCACAGAAGAACTGTGGCAAGTTCTCCAAGATGCTCTGAAACAACCAAGTGTGGAGAATTAGTGCACTTTTAAAGTTAAACAGAGGTCACAACTAATATCCAGTTTTAGATTTCTCTGCTTGCATCTAAACTAAAACATTTGCACAGTACTGTGTTTTACCATGGAGTGTTTTTCATCTAAGTTGCCTTTTTGCCCTGTCTTGTTTATCCCTTAATTTTTGTTTGAGTTTTGTGCAAGTATATCAACAACACTATACATTCACTCAGGTTATCCGTGTAGATGGAACCGAGAATTATAGGAAGACTGTCATCACCTCAACTGGCAAACCAACGGGAACAGGAGAGCCTAATGGAATCGCCCTGGATCCAGGCAGAGGGTAAAGCATCTGTTCATTGAACAAACAACCCTGTAGAATTAACTATCTTTTATGAATTCATTAGCATGGACAAAATAATAAAAGCAACAAATAAGTGTCTGTTTCTGTGCGTGAAATGACTAAATATATTAGATGTTCGTATTCTGTTTTTCTGTGTTTTTGATGGCATATTTTGATATTTGATCCACATTTGAGGACTAACTCATTTGTTCTGCCATATCTAAAAGTTATTCAGCTGTTTCTCATATTAACGCTTTTCCCTCCACAGGAAGTTATTTTGGACAGACAAGGGGTCAGACAACGGAGTTCCTCCAAAGGTTGGCAGCGCAGACATGGATGGAGGAAACCTCAGCAACCTCTACACAGGCAACCTGGCTAACATCGGCTTTATCACTGCCGACATCTCTGCCAGCAAACTGTACTGGGGTGTTTCTGGCTCAGGGGTGGTATGTACAGAATACCTTCTCAACATGTGGACTATGATAGAAAAATGTAGTCAGTTACTTCACATTTTGAGGATTTAAATGTTCAACTGAGATTACTGACCTTTTCATTTGTGAGAAATACTCACTGTCACACTGTCAGTAAGTATTATGAACCTCAGTGATCTGTTGTTATTTTGCTTGTAGTTTTGTTATCGTGTTCAAAAGTTAAGGGTCTTTTGAACTATTTTCACTGAACTCTTCCACTTTGCTCTCCTGCCTTGTTCGCCCAGATCGAGAGCGGCACCATGGATGGCGTAACCCGGGTGACGGTGGTCAGAGGCCTGTCCCATCCATGGGGTCTGACAGTCCACCAGAACTACCTCTACTACACTGACCTGGACTATGAGGTCATCGAGAGGGTGGACAAGAACACTGGGTCCGACATGGTGGTGATGAGGAGCGGCATGTCTGGCCTGCGTGCTCTCAAAGTGCACGCCAGAGACAGTACGTGGATTCAATGTTCTTTTTAATTCAATCCAGAGGTGTCTGTCCTTCAGCTCGTTGCTGTTTTCATCCAGAGTATTACATAAGTGCTGGCAGTGAGTGGGACTTTAGTGTCCTTCTCAAGGACAGCACACAGCAGGATTGAGTACTACTTTTATTTCATCCTCTGAATGTAGCTTTTGTGTCGATAAGGACTTTTACCATTGTGCTATTCTTTGTTTTTAATCACAATAAGTAAATAGTATTCTATTGTTAAAAATAGAGAGATTTTTCTCATGTGATGTTGGTTTTTATCAAAAAGTAACTGGACTTCTGTGGTTTCTTGAACACATTTTGCGTCTTATACAAAAGGCTTTTCTTCACTTCTTTTTGTGTGATTTCATCTTTGTGTTCGGACTACATAGAAAAAAAAATTTCTAAAATTATACTAGTGATAAACTTTATTTATATAGTTTTACTGACAGTTCAAGTTTGTATCGCGATAAGATAAGTCAAAATGGCATCAAAATACAAAAATAAAACCATAAAATGATTTGTTTTTCAAAGGGTCTCTTAATGGCTTTGGGGTTGAGACCGCAACAATGAGCTGGATTTTGCTGTCTCACTTTCTGTCATCTCTCTGCTGTAAAGAAAATATTTACCAAAAATAAATAATTAGTAAGACACGGAGATGTGACAACAAATACTGTCACCTTTTTGTTACAGTGTAGATCCTCGAAAGAAGGGGCAAACAATCATTTCAGGATCTCAGGGAGTGAGATTGAATTATTTGAGCAAATCTTTTGAAAAATAGTCCCAAGATTTATTTAGAAAAAGATGTTCCCTTATTGAAGCTGTAAGTCAGAGATTCTGCACCTCACAAAATATATTCTATGGCGTTTGTCAAATGTTTTTAATGTGAGGAGAAAACTTTTTATTTCTGTTGTTCATTTGAATGTTGTTCCATTGCCCAGTTGCATGACAGTAATATATGTTCATATGATCCAGTACTGCTTACCTCCACCACTCTGTTTCTCCCGCCTCAGACTCAGCAGGGACCACCAACGCCTGCAGCGGCAACAACGGGGGCTGTCCGCATCTCTGTCTGCCCAAACCAAACAGTCAGAAGACCTGTGCCTGCACCACAGGATTTATCCCATCTCAAGACGGCTCTCGCTGTGAGCAGTATGAATCTTACGCCATCATCTCCACTGCAAAGTATATCCGAGGCTTCCACATAAACAGCTTGGACCACTCTGAGGCGATGGTGCCTGTTGGAGGAAGTATGTTGGCTTTGTATTGTTTTGTTTAGCCATTTTTGCAAATAATATAGCTTTTTCATTGACTATAAATACCAACTTTCCACTAACCACAGGAGGCCCCTGTTTTTATTTTTCAGCATCCTACTCCATTAAGGACAAGCTGGACCTCCATATTGAATCCAGCTTTTTATACTGGACTGAGAACGGCACGTCCAGCTTGTACATGGGCATCTTCAGGGCCCAAACGAATGGAGGGCATTACAGCAGTGTCGTCGATATGGGCATTGGAAGAGGAGGCATCCACGGTCTAGCTGTAGACTGGATTGCAGGTATAAAGCCGCTCGGCCATTTAAACATCCTTTCATTCATCCATTGTCTTCACAAAGAAGCTCTGGGAAAATAGCAAACATTAACTAAACTTTTTATGAAAAATGTTCAGCATCAATGATTCATATATATAACCCTTCTCTTCTTTCACATTTCTCCGCTCCCTTTCTAAGGTAACTTGTACTTCACCAATGCGTTTGACAGCGAGACCTTCCTGGAGGTGCTGGCCATCAACACCACCTTCCGAATGGTTCTCCTCAAGTCCTCCTTTGACCGGCCCCGTGACCTGGCAGTCAGCCCCAAGCTTCGCTACCTCTTCTGGACGGATGGTGGCCAAACACCCAAGATTGAACGAGCCCTGCTGGATGGCACAAACCGCACCGTGTTGGCATCAGAGAGCCTGGCGTCTCCTCGTGGCCTCACAGTTGATTACACCAATGACTTCCTCTACTGGACCGATGATGTTCTTGATATGGTCTCCCGCATGGCCGTAGACGGCACACAGAGGCAGATTATCCGCTATGGGAGCCGGTATCCATCTCCAACAGGAATGGCTATATTTGGAAACTACATGCTGTGGGTGGATAAAAAGCTCAGGAAGCTCTTCAAGGCCAGCAAGGACCCAGCCAATACCGACCAGCCTGAGGTGACAGTTAAACACACGCAGTTTTACTGTTCAGGGTGATGCTGTTTGGCCATTTTTCACTGAAATAACTAAATCATGTTTATTACTTACTTCATTTTAGTGGTGAAATATATATTACAAGGATTCTAGTTCATTTTTGTCAAAACTTTCCTCCTGCCACAACCACATTTCAATGAATACTGGAAGCTACTGATTTACTAAAGGTTTGTGTGTGTAAAATCACGTTTAAACTCCATGTCACAAATGTTCAAGCTGATCTACTAACGACGTGCAGTGAGGATTCCCGTCTTTCAAATGTGCAATTTAACACAAGTTGTCCATTTTGTGTGTTTGACAGTTGATGACTCATTTGTTTGTTGACTAATTTAATTGTTTCATCTCTGATCTAATATGCTCATGGCAAAGTGACTTACGTCAAAACCACTGTTCTGTCCATTTAGAAAATAATGTTTGCGTGGGAACAGAAAACCCCTCCACTGATTGCTCCACTAAAACTGAGCAATCATTATCAATACGCCGCAGTAGCAGTATTGTTGACACAGTGGCAGTTAACAATGGGAAACTTGATATGGGTTAGGAATAACATGGGTCAATGCGGATGGTTAGCGTCAATAATGTTTTCGTAGTTGTGTCCAGAGAATAATTTTAAGCGAACAACAAGCAACAGATTGACTGAATTGTTTCTTGTGATAGTGGTGGACGATTAATGGTTCTGCTTTAAAATGAGCTACGCCTATGTCACTAAATAACAACAACAATTTTCTGACTGTATCAGGTAATCCGAGACAATCTTGATGGGCCGATGGATGTCACCATCTTTGATGCTCACGTCCAGCCTACATCTGCCAACCAGGTCGGCTTTAACCCATGCCAGGAGGACAATGGACGCTGCCAGCAGCTCTGCTTTGCCATTTTCGAGCAGGAGAAACCTAAATGTGGTTGTGCACATGGGTCACTCCTTAGTAACGGAGTAACATGCGGTTACGGTCTCGACGAATTTCTGGTCTTCACCACAGACTTCACACTGAATAGCATGAGGTTAGACCCAGCAGATCACAGCACTCCCTATCCAACACAGAACTTGGGATACACTTTAATGGCGCTGGATTACGACTTTGAGGATAAGCGAATTTTCTTCACCCAGTACAAGGGGATAGGTCGGAGCATTATTGGCTTTTTAACCACAACAGCCATCAACATCTCGCCTGTTATTATTGCCGCTGGTGAGTTTAGCATCAATTGTCACTTTTCACATTCACCTTGTTTCATTCCCTCATTTCCTTCATGATCTAATCTCTGTTTTTCACTTCATTTAATATCCTCTCCTCTATATCCTGTTCAGATTTGGACGATCCAGAGGGACTGGCGTATGATTGGGTCAACAAGCGTCTCTACTTTACCGACTCCTACAGGCGTAATGTCCAGTCGATTGGGGTGAATGGGATGAACCGCTCAATCATCGCCCATGCAAACCGCCCCAGGGGCATCATTGTTGATCCATGCTACGGGTAAAATCAGCAAACCCTCATTTCATAAGCAAACGTCTTATCGATTAGAGATGTTTTTTAAGAAATGATAATGAATTCAGTACAGCCCCTTCTCTCTTTTCTTATGGGTATCTCTTCATCAGGTACCTGTACTGGACTGACTGGGGGGCTCCAGCTAAGATTGAGAGGGCCACGCTCGGTGGAAACTTCCGGACCGCCATCATCAACAGCAGCCTGACAACACCGAATGGCCTGTCTCTGGACTATGAGGAGAGGATGCTCTACTGGGCCGACGCCTCACTGTATGTCCACTTTTTCCCCTGTTCTATATTAAAAACTATTTGAGGGCTTTTGCTGCATTTGTTTTTGTTTGTTTCATTTCTTTCTGCAGAGACAAGATTGAGCGAGCCACTCTGACCGGTCAGAACCGACAAGTGATCGTGCAGGGGGTCCGGTACCCGTACGCCATGACCGTCTTCCAGCAGGACATCTTCTGGACAGACTGGACCGATAGAAGCGTCTTTAGGGCTGGGAAGAACGACGGCTCTGGCTTCACTGTGATAGCCCGGGACCTGCAATTCCGACCGAATGACATCCACGTTTATGCTGGATCTAAGCAGGAGAGTTGCACCAGCTCCTGTCAGCAGTTCAACGGTGGCTGCAGTCATGTCTGTGTTCCTGGTAAGAGCAGAATCGTATTTGCATTGCAACTAAAAAGGCACTGAATCCTTCCAATATTCCACTAAAGTTATACAGCAGCCACATAAAGAGACAGACTCTACTTCTAATTAAGAAGACAAAATTATCTCTGTTCCCTCCGGTTCTTCTGCATTCTTAAACTCACCTGATAATCTCCTCTGCAGGTCCAGTGGGCCCAGAGTGCCAGTGTCCTCATCAGGGGAAGTGGTTCTTGGCCAACAATGGCAAAGATTGCATTAAAGATACAGGGAAACGTTGTACGCCAGATCAGTTCACCTGTCTGAATGGTAACTGTATCTCACCCCGCTGGAAGTGTGACGGCTACAATGACTGCTCGGATAACTCTGATGAGCTCGAAAGAGTGTGCGGTAAGAAATGAGTTTATTAGTGAATAGCAAACATTTCAAACCTTTAATTTCCTGCTCGTGGTTTGTAACGTTGTTAACACAAGAAGGCAACTTATTCTACTATGAGACTACAACTGTAGCTTCCTCTCACCCTCCTCAGCCTTCCATACCTGCTCAGCCATTGACTTCACCTGCGACAACGGGCGCTGCGTCCCACTGAGCTACGTCTGTGACTACACAGACGACTGCGGTGACAGCAGTGATGAGCGCGACTGCCCTTTCCCCACCTGCAACCCTGCCACTGAGTTCACCTGCGCTAACGGACGCTGCATCAGCACCTCCTTCGTCTGTGACGGCCACAACGACTGCAGAGACAACGCTACATCTGATGAGATCAACTGCCGTGAGTGAAGATGATGTCGATCAAGTTCATTCACTGATGGATTAATCATGATGGATAATGAGATATTTACTACACATAGATTATAAAAAACGTTTTAAAGTCCTCCTGACTGTGGTTCCTCAGTATGATTAACCATCTCCTCTTCCTCAGTAACTAAAGTTGAAGCTAGTCATTGTTCAGTGCCCCAGTGTTGTGGTTGTTCTAGACACCTAAATGTATTGTATGCTGCTAAAAAAGAGACATGTTTGTAGTATCAAAGATCTGTTGCTGACCTGTTGTGTATCATTTTTTCACCCTTGTTGATTCTCTCCAGCTGACCGCACGTGTCCTGCTGGCCAGGTCAAATGTGATGGCACCAACATCTGCATCTACCCTGAAAACCTCTGTGATGGCTACAACAACTGTGGAGACAACAGCGATGAGAATCCTCTCTTCTGCGGTAAGAAAAAGACACAGAGACACGCTTATGCTTTATGAAAACCTTTACCACCTATAAAGCTCATGGTTTACCAGCTGGTATGCAACTTTTTTTTGCACGTGGGCGCATTGCAGCGGGTCGTACGTGCTCTCCGAATCAGTTCCGCTGTGATGCTGGAAAGTGTATCCCTCAGTCTTGGGTGTGTGACTCCATGAGAGACTGCATTGATGGGACAGACGAACCTCCCTCATGTGGTGAGTTCTCTTCTCAGGTACAACTTAATTCAAAGAACCGGTTTGTGATTGAAGGATTTCAAACTTCTACAATTGTTGTTACCAGCCATTTAGATTTTTTTTGTTTGTTTAGTGACCCAAGCTGTTGCATTTAGAAGTCACATTTACAGTATATACAGTAACTCAACAAATGATTTCTTTTTGTTTGTTCTCATGCAGAAGATCAAATCAGAACATGCAACCCATCCCAGTTCACTTGTACCAACGGGAACTGCATCCTTCAGTCTCTGGTCTGTGATGGCAACAATGACTGCTGGGACAACAGTGATGAGGCTCCAGAGCTGCAGTGTGGTGAGACAGCAGTCAGACATTTAGTTATTACACTGATATTTAGTTTATGTGATGTGTTAAAGGCTTGAAAAGTAGACGATGTTGGAGCTGGTTTTTTTCTCCGCTCTGTCCCATTTTGCGTTTTGGAGTTGATAAAAAAAAAATCTGTACAGCTAATTGTGTTGATATATTCAACCCTTTCTGTGTCTCCTGTAGGCCAACGCACCTGCAGTTCCAACCAGTTCACCTGTACAACCTGGTACCCCGGCCACCCTCGCTGTGTGCCTTTAACTTTTGTGTGTGATGGGGATAAAGACTGCGCCAATGCGGCTGACGAGCTCCAGAACTGTCCCAACCGGACCTGCCATATGAACGAGTTTGCTTGCTCCAACGGGCTCTGCATCCTCATCCCTTTCCAGTAAATATAAAATGTTTGTTGTGAGTGAATAGAAGCAGAGATTTGTTTACCACTCTTGTCAGTGAGTAATAAATCACTCCTCTCCCCCAGCTGCGACCGTGTGAACGACTGCGGAGACGGCAGCGACGAGCGGGGCTGCACTTATGACACATGCAGCAGCAACCAGTTCACCTGCGGTAACGGAGCCTGCATCCTCTCCTCCTTCACCTGCGACGGCGACAACGACTGTATGGATGGTTCAGATGAGGCAGACAGCGTGTGCGTCACGCCTCATCCCACCTGCGCTCCTCAGCAGTACATGTGCAATTCAGGGGAGTGCGTCGAGCTCATTAAAGTGTGCAACAGACAGAAGGACTGCCAGGACAACAGCGATGAAAAAGGCTGCGGTGAGAGACACAGAAAAGTGATATCATGTCACACTCTTGATCTCAGTTATGATTTATGAATCATATCTGCCTGTCAAACCCAATCAGAGAGGATATTTGGATTCAAAAACTCTCAGAAAGATAGATTTGTATTTTTTTTTACTCCAGTGGAGACCGACACAAATGTGTCATTCCAACGAATATACATCTTCAGAACATCATTGACAATGCTAAAAGTGTATGTTCTAAATTTTCTGGAAATGCTGTGTTTCCACTCATTTATTTGTACTCTTAATGATAAATATATAACTGTTCACACAAGTGTTTAAATATGAGGAAAATATAGTACCCACATTTCCGCGACAACTACTATGTCAAACCCTCTTCTCTCCACTTCTCCCTCACTCTGTTTAGGAGTCAACGAGTGTCTCAGCCCGTCGGTCCATAAATGTGCCCAACTCTGCACTGACACCCTCACCGGCTATTACTGCTCCTGCCACCCAGGCTACCAACTCATGCCAGATGGCAAAGCCTGCGAGGACCTCAACGAGTGTGTCAGCACTCCCGCCGTCTGCAGCCAGATCTGCGAGAACACTGTCGGCTCGTACCACTGCAAATGCGCCCCCGGGTACATCCGTGAGGCGGATGGACGCACCTGTCGTCAAAACAGCGGCATCAACCCGTACCTGTTGTACAGTAATCGCTACTACATCCGTAATTTGACCACCGACGGGTCACATTTGAGTATAGTCCTGCAGGGGCTGTCCAACGTGGTGGCGTTAGATTTCGACCACAATGAGAAGAGGCTGTATTGGCTGGATGCAGGGGCCCGGAAGATTGAGAGGATGCGTTTTGATGGGAGCGACAGGGAGACGCTGGCGGATGAAGATGTAATAGGAGTTGAAGGCCTGGCCCTGGACTGGGTCGGCAGGTGCGTAAGATGGGAGGAAGCTCATAATGTGTCTTAATTAGTCTTAAATAATAGATATTTCATTTTTTGCTGTTAAGTAGTTTATTAAACAACCTATTTTAAATTTGCAGGAGATGTTTATCTCTATAAGTAATATATTTTTGTTTTCTGTTATGAGTCAAATCAATGTTGCTGATGAAAGCTTGACTGCGAGGAGGTCAGTGAGAGTTTTATGTGTCTCTCCTGCAGGAAGGTGTACTGGGTGGATGGTTATTACGGCTCAGTTCATGTGATGGAGCTGGATGGGCGTTACCAAAAGAGGCTGCTTTCAGGGGATTTCACAGATGGAAATAACACCTATGTTATCAGCCGACCTCGTGCCGTGGCTGTCAACCCTAAATATGGGTACGCACACACACACAAACACACACCCACACACACACAAACAGATCTAGTTAGGACCAAGGATAACCAAGGTAATAAGGTGCCTCCAGAAATACAATATCAGGCATTGCTAGCTAATAATTACTAAACTATATTACTAGCTTACTTTTTAGTGAAGATTCATTATTGGTAATTATCCGCCTCAATTGTCTCCTAATCCTTTGTTTGGATTTTTCCTTTTCCCTCCTGTTTCCTCCTTTCATGCCCTCTTTTTCCCAGATGGCTGTACTGGACCGACTGGGGTGACACAGCGTATGTCGGCAGAGTTGGCATGGATGGAAAAAATGTCAGTGCCATTATCACAACCAAGCTGGAGTGGCCTAATGCTCTGACCATAGACTACACCACCAACAAGATCTTCTTTGCTGATTCCCATCTGAACTTTTTGGAGTGAGTTTAGAGACTTAGACACAAGTCCATATTAATTATACTTAATTATTCCTCTGAATTATCTATGCCCACATTTCTGTTTATGGCAGCACCAGTGAAATACCTACAATATGTACTAACCTTCCTAAGTATCTCAGCTTTGCAGACATGGATGGGCAGAACCGGCACCGGGCCATTGCTGGCACACTTCCCCATGTATTTGCAGTTACCCTGTTTGAGGACTGGGTCTACTGGACAGACTGGAACACACACACTGTGGAGAAAGCCCACAAGTACACTGGCGAGCAGCGCACAGTCATGGGCAACAACACACACCGGCCCTATGACATTCACGTGTACCACCCCTACAGGCAGCCTCGAAGTATGTAAATGACAACTGTTTTTATTCCTAATGTCTCAATAGACTGCAGCAAATATGTTATTTTTTTATGAATTTATCTCATTTATCTCTAGGTGAAAACCCGTGCACGTCCCATCACCTGACCTGCAGTCATTTGTGTCTGATCGCGCCTGGTGGGCAGCGAGCTACCTGCGAGTGTCCAGATCACTTCATCGGTTTGTCTGTGGGCTTCAAGATCCAGTGTGTCGCTGACTGCTCCAGCACCCAGTTCCGCTGTGGGGACAATGAGAAGTTAGTCTGATAGAAAATCATTTGTATTTCCATTTCATCGTTTTCACAACTCCAATTATCCACTAATTGTATGAAATTACACTTGAAATGAGGACTGTTTGCTGGAAGGGCAGAATCAGTGTTGGTACATTTGTAAGAAAACAGGAAACAGATGGTGATTCATGTTTAGGTTATATTTAGTTTTATTTTTCAGATTAACAATTCACCAATTCACACATTTAGTGTCTGTCACTAATATTTTTTGCAAAACTTAATGACTAATCTTAATCTTAATAACTATAAAACTGAATCATATGAAACAGATGATAAAAGCAGGCAAGTAAAAATGATAAAAAATACATTGAATCATGAAAGACGATTGTTGGGAATCAAGTTTAAGATGCAAAGAAATGGAAGGTAAATTATAAAAACTTTTGCTATTTGTCATTTATAAGTTATAACAAACCCTTTTTGTACTTCCTCCTGTCTTTAGGTGTGTTCCTATATGGTGGAAGTGTGACGGCCAGTCAGACTGCGGTGACGGCTCTGATGAGCCTCAGACCTGCCCGCCCCGTATTTGCCCTGTTGGCCAGTTCCAGTGTCAAGACGGCAACTGTACATACCCCGGCTTCATCTGCAACACCCACGGAGACTGCCCTGACAGCTCCGACGAGGACGCTGCTCTCTGCAGTAAGACAATAAACACACTTACTACAATTAAACCGGAAGCTGAAATTTGAATGATTCAGTTTGAACCTCAGAATTTTGGGAATAGCTTGTTTTACACTGGTCTGGTAAGACTGTTTTCTGGTAAAAATTCAGGCCAATTTGCGGACAGAGGGTTCAGTTTGAAATTTGCTCCGATTCTTAAACCTGTTTTGTGTCCTTGTAGGTGATCACCGATGCCAGGAAAACCAGTTCCAGTGTAAAAACAAGAATTGCATCCCGGTGTCGTGGCACTGCGACGGAGTAAATGACTGCTCGGACGGCAGCGATGAGGACGCGGAGACTTGTTCCCAGAGGACGTGCCGACCGGGACAATTCCAGTGCGCTAATGGCCGCTGTCTGCCCCAAAGCTACGTGTGTGACGCCCAGGACGACTGTGCAGATGGATCTGATGAGCCATTTGAAACCTGCAGTAAGTGGGAGAGGAGGAAATGGCAGCTTATGAGAAAACTAGGAAGATACAGGAACATTATATGATATATAAAGTTAAACTTGTGACCATATCCACACCGGTGAGCCAGTAGTGGTATGACGTCATGTTCAGTGGCTGTGGCAGGAATTACACACAAATAGACACTGCAAGAATTGATTACTGCGGTTCAGTGGGGCAAAACAACTTGACAGTTTAATCAAGCATAGATTTATCTGTTTTTCAGTGCTGTATAATCATTGTAGACTCAGCCATGTCCCAAGAGTAATCAGTGAATTGATAATGTTGTATTGAACGTACTGTGGATTTTTCTAAATTTAAATGGCAGAGTATTTGTCCCTTCCCCTCTCACCCTTTACCTTCTGCTCCTCATCACTGTCTATTTGCTTTGTCTAATTTCTGTCTTCCTCATTATCATCCACTATGTTCCTGTTACCGTGTGACATTTTGTTTATTTTCTGTCTCCCCTCTTTCCTCACATCTCCTGCCTAACGTCTCTCCTGTCTTTCCCGCTCCAGTGGGTCCAGACTACAAGTGCGACGAGGAGACCGAGTTCTCCTGCAAGACAAACTACCGCTGTATTCCTCAGTGGGCCCGCTGTGACGGCTCTAATGACTGCATCGACAACAGCGATGAGCAAGGCTGTGGTCAGTGCCTGTGTGTCAGCAGATGTGTTATTTTGTGAAGGCAGGGCTGCAATAAATACTGCACTAAATCCACATCCAATTTAATCCAAGTCTTATGAAGGTTAAAGAAAAAACAGGTCCAATACCATATTAGGGAAAAAAAAGCGACTGTGTTTTCTTTGTCTTACAAAATCTTTAATCAGTTTATTGAGAAATGTCGACCTTTGTGCAGTACCCCACCCTTTACGCCACTCTACCTATATCTCTGTGGCGTCACACTTCTGAATTACAGTTTAATGTGTTTCAGATTTTATTAGTGACAATTTTATGAGATTTTGAGAGCAAAAAAACCTCAAAGTGATTAATAATTAATTTCACTGTTCAGTCTTAGTTTGTTTTAAATCTTAAATACCAGAATGTAGTCACTAGTAATCCGTTTTTTCAGACCACATGTTGAAACACTTTGTTTTTTACTCGAACAGAGGCGGTGACCTGTGAGCCTCTGGGAGATTTCCGTTGTGACAACCACCGCTGCATTCCCATCCGCTGGCAGTGTGATGGCAACAACGACTGTGGCGACGGCTCAGACGAGAGGAACTGCCGTAAGTGTCACTCTATTATTTATAACTCAGTCCATTTCAAAACTACTGCAAACTAGCAAACATTAAAATGAGACCTGCATGTCCGCCAGAGTTACAAAATGTTTCTAATTCTTCAGATTTGTGTTTTCATTTGGATAAAAAAATCGGAACTGTAAAAATGCACGTTTCTTAATGCTAAGCGAACTCCTTATCTGGTTGTAGTTATGCTTTTCATATAGTTATATTCAAGTCTCATACTGTACTATAGGTTTAAATTGTTTTAAAGCACTGTGACTTTGTCTAGTTTGAGGTCATGTGGCTTTTGTAAACAGTGACACCTCAATCTGAACTCATATCTGTATCTCTGTGACTGTGGTCTGTAGAGCCAAGGCCTTGCTCGGAGAGTGAGTTTCGATGTGACAATGAGCAGTGCATCCCTGGAAACTGGGTGTGTGACCATGACAATGACTGCGGGGACAATTCAGATGAGCGAGACTGCGGTGAGCAGACGCTGCACACAAACTCACCTCCTGAAAATATTAGACAACGCTCACACTCGTTAACATCTTGGCTCTCTTCCAGAGTTGCAGACGTGTCGTCCAGGTTCATTCCAGTGTGACTCAGGTCACTGTATCCCCGCTGCTCTGCAGTGTGATGGCCGGCCCGATTGTCAGGACCTGTCAGATGAGACCAGATGTCGTAAGTAAACAACATAAAAACTGATCGCAAACTTCCTGACCCCTACAGTCGTTTAGTGTACGTATTTATAGAAGGTATTTATTCAGGTTTAAAGTCTTCAATGGAATTATGATAAAGTGTAATTCGGGAAAACAGCAAAGCCGTCAGAAAGACTTCTTTTTTTTTTTTTTTTTACTTAAATCCACTTATTCAGAAATGAAATTAAAAGGGAACACCATTCAAAATGTCCATTCAAATAGTTGCAAAATTGCATTCACAACCAGCAGTTTGCTACAGCAATTAAATACCACACAAGATAAATTGTCTGTCTGGAAGTGATGTAGAAAAAAATCTTTCATTCTCCCAACCTTTCCAGCTACTCGCTTCCCAGGAGGCCGTTGGTGCCCTCAGAGTCAGTTCCAGTGTGCGAACCATCTGTGCGTGAGCCAGAGCTGGGTGTGTGACGGCACTGATGACTGTGGGGACCGCTCGGACGAACAGCTCAGCTTATGCTGTGAGAAACATGTTGTTTAGTATTTGTGTCAAAGTCCTGTAAAGAGTCTGTGTTTGTGTTCTGTCTACATTTCCTTCAGTATAGTCATTAACCTCGTTAACTTTATTAATGAAGATTTCCATGTTGGGAATTTGGGCCATACATTGACAAATACTGACTTTTATCTTTCACGAAATACTGTTTATTGATAAAGAATCATGACAAAGCCATGCAACTGCTTCTCTTATTAAACCTCCTTGATAATTAAGTAATCCAAGACATACATAGGGGAGGAGAAGATAGTTACAGACTTGGTAAAGTAAGGCAATTAAGACAACCTAAGTAGTCGCTGTGTGTTTTTTAACATGTAAACTGAAAGAGGTCGGTCTCATTTGTGTGTGTTTGACCAGTGAACATCACCTGTGAGATGCCGTCCAGGTTCCGCTGCGCTAACGGCTACTGCATCTACTCCGGCCTCATGTGCAACAAGAAGGACGACTGTGGAGACGGCAGTGACGAGAAAGAAGAACTCTGTATGACTCCCCTACAAACACACACATGCCACAATCTATATAGTTAATCAGGACTAAACTAAACAAAAATTAGTTATACAAATCAAAACAGTTCCTGAGAGAGACGTTTGAGCAGGTATACATGTATAAAAACATGGAGCAGAGATGTGGAATGTGGACCAATAGGCAGATATGTGTATGCAGATACGCTGTGCTTCTACATCCAAAAAATTATGTTTAGTGTATCGTGCACTACTCTTTTTATTTTAATAAAAAAATGTTGCCCTTTTTTCTGTTTAACCATAACCAGATTTATAATAAGTTATGGCTCAACAAATGCACCACTTATCATTAGGATTTCCAAGCATTTGTCCAAACAACGCTAATGCTCCTGAGCCTTTCTCTCTGAGGGATAAGGATATAGTCTGTTTTATGGAATTGTTACACAATCAGCTTAAACATCAATCAGAGCAATTATTTTGAGAGGAGATTAAATAGTTCCATTGAGAGCGGAGGTGGAAATTGGCTAACTCATCCAAATCCTTTTGTTTGTAGGCAGCAGATATGTTGTCAGGTTATGATATACAAGTATATGACTGAAACAGTCCTTGTGTGTACACGTCAGTCTACATGTGCGGGCATATAAGCATCTATATTTATGCTAGTGGGTGTGCAGTGCACTCACAGTCTTTTTTTTTTATTAGTTGAGTAGTGAAGAGCAACACAGTAGTCACACCTCTGAATTAAATCATAGTGGAAGTGTCCTTTGTGCAGATGGGTTGTTCACCCACTCAACCTTCTCCGCATGTTTGAGTTGATGATTCATTCGGACTGTGTCCTTCACAGGCCGCGAGCCCACACTGCCCCCCTGCACACTGGAAGAGTTGAAATGCACCAACGGGCAGTGCGTGGCCCTGCCGTACGTATGTGACCACAACGACAACTGCGGCGACCGCACAGACGAAATGGGCTGCAGTGAGTGCCACAGCAAAACTCTGTATTCAACTTAACGGCAGGATCCTCCTCTATTGTGAATTTTATGTCTGTTTTCAAATGTTCTTCAGGAAAAGCAGTATGAATGTTTTATCGATGACCATGTGTAAATGTTTGAATATTTGGGGGCATCTTTTAAGGGCATATTCAAACATTTTAAGCAGAGATCTGTTTTGGTTCAGTCATAAAATATATTTCTAGTTGCATGTACACAAATAAGAATGCAGCAAAGCACTACTCACGGCACAAACCTGCATTATCAAAGTTTCTGAAACCAGAATAAAATGTTTACATGCACAACAAAAAACAGATCATGACCAACCACCTGCACATGTAAATGCACTCAATTTCTTTATCATATATAGATATATTTATAATTTGTGAATGCTTTTTTTATATAATCTGCATACCCAGAATAACCCAGTTAATCCAAACATTAATCAAGTGATGTTTTTTGCTGCTGAACTGCTCTGTCTGCAGATGTAACACTTCACAGCAGAAATGTCCTGTTGTCTGACGTGTTTATGGTCACATTAGGATCAGTGCAGTGAGTTGTTGGGACCAGATTATTATCACTAGATTATTGTCAATATCTGAATTAATCTGCCCGTGCACTGCTGTAAACAAAGCCTCTCATATTGGGCTCGGGACAAGAGCTGTTTTAAATGTCAATGTCAGAGAACACGCTCCGTGTCGTCTGGCTACAGATTTTGGCCAAGATCGCAACTGTGAGGAGAAGCTGTGCCAGCACGAGTGCACCAACCTGAACGGCACCGGCTTCATCTGCTCCTGCAAGCCCGGATACACTGTCAACCCAGACAGCACCTACAACTGCCTTGGTAAACACACACACACACACACACACACACACACACACACACACACACACACACACACACACACACACACACACACACACACACACACACACACACACACACACACATACAGACAGATAAACAGGAACACTCGTTAAAGTACTTGTTAAATATCTGGCGAGGAAAACCACACCCATTGGATCTGCAGAGAAAATGACAGACATGACAAACATGACCAATTTCTGTCCCCCTTCTGAACTCTCTTTCTCGTCTCTCCTCTCTTTCAGACATCAATGAGTGCGAGGTTTTTGGTACCTGTCCTCAGGTCTGTAAGAACACCAAAGGCAGCTACGACTGCGAGTGTGCCGCCGGCTACAGGAAGGTGGGCGATGGCAACATGTGCGAGGCTGAGGGTAAGACAACAACAATTTGACTTTTTAAAGAAAATACAGATCCAGTTAACTCGGTGGTATATTGGAATAGATGTGCTGACCTCTCTTAAATTTAATAAAGAGGAACAAGAGGGAGCAGACGCAACCTACCTCTGTCAGTGACCGATTAATGGTTTGATTGTAGCTCCAGTTTTGTTTTCCTCTATTAAATTTGAATTAGTAAAAGTGCAGTTTTGTGGCAAATAATCCTTTATTCTGCTGCTGTTAAAAATGGCCCTTAATCTCATCACCATGATGCAGACCTCATGTTTACTATTCATTATTAACTTTACAATGTACAGTCATAATTTCAATCGTGCAAAACATAACAAACATAATGTGCATAGGAGAGACACAGTCACTCCTACATAAAAGATCTCAGAGAACAGCCTGTTTCCATCATAGAAATGTCTGAGACTGAGCTTTGTTTTCCTGTTTATTTTTAGTTTAGTTAAATGTCAACAACAGGTGAGGTGTAAATATCTGTTTCCCCCACAGGAGCGTCTCCCCTGCTGCTTCTACCAGAGAACATTCGTATCCGGAGGTTCAACCTGCAGACAGAGTCCTACCACGACTTCCTCCAGGAAGAGGAGCACATCATGGCTCTGGACTACGACTGGGACCACAACAACACCGGATACAGTGAGACACACAGACCAACATTAGATAATACAAGAGACAGGAAGCAGCTGAGCTCACATAAAATACAGTCATGACAAATATCTTCAATCTTATTTGTGTCCTTACAGGCATGGTGTACTACACTGTGGCTGGTAAAGACTCTGCACCAGGAGCGATTAAGAGAGCGTACATACCTTCAGTGGATGATGGCAGTAATAACATCGGCACTGCTGTCGACATCGGCATCAAATATATCACCAAACCTGACGGCATCGCTGTGGACTGGGTGGGCAGGTGGGTTTGAGCTGAACTTATAATTACCTTTCTTTAATTGTTATTTGTCTTGAGCTTCGTTAATCATTTAAAACTTTTTTTTTTTATTACAATGAATGGGATGCTCATTAAAGAAAAAAAAAATCGAATTAATAAATCAACAATTTTTGTCAATTAAGGTAAAGCACTAGAAACATAGAACATCTTTTTAACATACTGCTTCTTTATAGAGATTTTGCATTTGTCAGAAAGATAGCATATTTGGTGAATAGTTGTGCATTTCTTTCCCCCATTTTAGAAACCTGTACTGGGTAGACTCCAGGGTGAAGAGGTTAGAGGTGGCCATGTTAGATGGACGCTACAGGAAGCATATAGTTAAGACGGAGCTGGGTCACCCATCTGCTGTGGCCGTCAACCCGCGCCTGGGGTAAGACAGACAGAGCTGCTGCTATCATCCAATCTGACTTTGAGTAATTTGTTTTTGTCTCTTTGTGTTGCTCAGTATGAGGGAAAACATTTGCTTGTGAAATTGTGTTTCCACATTTGTAGATTGCTTTCTACAATATAATAAAAACATAAAATGCACGATCAGTCTTCAGCAGAAATGATGGAGCATCTAGCTGCTATGCTGTTGTATTTATTTCTCATGGAAAACCTCAGTAGCAGTCACTTTAACCCACCATGCAGACACCAGTGCTCTAATATCCGAAATGTTTCTACAGGATGCTGTATTGGGCAGACCGTGGGGAGGCAGCCAAGATCGAGTGCTCCTGGCTGGACGGTCAGGACAGAAAAGTTCTCGTAGGCGACGGTCTGGGTTGGCCCACTGGCCTGTCAATCGACTTCACCAACGGTGACAGAATCTACTGGTCTGACTCCAAGGAAAGCCGCATAGAGTCTGTTCTGCCTTCAGGAGAGCAGCGTAGAACCGCTGTATACATAGGTGAGGATGAGGAAGGACTGTAAACAGAGAGGCCTGAGATGAGACGATAAATCTGAGACTGAGACTTTCTCGAGAGGACAACGTGTTCATATTGTGATCATGGCTTTCAGCAATCCTGGCGATGATCCATCCGTATTCCCTCCATTCAGCACCAGTTTCCATCACTGGGGCTCAGTCAAGTTTGTTCACATGTTCCTGCACTTGTTCCTTGTCTAGATGTGAGGAACCCCTTCAGTGTGAGCGTTTTCGAGGACCACGTTTACTGGAGCACTCAGGAGAAAGGCGAGGTGTTTCGACAGGACAAGTTTGGCCGTGGAATCAAGACCAAGCTGCTGACTGCTGGTCCCTGGCTCACCCAGGTGTCTATGTACCAGCAGCAGAGATACAACTCCATCGCTGGTGAGCTGTACACTCATGCATATTCAAATACAATAACAGATGCTGCACTTTTTAAAGCACGTTGTATAATATATGTGTGGGGGGTTGTTTAATATACAGTATTCATCACCCTGAGAGAAAAATATTTATATTCTATTTTACCAGTGAATTTTCTTTGTAAATGAATAATTGCCTATTTTCCCTCTATTTCCTTATTAACTAGATATTACATTAGAATGCCATTTGGCACTATAAATATTGAGTGCTTCAATGCTCAAGATTTGTACGCTTTTTACGTTTCTGGCGTGAGCGATGATGTGCAGAAAAGCAAAATATAACTGCAGGAACAGCAATGATAACATCAAAAATACATATTTGTATTAACCACATCAATAAATAAAAAAAAATTTTAAAAAAAAAATTAAAAAAAAAAAAAAATTAAACATGTAAGTCATGCTCTTTAGTTGGTTAAAATGAAAGAAATTAAAACTCTTTCATTTGTTCGTGCAGTGAAGAATCCATGTAAGGGAACCTGCAGCCACCTGTGTTTGCTGCGACCGGGTGGATACACCTGCGCCTGCCCTGAGGGCACCAGCTTCCTCCCGGGCAGCAGCACTGAATGTGATGCAGGTAAGAAAATGATTTCACTCAGTATATGTTCTAAAGTTCATTGTTGAAGTTCTATTAATTCATCTGCGACCCTCTTCGCGCATTATCTTGACCTGCAGTCAAATTCACACAGAAGTCAGTAAAGTGGACGAGGGCAGAGATTTAATCGAATCAAGACGTGTGTGTGGGACGCGTTTTAATTACACAAAGAGGGGGCGTCGACAGAAAGTCACACATTATACTACATCCTATCATCGGTTGTGACGTCTCGGTGATGATCATGTTTCTGCCTCAACGGAGTTAAAATGGCTTTCCATGTTTGGATGATTGTTCAGGCTTTGATCCGCCACCCACCATGCCGCCTCCATGCCAGTGTCAAAACGGAGGCACCTGCTACTTTGATGACAACAAGGCTCTCTGCAAGTAAGAGTGTGGTTTCAGTCACAATGAGACATGAGATACTGCACATAGTTTTGTAAATACAATGCAGTATTAAAGCTTTTTTTTTTTTTTTTTTATTTAAACAGGACAGGCTTCAATCATACGCAGTGTTATCACAGTAATGTTTGCTTTTTGTTTCACAGATGCCCTCCACAGTGGCAGGGAGAATACTGCACAATCAACGTGTACAACGTGATCGCATCCTCAAGTAAATTTTATTTCCAGAAAAATTAAACGATAACAAAATTCTACTTTTGAAATTCTTAACGAGTGTCTGTGTGCGTCCCTCTTCTCGCCTGCCTTCCTCCGTCCCCGTCCCTCCATGGCAGTTGGAATAGGCATCGGGGTGACGATACTGATCGTGGTTCTGCTGGTTGCTCTGGTCTACGCTTCCAGGATGAAGTCGAACCTGCTGGAAACGTTGCGCAACAACTTGCCCTCCATGCCCAGTATGCCGTCCATGCCATCTATGCCAAGCTTCAGGTGAGATGTTGAGCCAATAGAAGCATCAGTAGATGGTTGTTATTTTCATATATTCAGTATTGGAAAGGTTTATTTCCTAAATCACATGTTGACAGTTTGTGACAAGTAACAACTATAAAATTTGATTAAAAGTAAAAAAAATATATATATACTTGTACCTTAATGGATGCTGAAATGAAGCTTGTTTAGAGTGTAATGTTTTATTTTTATTTGTTAGTATGTTATTTACAGTTGAATGACTGTTACGTTGGTTATTTTCAGGAATGGTTCGACCCGCAATGAATTGCAATCAGAGACCAGTGGCACGAGGCAGACTTCAGTGGAGGTGAGTAGTAATACTTTTCAACTGCCCAAATAGACCCCATGACATTTACATAGATTATATGTGTACATGTCTGTCTTTTCTAGTCATTTCTAATCCTCTTTCTGTTAATCCATGTGGATAAACGAAGAACATATGCACTATGTTGTCTAATACCAGATTCCCAGTATATCTGTATCCATGGTGGACACGGACGGGAAGAGTTTTGAGAACCCGGCATATGAAGCTGGAGAACAGCTCGCCGCCAACAGCATGTCGGCTGCCACCTCTGCTCCTGCTGGAACAAACAAGGTCGATAAACAAAAATCAGTGCTCCCCTATACACCGTATTGATTTTGCTCACTCGTCCTTTCACTTGGTGGCTGCATATGACATGCCACGTTTCCCCGATGGTATTTTTTTTGCCTTGTTCTCTGCTGCAGTGTACAAATTCATTTGAATATTCAGTGTCATTCTTCTACCTTCTGTTTTATTTGTTCTTTGTGGAAAAAAAAAAAAGAAAAGAAAAACCTTTTCTTGTCACCTCACCAGGATTTTCTGTCAGAAAGTGTAAACACATGTAAAAACATGACACTGTGAACCGGTGCCACATTGTTTTCTACTTTTTCTGAGCTCAGTTTTGTGACAGTATTTTAACCTTCCTCAGGTAAACATCGATAATCCCTTGTACGTGGATGAAGATCAAGCTGCAGACGAGCCCACCAGAAGTGCATCCAACAAGGTTTGGTTCACGTTCGTCACCAAGTTTAAAGTCTCACCACATTTGTTTTATTTTAAAGAAAGTCGTACCACATTGAAGAAACACAGCTCTCCTGATGAGGCCCCCTGAGATTCGAATTTGTTTTCTCGTGTGACGATGTTCATCTAGTCTAACATGTCTTCAAACCTTTTTAAAATGTTCCCGCTTCGTGGGCGTTTCAGGAAGCTTTTGAGAATCCAGCGTGCGACACGGAAATGAAAGATGTCAACGTCACTTCTGCACAACCTGTGGCTTCGAGCACGCAGGTAACCATGGAGACGCGTATCAAAATGTTACACAAGGTTTACCGCTCAGTCGCTGAAACGTGAAAATATGCAAGTAAAGGAAACTAAATATTTAAGTGGACTGTTTGGTTGGAGTACATGTGTGCACTTGTTTTTTAAGCATTTATTTTCTTTTTACAGCAGCAGTTTGAAGCCGCTGGAGAAGACAGTTTTGTGTCTATCCAAAATCCCACGTACACGGTGAGTCCAGAGTGACTGTGATCACGGAGTGATTGTGTTAGAAGGAGACTAAACGGGACGAACAGGCTGCTGTGTGGATCTTATTCTGACACGCAGAGCTGGAAAGGTTCCGCAAATGACGGCCGTGTGGTCTTGAAATTTTTGTATATCTTTCATTTTAAAACTTTGTAGCTGCAGTTTAAGTTGCAGGCAAGAATATTTAAATATTGTAACTATATGACATGAACCAGCTTAACATATCTTGATATTTTATTAATCGTTGTGATCTTCCAATAGGAACCCAAACATGCGCCTAATCCTAATTCTGAAGTTTGATGTGACAACTACATCAGGAATTAAACTGGACCACATTTCAGGACTAAAACCTCATTCATTCTGATTGGAGGACAATCGAACACTTACAGACCTGGAACAGATCAAACAAGACATTTTGTAAAAGAAGAATATATTTTGTGTCACCTACAGGTGTAACTTTAATTTCGATGTAGCTATTTGTGTAAAAAGAACAATCTTTTTTTGTGATTTAATATACCTAATATGAGGTCTGTTCAAAATATGTAAACTTCTCTGTTTATGATTAATAGTTTGTATCTTTTAGTAAATTTTGATTGTGAGAAAGTTGTATCGTAAAAATTCCATTATCATCAGGTTGTTTTCCATCACCCTTTCTCCTCCCCCGTAGATAGACACACACATACACACACACACACACACACACACACACACACACACACACACACACACACACACACACACACACACACATTCATCCCCCCTTTATTCTTAACACTCAGTCTGTCTCATACCTCTCTTTTTATGCGACGGCGGTTATATCACAGAATGATCTGGTTTTACAAGACAGAGGCTCCCACTGGTGTTACCCGCTCACTCATCACTGTATCTGACCCACTGAACTAAGATGGAATGCTTTGTCATCATCCATTTAATCACAGCGATGAATTGAGAGTGATCACAGAGCAACAGTAATGATTCTGCTCCTCTTCTCTCCCGCTGTCACAAGTGTCTGAACACATCAAGGCCTCTCTGAGCCGGCAACAACTAGGCCAGCCGCACGAGCAAAGGGAACATTTAAAAAGACAGATAAGAGGGAAGTGAACAAGTGAAGACACAGAAAATAAAATAAAAAAAAAAAAAAAAAAGGTGCACTGGGTAGGGAGCTGTGAGATTTTGAGTTTCTGTGTTGTGCTTTCATGATGATGTTTTCAAACTAGTCGTTTCCCACGAGGCATCTCTGAGCGTCAGCCAAAGTGCAGACTTTACCGCTCACTGCTTGATGGAGACATCGAGGGGGGGTGGATGAATGGTGGTGGATGGATTTAAGAGGGGCAGACCAAAGAGGCATGCAGCTTACAGCATGTGTGCACACAGCGCTGCCTTCAAGGGTTGTCGGGGAATGATAGGTTCGGTTTTTATAATTTATACAACAATGAATTTTCCATGACTCATTGATGTAAAATGTCAGTGTTGTGTAAAATTTAAATAATTCAATGAATCCCTGCATTCAAGGGAGGATTCATTGTTTTTATTCAATTATTTAAAATGCAGTCAAATGTTTTACACAATCTTTTCAAAATGCTTTTTATTTAATTATTCTGCTGATTTGAGTTTCTTGTTTCGTGTTAGTACATCCAAATTAGAGGGCAATGGAAATGGAACAACTCAAAGACATTCATTTTTTTTCCTCTTCATTCAAAAACTAAATTTATGTCAGATCTCTCACCAACAAAACTTGCACTGATGTTCTTAGTTGATGTTTCAATAGCTCAATGGATGATGGAATCATTGATATTACATCAGGTATAATTTGTATTGAGGCCCGTTGGTGTCGGCATAGGAAACTGAAAAAAAAAATATGATTTAGATAAAACACTGAAGTAAAGTCAAATTATAAATCTAAATTATGAGACACTAAGTCATTGGGATAAACGTCAAAATCTGATGGAATAAGTCAAAAACCTCACAATTTTGACTTACAGCGAGTATATTTGCCGTTCCTAATTATAATTTTTTTCCAATTGAAATGTATATTTTTCAGTGGATAAATTTGATCTGTTTTTTGGTTAATTCTAAGCTAAACTGTTACCATACAACATCTAAATAATATGCGAGTCATGGTCAAAGGTCATGGCCAAACTAATTCATCAGAAGGCTTTGGGGCAAAATTTGTTGTTTGGACCCTTTTGAAGTATACTCTCGGTGAAATAATAAAACTGAAATAACCGACATGAGGCTCTTCCACAAAACGGTGACACAACACCGTTATAAATAAAGGTGACGATTGACATCGTGTTTTGGTGGTAAAAATTCACTAAAAAGTCAAATTATCAAACAATTAGGTGACCGTGAATCTGGGGTTTTGCGGGGCCTCGCCTTAACACCACATTTTTCACCCGTATTTCCCTGCCAACTAATAGGCTATTTGAACGCTACCTAATGGAGCGTAGAGTTTACGAGGAGCACCTGAAGGCAGCAGGGAGAGGCGAGAGTGAACTGGCAGGGTGGGGGGTTCACGGAGCGATAGATTGGATGGAGCAGAGAGATAAAGCCTGATGTGTGCCAGTCAGCTGGAGACAGACAGAAATACAGAGAGAAAGACAAGAGAGAAAGAAGACGGAGGAAACACTACAAGAGGGCAGACTGGTGTTACAACGACACAAAGCGGCGTGGAGGAGGCGAGAGAAAGAAAGACAACAGAGAGAAACGCGCACGCCGTGGCGGAGAGGAGCCTCGACAAGGTAAGGATGCTTTCCGGCGTGCACTGACTTACCTCTGAGCAGCTCTTCAGCGTGTGTTTGCGTGTGTCTTGACAGAGAAAAGAGCTGCATGCGCAGCTCCGGGAACAATTTTTTTTTAATTTACTCAACTCCAGATTTAGCCAAACGGAAAACCTTGATTTAGTTTGGTGCCAAAAAAAAACACAAAAAAAACCAAGCTCTGCGAAACTCACATTTCGTTTGAGGCTTTGTGTAAATTCAGGTTTGCAATCACACGCCCGAGTAAAAAAAAACAACAACCATGTGGGGTGTGTGGCTGTGGTGCATGTTGATTAGGGGGTGTATATCACCTGTGATTGATCGCGAGCACCGATATTTTGGGATTAAACTGTTATGGAGGAGAGCAACGCGTTAAGGTTTCGCGTCACCTACGTCAGATAATTACAAGACAACATTTCATCAATGAAAGTAGGAAGGCTGGTCAATACCAAGAGGACACGGCGCGCGAGAGGTGGCTTACCGGACCTGCTTTTAAAGCAGGACTTGGTCACGCTTTGCTGCAGGCCGGGACGGGACGGGACGGGACGGGCTCCTTTTTTTATGGTATTATTGGCTTACAGGAGAAGCACAAGAGCCAGAGATTCCGTGAAGGTCAGGGTCACGCACAGTGGTGCCAGTAAACAAAGACGGGGAACTGTGCTCTAATGTAGTAATATTCAGGAGACAAAGGGGCGATTTTAGTCTAGAAATTGGGTTTATTTTGATGATGCCATGTCATTTAAGTGAAACCGGTTTGAACTGATTGGTCAGAGGTTTATTTTCGGTAGGGGCACATTTTGCATTCGCTGACTCCGCCGGAAGGATTACTCAGCAGGTACATGATCCCTTGGATGCCTGGGCCTGAGCTTTTCTTTGAAACAAATATTAACGTGTTTTGTAGGAAAGTTAATAACGACCATAAAGACACGGAATGACCACACAGTGAGAGGAAAAATGACCAAAACAAAAGACTCAAAACAACCACAACAATTGGCAAAAGAAGACCCACAGGTACAAAGGAAGACCCCATAGTTGCAACAACAAACAAACAAAAAAAGCCAATAAAAGTGCCAACAAATTCAAATAGAAAAGGCAAGAAATCCAAGAGAAGAAGCAAAAAAAAAAAAAAAAAAAAAAGATTCAAAAAGTGCACAGAGACCTACCACGAAGAGAAACAGGGCCTATTTAGAGACTCAACAACAAGCATGTTGCATGCAGTCACTTTGCGTCTCTTTCAGTCCGGGTATCTTGCTCCCATGTTGGTTTGGGTGGGGAGGGGGTCCTTTTTCATGTTTATGCCCAGAGGCTTATTGTCTGATAATCCACCCATGCGTGTCCCCCTTCACACCCTGCGTCTCACTGTATTTGAACACATCGTAATGAGCTCAGTGGGAGTTTAACGTCAGTCAAAACACTCTGAAGTTTGGCTCCCGACCAGACAGATTGGCACGTTATCAACCATCATGTCAAGGTCCTCCTCTGACCCCAAAAGCTTTTTGGCTGTTGACATTGTGAAAGTGCTTCATGAACGAGGCGCTCGCACGTCGGGTTTCCTCCCTCAACACACGACAACCAAATTCACTCTCACGACACTGGACGTTGCTGGACAGCCAGATCCTTTATCCTGCTGTGTCTCGGAGTGGGCGTGTTGAAGGTGTTTTTGAACAGAAGTTCTTCTTATAACCCTCTTAGGAGCCGTCTGGCTCCCCGACCTCCTCCGCAACACTTTTTATTTTATTTCCAGCGTTTTTTTTTTTTTGTTTTTATCCAAGCACAATTCAAATATAAACTAAATCTCAAGGTAGCTGCACTGTTATGAAGATGAACTTTTAATGTGGTTGACAGAATCATTTATTCAAGCATTCTTTAATTGAATGAAATTCCTGCTTACATATAGAACCCACACACTGTTACAGTTACTTTATGATTAGAGCCGTACCAATTTATTGAGCCGCGAAAGCAAAAAATAGTGGGAAAAAAAAAAAAAGATGCATTTTCAGACAGGTTTTTGTTGAGGTCATTTTTAACAGAATATCTTTGAATTATTGTTTGAGCGAAACGAGAGATTTCAAGATGTCACCTTGAAGTCTGTGAAGGAGTGATGGATATGTATTGTTTTTTTTAATATTTCATTGACTAAATGATCCTATTTTTGATGCAGACGTACAATCCTTCTATTTTCCTACTTTAAATAGAGAATCAAAATCATTTGATTATTTACTTGCCAAACACGGTATTAAATCTTTTTGGGAGTAATGAGGTTATTTTAGAAAATGTGCAGCAGCTGCCTTTAGTTTTCCAAACGGATATCGGAATTCAATCTGTCAAATCCAAACGTGTCAAAACGGCCATGTGGGTGGCATCCGAGGTGGTGGATGGAGTGCACACACAAACGCAGAGTGGTGGGCAGATGGCAGCAGCAGCATATTGGCGACCTCGCCCCTCGATTTTATTCCTCTCGGGACCCGTCCAACAGCAAATGGGTCTGGCAGGCAGGTGGCACGTACGTGTGAGTGGAGAGGACAGAGACGTGAGGTTACGCTCTCCCAACATAATGTCACTATAATGAAGTTATGTGATGGTTTGACTGTAGATTGTGGCAATGTTGGGTTTGGCAGCAGGAGGAATCATCCAGGGAGCTGACTGACCCAGTCATAAACCAGCTCGTACCGTTGATTGACGTCGGAAAAGATTTCGTACTTTTGAGGTCAAAAGTCATGCGTGTTGTTCAAAAAATGACCGGCATTTTCAAAGTCAAGAACGACTTATGATTTGTATTTTTGATAAATGACAGGGGGCGGGGGGGGAATCGAACCCCAAACCTTCTGGCTGAGAGGCAGCAGTGCTAACCACCGCGTCACCAATCTTCCCAGGAGTTGGACAGCATTGTGACAAATCTCTGGCTCACTGCAACCTATAACTCCACCGTCCACAGGCCAAGGTGGAATCTGAACCATTCACAGCAACCTTGGTGAAGTAGAATCTTTTACCCGTTGAGTTAACCAGACTGTCGGCTGAGTCGCTGGAAGCTCTGGAGTGAACGCCGTGAAACTCTTTCTCCTGCCGCGGCTCCTCCTCCTCCTCCTCCGGCGCCGAAGATAGTCCAGCGGGTCTACGACGCCGACTCCGAGCTGGAAACGACCTCATGAAGACACGGGCTCGACCCCCCCCAAGGTAACGCACATGGTTCGCGGTTTACCCGCCGAGGTAACGCACAAGGTTCACAGTTCACAGAGACCTCTGAGGGTAAGCTCACAGAGGGTGAGACCTCCTAAGGTGAGTCCCTCTAAGGGTAAGCCACACAGGTTCGGGTTTGTACATGCAGTCATACTAATACCAAAGGTCAACAACAATACAAAAAAATAAAAGTCTAAAAGTGACTTCTTCTTTTTTTTCATATTTTGGACATGACACAGTATGACACATAGTGGTGTTAGAGTTGCTGAGTGTGAGAAGTAACTTGAGGCGTGCATGTCAGTTCAGAAAAAGGTCATACTCCAAAAAGTAATGAAAAGTCATCCAAAATATCCAAAGTATGTTGTCCAAAAAGTGACCCAAAATTCATTTTTGTATAGACTATAGAGTATCGATAGGGTATATAGTATAGAGTATAGATAGGGTATAGAGTATAGGTTATAGAGTATAGATAGGCTATATAGTATAGGGTATAGAGTATAGAGTATAGATAGGGTATATAGTATAGGGTATATAGTATATAGTATAGGGTATAGAGTATAGATAGGGTATAGAGTAGAGTATAGATAGGGTATAGAGTATATAGTATAGAGTATATAGTATAGCCAGGCGATGCAGCTAGGTTTGATGTTTCGCCGTGACACAGGAAGTTGATGTTTAAGGTCAAACGATGCTCCAAACCTCATGAAACTTGCGTCAGGCACCAACTTTCATGAGTTTTTGAAGATGTTAAAACTGCCAAAAAAAAGCCTTTTTTTTTTTTTTTTTTTTTTTAAAGAAAAATTAAGGAACGAGATCGAGGAAAAAAAATAAAACTGCAAGCGGCGATATGCCGACCCTCGCGTGCTGCACTCGCCCTCGTGAAGCTGCGAGGGCCCGCATATCACTGCTTGCAGTTTTAATTTAATATATTGTAATTTTAGTCGTAAAGAGTTTTCCTTCGTAATGTTGGCTTGCTAAATTGTTAGCTGGTGTTCTCATGACTTTACCATTGAAAAGCCGAGCATACCGTGCACGGGACTTCCCATGTCGTAACAATGAGGTCACGAGTTCAATTTAAAGGCAGCGCAACATCCTCCAGTTTTTTTCTGGTTCCCTGGCAACTGTTTGCTGCCAGGGAACAACTGGGTACATTACCTCCTGTAAATTGTCCTCTTTACAGTTTTGAACAGGTTAAACAAACATAACCGGGGTTATGCAGATTTTTTTGAGTCAGGCTAACTGTTTAGCCCCGTCTCCAGTTTTTGTGCTCAGCCAAGCTACGTGGCTACTGACTGCAACTTCATATGCGACAGTAGCATCGGTCTTCTCATAAGCATATAAGTACTCAAACATAAATGTCAAAGTTTCAGGCTCCGGACATTCATTTGATAGATATTACTTGATAACATTTACAGTTAGCTTATTCTATAGACAGTGAAGGTGGTTTGGTCTGTTAAAGTTTACTCTCACTGTGTCCAAAAAGGAGGACAAATGCCCATCAGACGTTTCCAAAGACTAAGGACATCGCCAAATGATTATTCTATTAAAAAGCCTGAGAGAAGCTGAAAATCCCAACACTGGAGAAGTTGTACCCTACACATTTACAATTTTGATCAGAAAATTACTTTGAAACTGTATAAAGACATTGTAGATTAAGTGTCTGTCAATCACAAATCCATTTTTTTAAATGTTCATAGAGTTCTTCTTGCCATATCCACTACGTCCTCGCTGATATTGAGTTTCTCTTATCTAGCTTTTCTAATCGGCTTCATTGTTTTCATTGAAATCCTCAGTAATCCACACAGCTGTGAGCACCACCATCTTAAATGAGAGAGGCTAGATAATACCACCATATGGTCTGTGGGAACCTCAAGTATTTAGACGATGGAGCTCAGCGAGTGAGAAAAAAACAGAAAGATGTCAGCTTTAAGCTCTAGTCAGCCTCTTGTAATTACAAAGAGTCGGATGGAGGGAAGAAGAGGCGCAGAGAAAGAAGGTCAGGATCGTGTTCAGGGAGGAGGGCTGAATGAAGGCAAGGAAACACAGAGGAAGAGGGAGACGAGGTTTTCTCACAGAACTGTCAGCTTTGTTGTTTGAACCCAGTTTTCTCAGCGGAGTGCAGCGTGATGGTCAACCAGCAGCAAAAAAAAAAGTACACTGAATCAATCTGGTATTATTTCTATGCCTGATTTAGGGTCACTCATGATTAGAGGTCAAAGGTCGTATCACGCTCATGCAGTGATTTCAAAAATAGGGCAGAATTATTTTTATTTTTTTAAACGAGGAGGACTAAAATATTTCCAGCTATTTCACAGGAAGTTCTTACGTTTGACTTTGCTCATCAGGTAGAAGTTTTCTTTGGCCAACAACTTCCTGGAAATCGGGAAGTTGAACTAAAAGTGAAATGTGTCACATTTGAACAGAGCCAGGCCCAATGTTTATCCCTGTTTTTAGGTTAAGTCAAACAAACTGGCTGCTACCTCCAGCTTTATCTTTGAATCAAAGGTATCAGTACTTTCAAGATATCAAATATTTTTTAAATGATAAAATACTTTGACGTGAAGTGCAGAGAGAAGTGATGCAGACAGATGATTTATCCTCCCTGATGTATTCTGTTAGTAATCAAGCTATCAGCCTCCACATGTTGTTGAAGGTCAACAGGAAAACAAAAGGCACTCCATTAAAATGATCACTATCTCTTTTTAGAGTTCCCTGAAAAGCTTGTTTTTCATCACTTTCTTTCTTGAAGAAATTGTATTTTCTTGATTCCTGTTGTTCTGGGTTTTGTACCCTCATGGTTGAAATGCACTTATTGTAAGTCGCTTCGGATAAAAGTGTCAGCTAAATGAAATGTAATGTAAATGTAATGTAATCACCACCCGACAGACTCGGGCCCAATTAAATGCTGCACATCTTAAACATGGTCCCAACCCGGGTTTGATGAAGATTTGTCGCCAGCTAAATGAAGGTTTGTTTGTGCTGTGGCCGTTTCTTCTAATTGCCACTTTGGCACTGTGGCATTTTGTCTTCAGTCAACATTTTTCCTGAAAAGACATTTGCTTGGCAGCTAGTATGTTGTCACCAGCCCACCAGGGAGACACGTGACAATGAAGTCACGGGAAAAAAAACAAATAATTATTGTAAGTCTATTGTAAATTTGTCAAAATTTATGACATAGGATGACAGAAACACAACAAAAAGTGGTGATTGCGTCTTAACAACTCTACCAAAGAAAAGATTCCCCTGTGCTGTATTCAAAGACAAACCCTCAGGGCTGTAAGTGCTTTCTGTAAATATAATCAGCGATTATTCATGAGGATAAAAGATCGCCATTTCTCTGTCTTAACAGTCCTCCAATTAGACCGGAGATCAACAGCTTGCTACACTGCCAACATGCTGATCAGGTGCTTCTGTCTTTTGTTTGTGGACGTCAGGAGTGTCCTTGTGGATGTCTTAACAACGAGCCAGATTGATTTGCCAGCCCTGGAAATGACTAGAAATCGTTGCAGGATTGCTTTGTAATTTCCATCTCAAAGGAAATGTTGCTTCCAAAAGTGGAAAAGCACTTACTTTGTTTTTTCATAGACCACTCTTCTCTGCTCCCCACAAATTTCTGAAAGTGTCTCTAATGTGGCGTTCACTCAAGTGTTGTAATCAGTTTGTTTGAATCTCCAACTTTTTCATATTTGTTCTTTTTAAAGGTTTCATCCTTTACCAACCCTGCCATACCCTGAAATAGTGACGGGGAGATATGAAGGTTTGTGTCGTGCCCGGTTGTTCGGATCTTAAATTGGCAGTAAACACGTCATCAGGTGGCTGCAATGAATTCTGGTCCACTGTAGGTGGAAAACGAACACAAATCACAGTGTTTTAGATTTGTAAAATTGGCTGTAAATCTTTCTCCTGTCAATCTGTGCAAGGAATGGGAACATTCGGAAATAAGAAATAAACTAAAGCTAAAATACCTCAAAAATCAGAAGGGTTCCGTTTTTACCGATGCTGATTGTAGAAATCCTTAAGTCAGGTTTGGCTCTGTGTATTTAAGTAGAGGGGCCATTTTCCTGCTATAGATGTGCTTCATTGCTCTCATTTGCCTGGCCCGTGAGCTCTGCAGATAGTGAGGGGATACACACAGTGTGCTCACCAGACATCTCCCACAGATGTGTGTTAGAGCTTCAGATTTGTGTGTTGGCCTCCCACCTCCCCAGACAGCAGCTCCAGGAGCAGCCGCGAGGTTGGAGCTGGTGTGCAGCGGGCGGGCTGTGGGGACGTACTGCTGATGTGCTATTGCAGAGACTGTTAATTAGAAACTTGAAGATGATCTAACCGACACTGACAACTGTGGAGGAACACTATACGACGCTCTACTAATGCTATGATTCTATAGTGTTGCCATGGTGACGAGGTAAAAGATCCCATTGGAGAAAAGTGGCTGGCGTTATCTGACCTCGCTTTGCTCCAGTTCGGCAGCCACACAGTTTGAAATGAAAATAATGCTTTGTGTCTCGGTAATGAGAGTCCCTATTAATCATACTGGAACTTTTTCAGCACAGTAATGTGTCGATCCATCATTGTCAGAGCACGGCTGATCGGGCGCAATTTCAACAATGTATTTATATTTGCTTTGAATGAGAAATGATGTGACGCTCATTGTTGGCAAGAGATCAGATTTTTTTATTTTTTGTCATCAGTGCAACGCCCTAATAGTTTGTTGCTCCCACCAGCATGGAACAAATCACATTTTTTAAAAGATCTCTTTTGATTATTGTGTACATAAATACATTCAGATCATAAAAACGAAATGTTGAGGGTAATTATAAATGGGAACTACTACATTAATCAGTAAGAGTAGTTGTGTGCATATCTATTAAACCTGTGCTACATCCAGAAGAAGCCTGTACATTTGCTGTACATACTACAGCTGTATTACAGTATTCCTTTTTTTAAAATGTGAATCCAAGCTGCTTCCGTTGTTTGGAGTCACAATGTGGTATTTGTTCTCATTCCCAGTTGTGTCCGTGACTTCTCCACCTCGGCCACACGTGAGGAACAGAAGAACTCAGAGAGGGTTTGACAGAATTCACCGGCTTTGTTTCCTCTCCCTCCCTGCTACCCCCACCCCCCACTGCCCCCTCTCTGCATCCTCCTGCCTCCTCTGAATGATTGAAGCCATGCCCATCGTGTCTGCAAGCACAGGTACAGCCAAACATGTGCTCAAGCTACTCGCCCATGCTCTCTG
Source organism: Brachyistius frenatus (assembly GCF_029030835.1). Lineage (NCBI taxonomy): Eukaryota > Metazoa > Chordata > Actinopteri > Embiotocidae > Brachyistius > Brachyistius frenatus. Next base: position 4,231,258 of record NW_027210610.1, on the reverse strand, counting down.
ATGCTTTGAATGTGCTTATAACTAATGCATGTGCTATGATAGTGCATTATTAAATTAATATGGATGCACTACTGGAGCTTGAGTGCTTTCATTGTAAACGGCATTAGTGTCGATGGAAAAAATCCAAAAGCTTAAAGAACCATAAATGACTGATACATGGTTAGTTTTAGTGAAATCTGGAGATGCAGGGGGCTTGTTACGTGTTGATGATGCAATATTTCTCTTGGTTCATGATAGATATAGGTGTTTGAATGGGTGATTAATACATAACTCCTCTTATATTCATAGGGCTGCATGAGACCCTGGCCCTTCTCACCTCTCAGCTCCACCCTGACGCCAACCACAAAGAGGACCTGGTGTTCCTCAAAGATGTCTTCAGTGAGAAAAGCATTGGTTACCTCATGAAGGTACAGCAGATGTCAGTAGAAGTACAGTTTGTGTGATTTGTGATTCAAACAGACATGTTTCATTAAATATGTGCTACATCTATGAGCAGAATATGTGTCACCAGAAACTGAAATTAAATCGCTCAACTTGAATAATTGCAATATAGAATTTAATTTAAATCACATAATTTGAAATTGTACCATTTAACATGAATCACTTTATTCAAAAACTGAATGGAACCATACTTACTTAACTCAAGTTTACTTTACTCACTTAACTTAAATTTACTGTACTCAGTTTAACGCTGTAAGAGGTAACTTTAACCAAAGTAGGAAAAAAATGACTTTTTGTCATATTTGCTAAAACTGTCTCTGTACTGATCGTAGTGCATGACACAGATGATCTGTGAAAAAACCTGCTCCATCCTCCTCGGCCGGGCCTACTGAGCCCAGTGTCTGGCTCACAAACCCTGACGTTTCAGCAAATGCAGATTAAAAATGTCACACATTTTATAAAGCGACGATAAATACACTGATAATTTACTGGCTTGTCATCTATGTTAGCGCAGTAATTAGCGAGCAAACGTTACATTAGTAATGAGATAACTGTGCTTTCAGAAACACTCGCATTACTTGATTACAAAGTTGGACTGCTTCTGGCTAAATGAAAAAGTCATGAATTGAGGACCACGTTTCTAGCTGAAGTATAAGCAGGCGAAGCTTACTGTGAAGGATAAAACTAATCAACTGAACCCGAACCGTGATGGCAAAACACCCCCTAAAACTTAAAGCCACCAGATCCCCTCACCGTTGAGGTCAATCATTTAGGTTATTCCCTTTAATTTGTCACCTCTGTATGTGTCAGTAAGATTTAACCAACTTATTCTTGGAAAAAACAACTGTCTGTTTATAATTGTTTCATCGGAATAAGTTTTGATTTTTTTTTTTTTTTCCCTGTGGATGTGTACACACCTTTGATGCTAATTTGTGTCCATCCCAGATACATGATAAACTGAAGCAGTATGAGAAACAGAGCCCCACTCCAGTCCTACACAGCGCCTCCTGTCTGGCAGAGGATGTAGGTGCAATCAAATTTCTATTCAATGAATAAGTAAACATCAATTGTAATGTCTCAAAATGACATTTTCTAAAGTAAATGTGTTTTCTGAGGAGATTTGTATTTTAGGCAGTAATTTTCTGATTTCAATCATCAGCTGGCAGAAGAGCTTCAGAATGGACCGCTGGAGGACGACGAGCGAGAGCTGCTCCTCCTGCTGAGCACTCCTCACCTCAAGGTAAACGTACACGCACATGCTTTTAGTTTCTCTAATCACACATGAGCAAGCTGATAAATGGCGGGCTGTGTCTCTTTCCTGTACGACTCAAGACACCCTCTCGTTCCTTCTGTAGGTTTGGTCTCTTTAAAAAATGCTGCTGCTTAGTACGTCAACCCTGCACTGCTCTGATTTTCTGATTATATATTACATAACACCAGCGTCAGCGCTGTCTGTACCCCTTCCCCAAAACACAGATAAGACTGTCTAATTACTCTGATCAAGTGATTATGCTCAAGTTATTGGCTTTCTGGGGAGCTTTCCGGGAAGAGACGACGGCTGCGAAACTGGAGCACTCCTTTGCAAAAGCAGCCAGTGAAGAAGATGTTGTTCCTCCTTTTGTCTATATTTATTTTTCCCCTGACTTTTCTTTGCTCCAGATTTCTCTGACTCTCTCGTCGGTGGTTGTTCATGTTCTCAAATCTTACCTATCTGTGTACATGTCTGTGTATTTGTTTGTAAATTACTCTCGCAGGCAGTGCTGTCAGCTCACGACACAGTAGCCCAAAAGAAGTTTGACCCGGTTCTGCCGCCGCTGCCGGACGATCTGGACGACGAGCTGGACGAAGAGTCTGTGAAGATCGTCCGCCTGGTGAAGAACAAGGAGCCACTGGTGAGAGCTGAGGACCTGACAAAAAAATACGAGCTCTTCCTTCCCTCAACTTTTCTTATGCCCTCAAGTGAGGCTTTAAAGGTCCCTGTATTGTAATGGAGCAGCTTCGGGGCTTTGGAGAGCTCTGAGGTGTGAATGTTGGCCTCCAAAAAAATCCAGAAAATCCTACAAGCAATGGACAGAAAATAGATTTTGTGAAGTGATGCCTGTTTCACAGCAAGAAGCATGCATCAACAAGTTAAATATCTTCAGATTGAAACCCATTCCAGTCAGATCCAAAGGTGACACAAAATATGAGCTTTGAAAGTATTAAGTCTTTGATTCAGCCTTCAGTTTCTCTTTCAGCTTTCTGCAACAGCCTCACACACGAAAAGTATTTGATCCAGAGCCAAGTCAACTGTTCCCACCTGTTTCAAGTCTTTATGCTAAGCCAAGGTAACTGTGTCCTGCTTCATACTGAGTATACAGACATAACAATAGTATTCATCCTCTCATCTCTGAGCAGGAAAGCAAATAAGTGCATTTTCCCAAAATGTCCATTTATCGATTTAAACTTTAAATCAGTTCCTTGAACATGTACCTCTGATAAAATATCTGGTGTGAGGCTGAAGGTGGTGTAACCTGTTGTCGGAAGATAGATAAATACAAAAAAAAAGTGGAGTGCAAGACCTTCCTCTTACATACAGTCATAAGAAGCATCTAAACAGCATCAAACTGCATGAACTCTGAAGCTTCAGGCATTGATCTATTTGGCAAAACCCAACCAGCTGCACATTGGGAGCAGCTTCTGCCGGTCTATTACAGGATTTTATCAGCTCGGGGATCTGAAGATTATATGCGTGTTTGGAAGTCTGATTTATTGTTGCTTTTTTTTTTTTTTTTCAACAGGGAGCGACCATTCGAAGAGATGAGGCCACAGGAGCTGTAATTGTAGCCCGAATCATGAGAGGAGGGGCAGCGGACCGCAGTGGTGAGACAGTATTCATACAACATATATCACAATTCAAATTTTAGTTCTTTGGTTTATCTGGGAAAAAGGGCACAGCCGCAGCCGAGGGCCATGAGAAAATAATCTGCCGATAGACCCAAAGGGAAATAATCTCTGCTCCTCGTCGAACTTCCAAACCAACAGGACTTTCTTATCACCACTGAAACACTGACAGAGAAGTGAGGAGATTACGTTGTGTAACCCCTCAAACTGTCAACACAGATCAAATCCTTGAGATTAGAGCCACGAGATTCCATATTTCGAGATTACAGACAAGTGTTCCTCCTGACTGTTGCCATGGAGATGTTGTTGACTTTAATGCCAACTAAAAATGATAAATAATTTTTTTTTTTTTCTTTTGGTGCACATCTGAGCTTCATAGTGCCACTGCACTCACAGGGGATTCCTTTTGCGTTGTTTTCCTTTGCGAGTAGACTTGTTTTGTGTTTCCAGGTCTGGTTCATGTCGGGGATGAGCTTCGGGAGGTCAATGGAAACCTGATAACCCACAAGAGGCCAGATGAAATAAGTCAGATTCTGGTAAAGAATAAAGACTTTATCCACGTGGGATCACACGAGTTCAGATACTCTATGATCAGTCACTGATTACTGTAGCTGCCAGAGGATGATTAATGATGATGCTCTGTTGTTTTTTTATCAGTCTCAGTCACAAGGCTCCATCACGCTGAAAATCATCCCAGCTGTCGCAGAGGAAGACCGACTGAAGGAAAGCAGGGTGAGGACACTTTTTTTCTGGCTAAATATGAAGCCTGTCTACCTCTGAAAGACTCGACAACCAGTTAGTCCACTGCTATAAACTGGGAGAAGATTTCTATTTAACTGATAATGAGAGTTTGCATTAGAATGTGCAACTTTCATCCCTGAACAGAAGCTGGTTAACTTAGTTTAGCTGAAAATGGGGAGACGGTTAGTCTCGATCCACATATCTAGCATCCTCCTCGTAACCGGCAGCTGGCTTCATATTTTCACAAGTGGTATTAGTCTTCTCAACTAGCGCTTGGCAAGTAGATGGTACATGCATGTCCCCGTGTATTGCTGTATCAAATGTTGCTGTATTTAATGAATCAAGTTGAAAAAATTGAACAAAGCTGCTAACCAAGTGCCAAACAACAGTGATGTCATCCATTGGTTTGTGAACATCGTTGTGAGGCTTCAAGTTCAGATTTTGGCCTTCGTCATCTTGCTAGCTCTGACTCGATCTGATTGGAAACCCGATAATACTACATCCCTCCCACCGTTAGCAGAAAGCTGACTGCACCACAGTCCTGTCAATCAAACAGATACGCCTTCCAAAAACACAGCTTTTTGAGGCTTGTTTTTAATTAATAACAGGATTTTTTTTTTCTTCAGATGAACCATGAGAAATATAATAATGAGCTAATTTAGTTAATGACACCATAAGAATTTGTGTAAATCATTTATTGACTTGAAACGTATTTCATGAAAGAAGTTGAATGGGAGTCTATGGAGCCGAAGGCTTTTTCGAGCCAGCCCCTAGTGGCCCTCGGTGGTATTGCAGTTTAACTAACAGGATATTCCTCCTCATTAAAGGTTTACCTGCGGGCTTTGTTTGACTACACACCTTTTGAGGACAAGGCCACGCCGTGCCAAGAGGCAGGACTTCCTTTTAAGAGGGGCAACATTCTTCAGGTTGTCAGCCAGGAGGACGCCACCTGGTGGCAGGCCAAGAGAGTGGGCGACTGCAACCTGCGCGCCGCCCTCATCCCCTCCACACAGTTTCAGGAGAGGTAAACTATGCCGTCACATAAAAGATGTTTTAAACTATCTTTTTGTAGGATTTGAAACTACGCCGCCTGTTTTTTTTGTTTTGTTTTTTATCTAAAATACATTTCTTCTTTCTTTTTTTGTCTCTTCTCAGGCGTCTGAGATACCGGCTGAAAATGGGTTCCTTCCCTGCGCTGATCTCCCCCCAAGCTCCCACATGTAAGCTTTACTTACTTCTGCGAGTACAAATGATATCCCTTGACCTACACCCACAAATGTACAAGAGGCTTAGATCTACACATGCAGCTCCTGTTGGGGGTCAAATTTAATCTGTCCAAGAAGATACACATAGAGAGATTATGAAAAGAGAAGAGGAGATCGGAGGTTAATCTCTGGTGAAAAAATGGAAGCGTAATCCTTTGTTTCATTTCCCACTCAAAAGTAAAATGAAACAGGTCAGTTTCTATCTCGTATCTATTGTATAAAATTAAACTAACTTTTACCAAGCTTAATGAAGGTGTAATTATGCTGCAGCACAGTGTTGTGTTTATATTTTTCTTTGGGTACTTTTTTTTATTCATGAAGAACTCTGTGAGCAGATCAAAGCCCCCGTATAGACTTTATTTAAAGAAATCTATTCAGTGGAATGACAGTGGGCGAAGAAAAGCAGATGATGAAGGATTTCTAAGTATTGATACGATTTACATGTGAAAATTACAAGACAGCGTTGAGGTTTCACAGTGAAATTAAAAAAAAAAGAAGCTTACTTTATTATCATAAACACTACGGAGGACCAGATCAGTGGTCGTGATATTTCTGTCGGTCCATACAGTGATACTGTGTCTTATTCCTTGCATTGCTAACTTCAGATGATCGGGCCGAGAAAGGTACGTAGACAAACCCTCGTGTTAGAAAACATGTCTCATCCCCGCACCGTGTTTTCATGGCAGAATTTCTGTCTGAAATTCTGATCAGTGACTCTCAAAAACACCGATTCTGGTGTCTTTATTTTTCACCCCCGCATTGTGCCATTTTTTTTCTTCTTTTTTTTTTCTTTTATACCACAGAGCTCCTGATGTTTAACTGTAACTTAACCTGCTGTGTTCTCACGTGAAAGCGCCCTGAACCTCTCCTCCCTCCTCTCACCCTGTCTTCTCTCCCTGCCTGCCGTCCTACAGAAGAATGTGACAGTAAAGGTACTCTGAATGGAAAGGACATAGGTGAGGAAGCACAATCAGTGAGTTTAAACTCATCACTGCAACATCACATGTTTGCTCAGTCTGTGTGGTAGTTCATCCTTTCTTTTTAGAGACTGCAAACTGTTGTTCGAGGTGTTATGATGGGTTGCTTTGTGCTGCTTTATTGGCTCAGATCAACAGTAGAGTTTGAGTTTTAGGGAAGACAACGCCTGGTGTATTCGTTGAACTTGACAGTGATGTCACCCGTTTGTTCGTAGGGCTTCTCTGCTGCTCCTACTGACTCCGTGCTTCTGTGGGTTTTTCTTTGCCGTCATTTTGACCTGATTCTTATTTTCATTTCATATCATAATGGATTAATAAGGCCCAACATATAACGCGTGATGTCACAGTAGATTCACAGTATTTGATTCTTTTGACAAGTTCAATCAGGGCAGACTTAAATCTGAGCCAATGAATATAAATGATTTGAGGTTTTTTTGTTATGTACACAAGCAAGAGGAGAAAGGTGAGATATCTGAGTGTCTTTGGTGATTAGACCCCATCATGATGTCACCGTATTTGAAGGGGGTGAGTAATGTAGAACCTGGAAGACTGGAGGTCGACGGGTTGGAGGAGGGTCGCAGCAAATCGCACTGAAATGACAACTGATGCAGCAGAGAGAGAGACTTTGACCCAAACTGAAATGTCTGGTGGATGAATCCTTTTGTCATTTTGTACAGTCATTCATGGTCCTCAGAGGATGCAGCCTATGACTTTATTTATCCTCTGACTTTTTTCTTTCGTGCCGCCCAAAACCGTTCTCGTGGTTTTGTAAGAAATGTCTCGACAACAATTGGATGGATGGATTTTCATTAAATTTGGCGTGCAGTTTCATGCTCCCCAGAGGATAAATTGTAAAGGCTTTTCCTTTCGTGCCATCATCAGCTCAAACTGGCCGACTTGAACTGCGATGATTTTGATTTTAACTGATCAGTTTTATTTATATTTCAACATATTGATAGGTGTCTGTGTGTTTGCAGCGGGTGTTATAGTTAAAAAGAAGAAAAAAACGGGGGAAAAAAAAAACCCCACTTTATTTGAGTGTGTGTGATGTGAGTCTGGCAGGCTTTCTGTCCTGTGTGCTGCTGCCACTCACAGCTTCTCTCAGTGTCTTTGTGGCGCTTCGCGGCATCTCATCGTGCTCGTCACACCACATGCTAACGGTGCCGTCCTTGTGTTTGATTGAGAGGCAGACGCAGCATGCATGGCTTCCAAGCTTGTGTTCTGTCAAAGATTGCAGCTGGTTGAATAAATGGTCTAATATGAGCTGTAGTTTCTCCCAAGAATAAGGCAGCTCCTGCCTTCTGTGGCCATGCTTTCTCATGGGATTTTTACTCAGGTACTCTTACTGATTTCTACTGGTGTTGTTCATTGTGTCTGTCTTGTGGGATGTGTGACACAGGATGTGAATGTAATCGGTCCGAGTGACAAATACAGATTTGACTTCGAATCTTCTGTCTGCGATACATCAAACTTGTGTTCCTTAATGTCGATGTGTCACGGTGGCAGTGTGATCTGTAGTAAACGGACGGGGTTTTTGTATATGTAGTCAATTCATATTTATTTGTATCAGGAAAAAGTATGTTGGATGCACATCACCTCTGCATTTTAAGCCATCTTGCAGTACCAACACCCTGCGTGTGTTTGACCACAGCCAGCCTGCGCAGGAGTTTCCGCCTGAGGAAAGATCGTCAGAGTTCACCAGGAGAAGCGCACACTCCAGATGGCAGCCACACAGACTTCCTGATTTATGAGGAAGTCGCACAATATTCGCCCCGGCCTGGCGAGAGGCCGCGCCTCATAGTACTGATAGGTGAGGTCCACGGTGGCGTTTGTTGACACTGAAGAAAACGCCACAGTTTAAAGTTTTCATGCAGATATTTTCCAAGCTCATATAATATAACTAGTTTGTGATTATTTTTTTGTATTATTATTCTGTTAATTACTCCGGTATTTGTACTATCCCAGGTTCACTTGGCGCTCGGATCACTGAGCTCAAACAGAAGGTGATCGCCGAGAACCCTCAACAGTTCGGTTTGGCTGTGCCTCGTAAGTCCTTCTGCTTTCTTTATGAAATATATTCTTTTCATGTTTTAACGTCACTCTTAATGTTTTTATGCATTCAGTGCGCATGACATGTGGCACTCTGTATTAGACTGTATTGTTTCTGCAAAGCATTTCTGCAGGATGACGCAATAAACACGCAGTTTTTTTTTTACACAACATTGCATACAGTACAGACGCTCTCGCTCACGCGTATCAAAATACACAAGCATTCAACCAGTGTCTGATTTTCCACCTCGTCTTCCCGCTGCCTGTTTGAAACGCGCGGCCCGAAGACACCACTCGAGCCAAGAAGTGCCATGAGCGAGAAGGAGTGGAGTACCACTTCATTAGTAAAGCAGCTTTTGAGACCGACATCCAGAACAGCAAGTGAGTGTTGGACACAAAGTCTTTCTGATGAGGTGCAAAAATGACTTACTTCCTACTCCAGAAGAATGCATGTTAATTCATGTTAATGGTACACGCTCTCTTCTTTGTCTGAATAATTTATGAAGACGCTGTGTCTCTGCAGGTTCATTGAATACGGGGAGTATAAAGAGAATCTGTACGGCACCAGTTTGGAGTCCATTCACCGAATTTTGGATCAAAACAAGGTCTGTCTGGTGGATGTGCAACCGGAGGTGAGCATCAAAAGAGTCATGCAGCACCGCCAACCAAATACACCGATTTCAACTGTGTCACTTGACAAACAGTGGAGTGTAGTTTTAATTCAGTAAGTGAGCTTTGAGCCTGTACACTCCACATGTAGGATAAAACATCAAATATTGAATAACATTTTATTTAAAGATGATGCGTTTTTGTTTTTTTTCATATATATATCTAACAAAATAAATCCAAATGTTCCCTTTCTTTATTTTAAAGCACAACCAACCTTAAAATATATATATATATTTTTACCTTTCCATATACATTTTATTTTATCACACTGGGATGATTGCTTCTCATTTATTCTGGTAATTATTCCAAAATGTGGCAGAAATAATTTTTATTAATGAATAGTTAAATCAGGTTTAAGAGTTTTAGATGTCACATTGAAAGCATGACTTAATCTTCACTTAGACCTAAATGTACCTTAATTTCAATTAACATACAAAGTGTTTGTTATGTGTGCTTCTCAAAAAAAAAATTGTCTCATTATTTATTCCATTGTCTGTCCAAACAGTCAACATCTATACCTACATCTCTATGTAGATAAACATCCATGGGATTTTAATGTTTATCCATGTTCTAGCTGACTGGTGTGATGATCAAGTTGTTGTTTTTTTTTTTGCATCCAGGCACTGAAGACTCTACGGACCGCTGAGTTCAAACCATACATCATCTTCGTAAGGCCTCGCATCTATGACAGTCAAAGAAAGTTTGGCTCGTCTTCCTCGCTCAGCGCCGGGATCACGGTGAGTTCCACAGGGTTCCCAGTCAAATTTCAAATTCCCTGACTTTTCTCTGACTTTCACTGACTAAAAAGCTCAAATTCCGTGACCTATAATGAACAGAAAAGCAGGCTGCCGTTGTGCTTGCTCCAGGTTGACGAACAGAAAGAGGATAAAACCACTCAGGCAATGATGGGGGAAAAAAATAGTATGACTTTTTGACATAATATAGTATGACATTTTTTTTTTTTTCATATTTTTGACAACATGCATGACTTTTTTTTACATCAATTTAGACAACATGCTATATTATGACATTTTTTGCATAAATTTGTATGACATGCCATAGTATACAGCGGCACAGTGGTGCGGTGGTTAGCATTTGTTCCGTGTTCGAATCCGGGCCTGGGCCTTTCTGTGCGGAGTTTCCATGTTCTGCCTGTGCCTGCGTGGGTACTCTGGCTTCCTCCCACCATCCAAAAACATGCACCTCGGGTTAATTGGTGGTTCTAGAAATTGCCCTTAGGTGTGAATGAGAGCGTGAATGGTCTTTGTTCCTGTCTGTCTCTATGTGGCCCTGTGATGGACTGGCAATCTGTCCAGGGTGTACCCTGTCTTCACCCTAAGTGAGCTGGGATAGGCTCCAGCCCCCCGTGACCCTGTTCAGGTATAGCAGGTATAGATAACGGATGGATGCCATAGTATGACTTTTTTGGCCATATTTCTGACGACATTAAAGAACTGACTTTTTTGCGCTTTTTGTGACGACATGCCATAAGTATGACTTCCGTTCAAATTTCATCAGGCAACACAATAGTGCAGTTGTCAGCGTTGTCGTCTCACAGTCTAAAGGTCCGTGGTTCGATCCCTGCCTGGGACTCTCTATGTGGAATTTGCATGTCCCTGCATAAATAATAAGTAAAAGTAAAATATGTCGTCCAAAATATGGATAACTAACTTGTGTTATCATGCATGTAGTCCATGATGTAAAACAAACATCATGTAGTCGTAAATGTGACAAAGTCACACTCCAGGCAAGAACATGCAATCCTCCACAGACAGAGTTCCAAGCCCCTGATCGAACCCAGTACTTCCTGATTGTGAGATGACAACGCCAGCAACTGTAAAATTGTGCTGCCTTTAGTGCATGTTTGTCTGACTTATATAACTTATATGACTTTTAAACTTTTTAATGAAGAAAGAACAGTAGTGCAGTGGTTAGTGATGTTGACTCCAGTCAGAGAGTTGCAGGTTTGATTCTTGCCCTTGACACAGCTTTTCATCGCAGATATTAACTTCATCCTTTCCAGGGCGGGTCTCAAACCTGCAACCTTCTGAATGGAAGGCAACAATGCCAACCACTGCACCGTTGATCTCTCTTCCCTAACATGTTTAAAAGTTATATAAGTAAGACAAGCATGCAATAAAGCCAGCAAAATGGTTGTCATTTCACAATCAGGAGCTTCTCGGTTTGATAGGGGGCCTGGAACTTAGTGTGGAGGATTGCATGTTCTTGCTTGAATGTAATGTTTTACATTATGGACAACATGCATGAGTTAGTCATCATTATAATTATGGATGACAAATTTTACTTTTAGGTTATTAGTTTTACACATAGAAAGTCAAAGGCGGGACTCAAACCCTGGACCTTTAGACTGGGAGATGACAACACTGACAGCTGCACCAGTGTTGGCTTACATAAATTGAGCGGAAGTCGTGCTTATTAAATGTCGTAAAAAATTTAAAAAAAATATATATCATGCTCTAGTATGACTTTTTTAGCATGTCGTCCGAAATATCATAAAAAAGTCATACTACAGGAACATGCAAATTCTACATAGAAAATACCAGAAAGGTATTGAACCCAGGACCTTTAGACTACAACGCTGACAACTTCACGGTAGGTGTTGCCTACCATGACTTGAATGGAAGTCATACTTATACTATGTCATCAGAAATAGCCCAAAAAAGTCATACTTCTTTAATGTCGTCCAAAATATTTTTAAAAAAAGTCATACTATAGCATGGGGTCCCAAATGTGAAAAACAGTTCCTCACCCTAACCCTGCAGATTTTGGTGGTAGTAGCAAATATTCAAACGAGAACTTTGAAAGCCGAAGTGGAGAAGGGTTCCATGTGAACATCAGTTGAACTTATCATCCAAAATGTGGAAAAAAAAAAAAAAAAGTCATACTACAGCACGTCGTCCGGAATATAATAGTGCTAATTTGCTCCTTGTTGTAAATAAGTACTCGGAAATGTCAGTTTGTTGCAATGCAAAACCAAGAATCTGTAAACTCTTATTGTAGCTCAGAGCAGATATTTCAGTGTAAGCATCAGCTGATAGGTTGCAGAAATGCCAAATTATTTCCAAGGTTAGTCCTGTAAATGGTGTTTCACCACCTGCTGGTGTGTGCAAGTGTGCGAGTATCTAAACTCTGAATCAACATCCTCGCCACCAGGACGACGACCTGCAGGAAATGAAGCAGGCGGCCGAGCGGATGGACGAGTGCTACGGCCATTGGCTGGACTACGTCTTGGTGAAAGATGACCCGGCCGGTGCCTTGGCGGAGCTCCAGGTCGTGCTGGAGAGGGTGCAGATGGAGCCGCAGTGGGTACCCGTGTGCTGGGTGAGGCGCTAGTCGGCCGAGCTCGACCACTCGCTGCCGGGGGGTGGGGCGGGGTGGGGTGGGGGGGGCTGCCGTGCGAGGGCGCGCGCAAACTGCGGGTGTTCCTCCGGAGCGACCCGGTGTCCGCTGCCACACATAACCATTCCACCGGCGTGGGTTCGTGACAAGTTGAGTGGAGTCGCCATCGTGAGAGAAGAACACGTCTGCAGTGACTCGAGAGCTTTTTCGTCTGAAGCCTGTCGTAGATTGGTCAGCGTAAAATGGCCACAGTAGTCGTACGGCTGCGGTGCTGGTGTTACAAACTGTATATCTCAATAGTGCAGTGCAACAGCTCTGACGGGCATGTAGTACAAAGCATGCGGGACAAAGCTCCTAAAGCGAGTCGCGGTCGCAGATCTGCACTCGGCAGCATCAATCCTGTGACACGCTTACTATCATAGCAGCTATAATGTGAAGTGCCATATTTGAACTGTACGATGAAGGGGGGGGGGGGGGGATTTTCTGATGGTGTTGTGGTTGCCGTTTACCTGACGGGGCTTTTGACAGAAGTCTGAATTGTCTGCGTTTTGTTGAGAAAATAAAACTCGAGTCATCCAGTGTTTCTTTTTGGGGGGAAAACCATTTACTTGTGGACCGTGACTTATGTAACAATTACAAACCATGAACAAAAAGGAAAAATATACATATGTGAGTGCATCGTGTGCAAGAATACACAAGGCCTTTTTACTTCCACAGCTTCTTGATAGACATGTTCTTCTCGCTGTCTTTCTGCATCACCTGGTGAAGAGAACGGGAACGGGCGTTAACAGGGCAGCCAACCGCAACACGCTCGCATTCTGCAACGTCAAAATTAGCTTCGATCTTGTCGGGACAAGTTGCCGTACGAACCTTTGCCACGGCCATCTCGAAGTCCTCCTGAGTGACGTGAACTCTCCTCTCTCTCAGAGCATACATCCCTGCCTCTGTGCAAACTCCCTAAAAAAACACACACACACACACACACACACACACACACACAGTACGCACATTTAATCACGTTCTACCTCATTTGACACCAGACTGCTTCCGCTTGATGTTTTAATTCTCACCTTAACCTCGGCACCAGAGGCTCCGGGCATCAGCTCTGCGATCTTCCTCAGGTTAATGCCACGGGTCAGGTTCATCTTCCTGGAGTGGATCTTCAGGATGTCCAGGCGGGCCTGTCGGTGCACGATTAAGAGGTGGTTCAAATTCCAAAATAAAAACAATTAAAAAAAACCCTCCGCAGCATGTAAGGCTGCGTTACACACTGGTAATAATTATGGACATTTGTGCAACACGCTTTTCGAAAAGCGTGCATGACATGGTAATTAGTTTACCTCTTCATTGGGAGGAGGGAACTCGATCTTCCTGTCGATCCTGCCTGGTCTGAGCAGAGCCGAGTCCAAGATGTCGATACGGTTTGTGGCCATAATGACCTGCAGACACACAGTGAACACACTGATCGGGTAACCTGGACAATTCAGGTGTGTAAATAAACACTGCAAGTGCTTCTATCGCTTTCTTTAAGTTCCTAATTTGGCCACGTGAGCATCTTTTGAGGATTCAAAAAAAAAATATATATATATATATATATATATATATATATATATATATAACCACAAAGTAGTTGTTAGCAGATAAAAGGATTCAAAGAGTTGGATTTGTAGCTGTGATCAACTTTAACTTCCTGTTAAGCATCTGTAACTTGATGCTGGAATAATTACACATTGAAGAATGGCAGCAGTTGTAAAAAAAAAAAAAAAAAATCCAATCTGTTTTCAGTTGTGCAAACGAACAATATACGGGGGTTAGAGTGAAGTAAGACTAGATTAACATATTGTAACTGGCTGCCTTTGCAGAGTATAAAACCACATTTTATACGATATAACTAAATACATAATGAACTAAAAACAAAGAGTACAGTTGCATGAACTGTAGGTGATATTTGTGACAAGTTCCCGTGTTCAAAAAAAAAAATACCGAACGACTTCCCGGCGTTGCGCGTCCGCGGTACCTTGATGTTCTTGGTCGCCTCGAAGCCGTCCAGCTGGTTGAGCAGCTCCAACATCGTCCTCTGCACCTCGCTGTCTCCACCCGAGCCGCCCTCCAGGCGGGACGAGCCGATGGAGTCGATCTCGTCCATGAAGATGATGGAGGGCGCGTGCTCTCTCGCCATGACGAACAGCTCGCGCACCATGCGGGCACCTGGAGCCGGAGCGGGACAAGTCTCAAAAGTCACGCAGACCGCCGAAGTCGCAGCGTTAAAAAGAGGACACGGGAGGGGACTCACCCTCGCCGATGAATTTCTGCACCAGCTCAGAGCCGGACACCCTGATGAAGGTGCAGTCGGTGTGGTGGGCCACAGCTCTGGCCAGCAGGGTCTTCCCGGTGCCCGGGGGGCCGTAGAGCAGCACACCCTGCAAACACGAAGCAAAAAAAAAAAAAAAATCAGAATCGTCTACACACCGATGGATGGATACGACATTAACGGTGCGGCAAGTAGTCGACTAAATTAAGCAGGAAGTGCTTCGACGATACTGATTTTCCTAACCGGGTAAAGTGTTGCTCTTTTTTAAAAAAAATTTTTTTTTAGAGCACTTTGAAAATAATATCTTTGTGGTTGAACAGGAAAAACAAGACAGGAAATTGTGTTGGGTCATTTTTCACTGTTTTTTTTTTTGATGGCTCATAAAACAAGTTGCAAGTTAGTTGCAGTCTTCCTCTCGTGCTCTTGTTAAATGAGACGCTCGGATCTCCAAAAAAACAACAACCTACAAATACTGTTCTTGTCTTTACGTTACATGGATGGAAAAAAAAATTATAGCTCGGACATTATCGGAGTGATTTTGAAGGAATCTGCTGACGTTAGAAAAAAAAATAGCAACCCGTAAAGAAAATTGTTATCTTAAAATAAAGTAAAAATTTTTTTTTTAAAAACAACAACGACAAAAAAAACCCTCTTAGAATTCTTGTACCCGATCAGCTCTCTCAGCAATCACTCACCTTCGGCTGGGCAATGCCCAAAGCCTCGAACAGCTCCGGGTGTTTGACGGGCAGCTCGATCACTTCTTTGATCTCCTTGATCTGCTTGTCCAGGCCGCCGATCATCTCGTAGGTGGAGTCGGGCACCTTCTCCACCATCATGAGAGACACCAGGGGGTCCACCTTGTTGGGAAGGATCTTGTGAAGGGTGTAGCTGTCGTTGCGTAGAGCCACGCGGCAGTTCGCCGTCACCTGGAGCGGAAGTGGCCAGAGAGACGACGCGTGAAGCTCCCGAGCGCGCGTGGTCGCCAAGGAAAGGCATCCGTGCGCTCGTGGACTTACGACCGTCATTAAAGCAACAAAAACAAGAATGAAGACTTACGTCGTTGATGTCGATGTTCTTGTCCACGTCCACGACAAATTTTCCTTCCGGATGCACCTGAAAATGAGGAATACATTACGTGAACACCGTCGACCACCGAGCACAAAGCGTGACGCGCTGCGCACGGCGCGCGACATACCTTCACCAGCACTTTCTTTTTGTCCATCACCCTGACGACTTCTCCCACGTAGGACCCCTGCTCCTGCAGCAGCTGCAGCTCCTCACGAAGGAGACGCACTGAGAGACGGAGACGACTTAAGCGCTTTCGCCGACGGGGAACGTGTCTGGAGGACTTCGCTCGAGTCATAAATCTTTTCCCTTACCTTTGGCGTTGAGCTCATTCCTCTGCGCCTGCAGACGTCTCAGATTCTGGCTCTTTTCATTCACTGTCAGCTGGTAAGAAAACAGCAGGTCGGTATCGACAGGCGGGCAGAAGTTCACCGGCTGAAAGCGTTTCGAATGTGTCATCATCATCATCATCATCATCATCGTCTCACCTGCAACTCTTCAATCTTGGACAAGTAGTACTGCCGCAGACCCGATCCTCCTTTACTCTCCCCCATTTCCATCTGTTAAAAGCGGAAAACATCCAGCTTAAGCAACACCGACTTCTTCCGTTTTTGTTTCGATATTTGACCTTTTTTTTGGGTGTCGTGAAACGAGACATTGCATCGTAGATATCGTATTAATATTGTACTTTCCTGCTTTAAAAGAAATGCATTGCGGTGAAGTCTGAACTCGGCGAGACTCTTCAACCGTTTTATTATTTACACAGTCGTTATGTTCAGATGTCCGATGACTATTCATGAATGAAAAAAATCTCTCCGCAAGTATTTTGCGAAAGCACCAATAGTCGTTCCTACAAGATCGATATTGAAGTATTTGATATAAAAAAATTAAAAAAAAATTAAAATATCGCGATATTAGATTTTTTTTTAACTTTTATTCCACATCAACCTTTAAGCTCTTCACCAGCGACGTATACTAATATAACAACTAAAGACGACTTTAATATCGACGCCGTTTTCATTTAATTCCTTTTCAACACATCTTGCTGACTTGTCGTTTTTCAGTTTGAGGTTGTTGGCCTGACGAAGGTCAGGAAACGGATTCAAACAGCCACAGGCTTGTGTTTTTAATCCAACAACAACAACAACAGAAACCCGAAAACAAATCAAACGACGAAGCTAAAATGTGAAAATAATTGGGGAGAGATTTTACGAGATAAATTTAAAAAAAACAAAAAACAAACAACGATTTAACAAAGTCTTTTTGAAGTGTTGCTAAATTGCATTAGCCGAGAGCACGTAGCGAGAAAACACCTCCTTTTTTTCTTTCTTTTTACCCTCCCGGTTTTTTTAAACAACACGGATCTGAAACTACTAACTGTTTATCGGAGGGTTATAATAAATAACGTCGGCGAAGCGCGGGGGGGACAGATAGCAGCTGAAGCTCGGGCTAACCGTGCTCAGCTGACATTAGCACCGTTAGCTACGATGAGACAGCAAACCGGCAGCGAACCAACGCGTTCATTGTTTTCAATTAAGAAACACTTAATTGTTTTGGTTTTTTTTTACACGAGTCACAAACGCTTTCCCATCTCGCCACCGGTTTAAAGAAAGTAGGCCGATAAAAGCGCAACAAGCGACGTTTTCGTCGTAATTTGCCAGGAAAAGCGACAAAACGACAGGGGGGAAAAAATACACCTACATGATCGATCCCGTCCACCTCCATGTTGAAATTTCTGCTTCCGCTTGTTTAGCGGTCGTATTTCCGGTGGCCTTCTTCTTCTCTGTTAAAAAAAAAATGTCAAGGCCGGTTCGGTTGCAATGCTGCCGCCTTCTGGAGGTACACGTCTACTGCTGTTTTAATCTCTTGTTGCGGTCTTTATTAATAGAGTCCAGTCGACTTTAAAACCGAAATAAACATGTTCTTTCTTCTACCGAAGTCCTTTTTTTTTTTTTTTTTCCCATTGTTGGCCTCCACACGTTCTTTTCTCTGTAATCCTGATAAATTCACCTTTTCTCTTCATCGTGTTTCCTGCGTGAAATCAGGACACGCTCCACCGTCTCATTTAGGGTGGAAGTTTCCCTACTATTGGCATATGTCATTTAAAATATCATAGAAATTGGCTTTTCATTTCCCAAGTTTAACGGTAACCACACAAATCTAATAGCCTACCTTTCTCCTGAAAGATCACCTGATGAATTTTTCTGGCAGACTTCCTCGAGGGTGTTTTAAAAAAAAATTATTTATAATTTATAAACGTCCCTTTTTTTTTCTTTTTTTTTAAAATAAAATTACACATTTCTTTCAAGTTTCTATGCAGCCTTTATCATAAGGCCTTGTCATGCTTAACGTAACCCGAGTTTCAAGTCCCCATTTAGTCGCTCGAGTACAACATAAAAATTCAGTGTTGACTTTTGCTCTGAATCAGTGAGCCTACAAGCTGAGACACCGCTCTGTGAAACGTGTAGGATGTGTGCTTTTTCCCTGAGGATTGTGATAAGACCAGACATACCTGTTGAAACGGCTTCTCTCAGAAAGCACCTGAGGTCTGACCAGCCCGAACACGCATTGGTGGCAGGACTCCTGCTCTCCTATTATTTAGCTCGGGCTGCGCCGAACAACATTATTAATACAAGCCTTCGTCATTAAAAATGATTTAATCAACAATGTTTTCTATGAAATATGTACCCTTTCGTAATCGGTTCTGTCAAATGTAATAAATCGAGAATAACAAACATTTGTGAGTATATTTATTGTAAAAAATACTCCAAATGTATAAAAGATAAAAGGGTTTTGATTGATACACAACATGCAGACATTTTACCAAAAAAAAAAAGCCTGTACAAAAACAAATAAGCATGAGTGCCTTATCCACGAAACACATTTTGGCACAGTGATAGGCGTTAACATGGAATGTTTCAAGAATTTCTCAAGAGTTTCATATAAAACTAACAAAATAGCATTTCATTCAAACGTTTACTTGTGAAACTATAAACTGCACACAACGGTTTGGCGCTCTGTCGATACACTAGAGTCGCTTTCCTATTTCATTATCAACACCGGTTCAAGGGAGGTATGGATCCTCCGAGAAAGGCTGCCACAGTTCCTCTTCCTGGCATAAAAACAACAAAACACCCCAACAAGAAATGAAAACAGCATGTAAACGTTCAAGACTCACACACACACACACACACACACAAAAAGGGCTGCTGTTTAACAGCTGGGCAGAGTGGACTCGTCCTTTTACAAATACAGAGATCAATCTTTTCCCAGAGTGGAGCTTTTCTTGGAAATCCTGCTCTCTCACATAGCAAATGTTTCTTGTCAAATAAAATCCACAGGAAAAAAACAAAAACAACCAGCACCAAAACAGGAAGTGTGTGTGTATATATATACACACACACACACTTCCTGTTTTGGTGCTGGTTGTTTATATATATATAAACAGTTCAATCGGTTCAATCCAATATATATATATATTGGATTGAAATGCTCAATTGTAGCATGCCTCCGAATTCTTGTTAGCAGACATCTGTTCCCATCTTAAAGGTTATGGCTTTTAAATGTGAAGGTAAACAGACACCCTTTCAAAATAAAACAGTGTAAGGATTAAAAACAACAACACCCAAACAGCACCGGTGCTTAAACAGATTTAAGCATTTTGTACCATGAACAGAACATATTGCAAAAGATTATTTAAAGGCTCAAAATGACAGACAATGCAAGGCAAACATCTTATTAAGAACGTGTAAATCATCACTTTGGTCCCATATACTCGATCAGTGAGGATGGCTTCGTGAACATTTAAGCTGCGACGTGATGCAGGTTCCAGTTTGAACTGAGCAGACATTAACATCTGGCGAGTAAACTAGACTCCTCTGGAATATGTGTTTAGGTGAGTCGGATACCCAACACTTGCTCCAACTCTTGTCTTCTCTGCTGCACCTGAAACCAAGAAGGAATTCATGTTTTGTCCCCGCATTCATAAAAAAAAAAACAACCAATGAATTAAACAGTACAGAAGTAAAGAGCAGTGCACTCGCCTCTGTATTTACTTACCTTTGAGTAAACGTATCTGCCCACTGCCTCTGGGACCCAGGGTGCCTGGTAGAACTCGGTCTTCCTCTCCTCCTCTGGGTTTCCCGTCACATCTGTCATCAACTGATGAGACAGAAATATGTCAATGAATACGGAGAACCACAAATTCATGAATACAGAACATGGTTTTATTCCTAAATAACAACAACAACAAAAAAAAAGTACTTTAAAGACTCACGTATACATTTTTGGATTGACTCGGATCGTCGACTCACCAAACGTTTATCCAGGTACTGAAGTCTCTCAATGTGACGTAAGTAATAGATAACTGATGTTTTTGCTTCCATCTTACTATTAAAGGTATGTTTTAATATGTCTATTCATTCAGTGTGTATTGGCATAAATCCTCGGAACCAAAGGAGTCCAGGTTCATCATACCTGCAGGGCATCATAAGTCCCGGGCAGCTTTTTAACCGTCAACTGTCATGTGACCTGACGACATACAGCGCCACTGCTGCGCACAAAATATTTGCATTTCAGAGCGTGTTTTTTTTGTAAAACACTGGGAAAGAAATGGCAGGCAAAAATTATAACATTTTGTAATAAACTGACAGCTCAAAAAAAAAATTAATAAAACCAAAAATGTGTGTTTGGGTTCTCGTGATGATGCAGCAGCTGTTTGAGCTTAAGGGAGTGGAGGAAAACACAGATATCAGTACAGACACATGGTTTCCCTGGTTTCTGGAGGGCTTGGGGGCTGTGTAGTACTGGTGCGAGTTATTTGACTATAAACTCTGGATTTTCCAAGTTACTTTGGACTATCATTACTGCAAGACTTATTTAAAAATGCACTGTCTGCCGTGAAAATAATAATCACATCAATCAAACATAGGTAAAACAAAGGTTCGAGTGAAGCTATAGAGGCTTATAGGTGTTGTGAAAAAACAACAACGTGGTGCTGCACTAAAGTGTTCTAACGGGAGGTAAAAACCCTGCGATAAGATACCTACAGTTTAGTAAAAATAATGACACTGAACTCATTAACACTCAGAAATATGAACTCATGTTGGGAGACTTGAAAACGATACTGCGTTTCTGTTTCATGCTGTAGGAACTCCTGTGGACAAGCTTTCGCAGTGAGAAGCCGGGGAAGACATTCACCTTCAGATCTCTGCACTGAGACTTCAGCCAGTCCTGGATGAAGTCCTGCGGGTTATTGCTGAAGCTCAGCATAAAGTCTCTCTCAGTCTTCAGCTGGTTGATGTACTCGATCGTTTCATGAATCTGCAGAGAACAGAAACAGGAACAAGGCATATTTAATCATCAACACTTGTTTTGGATCTTCTATTACTATCCCCCCCCCCCATCATTTCCTGAGACGTGGCCGTACTTTCATCTCGAGCGCAGCGATTTCCTGTTGGTTGGTTGTAGAGGACAGGAAGCTGTTCATCTGGCCCTTCAGCGGGTCGTCCACTTCCACATCGATATCGTAGCACGCTGTCTTTTTCTGATCTGTGGGGTCCACGCTGCCCGGGGGAAGAAAGCAAAACAGAATTCCGGTTGGACCGCAATAAGGGAGGACGAGCGATGTTGAACAAGAGTGAATACTTGAACGGCAAAATCCTAAAGCCGAGGAAACAAAACGAATAAAAGCTCAGACGGCCGCTGTGAAAACACCTCGACAGTTTAGAAGTTTTACTGAGAATAACTGCGATGCTGATGAAAGTGCCAGAACAGGAACACCCCCCGCAGCGCGAGGCAGAATGGTCCACACTCCCCCTACCTAATGATGTGATTGATAATAATGGGGTCAGGGTGCTGCAGCAGACCCGCCAGCTTCATGGGAATCTCAGAGAACCTCATTCGTGGACAGCTGAAGATCTGAACAACAAAAACAGAGCCAGTTAGATACCCCGAGAGGTTACGTTTTCCGCTTCACATTGGAGGCCCTGCGCAGGTTCGTATTAATAATACTTCCCTCACAAATTCAAATCTACAAATTATGAACTCGATAGTATAAATGATCAATTTAGGGCAAATATTGAACAATTCACGACTAAAACTTCATGCTTGAAATCAACAGCACATGTCCGTTAATTGCAAATCTTCCCCTCTGTTACCAGTTCGAAAGAACAATTAAGAATAAGATTCTGAACATTTCATAAGATACATTAAAAAAAAAGAGAGATTTAAATCTTTTAAAAATGTTAAAGCAACAATATGAAACTGTAAGCCCGCGTTTTTGCCACTTGACTCCCTTAGAACGACATCATCAACTCTTAGCTTTTATGAATCATAACAACGTCTTTGAGAAATTTCAGTCTGGTTTTAGAGCATTACATCGCACAGAAACTGCCCTCCTCAAGGTAACTAATGACCTCCTTTTAGCAGCAGACAGGGGGGAGAGTGCAGTTTTAATTCTTTTAGACCTAAGTGCAGCTTTTGACACCGTAGATCACCATTTTAATCGATCGCCTCAAAACCTGGGTTGGCATCAAGGACGCTGCACAGCTGACATTGACTGTTGGATGGCACAAAACTTTCTTCAGCTCAACAACTCAAAATCAGAAGTCATACTGTTCAATTCCCCAAACAATAACACCAGTCTCATTGAGAGTGAACTTGGTCCTGTCTGTTTATTTAAAACCTGTTGCCAGAAACTTGTGAGTAATGTTTGACTCTCAGTTAAGCTTGGAAACACAAATTTAAAAAAAAGGCCCAGTCCTGCTTCCTTCAATTAAGAATCATCTCCAGAATCAAACCCATACTGCCACACTCTGCCCTGGAACAAGTAATTCATGCACTCATTTTCTCTCGACTCGATTACTGCAACTCCCTCCTTTCTGGCGTAAACCAATAATCTATCTCCCGCCTCCAACCAGTCCAGAATGCAGCAGCTAAGCTTCTTGCTGGTTTTAACAGACGACATCACATTACTCCAGCTCTGGCCTCTCTCCACCGGCTCCCGGTTTGGTTTTAGAATTGATTTTAAGATTTTGTTGATCACTTTTAAGGCCCGCCTGGGTCTGGCCCCGAGCTACATTGTTGAAACGTTAGCCCCATATGAGCCAACTCGCAGCCTCAGATCCTCCGGCGGGGCCCTTCTGGCCGTTCCAAAGTCGAGACTTAAATCAAAGGGTGACCGTGCTTTTTGCCATTAGGGCCCCTCGACTTTGGAACGACCCACCTGAGGAGATAAGGCTTGCAGAATCATTAACTTCTTTTAAATCACTTCTAAAAACCCATTTTTATAGAATTGCCTTTAAGTGATGTCGTCCTTTTATGCAGTTCTTTTGTTCCCCTGTTTTTGTTTGTTTATTTTATTCATTTATTTATTTGTTTGTTTTCTATTCCATTTGCTCGTTTTGCTTATTTGTTTGGTTTTCTTGTATTCGTTACCTTAATGGTATGGTCTTTTTTTGCCTCCTGTTTTCTTAAATGTTTACCGGTATTGACGTTACGTACGACTATGCTTCGTCTCTCTGTAGAGCACTTTGTAAACTCTGTTTTTAAAGGTGCTGTATAAATAAAGTTATTATTATTATTATCATCATCATTACTTGTCTGAAATAGCGGTTGCAGTTGATGAACTCCTTCTCGTGACTGTCCTGCAGCTTGTTGTTCTTGATGTAGAGCCAGAGAGCTTGCATGATGCTGGCCCTCGTCTGCGTGTGCACACCCAGAAGACGAGCCAGCCGTGGGTCCAGCTTGTACTGAGGGGGCTGAAAAGAAGCATTGCGACAGGCTTAAGCGTTCGATGAAAAGCCCGTCATGCCATCGAGCAACTATTCTTGGAGATGGCCACTGAGAGAGTATGAGGTACCTGATGGTCGAGCATGAGCAGGAGGGTGCATTTAACGTTCAGGTCGCCGGGCCTCTTCACCTGGAAACCATCCGTCTCCTGCGTGGTGGGCATTCTGTGCCACTGAGAGATGAACGAGAGTTAAGAGATCAGAACAGACTTCTAAATTCTGTCTAGTTGAAACTAAAACGGCACTAAAAATATGTTCGTTCAAGCCTCGTAGTTACTCCTCCTTCATGCTCTTCCTCACCCGTGGCTCCCGGATACGAACACAGATCAACACAAACAAGTAAAAAGACAATACTGGCCCAGTGCCAGTTTCATTAACCGGCGCACTCGTTGGGTACATATGACGTTAAATACTTCCGTCACCACTGTTGGTTTTGAGTGCCGATTTATGTGAGTTGGCCTCTTGACCATGCAAAAGCTTTTTTTTCCTCCTCTTTATTAGATCAATTAAACATGAAGGAAAGCAGCTGCAATCAAATGTTTTTTTTGTTTTTTTAAAAGGCTGGTTTATCTGTGGAATGAATTCAGTCATAATAACCCTCCCCCTGCATTGTCGAACAAGCCCACAAAGAACTGGTTCCAAAACTTTTAGTGAGTCCAGCTGAACTCAGCTTTTCGACCACAGCTGAAAAACAGATTTACGTTTGTTAACCAGAACCATATCCGAGGATTTTGGTGTCAGTGTACCCAAAAAGTTCTCCACATCCAAGGCTTACGCCCGTATGTCATACCTCTACCAAGTGATTGTCAGGTCCATAGAGCTCCTTATCGAGCTCGATCACCAGGCTTTTGAAGAAGGATGAGAACTTCCTCTTCTGCTTGCCGGGCTGCGAACACAAAGTTGAGAAAAGAGTGTGAACATACAGAGCAAACGCGACCGCTATCTCGGTTTTCTTACTGCGCCGTGTCAGACTGCAGCTGCATTGTTTAGCTCTGACCACATTGGGGGTGGTGAAGTACAAAACCGTAGACTAGAAAAGGCTGTTGCACCCCCTCCCCCACCCCTCACCTCCCACCCCATCCTCTCTCCCCCAGCCCTGTCAAAGTCTGTTTGCACAACATGACCCCTCTCACTCCTTCCCTCACGTCCCTTTTCTTCTCCCGGTGCTCCACGCAACACTCCTACGCATGCCTAAACCAATGAGCCGGAGGAGAAAAATGAACAGGGGGAAAAAACAAAACCTTCCTTCATGTGGCCCCGGATGACACAATGAGTTGAGCTGGAATTGATGGAGGGAGGGGAGGCATGTCAGCTCATGGTATGCAACGGCCAGTGGTTTCAATTCCGTGTTTCAAAAGAGAACATGAGCTCTTGTGTGCAAGTGTGTGTTAGCAGTTGTGGGGTGGAATGGGGAAAGCTGTAAACACACATCTGGCTGCGTGGTCT
The DNA here is from genome assembly GCF_029030835.1 of Brachyistius frenatus. Classification (NCBI taxonomy): domain Eukaryota; kingdom Metazoa; phylum Chordata; class Actinopteri; family Embiotocidae; genus Brachyistius; species Brachyistius frenatus. The sequence goes on along the minus strand of NW_027210610.1, from coordinate 4,206,261 downwards.
GAGCCAAGGACACAGGCCAAGTGAAGTTTTCAGAAACACAGTAACAGACACTGTAATACTCGGGAGTCTGACCACACTGAGTCGATGGAGAAACGGGAAGAAGCGAAATCAAAAGTGGCGACGGCGTGATTCACGCACCTCTTCCAGGAGTTTGCCCTCCACTCTCAGTTCCCAGGAGGACACCTTCTCGGCCTCCTCGCCCTCAGGCTTGCTGGGAGTGTAAGTGTTGGAAATGTAGATCCTGAGCTTGCGCTTTTGCTGTATCAAAAAGAGAGAGAAAAAAAAGGAGAATTTTTGTAATAACTGATTGTCAAACAGCTACAATTGTTTACCTCCACGAACCACTCAAGTTGTAGTTTACATTCACGTCTGTCCAAATTGATATATGTCCTGAAGGCTTTGAAGGAATCCTCAATGGGTTCACTTGCTTTACAATTCAATGTTATAATACTTTCGATTTTATATCCTCAGTAGTTTGGACTCTGGCAGTCCAGCCCTGAATGCAGATTGCCGACCTAACGAGAGATGCACAGGACGAGAGGTCTACACGTAATCCAGTGTTACTGTTTCAATTTCTTTTTATTGTTCACTCCCGTAATGCAGAGCAAACATTTCTTATTGCTGAAGTGTACACGCAGTCACTTAAATTGTGAATACGTCACAGGAAACTCAATGTATTTGTCACTGGCTGTATCCTGCTGCTGTGTGACAAGTTATTTGCGCTGAGCACAGCAGAAAATCCAGTTGTGAACGAGTCTGACTGACTTCTTCATTTACCGACTCGGGTATTTTCTCTGTAAACACTGTAAACAGATCGTGTTGGGCTGCAACAGCCTCTCCGTGAGAGTTTGTAATCAGGCAGCTCTTCATAAAGCCTCTTAAAATATATGTTCTATTATATCAAAAACCATGACAACGCATCAAGACTAGATACCATAATGGGCTTCTTGATGGCCTCCTGAATCTCCATACGCTTTCGGGCGATGGTCTGATCCAGCTTCCTCTCAAAGGCCAAGAGGTCCATGTAGGCCTGCGACTCTGGGACCAGGTCTCGGATCTAAGGAACACCAGCATGTGAATATTGAAGGAACACGGAACAAACGTAATTCAATTTTTTTTAAGGATTCGGAGGGTCAAAGTTTTCCTACCCTCTGGGGCAGAACCTTGTCAGCCATCTTTCGTCTTTTTGCTCTAAAATCACACAGAAAGGAAAACACGGACGATTTCCAGTTCAGTTTAAAAAGAAAGCATTAAATGACCACATGAACTTCAGCCTCTAAAACACAGAGGACCTGAATTTGAAAACGATCCGCCTGCCACAGTATGTTGTGTCTCAGTGCGTGTCGTCATTTAGCATTTGCCCTCATTAGTAAGACCTTAGATAACCAATTTGTGAGGAACTGTCTGCACACCAACACATGATACAAGATTAACTGAAAGACCTCATTCACTTCATTTGATTATTGATTATTTGCGGATAACTTCACAGTCCGATAACACAATCTCGGCCAATGTTTTCTCTCTCTGAAGACCACGAGGTTTCCACTTATCATAGCTACCGTCTTCCTAAAAGCAATTTTGTTCCTTTGATTAAATTATACAGTTCCCGCTCATTATAAATAAACTTAATTTAGCGAGAGTGCTTTCTGTGCTTCGGCTCTCTAATCGTTCTGTGACGAGAATGTTGCTGCGAGATAAAGCTCACAACACAACTGATTCATTGTGGATCGTCGTGCCTCGCATCACGGCCAGCCACATTTATGAGCTTGGCGTCACCGAGCGGTTTGAAGTCAAAAAATACCCGCCAGTGTCTGCCGTCGGCTTTAAAGCGAAGGCCAGTCATGAGATACCACGATCTAACAGTACAGCAACTTCACAAACAGACCGCTGCTGAGGGGGAAATAAATGCTGGATGGAAAGCGGGGCTGTTATGATCTTAATGAACCACAACAGGAACAAATTGATGCTGCCGTTTCATAGCTATAAGACTACGATCATTTAGTCCTGATTGAGGAAAACAAGTACAGACCTTGGGGTAATTACGGTCTTAATTTTGGCGTCGTTTACTAATTGTTGCTACCGGTAAAAGAAGGCTTGGCAAAAGTTTTTAGATGTAGAGCGCTGAAACTATGTTAAATGATTGCTGAGTCAACAGGAAGTTACCAGCTGGCAGTATAGATAACTAATTAATCGAGTCATTTAATAAGTGAAAATGAAAACGAAAAACATTTTCAGGGTCTAACTCGACATATGTGAAAAAAAAAAAAAAAACTTGTAAATGTCACCTTGAGCTCTGGGAAATTGCTATTTAAAAAAAAAAAAAAAAAAAAAAAATTTTTTTTAACTTTTGGGATTCACTGAGAAGAGAATCCACAGATATGAATCGGGTTTTAATCATTTTACACGACAATAAAGTCCAAACGCGGACCGTGCCGCTCCCTAACGTTTGTGCCCCGGCTGTCGTAGTCAGTCGACCTCGGTATTATTCCGCTCGCTCTCTTCTGCTGCTGTCACACAAACACTGTGGCGCCGCCATCGTTTACCCTCGTCTGAGGCCTCCCAGCGCCTCGTGCTGCTGCTGCTGCTGCTGCTGCTGCTGCTGCTGATGCTGCTGGTGAAGAAACCGCTTCCTCGAGGGGTCCATGCTCAGGGGTCCCATGCCCGGCCGCATGGTTAATGTTACCGCCACCGTAAGAGGGGCCTGGCAGCTGACCCCCCATTGACCCCATGGGGCCCCCAACTCTGTTGAGTGGCATCCCCGAGCGCTGAGAAAAAAAAAAAAAAAAAAGGAGGGAAAGTGGCAGCTTTCGGGTTTAAACAGAGTTTAAGGACCGAAAACACTGTGTCAAAACACTTTTCTCTGTGCATGTCTTTCTTTTACTCACTTCTTTACCTTAAAAAAAAACAAGAAAAAAACCCATCTCAACATATTAGTCTGTGAGGATGATTTAGTCAGATATTCTTTGTCCAGCACTGGTTTACAACAGAGGTTTATAGAGCTGGATCAATTTAACTAATCGATAAGATGATGGTTAGAAAACTCTTCAAATTTGATAATTGCTTAGTTGTGCTAAAAAAAAAAAACAATCTCTGATTCCAGCTTTATTGATGTGACTATTTTCTGGTTTCTTTAGTCCTCCATCAATATAAACTGCTTATGTTTTCATTGAGGACAGTTGTTCAGGATTATTTTTAAAAAAATAAAACAAAACTTCTAACTTTCGGCTGCAGCTTTGGTTTTGGAAAACTCTCGTCGACATTTTTCACCACTTTTTTTTTAAGAGACCAAACAACTAGTCAAATAATCATGCAAAATTTAAAAAAAAAAAAAATCCACCAATTAATCGATAATAATTGATAGTTGCTGCCCTAACATAAAACACCAATGTAGAGTTGATTTTGATGTCCGATTTAATGTGGAAGGTCGATAGAAATGAATATTTCCAGAGTACTGCCGGTCTTGGGCACTTATTTACAGATGATTTAATAGATAGAATAGATCTTTATTGTCACTGTACTCAGATCAATGAAAATCAGTTTAGCAGCTCTTTGAAAGTGGGCAGCACAGAAAATAGAGCAACGGTATACACAGATATACCGCATATAACAACGTAACTGTTTAGAAACCAACGATGTGCTTCAGTTACGCTGTTTGGACATAAATTTCACATCATGTGATCATCCATGATGTATAAAAAGCTGGAGGCTGCACTGTCCCTCGCTCTGCACGTTATTTATTGTGTGTACCACAAATCGTAGAGATAGTCGTAATCAGCATAAATAGCACGTCAAATCGTGAATGAACTGTAAGTGCATACCGGATGATTTCTGTTTCTAATTTTAAAGTTGGATTGCGATGTGGCGCATGTGTGCATGTGGGTGTAATCGCTTGTTTTCCTGTTTGTTTGGTGTCTCCTTTAACAGAAGATAGCTGACCCATATGGCTGTAACGGACGAAGAGGAGACAGTTGTACTGGTGCATGTTTATTCAGACCACACTGATGGTGCAGATGGTGGCAAAACCGGGGTAATAATATATGCAGCCTCACCTCTGGGCAGATGGCGGTGATGATAAAAACTCACTTTTGTTTTCACGCTAACTGACAGGAGCGCAACCACGTGACTTTTTTTTTTTTTTTTTCACACCAGCACAGACCATTATCTCGGCTTTATTAATTTATAATAAACGTGAAACACTTTAAAGGTAACGCCGTGATCAATCAATATAAAGGTAATATCAAACAGCGTTTAACTCAAATAATTGAAAGAAGTAAGTAAGCGCATAGCCTTTCCAAAGGCTATGCAACGACTTACTTCCGCCTTTGAAGTAAGAGTCCACATGATGATATTTTAAGAACAACACGTTAATATCGGTCAGGTTTGGATTTAAACCCACATTTAGGGCTAAATTTACTCTTTAAAGAAGCCGGGGTAAGTTAAACTTTAAGAAGACACAGTTAACGTAACCGCACCTTTTTTTTTTCTTTTCTTTTTTTTTTCTTTCTATTCAATAAAGTGAAATCAGAAAAAAAAACAAAAAAAAACCGACCTGGGGGTAGTGGGGAGAGTTGTTCATGCTCCGGGGGTAACCAGCGGGAGGCTGCGGCATTCCTGGCATCCTCATGCCCGCAGCATGTCCGACGTTCATGGGGTTCACGTTGGGATTCATCGGGGGACCCGTGAAGCTTCCTCTCGATGCCATCTTCTGAATCCACAAGTGGTTCAACAAAAAAAAAAAAAAAAAGTGACTTCGAACGAATTCAGGTCCAAATGAAGGTCCCGTCCGGGCTGCTCTAAAAAATAATAATAATAATAAATAAAATGCACGTCCTCCCCCACCTCCTCCTCCTCCTCCTCCTCCTCTCTCGCACCGGTCTGGAAAGTAAAGCTGGCTGGTCGGACTCTTGGTTTGACAGTCCAACAAAAAGCTAGCTAATGTTAGCTCGTTTCCTACCGTTTCAAGTTCCGGGATTTTGCTTCTTAAACCTCGTAACTGTTCTCGTTTTCTGGACACCGACTGGTGGTTGTTAATCTCCCGCCCCCGTCTTCGCCGCAGAGCATCGCTGACTTCGCGGCTATTTCACTGGAAGGGTTAATGGGGGGGAGAAAAAAAAAAAAACATGATAAACGCCTGACTGACGACAAACTGAGGATTTAAGGCAAAAAAAAATAAATAAATAAAAAAATAAAAAATACTCTTTATATCTGCCCGCCCGCACGCGCGCACAGACACACGCGCGCACATTACCAAAAAAAAAAAAAATGCTGCCTTCACTGACGTTTGGAAATTACAAGTTCTATATGTCACCGCCCAATAACAGTTCTTCGAAGTTTTTGCCCCTCGTGGCGAGAACACAATTTGTGGCCAAACACAATGCCGGGACTACTTTGATTTATTTGAATACAAATACCAATGAGTTTATCTTTAAAAAAAAAAATGCATGTAATTATAGCTGTATTAATAAAAAAACTTTAACTGATATTGTAATTAGGTCATCTTAAATTCTACTCTAATATTTGCTTTATTGAAAAATAAAAGTTGTTTTGTATTGTAATTTTAACCTCTTTTGGCTTTTAATTGAGAAATTTAGTGGGAAAATATCTTTTGTTGCAAATCCTAACAACTCTGAACCGTGACACGTGGCCCTGTCAAGACACTAACATTAGTTTTATAATTAAAAAGGTTTAGAACCCCTATTTGTTTGTTTTGACCTTTACCTATGTATTATATTTTATAAGATAATCACGTTTATTTTTAATGTAGGATCCTAATCATATAAGTAGCAATTACAGCAGTCAAATAAATGTACTTCAATATTATATTAACTTATACAATAAACAAATCTCAATTACTTGTGATAATACAGTCCATATCAGTACCCCAGACATAAAAGTTGAATTTGAAGCATTTCTCAGACTGTAGTTTGGGAAGGGTACACAAAGGCAACTGAAACGGATCCCTCAGGCAGAACTGTGTAAACCGTATGTTTATCATTTCTCTTTTTTTTTTTTTTTTTTTAATTTAATAATACCTACAACAATACATGTGAAGAAGGCAACATTTACTGTCTCATCCAATGGGTGTGTTGAACAAATCAAAATTCAATAGGTCTCAGTTATTTGAGCAACAGCATCCTCTGTTGGTCATTTTGATTTTATTTTTTTCTTGGTTGATTTATATTCATTAAGAATTCGAACACAAAACCCCAGGACAGGTAACAAATCATTTATTATGCTAGACAGATGAAACAAACTGAGCCATGATAGCAGCAATTCAACTATTAGAATATTTACACTATCACATCACACCAAGGACATACTGTATGTAACCCTTTACAATGTAAACACATGATACAAAGACATATTTGAATGCTAGAAAAACAAGCCGATCTATCCACCAAAAATGAAACAAACAAAAAAACCTGCTTCCTGCAGCATATACCTGCGTGTATATTTCAGGGTTCATTCACTGAACATTTGACAAGTTTACACAGGTGGTTGTCAAACAGAGCTGCTTGTGTTGTGATTCAGCTTGAGAACCTGACGGTGAATGTTGAACTATAAGACAAACCATTAGCAATGATTGTCATTGACATTATTTAAAAAAAAATTAAATTTAAAAGGTGAGGACATATAAGAACACCTAATCCTAATCATTTCTACATCATGAGAAACAAAATACTGTGTGTGCACGCTGTCACTGTTGCTCAGCCGCTGAATGAATCACAACCTCTGAGCAGTGAAATCGTATTTGGTGATATTCATTATTTTGGACTTAAAAATTAACTAAATAAAAGAATGAGACTTGGTACGATGATTTTGTGAATGAAAATAAATCTGTCAAGTATACAGTGGGAGTTCTGGACTGCTTCTGCAGAGCAGCAAACACCACAAATGTCACCTATAACATCAACGTCCATTGATTTCACAACATAAAGAACCGAAGGTAAAGTGTTATTGGTCTCCCCACGTGTGCGTATGTTCACACACACAATGGTAAGAGAATGTGTGTGTGGTTTGAGTGTGTTATTGAGAGAACGCCTCATCTTTCATCAGCATGCGTGGGCTCTCCTGGTTGTCCATTCGACGCCTCGGACCCATCATGCCTGGGGTACAATAAAGAGCGGGATATGTCATTTATTCATTCATTCATCCTGCCATCCGATTACACGCCGATTTAAATTACTGCTCATTTCGTCATTATTCAGTGTCCCAGTTCCACACCGTGACTGATTCCAAGCAGGTTTGAGTGAATGGTGTGTCCACACAGCAAAATTTTAAAAAATAAAGTATGTATAAAGCAAACATATGTACTGAATGCAGCCGTTTATGCAGCCTAATCTCCCACAATGCAATGCAACAAGAAAAAAACAGAGGTGCTGGTCATAGCAAAAAAAATAGCAATGGTGGCAAAACAGCAACAAAAATCCTGAAAAATCAAACAATGATTAAATCTGAAAAATGTACATATGTTAGTGGGTCTTCGTGAAGTTTAATCAGCAGCTGCTCTTCAAAGTGTTAGTTTGACTGACATACATTATCTGTATTATATCATTTCATGTGCAGGATTTTTAGTGGGCCAGAAATCACGGCTCCATGACTCCTCTTCCTGAACACGAGAACATGATAAAAACTACAACGCGTTAACATCAGTGGTTCTGTTGTTAGATTGTGACTTACTACACATGTTACAGCTTACAGTTTGCTAGCAAGCTATATCTTCATGATACAAATGTGTTTTGAGCTGTGGTGGTTCAAACATATGAGGCTGAACAGTCCAATAAAGCTGCCAGACGGAGCCTCCGTGTTTCAGGTCGTAGTGGTATTTAACACTTTAGAGGGGCTGCACCTTTCGCGTGATCTGGATTTTACAATTAATTTAAAAACCTTATTTTTAATATGTGGCAATTAATAATATATTACTGCTTTACACAGACTTTAAAGTATTTGATTACAAAAAGACACAGTACGAAAACAAGACAATTGGCGATCAAGTTTAAAGATTCGTTTCCACTTACTGCTCTTATGCTTGAATGATTTTGATCTTCTTGGTGAGTTTGGATTCTGAGGTGGAGAGAGAAAACAGATTTAGTTTGACAAATCAGCACAAATATTCTCCATGTGTTTTAATGAATGAAGACATGATGGGGATAATAAAGTGGTACACGAAATCCTCCCCAAGATATTAAGTGACACATTTAGATGAAGAAAAAAAAATACCTTATCAGATTTCCTTTTCTTGGCTGTAAAAGAACGACAATAAAGTTCAGATAAAAAAATATATATATTTCATTGATTTCATATCTGTGAAACTTCAAACAGTACATGAACATCACCTTTCTTTTCTGCCCCATAAGACCAGTCATTGTCGTTGACGTCGTCATTATCCTCTTGGTCGCTCTCTGACTTATTGTTGGTGTTGTTACCGGTGACTATTCTGTACAAGAGGAAAGAGTAAGGCATGACACACACAATAACTCAGCATTACTCATTGCAAATAACAGCTCGGTTATAAAACGAATACATTCTGGGCTGAAATGACCTTTTGCTTCTGTAGCTACATGCAGCTTTTTGTTTTGTTTTTATACATCACTCTATTTTTGTTTGGAAGCATAACACTTACATCATATATAAAAGGAATATGATAAACTCTATGTGCTCTCCAGCACCTAACCTTGTCTTAATTTCCAGACTAATAGTAGGATAATTAAGATGTATACCTCAGCAGTACTAATTTTCCATCTACCCGCAATGGCGTAACTATTGACGGTGCAACCAGTGTAAAGCACCGGGGCCCTGGAGCAGCTAGGGGCCTGTTATAATAATTACCTGCGGTTGGCTATACGGCTGCTGTTGCGTCCCATCCCGAGGCATTTCTCTAAGTGTGGGGCGAAGCGTGAGGCCGCGATGCTCCGGCTGCAGTTGGGACATACACACTCTTTGTTCTTCCACTGGTTGTACACCTGGCCAAACACATCCAATCCTGGCTGGTCCACAATTTCTGAAGATTGAAATCAAGAGGTTAACACACCACTCAGCATGGTTAACTGAGAGATGTCATAGTCTGAATGTATTATTCTTTGTTACACACTGCTTTTTCAACATTTGATGATGGCGTGTTTAAGTAATAATCCAGCTTTGTGTCAGCAGGGAGTTGACCGTGTGCTCACCAAAGTCCCTCATGCTTTCTTGGTCCGTGTCATCCAGGAAAAAATAGCCCTGCTTAACGGCCCGGTGGACCTCGAAGCAAAGACCCAGGCATGCATCCTCCACCAGGTCAGACAGGATGTCCTGAGCTAGGGCCTGGCAGGGAAGAGAGAGACGCACTCAGGGATGTCCCATTTCTCTGTGCGAGTGTGTATCTAACGGTTCTGCAGAGGTAATGTGCATGTCCCAAGTACCTCCAGCTTGCTGTTGTCCAGGCTGGACATTGAAACCTCCTCCATTTTCATTTGCCAGAACTACCAGATGAGCAGACACTGCTGTGGTCATGCTGTAGCGCAGCAAGCATTGGCCAGAACAGGGCTGCAGCAGGAGGGACACACAGTTTAGCAACACGGAGACGTTAAATCCTGTAAACACAAGCAGCCCTTTGGTAAACATTTGACGCATTGAATCATGTACTCACAACTGCACGCTGAATCTCGACCAGGGAGTCCCTTCCCACGTTTAGAAGCTACGAATGACACAAAGCAGGAGAAGTTGGCGTTGTAGTACTGCAACATTTCAATAAACAGACAGACGGAGACGAACATGACGTTAGCTGAACAGTACACACGGCTGCTGCGATCGTTACCATCTAATGAGAGGAGAAGAAAACAAAGAGCTTGGCTATGAATAGGCTGCTGGAGGAGCTGCAAATGCCAAGAGGTTACAGGAGAGGCGAAATCCTGCGCGCAAAGCCACCAGGTCAGCAGCAGCCGCGGCCACCACATGAACACGTAAGGTGCATCAGACGAGGTAGAGAGACGACGGGACACATTTAGCGGTGAGTGGAGAGGTTTTGCTGCTGGTAAAACACATCTGACTACAGCGAGGCTCCTTCCCGGACCCAGCGCTGCTGCTGCTGCTGCACTGCGGCTGTCCGTCTCTCAACTCCCCGTAAAAACACCCACGACGCCCCTGTCCCCACATTAAGCCCACCTAAGACGAATAAAGCAACCCTAAACCCGGAGAATCCCCTAATTGTGTTTATTTACCTGTTTGGGCAGGCATCCATCTTTACATCAGAGACATCAGACAGGAGCAATCGATCGCCGCACGCGTTTCCCACCGAGCGCTTCCTCTGCTGCTGCACTGCCGGGACTCCGACTCAGTGGATTTATCGGTCAGGCCAGCATGTGACTGTGTTTCCCCCACGCAATTTAGGCCTTTTGTTTGTCTTGTAGTTGTCACGCTACGGTATTTTAAGACCTTGCTCTGGGATTGTGCCCTGTTATTTAAATTTCACTGCAATCGACACGAATCACATTTTTGTAAACAAGTTTATTGTAAACAAGACTTTATTTGATTAACCAACAATAAGCTGTTGCAACAATACCTAATGCAAAAACAAATGAGTAATCCTATTAATCATATTGTTTCAACAAATAATCCATTAAAAACTTAAGGTAGGCTTTTGTATTTTTCTAAAACCAATTTATACATACATGTTTTCATTGATAGATAGATAGATAGATAGATAGATAGATAGATAGATAGATAGATAGATAGATAGATAGATAGATAGATAGATAGATAGATAGATAGATAGATAGATAGATAGATAGATAGATAGATAGATAGATAAAATAAGATAAGATATTTTATTAATCCCACAAGGGGAACTTTTTTTCACTACAGCAGCATTATAGGTACAGGAAAGCAATAAAACAACATTTGCTATGTACATTTTACATGTTAATACAACCAAACTTGATGTTCATTCTGATTCCCTCCTTGCAAGCCAAAGTAAGTCTAACATCCGTTTGACTTACATTTTTATTGCACATCATCTGAGTATCTGCAACAAAGCTTCAAACAGTCTTCATCATTACACGTAGAAAACAGAAAATACAGCACAGTTGCTCTCTACACAACTAAAAAAAAAAAACTTGCAGTTACCAATAAAATGTTCACATTCAAAAACAATATCGGTAGAATAAAGCTTAAAAACTATTTCTGATGTTGTCAACCCAAAACCTTTTTCACCCAAACAGGATTCATGTTAAACCGTTACCATGAAACCATATTAATGAGTGAACAAAATAAAAAGTGACTGATTCTATTTGTCTATTCTAGTAATTAAAAAAAGCACATCATGGGTACAATAAAAGTCTAAAAGTTGCCTCCATTATTCAAAAGGATTTATAGACAACCAGATTAAGTAGTATTTGATGGCCCCAATTGACCCCATTTTTTCCCTGTATGTATGATCATTGTGAACTGTATTCTTATGGTAGATTAAAAAACAGATTTGCTGTGTGGTAATTTGAACCTGCCTCCCTCTGAATATGAACCCTGCAGTCCTCTTGTTCCCATTAAGTCCTGAAGCCAGAATTTCTGTGCTCAAACAATACTTTGTGTCATCTATTAATAGAGGTCTAACAGCTGCATTTTCACACAGGGACAAATAATTAGCAAATAATGCACGGTCCAACTTGGTTGAGACTGAGCTTTAATGGCACAATTAACCTCAAACATTTGTAGCCAAATGCGACTGTGTCAATCCATTCTGACACGGTGTGATGGTTGAACCTGTGGCTTTGGACCCCTTCAGAACGTCTGTAAACTCAGTGTGAGCAGATTTAAAGGATACTTAAAACACAGTTTTTGCAGAGGCTCCTATGTTCACAATGGGACATCTAGATTTGGTCTAACGCAGGACTATAGACAAATATTTGCATGACAAAGCGGAGTCTTTAGACAACAGGACAAGATTTTGGAACTGGAAACGTTCTTTCTGTTTGTAGTCTGTCTGTAACACGAGCAGTGTTGACCAATCACGTTTGAGCGGCCTTTGGTAAACAGTCTGTGCGGAGACCAAAACAGGCTGAACGAATGGGCTTACATGCAATCTTGGAATCTATTGGGTTAGCCAAGTGTAAACTGGCTACTTGTGAATCAATCCAGTTGGAGATGTCCTTTCGCAACTCTAACTTCATCATCACGTGCTGCTCATGGAACTGTAAACAGATACCAGCGTGTGGAAGAGTCCTCCTCTTGATAGATAGATATAGTTACTTTATTAAATCCCACAAGGGATACATTTTTTTTCACTAAAGCAGTATAGTAGGTACAGGAAAGCAATAAAAAAAAACATTTGCTATGTACATTTTACATGTTAATACAACCAAACTTGATGTTCATTCTGATCCCCTCCTTGCAAGCCAAAGTAAGTCTAACATCCGTTTGACTTACATTTTTATTGCACATCATCTGAGTATCTGCAACAAAGCTTCAAACAGTCTTCATCATTACACGTAGAAAACAGAAAATACAGCACAGTTGCTCTCTACACAACTAAAAAAAAAAAAGAACTTGCAGTTACCAATAAAATGTTCACATTCAAAAACAATATCGGTGGAATAAAGCTTAAAAACTATTTCTGATGTTGTCAACCCAAAACCTTTTTCACCCAAACAGGATTCATGTTAAACCGTTACCATGAAACCATATTAATGAGTGAACAAAATAAAAAGTGACTGATTCTATTTGTCTATTCTAGTAATTAAAAAAAGCACATCATGGGTACAATAAAAGTCTAAAAGTTGCCTCCATTATTCAAAAGGATTTATAGACAACCAGATTAAGTAGTATTTGATGGCCCCAATTGACCCCATTTTTTCCCTGTATGTATGATCATTGTGAACTGTATTCTTATGGTAGATTATAAAACAGATTTGCTGTGTGGTAATTTGAACCTGCCTCCCTCTGAATATGAACCCTGCAGTCCTCTTGTTCCCATTAAGTCCTGAAGCCAGAATTTCTGTGCTCAAACAATACTTTGTGTCATCTATTAATAGAGGTCTAACAACTGCATTTTCACACAGGGACAAATAATTAGCAAATAATGCACGGTCCAACTTGGTTGAGACTGAGCTTTAATGGCACAATTAACCTCAAACATTTGTAGCCAAATGCGACTGTGTCAATCCATTCTGACACGGTGTGATGGTTGAACCTGTGGCTTTGGACCCCTTCAGAACGTCTGTAAACTCAGTGTGAGCAGATTTAAAGGATACTTAAAACACAGTTTTTGCAGAGGCTCCTATGTTCACAATGGGACATCTAGATTTGGTCTAACGCAGGACTACAGACAAATATTTGCATGACAAAGCGGAGTCTTTAGACAACAGGACAAGATTTTGGAACTGGAAACGTTCTTTCTGTTTGTAGTCTGTCTGTAACACGAGCAGTGTTGACCAATCACGTTTGAGCGGCCTTTGGTAAACAGTCTGTGCGGAGACCAAAACAGGCTGAACGAATGGGCTTACATGCAATCTTGGAATCTATTGGGTTAGCCAAGTGTAAACTGGCTACTTGTGAATCAATCCAGTTGGAGATGTCCTTTCGCAACTCTAACTTCATCATCACGTGCTGCTCATGGAACTGTAAACAGATACCAGCGTGTGGAAGAGTCCTCCTCTTGATAGATAGATATAGTTACTTTATTAAATCCCACAAGGGATACATTTTTTTTTCACTAAAGCAGTATAGTAGGTACAGGAAAGCAATAAAAAAAAACATTTGCTATGTACATTTTACATGTTAATACAACCAAACTTGATGTTCATTCTGATCCCCTCCTTGCAAGCCAAAGTAAGTCTAACATCCATATTTGTTATCCTAATATCCACTGGTTTGACCACCTAAATACTGGCTGTTGCTCCATGAGGCTAAATTGTTGTCAGACCGATAATACTGCAGGACCTTAAAGACCCAAATAATTACTCTCTGAGTACGACACAGTCTCTCTCTCCCCCTCCCCGAGGTTTAGCCTGTTAAACTGTATATGATATGTGAGGGTGATTTTTTTTTCTTTTACAAACAAACATTTTGATTATTCAGTTTGGACCATTTTAGCACTTTCATATTAGAGACATACTTTCCTGTCAAAGCCAGTTTTCAGGCCCTTTAAGGTTCTCATCAGTTGATATTTTGCTTTTGTGGTACACATTCCCAAACAGTATTACAATCATAATATGATACACCAGTAGCTCCCCATAAAGAGTCTGGGGTCCTCCAGGTCTCTGGTTGCAGGGCGCTTTGTAATTCAGCCTTGGATGTGCGACACTGCACAGAAGTAAACACTGATGGCAGCCATCATGGCCACTAAATAATGTGTCCTTTAAGTCAGTAACAAGATCAGAAATCCATCTTTTCAAATCCAGAATTCATCTCCGAAAGCCTCTGATGTCCATTTTGTCACCATCTAATCAAACTCAAACATGACATCATCGTCTTCTCCCTCCTTTTCATCCTGTGGATAAACAGTTGATATTTAACATCAGGATGCACTGAATCAAAATCAAATAATACAAAAAATAAAAGTGTAACAGTTTTATACCGAATAGCAGTTTGAATTGTCCTCTTCTTCATCACTGCTGCTGTCCTCGATATCTTCATCTTCTGAGTCCTGTGTGACATACAACAAATGTGGATTAAAAAAACAGTGCAGCTTCAAGAATATGTATCATTTACTTTGCATATTTTACATTGCTAAACCATAACTTCCCTGATTGACTGAATCATAAGTAAACCTCATGAATAAACTTAAAGTGCATTTACATCATGAATATGTGGATTAGATGAGTGTATTACTGTGCGTTGTATAAATATTTAAACTTACCGATGGTTGTAATAAACTTAGTTCTTTTTTCTCCTCAACTTTTGTGTTTTTGGAATTGAGGTAGAAAAGTTTCTGCAAAGACAAGTATGTCATAAATTTAAGAAAACAATATTTAAAAAAGAGAACATCAAAGAAACATGACAAAAAAACAAAAACAACAGATGAAAAGTTAAATTTCAAGGTGCTTACTTTGTGGTTATGTGTCTGATAGCACTTCTGCTCTTCTGCTGTCAGCGTCTAAAGATTGTAAAAGGTGGAACATTTCTTAACATCCAGCTGAAAGTTAAAAAATATTTGGATTTAACATTAGAAGTGAATGTTTCTCCATACCTTAAACCACTTCTGCAGGTCCGCTGAGTATTGTTTTATCCTTTTCCGTCCTATTTCATTATAATATTCCATCTCATTATAGGAGAGGTCATACCACATTTTGTTGATCTCCCTGAGGCACGTCCGTCCCTTTGGCATTTTGTCCTTCAAATGTGCCAACTGAGTTGTGGTAAAAATTGCATGACCAGATCTGAGGAAAAAGAAAAATCACATGTTATTGAGGCTTTTTTTGCATGTTTAAATAAATCCTTAGAGGCTCATGTGTTTGACGGTCGCGCTCACTGCGTTGGCATCATGGGCTCGCCGGGAGGTTTCTTCACCCATTTGAGGGTCCTCTGCACAATAATGACAAAAAACATTTTTAAAAGAGGATATCGATCCACGGAGGATTATCTTAACAACATGGGCAATGAACAACTGACGCAGGAAAGGAAAGCAAAGAAAGGTTTCTGTAGGTGCTGTGCCATGGTGGGCAATTATGTGAATAAAAATGATGCATTCTCATTTAACTTTGGAATAATTTTGGTAAAACAAAGCGGGTGCAGATCTTGGTGGTAGTAGCAAATATTCAAACGAGAACTTTGAAGGCCGAAGTGGAGAAGGTTTCCATGTGAACAGCAGTTGAACAGCTTAGGTGCTCTGAAAAAATACTTGGGTGCTGCACCGAGTGATTTAATGCTCGTGAAAACCCTGAACAAGAATGAAAAAAACATGTTTTGCTCACAGATAAAAAGATCCTACAGATGTGGTCAAAGGTGTTGACAGCCGCACATTGAAATGATGTTCTGTTTTTCCGGAAAAGTGCTACAATGAAAAGCTCTTTTGTCATGCCTCCCTACCTGCCTTTGGTTTGCCATAAAATAAAACAAGAGAAAATACAAAATGAGCTTTTCTTTTCAAGTGGAAAGGTACCAACACTTTTGGCCACATCTATGTTTAATAATATGATTATTTCTAACAGTATCACAAAATAGGAAACACAATTACTTCTCACCTGTATGTCAGACATTTTGAGGTCATTCTCACTGATGATCTGCTGCTGCTTCTGCACGTCAAACCTCTGAGGGACATAAAAGCACTGTCATACAGTCTATCAGCATTATCTCAATACTGCAAACATAGTCTTAAAATTTTACTTACTTCTAGGTAATCTTTCAATTTGCTCGCATACTCTATCTTCATCTGGAATAAATTAAGTATTAAATTCAGATTTGAATTTTTTATTTATTTAAATGTAATCCAATATTTTAACAGTGGATATTAGTTTGTGTCTTCATACCTCTGTGTAGCGTGTTTTGTACTCGGCCTTCTGTGCTTCACTCAGTTCTCGCCAACGCTGGGACCACACGGTCATATAGGAGGTATTTGAGATATCGCCCATGGACTTCAGTTGCTCTTTGCAGAATAGATTATAGCCATTGCTAAAGATACACACACAGAGAGACATTATTTTCATCCATTAAACCGAGATAAAAAAATAAATTAAAAAAAATCTTTAATTTAACAAAAATGAATGAACACATACGCAGCATAAATATGATTAACACAGTCAAAGTGGGGCATGCAGTTCATTTATGATCAAGCAGTGTGTGTGAGGCTTACAGAGGAGGCTTGGGAGGAAGACCCTGTGCATCATCAGAACACTCTTTATCCTGTTTTTGCAAGAGAGGTCACAGGTCAGTTAGATGTGTGATGTAATTGCAATCAAACATGTGCCCAAGAAGATCAATTCTAATATTACTGTACTAAATCTAATGAATGTTACTGTACGTGAAAAGGGCATGAGAAAGGACTAACCCCAGCTGAGCATGGAAACAGTAAACTGCAGATCATGACTCTGATTGACCAATGACATCATCACTTACATCAGAGGCCTTCTTCTTCTTCTTCTTCGTCGTTTTGGACACATCGTTACTGTATTGTTTTCTGAAAGACAAAAATGAGCTTAGGCAGTGAATTTCCACAGGCAGCATCCCAGGCCAAATCGTGTGTATACAGTGTTAACTTCCTACCTGAACTCCACCATATTTGTCTTGTATTTTTGCGATGCAAGGTTAAACTTCTCCACATACTTGGCCTGGAAAAAGTCAGTAGTTCATCTTTTAAAATTTGAGGCTTTATAATGACGAGAATAGGCACTATTTGAACAGTGGCCATACATAATCTCTACCTTATTTTGATCTGAGAGCATAGCGAACTTCTTGATTGAATATCCAAACAGCTCTGAGAAGCTAAAATCCGGGTGCTTTTTATGAAACTTGGCCCAGTTCTCCTTATAGAAGATGGCACTTGAAGGGCTGGGTTTCTTCGGGAGCTCTGGATGGATCTGCACGAGAGAGGGAAAAAAAAAGCCCCGCTTTAAATGCACAGCGGTTTTGCCAGACAGCTCTTCAGAGGAACTTTTTCATCCAATACATCCAGATTTCACTAATTCACACATAATGCTTTGCAACCATCAAGCATCAGAAAATACATTATTGTGTGGTGAGATCTGTATTACCAGATACATTGAGTTACATGATATTTAACTTTGCACAGAGAAATTTAGCATTCACAAAATGAAACTATGGAAGGATTGTTCTCTGCTTACCTTTATGTTATGGTCAGGATGAGAAATGGCATCTTCAGCTTCAACAATGAGCTCTGGAAGGGTCCGAATCTTGCGCATCTGAGCAACAATAACAAAGATATTACACTCTCTTCCAAATTATTTTGCTATTTTTATTTGTTATTTGTTGCTTTTCTTCATCCTTCAAAGAAAATCTGCCCAAATTAGTTGCCAAACATTCTGACCAGTGTGTCATGTTGTGTCGTGTTTGTTGCAGTAAAAACATCTTGGTGACATTTAAGTCTTCCTCTAATCTGTGGATCCACATTCAATCTTCTGCACTACTTAAGAGTCTTCAAGTGAGAGTAAGTGGAAAGAAAAATGTTTCTCTAGGCATAATTACTGTGTACAACATCTAAATGTTATTACCCTCCAGCAATTTTTTTTGAAAAGCCTCATGATAACATCGCAATCACAATAAATCACAATCCGTTATGGCAATACTCATCATATAACAAACTGTTTAAAATCACATTAATGGTGTATAGTGATAGTATAGTATAGTGAGGCCTCCGGTGCTTCTCATCACGGTAGTTAATGGTTTATATTCTGCTGACTTCAAGATTTAAACATCCACTTTAGTATATTGGACATATTATCAAAACTTAACCATAAATGGAGGTGTCGGTTCAAAAACTGTGACTCACCTTCTGCAAAATCTGAGTCCACTTCTGTTGGCATGCCTCTGGAGAAAAAGGGGGGAAAGCGACGATATCCCAGTCTACAGCTTTCAATGCTTTAGTGTAAGAGCACATGCTATTCTGTTGTGGGATGCTGGCTTTCATTGCAGCCAGAAGCTTCTGGAGGTGTTCCTTCGCCCATCCTGTGGAGACAGAAACGACAAGTCAGTGAGGAGAATCGATCAGATTGGCACTAACAAGCAGAATATTGTCTTGAACTACTGTTTTTGTGAGAGTTTTCTCACTTTTTTTATTTAACTGTACTCACCAGATTCGGTCTCCATTTCAACTTGACTCATTTTTCGATGTAAAAGTTCCTTCAGTGGGATTTCGGTGTAATAGCTGCCTGGGTGCAAACTGGACCGAAAGTTAAACCATGTGACTCCAGGAAACTGGACAGCAACATGAGCTAGTGAGCTCCTTTATCAAGCCAAGAGCCTAAATCATATACAAGTTCTTGTTAATCCACAATATGTTAACTAATTGTCGGTTTTGCCGTTACGGTCGCTTGTAGAGCAAAAAGCGATACACGAAAAAGCAAAAATACACGTGCCGTTTCACTGAACCGATATTTCTGCGCTGATCCACATCTGGTCGGAGGGCCTTCCCATGAGAGAAGCCAATCAGAAATGGCTCCCGTCTTTCAAGCGGTAAGACAACAGCCAAGGAGCTTCTTCGGTGGCAGGCTTCGCTGGCCAGCGTTGATGGTGCAAGCGCCACCTATTGAGCCGGAGGATTATAGCAATAAACCTGAATGCAACGTAAATTATATCATATGACGAAATGAAAGGTTATAGGCCCCAAAGGTAAAGACACTAATACCATGAATAGTTTTTAATGATCCATTACCTTTATAGATAGTGCAGTAAAAAGAAAATTAAAACTTGCTTTTTTTAGAAAGGTACTGCTGAATGACAGTGAGAACATGTTAAATT
Organism: Brachyistius frenatus; assembly: GCF_029030835.1. Lineage (NCBI taxonomy): Eukaryota > Metazoa > Chordata > Actinopteri > Embiotocidae > Brachyistius > Brachyistius frenatus. The sequence continues at coordinate 4,186,878 of NW_027210610.1, read as the reverse complement.
ATTGTTTTCAAGAGCGCAGCAAACTTTGTAATCTTGGATCTTGCAGGGCCCCTGTCTGGCATTAGGCCCCTGAATCATTCTGAGTTTTTCCAAATGATCTATCAATTATTGGCACATTATTTTAATGTACTGTAATTTTGTATTAAATAATCAACTGGATTTAACACCCCCCCCCCTTTTTATGTGTCTCAGACTAAACTAGTTCTACCCAGAAGTCCAGTTAAATTGTTTGTTCTATTCTTCTTAATCAATGTTTAGTTACACCTATGAGATGAATGTCTGTGGTCCATTGGTGGTAGTTATAAGTACTCTCTCCTTAGTGTCTGAGACCCTATTTTCAAACTTCAGATAACTTATCAGCGTGTCCAGTTTCACATACTTCCATATGGGATTTTACTTTAATTGGTTTGTGAATAAACTGAATCAAGAACAGACATCTGATGGAAAAAAAAGATTTGTTTTCTCTCTTATTTGCAAGTGATTCCTTTTTGTTTTACTTTCCGCATCTAATTGACGACTCCCCTGTGTCCTTATCTTGTGACCTACAACCAACTCAGTATTACCATACGAAAGCAGATACACAGATACAAAGGGAATGGGAGTGACTGTCAACTGTTTGTCACACTGTCTAAAAGCTGCCCTACGGAGATCTGGAAGCACTGCTGGACACCACTCTTTGAGGGTGGATGTATTTGCTCCTTCTTGCAAGAATAAATGTCCGATATGTTTGATTTTGAACCAAGCCTCTGAGTAATTTTTCCAACAACATCCAAAGATATAAGAGTGAGAAGTAATCAATAAATGATAGCTAAAACATAACAAAATCTGGAGAAAATAATGGGCTGGATTTACTGGAAGGTAATTATTATTATTTATAGGGAGATAACAAGAAGAGAGCAACACTACACAATGTAATTTTTTTAATGAACAACACACAAAAATGTCAACATTTAGTCTTTTCCTGCTTTGCCACACAGCATTGTTGTTCTTTTGCTCCCCAGTGTTACCAGTTTGGTCATTCTTTCTTAAATACTTGATTGCATCCGTGCCTTAAAAATCACATATTCCTTCATTTAGAGTTTGGCTTTTACACACATCAAGTCAGTGAGTACAAGAATAACTTTAACATTACATTCAGTGTGCGATTGCTTGGACAAAACATTCAGTTATTGCTACCATTTTCCACCATTCAAGCTTTCTATTTCTGGAATGCTGGCATGATTTTCTACATTATGTTGGACTGCCTCTTTTACACCCATTGTACTTTAAAAACCATTTGCATTTATTATATCTTTCTTTTTTGTAAAAACATATAAATGAGTATATTTCCAGCTTCAGTGATGTAAAGGATTGACCTGAGGGACAGTTGAAAATTCTTCAGGAACCTTTGACCAAGGCAGCTTTATACAAGATATTAATATTATCCATATAGACACCACATATAGAGAATCTATATCTGAATTTTTCATGAAAAACACAGTTAAGATATGTTTGTGCCCACAGGTAAGTTAGACATTAACCTGAGCCACATATAAAATAAATATATTTTTGTTGAAATATAAAAAGTGCTGGCAGTTGTCATGGAAGATGTCTACAAAGGCATCTGAGATTCACAGTATACATCCCGACCCGGCTCCTCCTCGAATGTCACTTTGGCGTCATCAGCATCCAACTAAAACGTGACAGACAGAGAAACAGTTGGATACTCACAGCATAAAGGACATCACATAAGTCTGACTTTCTACCACACTGTATTCATTGAAGTGACAAGCCACTTACACATTTCATCTCCAGTTCAGTGAAGAAACGCCCAGTCATAAACATGCGTAGAGGGATGGTGAGGATGAGAATGAAGGGAAGTGCGAGCGACACAGGACTGGACTTCACAATCCACAAAAGGGCAAGACACACTACCTGTATGGCCGTGAACAGGTGCATCCGTCCTGTGCTCACCTGTGTCCGCAACATACAGAGACATGCACACATGATGTTCATTATCCATGATTAAACCCACTGACTGTGGTGACCCCACTTGTGCTCCTCTGGTGCCACCCTGAGGCTCGTACTTGTATTTATTTTGTGAAATTGGCACCAGAGTTGGTTCAGACATTGTTTGCCTGCGAATGCAATTTAAGGGCTTTTGCAGTCGGCCAACATGTGTATGTTTATGGACAAATTTAGTATCACATTGAAAGGTTAAAACCTGAATTAAAGCTCATTTAAATGTTGTCAAGTATGCAAATATACATGTCTCAAATACCATCCAGTGTGCCCCAAAATGTTCACATATAACATGATTTAATGAAACTGCATCCTGACAGGAAAATAACATATGTTACCAGATGTTATGAGATGTGCTGTGATGTAAGATAATTTAATATCACATACGGCGACATCTCATCATCAAGCTTCATTCATTTTCATTGAGTAACCATAATGGGAGCAGACCCTCTGTTCACCCTCTTAACATTAGCACCTTGCAGCTCAGTTATCATGTATACGTGGGACTCTTACCCTGGTGGCGTAGGGCTCATCAGGGTGGTATTTCTTAGGGATGAGTAGAAGCAGGATACGGTCCCACAGCTGGATGCCATTTAGTGACGTGACTCCCATGTAGAGGAAGATCCCGAACAAGGCTGACATGGGAATCATCTTTAGGATTGGCTCCATCAGAATTGACAGACCTTAAAACAAAAAGACAGATAAAGGATAGTGTACTTTTCAAAATCTGATTTACATGTAAATGATCTACCTGTAGAAATCCAGACATACTGTTGTAGAAAAGAAACATTCAGACTAGGTGATGAGACACCTACCAACAAGTAAAGCCACCAGGATGCCACTGATCCGCTGCTCCATCACTTTCTCTATCACCGGTTTTGGACCTTTGGTCATGACGGTGAGGGCGTTGGCGTGGGTGACAGACCGCACCGTGGCAGCACTGAGCCATGGCACACCGAATATTGCACTGAGCCCGCCCATGCCGACTAAAACCAGCAAGTCAAAGTGGAACCCGGAGCCTTTGACCATCTTCCTCTCAGGCTTACTCACAATGAGACTAGTCAGAGACATGGAGTGTGAATCAAACTGTCGTTAAAAGCCAGGAACGTTTTCTGAGGTTGATGATTCAGTGAGTGATATAGCTTGAGATATAATGACTCACGTTGTGATCTGAGACTCCAGGAAGATGAGAATGAAGACGAGAAAGGCCGGGATACAGCAGGCAAACATCACCCACACAGGGAAACCCTTGTGCTCTCCAAAGGGGTTGATGAGCCAGCCTCTTTTGTCTGGGTTGGACACCACCAGACCTTTAGGAACGACCAGTTTCTGTGAAGAAAAAGACACCAGTGTAATAAACGGATAACATTTTCTTGATTGATTCTTTTTTTTAAATAATTTTGTAAATGAAAGGTTTCAGTTTGGATTTTTAACGAGTTTGTAAATATTCTAAAAACTTGTCATTATGGGTCATTCAGTGTAGATCGATGGATGAAATGAAGGTGTCTGAATACTTTCTGGATCAACGCTAAACTGGGTTTTGTAGCTCAGAATCACCAGCCAACCTGAGTGTAGGTATCCTCAACGTTGTAGTCCACGAGTACCATGAGGAAAATGGCAATTGGCACACCGAAGTCGCCAAGCAGGCGTCTGACCTGGGAAGCAGAGATCACAAACCAAACAAAAATCAAAAATATTTTAGAGATTCAATGTGATAAAAATTTTGATTCAAAGTTCAAAGGACTGCTCACAAAGTCAGTTTATTCTGTAGAAATTCAAAGGACTAAAATACCCTGTGGACTCCACAACCGGCTCACCTTTCCAGGAAGAAAAGTCCCGTTCTTGAACTGACGTAGGAAAAAAGCAATGAAGAAACAGCCAAGCATGAGGCACATGGAGAGCAGGGCTGTGTTAGGGTAAGGCGGCTTAATGGTGTTGATAATAACAGTTGTGTTGCCAGTGCCATTGTCATAGATGACGGTCTCATCCACTTTTGGGTGCCAGGGATTCTCTATAGTTGCATTCAGATGATCGTAATTTAAAATCAACGGATGTGCCCTAAAGGTCTAAAAAGAAGAGAAGAGAGCGATGGAAGATGGATCACACACTGTTAATGTGTTCAAACCAAGATAAAAAGTCTCAGATTTCATATTAACAGATGAAATATGAGGATGAGGATGGACGGTTTACCCTCCCCAGCTTGGCAAAGGTTTCATAGATGAAGATGAGGGAGATGAGAATGGAGAAGATCTCCTGGGTGAAGCGTGAAATGAAGCGCACCAGGAAGCTGCCCTCAAAGGCCACAATGACCACCACGATGATGACCAGCCACACGCCGACCCACACTCTCCCAACAATATACTCAATGTCCTGGGACTTACAGAACTGAACAAAAGAAACTGGGGATGAGTTCAACTTGGTGCTCAATTTGTTGTTGTATGCATGAGGGAAACAAAACAGTTTGCATGCAAAAGTTGAACAGAAACTATTAAAAACAAAGTTGTTGTCTCACAGCAAAGAAGGCCTCCTCGAACACTAAGAGCGGACCAGAGAAACCAATAACCAGTACGGGTTGAGCAGCAACAAAGCAGAAGATGATTCCCTGAATGCTGGTGGAAATGAGGAGCTCTGGAACACCCATCATGTTGTCCACCTTATCGGCTGCAGAGGCAAAGATTAAAAGATATTTACAGGATCTATTACATGAAATAGAAGTAGCCTGTCTTCAAAACAAGACCAGACACACTCATATTTACACACCCAGCAGTCCTCCAAAGGTGATAGCAGGGGATAAAGCGGCAAAGTAGATGAAGATGATGGCAGCGAGGACCTGGGCGTTAAGCGCATCGGTGAGGTCACTCTTGTAATACTGGTAACGCCTCTTTATGTCTCGCATCATCCCACCAAACAGTCGACCAGTACGAGACAGGGGATCTTCAGGAGGAGGGCCAGAAGCGATGGAAACTTGGAGGAAATTTAAATCTGAGGTGAATCTACGATAAATTTAGTGAATAACTTTGATTTCTTTGAGTGTTTATATTTAGTAACCATGACTGATAGTGTAGTTTTGGGTGTGTACTCACCCCTCCGAGGTTTGGAGTCGAGGCGGAGCATCGGATCAGAGGGCTGGACTCTGTCCTGCAGTAGTTTCTTCTGAAAGTTGATGATGGAGCTGAGCATCGCTTCACTCTGGATCTCTGTGGGCGGGATGACGATGCTGCAGTCCATGAAGTCGGCCAAAGCCTCCGTCAGCTCTCGGGCGCTCTTTGCCCGAATTGCTGCCTGATTGAACACCTGAGACAGAGAGAGGAGCTGGATGTGAGGACTGAAGATCGTGAGGTCAGGAAGCAGCATCACGCGAGGGGTGTAATGTTTTCAGAGTGTTTGTACTTCTGCTTGTTCTAGATATTTCTTTTTCCTGAACAAGTGGTACAGATATTATTAATCTCCAAATTATTAAATGTCATTTATTGTAGAGTCGAAACACTTCACATATTGAATTTGGAATCAATTGCGACCCACGATAGCTCCCACCCCCTCACCACTTGGGGGAAGTGAAACATGACTTTGACATGATGGGCGCTATCTTACACCGGGTGTAAAGCAGCGTCCAGTGCAACGCAAGTGTCTTTGCGAGTTTCAGACTGACACAGTTGAATATTTCCCATCCAGCACCAATTCTGTTTAATGTACTTGCTCCCATGACCGTGTTGGTCTTAAAATGAAGTTCGGTCGGGCGTATTGTTGGTGCATGCTATTTTGACCAAGTGACCAACAGAAACCTGGTCTTAAGTCAGTGGTGCAATATTTTACTGTTATTTTAAGAGCACATTATTAAATTAGTAAGATGCACCTATAAATGTGGGTGCACACTGTACTTGCTACACACACAGGGACAATAGTGTTTGTGTAGTGTGGGTTACTTTGATTCAAACTGGCTGCTCAGCTTTAAACTGAAGTACTGTCGATTCAAGATGTGCTGGACACACGTGCTTGACTGCACAACAGTAACACTATTGTCACTGGACTGCCCTGCAACCAGAGTTTAACAGGCTCAACCTCTTCATTGTCACCATCTGTTTGAACTACTTAGTCTCAGCTGACTCACTTTATCAGCCATTAGTGCTGCCATCGCACGGCCAGTCTCGTGGTAGTCCATGTCAGTCTTGCTGGGGCCGACCAGAACAAAGACGAAGCGTACGGGCATCGGGGCCTCCAAGGCTGAGTCGAGCACCGCTGCTTCCTTCAGATGCACAAAAACAACTGTGGGCTTCTCCAGAAAGTCCAAGGCTCCTGGATGCAAAGAGGAATATATATTCAGAGATATGCCAACACATACTTAAATGGAAGTGTGTGTTCAACACGTCAACACAAACAATAAACACTGTACTACGGATCCTACATAAAAAGGGAAAAAGTGTCTCACCTATAAGCACCATTGAGGCCTCAACACGGTCAGATTCATCCCTCTAAAGAAACACAGAATGAACAAACATTATTATCACTCTTTCTTTTTTTAGAGGAGCCTGCCATGATCATCTGTGTTTACTGTAAATGACTGCAGATACAGTATGTTTGGATGATCTATTCATTACATCATCACATCTGTGAATATCAGTATTTGCAATTAATCTGGGGAGAAATTTTCATTCTGAACATTACAGCTGTGAATACGTATCTGTGCAGAATGTTTGCACGCTGCGATAACCGCATGTATTGCAGCTCTTAAAACTGAAGATTTTCTAAACTAATGAAAGAACATTTGCAGAAATTGTCTCACTATTGTCATGTTATCAGCTCCTTAATTAAATTATTACTTCAGTGGAAGAACTTACTCTTTCCTTGACCGAGAATCGCTGCAGGTCCATCCCGTCAGTCAGGGTTTGGCTCTCAGGATCAGATGATTGGCTGGAGGGAGAAAACCACAAATCTTCTCCTCTCATCTGGAGCTTTGGATAATAGTCTCAGCTAAATGCCTAAAAGTAGGTCCTTTGTGTTTGAGTCACTGTTGGGTGATGTCTGGGAAGTTACCTTCGGTTTTGGAGCAAAGACTTGAGCACCTCTTCTCGGTCTCCTGGCCTGATCTCCCTCTTGTTAACCATCTCGCTGACCATCTTCTCGGCGATGGTGGCCAGTGTCTTCTCTTCACAGTCGAAAATTGTCACACCTGAAGAAAAGGAAATGTTGGAAAACATTCAGACATCATCGTGTGGTTGTGTTGTATTTAAGGACGGCGATCAGACCAAATGAGAGCTTGACAGAGGGAGTGAAAGTGCCACAACTTGCTGCATTTAAGGGTTTATTTATAGCACACTAATGGTTAAACATACTGTCAGAGGAAAAGTAGAGTTGAGACCACCACAACAATGATACTACAATCACAAGAAAAGGAAAATCTGTTTATGTTTTTTAATGTAATTTAAATGTATTTTATGTAATACTATTATGTAAACTGAATAGAACCTGTTACACTGAGTACAAAAGATATGATTTGTAACCCTCACATTTGTTGACAAATACCAGTGGGGGAAGCAGAACTTTCACTTAATCAAAAATAGTAAGACTACAGTGCACAAATACTCTGTTCACAAATTTATTAACAAATGTTCGGCAGTGTCATGTTATGTCATGCTATACGCAACATATTAACTCATATATATATAATATATATATATGTATATATATTATACACATATATATATGTTACATTTTTATTGATTTTCCTCACCAACCTGTGGTCATGGTGCGTCGGAGCTGGATGAGGCTCTTGAAGGTGAGGTAAGAGATGTGTGAGGTCGCCCACACCCCCGCCTGAGGGTCGAAGCTCTCCTCGTAGCCCGCCCATCTCCCCGTCTCCTGCCAGTAGGCCTGCTGGTTCTGGTCCTTCATTAGCTCCCTGAGCCTCACGTACCTCTGAGGGGCACAAAGAAACAAAGAGGTGAAGACCAGCTGAGATGGACACGAGCGCAGGACGCAGGTACAAGTGAGGAAACATTTGGACGCGCACAGGTGGATGAATTCAAGCTGCACCTCCCGCAGCAATTGTCAGTGTACGTCATAGTGCCTCTGTCTAACCTGAATTTAGTGAAAAAATAAAAAGTTTAAACAGCATTTATTTCAGTAGGTTATGTAAAGTAGTAGGGAAATGCATCATAATCTTTTATACATTGATATGTTTTGGTTGTTTCCTACTGTCTCTTTTTTGTACCACATTTCATTTTTGCTGAACTGTTCCTCCACTAAGAACAAAAAAATCCAGGGAATCACACAAAGTAAATTTGGTTCTAAAAAGACAGAAAAAGTTGTAATGTAGTAATGGAGTGAAATGAGTTTACAAGCATAAAATATTAGTTGCAATTATAACAATACTAAATGTCAAATAAAACATTTTAGTTACAAGTTACAAAGTGTATTTGAAACACTTAAAACCCTTTCACTCAAAGATGTGCTTGGCACAATGTAACTTCGTTTGGATGTTTGATGTGCAGAATGATGTATGTGCAGAGTTTGACACCAGAAAGCTGATCTCAGATTCTTGAAAGTGAAATTAAAATGGAGGAGTTGGAAGATTGTTGAAGAAGTTGGTAGATTTTGAGTGAGCTATTCTCCGTTCAGAGCTCAGATAATATCACGTTCATGCATCACTGCATTACAAAAACACGGTTGATATTATGGGTGTTATTTTCCACCGCAGCAACCTGGAGCATCACATGATGGTGCTGTCCTTTCTATAATCTTCCTATCTGCACCAGTTCATGCTAATGTGAGAGGCTGCTGTCCAGGTGTCACTTTGTGTCATTAAGGTAAACATGGTGGCAGTCGTGCCTCAACAAACAAACAACCAGCCGGCTCCAAACTCTGGGTCACCGCTGGTTTCCAGTGTGGATATGATTGACTGCGCACCCTGGACATGTTTGGATTGTCAATACATGTCGTGTGTCTGGAGTGGGGATACTGTGTCCGTGTGTGTGTGTGTGTGTGTGTGTGTGTGTGTGTGTGTGTGTGTGTGTGTGTGTGTGTGTGTGTGTGTGTGTGTGTGTGTGTGTGTGTGTGTGTGTGTGTGTGTGTGTGTGTGTGTGTCCCTTACCTGACACTCTGCACTTGGGTTAGCGTTGGTGTTTATGTTTCAGGCAGCTGGAACAGACACAATTGACACAATTAATATATTTTTACATTAACATAGCAAATACTTTTAACTGAGAACCTATGTTTGGGACGGATATCAATAATCCAAAAATATAATGAAGTTCATCTTAACTTTGCTTGTTCAATTTTGATTTGAGGTTGTAGTTGTGAGATTACTTCAGTGTCTTTAGTATGTCAGATATCTGCAGAGTGTCCATTTTTATCTGAGACTGGATCTGAAGTTGTCAGTGACAACAAAACGATTTATTTCCAAAACACAGCTGAGCAAAGGGGTGGAAGATTCGGATTAGACTGACTAAACACCATCTACAGCATGTGTGTGTGTATTACACATGTTGTGGGGACAGAAATGTGTTTACACAGTTACATTATGGGGACTCTACTCCCTTTTAGAGACAAAAAGCAACTCCGCATAACATAAGTCATTACATTTTGGGGTGAAGAGTTCAGGCGTTAGTGTTAAATAAGGGTTAGGTTAAGATGAGGATTAAGCAAGAAGCAGTAATGGTAAGAATGAGGGCCAGACTAAAATGAGTAAATCGACGTAATGTCCCCTCCTCGACCGTGTGTGTGGTTTTGTGCATGTGTGAATCATTCAGTTGAAATATGCACATTCTTATACAGTATGTGCCGGCTTACATGAGTAGGTGTAAGTGTAAGGTGCACACACAGGTGCATGTGTCTGCAAATATATATTTGCAGGTTTCTGCCAAGTGTCTCAAATTGCATCGGGATGATAATTTATTTGTAATTGTACTGGTTTGATTTTGCATACACACAAAAAATATAGACAAAAACGCATCAACAATATAATATATTTTGAAATACAAGTAGGCAGATAATAATCATGGTTGTTGAAAGATAATTGAAATATATATGCCTGCACCAAGGAAACTTTCTTAATTTCTTAAATATTTTTTTTCATACAGCATAAAATGTTTGTTTTTCCTTAACTTAAAAAATGTCAGGTCCACCACACTCAAATATATTTATTTATTGTGGTAAATCTAACTGGACCTGCTGCGTAGTCGTTCCCCTTGCCGACTCAGTTTCAAAATCTGCAATGTTCAGTGTTTTCGGAGTCAGTCAAGTCTTTTCCTTATGAATAAGACCAAACAGAGGAACATCCTGCATCCTACTGCAGCATTGACCGTAAGACAATAAGAGCAACTGTGCTGTTTCTAAGAAGTGCACAGTTTCCATATTTTTCTAACTACAAACCTACAGCTTTACTTGTATTATTGCGCAAACACCATTCATAACTGTACCAGGAGAGGTGAGACTTACCTCCAGCCGGCCCTCGTCAAACCGACAGCAGTGACAAGTGACTGACCCCAGAATGTCAAAAAAACATGACTTTATAAACACTACCTCTTCAAAGCTGCCTCTGGGTGTATGTGTCGGTGCGTGCTGTCTGATAATGGGTGGGACTAACACACGCGTGCACACACACACACACACACACACACACACACACACACACACACACACACACACACACACACACACACACACACACACACACACACACACACACACACACACACACACACACACACGTGGACATACACTCTAATTCTCTCTGCTACAACACATCTAGCAGAGCAGTGTGTTCTGGGAGCACCCATAATATTGATAGTAAATACAGAGACTTGGTATTAGAAAACCAGTCGCACTGTGTCATTATTCAACCACCATATTATCACTTTTAATGTCCGTGTTTAGAGGACAACAAAGGCTTGGATTACACTGCCAGGCCTGTCCGCTCACCTTCAACTTCAGTGGAGAGTGAAACTTTGTTTGAAGTTGGCTTCCATCTTCTTTTCTTGTGCTTCCTTCAAGATAGTCCACATCTCGTAACTGTCCTGAAATCAAAACCTGAGATGTGACAAAAAGAGACATTTTTGAAATAAATTGTTCATCAACTTTAGTACAGTAGTTCAGTATGGCACTGAAAGCTTGAATAGAAAGTGACTCACCCTCTGAAAGGGATGTAAATGGAGACCTCAGGATTACTTTTGTTCTGGTTGAGTAAAGAAAACAAATGGAATCACATTAACTGATCTGATTTTTAACACTTAAATGACATTTGATTGTTTTATTCAGCAAAGGGTGATTTCCAGCAAACTCACCAGAAACAGATGAACAAAGAGTAGCAAAAAATGAAGCAGGAGCCAAGAGATCCTAATCTGTATTCCCTGGTGTGATTCTGTATTCATTCAACTTTCTATGTTTTTTAAATTGAATTTCCCACAGCTCATCTGGCTGACTCTGCAATGTGTTGGAGTGGATAGAAAAAGCTGTTCTGCACACTAAGTTCAAACAGCATACTTTAGGTCAAAGATTTTCTACAGGTTTAAAAGACCATTTTTAATCAATAGAAAAACACGTAAACACTGTGTGTATGTTTTCACTTACATTCCCGAGATAGAGGCAGAGGCCATAGTATCCCAGATCCTTCACTGGATCTCCTGTTGATCTGTCAACAGAAATGGCAATTACATAGCAGCATGTCATTCATCCTTAAGAACAGTGAACAAAACATGAAATCATAGATGACAATGTTTGCTCTTCTCGGGTTGGCCAGTGTTACAACTGTGTAAGAGGGCTTGTTTTCCATAAGTTACTACGGTAACCTTCACACTGTATGTTGACTTTGTTAGAGATTTTAGCTGAGATACTACACACTGTGCATTTACATATGCATGGCTGCACATGTGAAAACATAAATATATCTTGCAGATACAGATATCTCAAAAAAGATTACACAAGAAATGACCAATGTGCCTGCACATACAGAATACTACATGTGTGTACAAGGTACAGGGTTTGTTACAATTTAAGCTTCACATCCTCAAGATATTATAGATTATTTTGCAGAAGGTGTGAACTAACCCAAATTTAACAAAAACCTCAAAAGGTGTTGTGTGTTTCAGATATCAAGCATCAAACTACCAATGTCAGTGCTCAGTTGTTCTATATATACATGTTTAAATTGTAGATAGAGGACATCAGCAGTAGAATATGAATGGTGATGCATCATTAATTTAAAAAGCAGAATTTTATCCAATTTTATTATTTTATGTAGCTTTTATTTTGTTGGTTTTGATCAACAACAGGAAATCATAGCTATTTTGCTTATTTTAAGGTTTAATCATTCTCTTCTTCTTTAAAGAAAAATGCATTAATAAACAATAATAATATAAACAACATATAATGATTCAATTAATAAATCCAGTCTTACCTGTCAAGTTTTTTCAATGATACTGAGACAGTTCAATGGATGCTCTGTGAAAATAGCAATGTACTCTTCACTTATCCATCATAGTTGCAACATTTTATATACGATCTATAGTAGGAGTGAAAAAAAATATAGATAAACACTTAATATTAATTTCATAATGTGTACTTTTAAATTTGATACTTATCTGCCATTCATTAAATTGTTGAAGATGGAGACAGAAGTGAAGAACATTTTAGTGTCTTTTCTGCAAAAAATATTCCATCACGTCAGTGGAAAATGGTCATTGAGCATCAGAGGGGGTTAACATGCACTGAGAATTTATTTTGGTCCGAACAGGAAAACACCAGGGTTGACCAAACCCTTTCTGTTGCCCTATTCATGCCCTATATAGCATGAATAGCGACACTTGACACCACAGTAAAGGTTAAAAGGCAGTTCAATAGGTTTGAAGGAGTCAGAAAAGACAACGATCCAGCAAAAACATCTGGAAAACTGCTGTCTGCTCTGTTAACCCAAAAGCTGAGGAGCAGCTGTGCAAGCAGGAGACTGATAACAGGAGATGTCAGGTGACCAGTGGAAGAGAGAGAAACCACTGAAGGTGCCTGGTGGACGGGTGAGGCATGAGGGAGACACTACTTCTACTGTCAATCACAAATACATAAGAAGAGATTCTGTAATGTTTTGTTCTGTTATCTTTGTTGACTGCTTGCAAACATCATTCACTGCATCCATGAAATGTTGCATCTATTTTGGGAGAAAATAAAGATTGGCACCACTTCCCCAGAGATGGTAGTGGTATAATTAATGGTCAAAATTTCATGAAAATATGATCTATTATGATAAAAGTTTTTTATTTTTATTAGCTAGCTCTTTAAAACATGAGAAGGACTCCTCTAATGGACAGCTTAGCCAGCAGTTTTCATCTGAACAGGATGATGGTCTTCAGCTCAGCAGGGGGCAGCATTGTTTTATTCATCACAGCATCATCAACAGTGACAGTGGTGAGATCTTTGAATGAGATGTGTTTCACTCTTCCTGTTCATTGACAGCCAGTAGTGATTTTCCAGGCTGCAGTTTCTGAATTATATATATATAAAAAGTATTACTAGTAAAATATTACTGATGTCATATTACAGACATCTTTGGAACTTCAGGTATTTCATGTTGGGTGAACCAGTAAAGGCCTGCTGTAGAGCCTTCTGACTGTTTAATCATACAAATGTTGGAATCCATTTGGAAGAAGAAAAGTTGCATTTCTCTTAAATTTCACATCAGAACAGAACATACAACTTTGATGCAACAAAGTTAAACAACCTGAAGTGAGATTTCTTCTTTTTTCATAGGCTATTCGTATTAGCAGATCTCTGCTGGAGTGGTTTTGTTTGCTTGGCCTTCGACTTTAAAATAATCTGTGGGTGTTCTGATGTATAAATTCATGACATTCTTAGCCAGCTTTGAGTTTTTACGATGTTTCTTCTTTAAAAAAAAAAAAAACTTGGAAAATTAATCTCCTGCCCAGCTTCTTGAGACTGGAAGTCATCTTTTTATTCTGTATTTGAGTATACAAACTTGTATTTAAAAAGTTTTGTCTTCTACAACAATAACAAACACTATGTTTCACAGTGAGCACTGTGCAGTCACTGTGGTCATCCTGGCCAGGCCAAAAATGCTCGACTTTATTGGACCAAAACACATTTATTTTGGCTTAATCTGTCCAAAGAATGTGCTGCAAATATTCAGCAAGTTTCTTTTCATGGAGCAATGGTTTTCTTCTTGAATACTATCCATAGAGGTTGACTTCCTTCACACCATCTGAACAGTCATTGAGTTTCCACAGATAACCCTCGTGCAAAGTCAGACACATTTATCTGTGTTTTTAATGCAAGCTTGCGTGAAAAGAGAATTGTGCCTTTAAGGACAGCCACAGTGTCTTTTGTTATTAATAACTTGCTATACCCCCAAACCAATGCTGCAGTGTGGTGTCAGCTCATGTTCAGTTCATGGTTTCTACCATAAAAACAATGGAAACAAACTGTAAATCAGGTATAATTCTATATTTGTTTAGATTAATTGGTTCAAGTTTTGCAGTGATTCAGTACAACATAAACAATCCTTTTCCTCCTTAGTTACAATTGTGTCTGTGAGGACATCATCTGCCACATCACTGAACTCTGAATAAATAATGGGCTGCATTGACAGTCATCAGCCCGAGGCACGTTTCTACCTCAGTATTTTAAACCGAACTGTGTCTGCCTAAATCAGATCAATACAAAGACCAATTCACCCCTCACAAAAAAGTCCTGAAATTGTCCTTTCAGTACGTCAACACAAAGACAAATAATGTTTTTTTTTTTTAGTAATGATCCTGTGGGGATCAGAAAATGTGTTTCACACCAGTGTAAATGCACAGACATCAGTGTATGTAAACACACAGAAGTTCATACGTGGAGGCACACATACCTTCACAGTTACATCGAAGTTGTGGATATTCGGGCAGTGTAGTCTCTGGGTTCAGGTCAGGCCGTAGTTGAAAGGTCATGTATCAGGTTCTGCAGAACAAGAGACATATTCATATATTCATTCATTCACTCTGAATTTTGAAGGAACATGAGTAAAGCTTGTTGTAAAGCAGAAATATTTAGTCATAACACTTTTCAGAGAAACTTCTGGTGAAGGAAACATCAGAGCATCTTTACCTGTAGGAGACAGAGATGCTTAGAAGGGAAGAAACAGCCTGAACAAACATATTTGACATTTAAATTAAAACCATGTTTTACCATGTGTCATCTGCAGTTAATTTTTTTTTAGTGCATCACTGTATCCAGTTAAATGTCAGAGAGACAATTCAACACAGATCTGATCAAAGAAAATAAATGGGAACAGGAAATTAACAGGGACATTTTTTCTGCCAATTAATCTTTTAGACTCTTCATCAGGATCAAATGTTAAATCAGGCAAAACTTTTTGTACAGAATGCTCAGCGATGACATATTTATTCATTTATTTTTCTACTGGATGAGGCAGCTGGTGAACAGAGGATGGAGGAAGGATGTACAGTAAAAAGGGAGAAATCAGATCAGATCAATACGGTGCAGATGAGGGATTCCCATGGGAAGAAGTCGGGTTTGGTGCCATCTGGCCTCTCCACGGTTCACTCTGGCATGAGTTTAATCATTTCATCCACACAGCAAGCACACAATGAAATTAAGCATCTGCACTGAGTCAGCAGCTCAAACCCTGATAGCACATAACGATGGTGTTTTGTTGAACTTGTTTCCGAACTCAGATTGCAATACATAACAGGGATGCACTGCTGCCACTGCAGCGCTCTAAAGATTCTCTCTATACACAACATGATATCACTCTCATGCCAGTTATTGGTGTGAGTGCTCTCAGAGTGATTCAAGGGCTTCCTTGGCTTGTCATACGATGCCTCCGCAGCTATTACAGTACATTAGAAGGAAAGCTTGCAAGGACACTGTAGATCACATTGCCGGCGCTGTTTGTGCTCCTCTGTTATTGCTGATGTGGGAATGACAGGTGGTCTCCTCTTCTCAGGTCAGTGCAGGTGAGAAGAAAAACAGTGTTCACATATAGAAGACGTATTGGGCGGTATTTATAAAACGCAAGCATGGGTCATACATGACCATGGAGAGCCTAACAAGAGATAGACAGGGACATAAACACACTGCCCATCTGTCACCAGTGAGGGGACAGAGGATGGGTGGTCCAGGAGACATTCACAGTCCCATCTCAGGTTCCGAGAAAAGGATTCTGTTTCAGGTGGCCGGCCTTGCAGAAAAACTGTGTGCATGTGTGTGTCAGTGTGCGTGTGACGAAATGGATGCAGTTTTGTTTTTACATGCACATCTGCTAATGCCTGCACAATCTCTCCTCTTTTTTTGTTTTTACTCAGTGAACACGAATGAGTAAAACCTTTGTTCTAAAAAATAAAAAAGAGATCCAGATTTTAACTTGGTTTACTACAATTCCAACTTATTTTAGTATTCATCGCTACAAAACTGTAAGACGTATTTAAAGAGAAAGGAGCAGTAAAAATCATCACTCACTCAAAATATTTTTTACAACAATGCTTCTTTTCTTAATCGACCACTTCCAATACATATTTTATATCAGTTTGATTTTTCTTTTGAACATATCTTTAAATTTTCCAAGTTTAATTAAATTTCCCACAAGATGTATAATATCAGTTACACTAACTCAATAAAAAATACACATTCATTAACCAAAAAAAGTCACAAAACCATTTGTGCCATTATTTACTTATAGTTTCCCGGTAATTGGGCTACAATAGGATTAATTTTATAGCCAACACAAATGTCTCATCTGTATTCCTGTTAAAGTGGTTCTTACTAAGAGTGTTGTTCTTCATATCATCTGAGCATCAAAAAGCCACATTTCCATTAATGAATTCAGGTAGAATAAGTGTTGATTCTCTAATGAATCTGATGATTTATCTATTTTGGCCCATAATAAGTGACTCAGGAATGGATTTCCTTTCTTTCGTTCTCTTTGTCTCTTTCAATCTCTCACTCTTTGCACTCATGCATTATTTATCCACCCGTAGCAACCCTGCTTCCTCTCTTTACTCATCTGCTGCACTCCTCCCCCCTCCCCCCCAATTCTCTCCCACTGCCCTTAGTCTTTATCTGGTCTATATAAATTAGGGCCTCATCAATATGTGAGATACAACTGTCATTCTTTTTATCGTAAAGATGCAGTACATCAATACACACTTCAAGGTCGTACATGCTTTAAATCTGTAACAGTAGAGATCAGTGGAATAAACACCCGTCATGTTGGCTGAATAAACTGACATTTCGGCAAGCACTATGACAAAATGCAACCTTTTCATCAAACGACATGGACATAAAATTCCAAAGAAAAATTGCACCTACTTAATCATCATTACATAATATTTTCCAGCTGTGAAGTATCACATTGTTCAAGTGTAGTAATGATTAATATGAGGGTGAGGTTGGGATTGTTTTTTTTTTATAGTGATCAGTGAGAGCCTAGAGAGACTTTGACCTGGATCAGCCTAATATTGCAACCCTTTCTGTAGTAGAAGCACAGTCATGCTGGAAAATTAAAACTTAGTGTAAGTAGATCATGTTTTAAAGAAAAAGGAAAGGTTGTAAGGGTTGCTTGCATTGCCCTCTTTAAATAATGACATCAGCAATACTCCATAATGTGGTTTAGGCTTATGCCAGGAATAGTTTTTTTTATGAGCACCAACTAGTTCAGTTTACATATCAAGTGTTGTAACACAACAATTACAGTGGACTCCATTAAAAGAAAATTACAAAGATCCAGCATCATTTATTTCACTTCGGGGATGTTCGGTTAGTTGCACAAACATGACTGCTAGTCATTACAGCCTGTTCTGCTGTGTACAATACTGAACAGTATGACATGTATAGTCATGATCTGGGGCCAAGTAGAATATGATGTGCTGCCTGGTTTATATCAGACCAACGCTTCGCCTCAGGTGTCAGCCCTCTTGCAACACTAGATCGCCTCTTTTTATGCATAAAGGCAGCAGTGTTTCTGATAGCAGCAACCCTCTCATTCCACTTCTCTCCAACAGATATATTTTATATGGGGCAGATTTGTGTTATGTAAGAAGGATTGTATAGCAAAACATGCAGTTTGTATGCATCGAATTTAGACTTGTGGAGTGATGGGATGATTCACTGATAAAAAACATCACTCTGATTAATGTAAACTTTTTGTTCTGCTGCTAATCCCCCTGGATGTATACTTGTGTGGATCTCAGGTTTCTGGGTGAAAGGTACATCCATGCAGCCTGTCCTCAAGTCATGCTGAGCTCTGTTGCTTCTGTCTTCAGGCTTCGACATAACAAGGTCAGCTCAGTGCTTCAGGGAGCATCAGGCAGAAGCAGACAGCAATCTCATCAGAGAATAAACTTCTTTTAGAAAGAAGTTGGAGAAAATTTCAATTTAATCAGGTGTCTTTGGACGTTGTAGTGACGCCTTAATGCAGCAGGACAACCTGACAAATCATCTACACAGGGCTTCATTTGTCTGATTGATGATAAAATAAAATCTAGTTAGTTTCGCTGACTAAACAACAACATCTAAGACCATAATTTATTACTGTTAAAGAGAAAGCAAGCTCCCGTGCGTGTGTGTTTGTGTGTTTGTGTGTGTGTGTGTCTTTGTGTGTGTGCGTCTTGTGGGCGTGGAGAGGTCCTTCCCTGAAGCCTTTGAGCTGAGCGCTTCTGCTACATGAGTCCGGCAGGAGAAAAGCGGACACAGCTGAACATCTAATGGGTCAATCTCCGGGAGTTTACTCACTGACGGGATTGTGTCCGCAGCCAGTGTTTAAGGACTGAGTGATACACACTTGTCAGCGAGCAGTTAGTTGGAGAGTTCCTTTTTCATTCTCGCAACAAACCCAAAATAATCGCACCAAAAAGAAAAAGAAAAAAAGATGCAACAATGACTGCTGAGTTGATTCCACTGCGAAGTTAATGAGATCCGCATCCTCCCGAATCGCGTCTGATCGCTGACCCCCTTGGAAAGATGCAAAGGAGATACAGGATGAATTCCGTTTTCATGGCAGTGTTACTCGGAGTGGTGAGTAGCCTTTTACATAATCAACGTGTGTGTTAAATGTTTGCCGTGAACTTTCCTTGGATAAACTGCAAACCTGCGCATCAACACAGCCCAGAGAGGAGGAGGCGGTGTGTGTGTGTGAGAGAAAGTTTACTCTCTTTTTTTCCCTTCCAGCTTCACTTCATGGCAGGAAAAATCTGTACACTTTCTCCTTCATCTGAGGGAGATTTAAAGACCTAAACTTACTTCGTGACAGTTTATATTTCACTGCTTTAAGTGCATTTTAATGTGCTACTTGTAAAATGTCTTTCATAAAGCTTTATGGTCTATAAAGTAAGAGTCCGTGTCCTTGCACCTGTCCTGTCTTGACAATGTAAAGCAGAGCGGATGTATGCAGCAGTCATTCTGGTTGATACTCTATAGCTCCAGTTGCTGGATCTGTAGTTCCACCCTTCTCAGTTACATGTGGCCCTACAGACAGCAGGACAATAACAATGTCGCAGAGGGCTCTGTGGAGGAGCTTACTGATAAGATGTGTGTTAACGGGTGAGGGTGGGATTTGGTGAATTTACAGAGTTTGTGAAAGTTTGTTCTCGTATCACAAATTTGGCTCAAGAGGATTTTCAGTTTGTACACCCAGACAAATCTGTCCTGAGACCCTTGATTCGGATGAGGTAAACTTCTGAAACAGACATGCAGTAGATTTACAGTATGGCCAATCAAGATGACAAGAATATACCTTGTAAACATAACATGATCCGGCAGGACATCAAATAACTTCCAGGTGTCGCCAACAGATCGGACCTGAGTTGCATGACCTCCTCACCTCGACTATAAAGACCTGAAAGAGCCACACAGAAACACGAGGCAAAACACAAGTAAATCATTTAGGAGAGGGAATCAAACACAGAGGGAGAGAGAATAACATAAACACATAAGAGAAGGAGAAAATAAATAAAAAAATCAACAACAGAAATCCCAAGAGGATACATGAAAACTCCGGGAAGCCGCGGTTCATCTCTAATTCCCTCGAGCCTCCGCAGGCCCAAAAAGGAAATGTATTTTTCACAGTCTTATATCTGAAAGGAAGCGGTCAGTCGGAGCCGTGAGCTTGTCAAGGTCCCGCTTTTGGAGCAGGCTGCATCACAGATACATGACAGCTGCTCCCACTGATGGGTATGCATCCTCTGCTGGCTCAGCACATGCAATATTGATAGAGCCTAAACTACCCCCTTCCTCCCCCTCACTCTTCCTCTTCACCTCATCACTCTCTACTTCTCTATCCGTCTCTTCTTCTCACCTCATGAGAGATGATGATTCAGCGTTGTTTGGGGAGGTATCAGTTGTAATGTTATGGCCACCGGTGTGACCACAGAGCCTGGATTAAAATTTGTCTGAGCTCATTAGAAGGCTGGTTTAGTGGAACTCTAATGGCTTAACAAGTGCTGACAGCTGAGGTCCAGAGGTTAAGTGCCTCCAACTGAAAATTGACTGGGGCATTAGTAAGATTGGTTGGTGCGCTGAAGTTGTGTGTCCAGATGCTTCTGCACATGTAGTTGCGTGTGCCTGTTGCCGTGTAATCATCTTGCTTCTTGCTTTAGCTGCAGGGAAGCTGGCTGACGAAAATTGAAGAGTGCAACCCGCAAATTCATCTTTAAACCAATTACAGGAAAC
Organism: Brachyistius frenatus; assembly: GCF_029030835.1. Classification (NCBI taxonomy): domain Eukaryota; kingdom Metazoa; phylum Chordata; class Actinopteri; family Embiotocidae; genus Brachyistius; species Brachyistius frenatus. The sequence goes on along the minus strand of NW_027210610.1, from coordinate 4,166,211 downwards.
GTGCAAGTCGAGCTACAACTTGTTAAATGTTACACATCCTATTTTTTCTGCACATCAACCTATTTACTTAAATCACATTATCCATTTATTAATCTATTTTCTCATAGCAGACATTAGTAGCGCACTTTAATCTCAGTTTCTGATCTTCAAGACATTTAAGTGTTGCGCCCATACCCGGAGCAAGAACAGGGTCAAAGACAAAATAAGCAGAAGCTAAATGATGGAACTTGGACTTATTTCAAAAGTGTCAGTTGGATATTTCTGAACAGGTTTGTTCACATGAGAGTTTGTTAGTACGGTTGTGCCAATGGGTGTGTGCGTCATCTGAGGGGGGCAGCTCAGGGAAAGCAGGAGAGAGATGAACGTGTGCAGTGACAGATTTGATTCATCTTTAAATGAATGATTGTTGCTTAAGGTTAGTGTGAGGTAGAGTGTGAGGTGTGGAGAAGAAAAGAGAGAAAGGTCAGTGAAGAGCTGAGGAAGACACGTAGTGAAGCATTTTAAATGTTTAAAATCACTGCGCAGGGAAAGTCTCCGAACTTCAATGCTAACTTCTCAGGTAAAACTGAAAAAGAAAACCATATTTGTGCACACTCAGTTGGATTTGTGTTAGTCTGGTAAGATCTACGATTCTAAAACAACAGTTGAGGACAGCGGTAGCAAAGGCAGGATTATATTTCATAGTATGCACAAGTACTGCTCTCCCACTTATAGGGTACTTTTAATGTCTAGATCTGCTCTGGCGATCATTTGCAGTCAAATGCTCATGTATGATTTTGGGATTGGTCCTTTATTATACTGACTGATCCAGGGTAATGTGTGTTTGACGATGCCCACTCTATTAATTGTGATAGGTACATATACTTCCTTCCCACCTTGTGCATTTATGGCTGTGAGTCACAGCCTATATGTAGGCTACCTAGATTAGTTTTTAATGAAAGGTTCTAAAGTTGTATGTTTTATAAAAAAAAATTCTACCAATCACTTACACCTATTTAATTTAGTTACTAAGGATGAAGGCATGCTGGAAAATGTGAGGGGAGGAACCCAAGAACAATACATGCACCAGGGCCAGTCACAGCTATGCTCTTCTGCAGCACATATGTCTTGTAAGCATGCGAGTGAGAAAGAAAGAGAGATTGATTTACGTTCCTTGGCACAAACGTTACCGACACGCCACGACCATAAAACTCTGATCAGCCCATTTACATCATAGTGTCAGAGGATGCAGCCAAAAAATAACACAGGCACGGCTGTTGTCAGCATTTGTTTTCAAGAAAGGATGTTAAAAAATAAAGTGTTATTGAAAAAAATTTAAGCACAGTGTGTACTGGATTATGGATGCTGGCGTCACTGGAGAACAGTGTGAAACATTTTAAGACACATTTTTGAATTGAAAACCAAAGATTTGAAGGTGAATGAGCCGTGACACCATCAAGGACAAGAGGGGGTGTGTTCTCAAGCAAGCGTACACACACACACACACACACACACACACACACACACACACACACACACACACACACACACACACACACACACACACACACACACACACACACACACACACACACACACACACACACACACATTATCTGTCAGCTGACTCAGAGGTGCCTGCGGGGACACTTGATGTTTTGTAGAGCTCCTCTCTCCTGTCAGCTGCATTCCATACACACCAGAACCCTGACAATTTATGTTGAGTGTCCCTCCTTCAAACGGCTGTGCCATCACCATAAGTGTTTACACATCCTCAAACTGTGGTAATAAATGTATTGTTCATTCTTACTCACATTCAGGGAGTCAAATTCTCCTCAAAGGATATTCTGAGACCCTACTGACTCAGATGTTGCTCATGTGATGAGACATACTTTGAAATTGAACTTGTGATAGGTTTAATGAGATCAAAACAAGTCAAAGACAGTTTTTCTTTTGACCTCTGATCTGCAGCCTGTCTGTCAACCAGAGAGAGATGCAGTGCCCGCCAGGAGAACATCCTGACTTCATAAATGATGGCCTGAGACAATCTCTCCTTGTGAATCTGGAGAGAATGAAAGGCAGACTTCTCCTCTGTGTCAGAGGGCAATCACTGCTTTTATAGAGGTTTGCTTTGGAGATCAAGATGTATATCTACTGTGAGAAGGGATAGATTTAGTATGATATAATGTTAAAGGCCATGCTCACTTAAAGGTCTCACCCCAACGCAGACGAAAAGACACGTCCTGGCACGAGTGTGAAAATGCGTACACATGCATTTATGCATCAGCAGAGGCATGCACTAACATCTTTACCTGTCAACAGCAGAGATAAACCACTCAACAGGTTACTGTTTAAAGAATTTAAAGAGGACCAGCTGTACTTGGTCTGGATGTATGATTTTGTTTTTTGTCATTATCTCTGGCCGGTACTTTATAAATGCACATAAAGTATTTGCATAAAAGTTCAGCTTAAGGCTAAAGTGAGCCTTACGTGGTTAAAGGTGTAGTTTTACAAACTTTTTGGGTTGTGATCCTTTAAAAGAAAGCAGTGCCTCTTCATGACTTTGTGTTACATGTCCCATGTGTCTACAGGTTGAAAGCAATTCAACCACAGAAGGATTTGGGCTGCGCAGATAGTTTCATTTGAATGCTTTTAAAAGCCAGATAAGGACAAACATAGGACAACAGCATAGAAAAGAGAGTGAGAACTTGGAAAACGGTCCGTTTTGTGCGGCTATCCCATTAATAATCTCACAAAGGTTCAGATTTAGCTTTTCCCCCTCCTCCAGGGTCCTGACCCACTTGGCTGGGAAACACCGGTTTAGTGGTTCCAAAATAAATCTAAGGACATGCAAGATGATTAAAAAAAAAAAAAGCTTTGCAGAGTATTGTTTATTTTCTCTTTTATTCAATTGCTTTTTCTTGTGAAATACTGGTTATTTTTTTTAGCTTTTTCTGGCCTCTAAAAATGGTTTAATGGTTTTTGAAGTGCTCACATTGCACAATGCTTAACACTGCTTGGACTGAGACAGTACATAAAGTTTGGTTCTTTCTAGACAATAAATAAAGTCATGTTTGGGTGTTTGCTGCTGAATGTAAATTATACTGAGCTTGACCTCTCTTGTTGATCGGCAGGTCGGGGCTCTGGCCAATAAGGAGAATTGTTCTTCGGGCAAGTATACAACCAGTGGAGAATGCTGCATGCAGTGTCAGCCCGGTGAGGGCGTCATCAGAACATGTGGAGTCTCACAGACCATCTGCGCTCCATGCCTTGACAGTGAGTATCACAAAAAGCAGCTGTTTGAATGTCATGTGGACGTACAGTACACACACACACACAGGTGTGAAAAAGTAAACACAAAATGCAGTTTTTAAATGAAGGTTTTTATTATTAAGAAAAAAAATTCAAACCCACATGGCCCTGTGTGAAAAAGTGTTTGCCCCATAAACCTAATAACTGGTTGGGCCACCCTTAGCAGCAACAACTGCAATCAAGCGTTTGCAATAACTTGCAATGAGTCTTTTACAGCGCTGAGGAGGAATTTTGGCCGACTCATCTTTGCAGAGTTGTTGAAATTCAGCCACATTGGAGGGTTTTCCAGCACCAACCGCCTTTTTAAGGTCATGTCACAGCATCTCAGTAGGATTCAGGTCAGGACTTTGACTAGGCCACTCCAAAGTCTTCATTTTGTTTTTCTTCAGCCATTCAGAGGTGGACTTGCTGCTGTGTTTTGGATCATTGTCCTGCTGCAGAACCCAAGTTGGCTTCAGCTTGAGGTCACGAACAGATGGCCGGACATTCTCCTTCAGGATTTTTTGGTAGACAGTAGAATTCATGGTTCCATTTATCACAGCAAGTCTTCCAGGTTCTGAAGCAGCAAAACAGCCCCAGACCATCACATTACCACCACCATATTTTACTGTTGGTATGATGTTCTTTTTCTGAAATGCGGTGTTACTTTTACGCCAGATGTAATGGGACACACACCTTCCAAAAAGTTCAACTTTTGTCTCGTCAGTCCACAGAATATTTTCCCAAAAGTCTTGGGGATCATCAAGATGTTTTCTGGCAAAAATGAGACGAGCCTTAATGTTCTTTTTGTTCAGCGGTGGTTTTCGTCTTGGAACTCTGCCATGCAGGCCATTTTTTCCCAGTCTCTTTCTGATGGTGGAGTCATGAACACTGACCTTAACTGAGGCAAGTGAGGCCTGCAGTTCTTTGGATGTTGTTGTGGGGTCTTTTGTGACCTCTTGGATGAGTCGTCGCTGCGCTCTTGGGGTAATTTTGGTCGGCCGGCCACTCCTGGGAAGGTTCACCACTGTTCCATGTTTTCTCCATTTGTGGATAATGGCTCTCACTGTGGTTCGCTGGAGTCCCAAAGCTTTAGAAATGGCTTTATAACCTTTTCCAGACTGATAGATCTCAATTAATTTCTTTCTCATTTGTTCCTGAATTTCTTTGGATCTTGGCATGATGTCTATCTTTTGAGGATCTTTTGGTCTACTTCACTTTGTCAGGCAGGTCCTATTTAAGTGATTTCTTGATTGAGAACAGGTGTGGCAGTAATCAGGCCTGGGTGTGGCTAGAGAAATTGAACTCAGGTGTGATAAACCACAGTTAAGTTATGTTTTAACAGGAGGGGGTAAATACTTTTTCACACAGGGCCATGTGGGTTGGGATTTTTTTTCTCCCTTAATAATAAAAACCTTCATTTAAAAACTGCATTTTGTGTTTACTTGTGTTATCTTTGACTAATATGTTAATTTGTTTGATGATCTGAAACATTTAAGTGTGACAGACATGCAAAAGAATTGGAAATCAGGAAGGGGGCAAACACTTTTTCACACCACTGTATATACATAGGCAGATAATTTACGATGTACATAAATGCACAGTCATGCAGCAGTACACAAAAGCACATGTTTTCTTGAACTTATATGAGCGAGCTGTAGTGGCCACATTCCTTAATGCAGAGTAGCCATGTCAGTATGTCGTGTGTTCGGTGCTTCAGTTCTGATGTCCACTGATTGTAATTTAGTGTTCCATCTGACACATAAAGATGTTAGATTGCTGACAGTCTCTGTAAGTTATTTCCTTTTCATAGAAACCCTCCACTGTACTTCCTGTCCCTGGAGACAACACATGGTTCAAAAAGCCGTTTATGTATAATTCTCCAAAGTTGGATTTACTATTCAGAAATCGTGTTGCTGGACCATAACACAATGAATTAATCTGGACATAATAATAGCCTTCTGTAGTTTTTGCAAAGCTACCTTGTATTAATATTACATTAACAGCCTTTGGTTAACAGTAGTTTAGGTTGCTGCAGTTTTATTTATCCCACTTGCTCCATGACATCCTCCAAGTGATGTGAAGCAGCATGTTTACAATGGTCTCAATCATAGTTTGTTAGCATGCTACTGCTTACTTGTGAGCAATAAACAAACAGATGATGAGGAAGTCATGAGTGTTTCAGGTATTTGTATAATACCACTAAAGATTTATTATACTTTATCTTGAGTCGGATATGAAAGTCTGTATCAAATTTCCTTGTTCATCGAAACAGACATTTATTTCTGAGCCAAAAATATCCACCTCATGGGGGTTAAGAGAAAATCCAGGGATCATCAAAATCATTACGACATATTGAGTGATAAATCTCTGTAACAAACTTTGTGCTAATCCATCCGGAGGATGTTGGGATTTTTTTTAATGGGATAAAGCTTTGATCTGCCGGAGGTACTTCATGAAAAGTCAGAAAACCACCATAGTCATTAGGATTCACTGTCTGGGTCCCCGAATTTAAGGGTATTCCATCAAACATTTGTCTAGATGTGTCCGCTTGGATTTAAGTGTTAAAGCAACCGATATAACCATCCCTAGAGTCTCATGGTGCAGCTAAAAAAAGATCACAGCTTGTGAGATTACCCAACATATCAGACTTCAAAATCAGTTTGGATCAGACTAAAGGTTGAGGAATAACTATGGGTAACCAGCAGTGCATCTGAAGCTGTCTTAAGTCCCGAATCAGATTTGAGTTTTAATGTAAAGAGTGGATTCAGATGCTTGTTTTGAAGTAAACCAGATGCCAGATATATCTGCTCTTCAGCATTACTGCCCTTCTCTTGGCCTTTACCATGTAGGGAGAGAAGCTGTGTCCGAATGAAAGACTTAATGACAACAGGGATGCTGAGAGGATACAAGAGTGGGACCAGCTCCAAAGGTTGTTACAAAAACAGAAAAAAAAAACTGCAGTGGAAGATCAGACAAGTTGTTATATCACAGTGAATAAGATGGTAAGCACTGTAGGTTTAGATTTGACTGGTGACTGAAGGGCTCAAAAAGATATTTAAGGTCTTCTTTAACTTTAAAGGTTTTTAGTAACTCTATTACAGTGCATCCGGAAAGTATTCACAGCGCTTCACTTTTTCCACATTTTGTTATATTACAGCCTTATTCCAAAATTGATTAAATTGTGTGCTTCGGGTCGGAAGATGAACCTTCCCCAGGTTTATCTTCCAACAGGACAACGACCCGAAGCACACAGCCAAGATAACAAAGGAATGGCTTCGGGACAACTCTGTGAATGTCTTTGAGAGGCCCAGGCAGAGCCCAGACTTGAACCCGATTGAACATCTCTGGAGAGATCTGAAAATGGCTGTGCACCGACGCTCCCTATCCAACCTGATGGAGCTTGAGAGGTCCTGCAAAGAAGAATGGGAGAAACTGCCCAAGAATAGGTGTGTCAAGCTTATAGCATCATACTCAAAAAGACTTGAGGCTGTAATTTCTGCCAAAGGTGCTTCAACAAAGTATTGAGCAAAGGCTGTGAATACTTATGTACGTGTTATATTTTCGCTCTTTATTTTTAATAGATTTGCAAAAAATTTAAACAAACTATTTTCACTTTGTCATTATGGGATATTGCGTGTAGAATTTTGAGGAAAAAAATGAATTTAATCCATTTTGGAATAAGGCTGTAATGTAACAAAATGTGTAAAAAGTGAAGCGCTGTGAATACTTTCCGGATGCACTGTATGTGAGGTTTAAGGTCACCATCAGCCTACAGAGGCCAGGGTTGGTCCACAGCCAGTCCTACGAGGTTCCCAGAGTTTTCCCTTGTATGAATTCCCTGCGTCCAGGCCAGGAAGTAGCTGTAAACCTCCGTGGGTCAGTGAAGGATGTCAAACCACGAGCCAAGGAGCCCCACAGTCAAGAAATGATTCAGTCTGCAGGTCGTGAGAGAAGTCAGAGAGAGTGAGGACTTGGATAAATTAGTCTTGTGGATTTGTAGGGCTTCTTAGAAATGATATATGCTTTTATAAGTGTTTTTTTAACTGAAGAGTTACATCTTACTAATATAGCTATACACGTTAAACTCTGAACTGCCCATCATAAATTATCTTCTGCTCTATTCAGGCTCAAAAGGAGTGTTATAAGAGAAGGCTTGGCGGGTTGCTGCTTTCTGTTGCACAACATAGATCTTTTCAGGGGTGATAATTATCAGTCTTATAATGCCTGTTGTGCTTGGATGTGAACCAACAGACAGCGACAGGCTCTCAAAACTGTCAGACAGGTTCTGCACTCACTCAGAGACGTAGAGAGAGACATGCAACTAAGATGACTCTCCATCATCAGATAACGTCATAATGACATTTTAAGAACACATCAAACATTATTAGATCAGATCTGTAATACGATGGGACAGGGGATGTAAACAACTTGTTTACAGTTTGGTTATCAATCCTCTACCAATAATTTGACCCTACACCCTGACCTGAACAGGGATTGGTAACACTATGAAATGTTTGGTTTCTTTTTTTAACCTCTTCAGAACCAATAATTCAGTAGCAGTACTAAAAGAGCATGAAACTGATAAAAAAAAAAAAAAAGGAGTGTTTGTCTGTTCTTATGTAAGTTGCAAATGTCAGCATGTTTGGTTTGCACACATTATTTGTGGTGTTGAAGGTTACAAAAAAGTCCCCTTCACAACAAACACTTTCACTGTGTGGTATTTCCGCTCCATGGTAACTAGGCCTGACACTAAATCAGAGACCAGGTTTTACTATATTATTAGACTGGGGGAAGTACAACTGCAGCAATCAAAGAAAGTTTCAACCAAAAACTTCAACCGTTACTGTTCATCATAAAAGCCTTTTCTCTCATAACACCCAAACAAAAAAACATGTTTAAAAGTACGAACAATTAAGTACAAATCTAACCGCTTACCACAAGCTATAGCTAAACAAGCTGGAATAACAGTTAGCTCTGCACTGCGATACAAACATGGCCTTTTCTAAATTTCTAAATCTTCTACGTGGATCATGTCGTGAAGGTCACAAATGTGGTGCTGCTGGAGCGCACTGGAATGGCGGGCCATAGATTTTCTTCTCTTCTTCTTAGTGAGGAACTAAAATGCTCTTAGTTCTCCTTATCTGTTTGAGTGCTTGAAGTGCTTAAGAATATGAATATCTATTAAGTATCTGTCATGCAATAGAGACAAGAAAAACAAATTAATTAATCAAAGTTGTCATCTTGACATTTAAGGTCTATCGATTGATTTAAGATGTCAACTCAAAGCCTCGTTTTTATCTGCTACCATTTGCTCTGTTAAAGTTAAAACACTACACATTATGTATCCATTTCAAATTAAAAGCCCTCTAGTGTTACATTAGACAGAAACCCTTCACAAGGCTTTTATTGTGAAACAGTTGCCAGAACATGTGACTGAAATCAGACAAAAACACTTTAGACACGTAATCTAGAATAATTGGTACATAGTGTTTATTCATTTACCCATGTTGTCTTTAGCCTTTTCCTCATGTGTTTGTTATACTGTTTTGTATCTGTGCTGTTTGTGTCACTGTGTGGACTGTGTTGACAGGTCATCATTGTAAATGAGAATTGGTTCTCAATTGATTTTACCTGGTTAAATAAAGGTCATATAATTGATGAAAATTGCATGATTATATTGATGACTGCACTAAAAGTGTTAAAAAAAAAAAAAATCTAGGCTACATTATTTACTATTTTAAGTAAACTTACCTCCACAGTGGTTTCACAACCAACAGTGCGCCCATCTGTGGGTGCGCTCATGCGTGCTTATTACAGGTGGGCTTTGGATTCATCAAACTGTCAATTACAGAGGTTTAAAATCAGGATTGTTTTACCTGAACAGATTGTTTTAGCTTAACAGTTTTCCTGAACTATAGCTGAAATATTCATTTGCATCTTTGGCCTATGAAATATTTTAGTTTTCCTCTCTAGGGTTAGAAAAATTAATGAAACAGGCACATTTTATTTATGACAATGTTGCCGCCTAATTTTCTCTCAACATCAACTTCCACCCCCCCGGTGGCATATCTTCGTCAGCTGATAGCTTCTCATGCACAAACATCGCCTTGTAAGAAACAGACTGTGTTTCCAAAAGTGTCCAGGCTTTATTTAGTACAGATAGTTAACAGGAGCCTGGTTGGAGTGCTAAAAAGGACGGCTGGCGGAAACACACGGAGGAGTTTGGATGAATGAGCAGATAAGTGGAGATGAAACAGAACAAGTACAGCTGTACAGCTGGAATGGAGACAAGGCGAATGTCTCAGCCAGCCGTTAATAGTTCACACGCACGCACGCAAAAACATGTCCAGGAGAACACACACACACACACACACACACACACACACACACACACACACACACACACACACACACACACACACACACACACACACACACACACACACACACACACACACACACACACACACACACACACACACACACCACAAGCTGCGCAGTAGCCAGAGCGGATAAAGTCAGGAGTCCTTTTATGGGTGGTGAAAACAAAGCATGGGATTGAATGTTGGACCAGCAGCGAAAGTACTATTATGATATGATATGCTGAGCCAGAAGGAGACCATCTGCACTCCCCCTCCTCCCTGCACCTCATCACCCCCTCCTCCTCCTCCAACCCCTTCTAACCCCTCCAACCCCTCTCTCGCTGCTGCAGGCTAGTGTTATTAATGTATTGACTTGCATTATTGATGCATGGCATTATGATAATGGCTCTGAGAGCACTCATAGGGAGGGGGAGTGAGGGGAGTCTGTGTGCGCGCGTCTGTTTGAGTAGATGGGGAGGGTGTTGCAGGACACTGGAATAGAGGTGGGTTATATGACTGGACACCAACAGGCCCACATAGAGAGAAGGGACGACAGTTAGTCCACTTCTGAAGATGTAATTAAGCAAAAATGTGATGGAGCCACATTTGACACCATCAATTTAAGAAGGAACTGCACACCCGGATTCATCTGGTTCTCAAATGACACCGTCTCTGCTTTCTTTTCTTTGCTTTATGTCTCTGTCTCAGTGTTTATCTCTCCTCATCTCTGTTTCAATCTCTGCATCATCTGAGCATTCGGCAAGGTTGGTGGGCCAGTGACGCAGAGCGTAAAACTCGATATGCTCCGAGATACTGCGCTGCAAAGGGTCTACACGGAGACTGCAGGCCAACAGCCTCAAAGTCTCCTGCCAAATACTAGTTTATTTTAGTTTAGTTTGGTGCTGAAATCAGAATTGAAATGACAGCAATCTGCAACAATTTTGATTATTGCTTTATAGTTTAAGTCGATTTCAAACCCAAATCCTGAAAATGATCAGGTTCAAGCCTCTGAAACTTGAATATTTTCTGGTTTCCGTGATAATATGTTGAATATCTTTAGGTTTTAAACTGTTGGTCAGCCAAATGACACATTTAAAAATATCCCATGGCTCTGGATAATTGTGATTCTTTTACTGTCTTCCAAAATTTCACAGACACCTTTTAACTTACATTTGACCATAAACAGACGATATAGTATCTTATATTACGTTTAATAATAATTGCTGTCATTGTGGATTAATCTGAAAATTATTTTCTTGATTAATCAGTAAAATGTTTTGTCTATAAAATATAAGAAACTAGTAAAAATGCCAACTACCATTTCTAAAGACCCAACTTTTTATGGCATCAGATTATTATTTTGTACAACCAACACTTAAAAACTAAACATATTAGGTTTATGATTGCATTAGACAAAGAAAAGCAGCAAATCCATGAGAGCCGGAAGCTGAAACTGGATAATATTTTGGCCTTTGTGCCAGAATTTATACAGAATATGCTTGTCAACAATGTAGACACTCTTTATGATAAATATTTTGAGGTCGTACTTTCACAGTGTATCCCCTCCATCTCCCTCTCTTTCTGTCTCTCACACACACATACACACAAGCTGCTCTTACAAATGGGTCTGTTGCATAATTTAGTGTGTTTCCCAGTTCTCTATCCAGTCGAAATACAATTCCATAAAACATGCAATATTGATTCCATCCTTTGCAGATATGTCTGTCCCAGGAAATCTTACATGTATTCAAACCATTTATGAAACACATGTCATGTAATTAACTTATTTATCTGAAAAAATTGTGGTCGCTGCTCATGTTTGTTCTTGGAATCATTAACCCTAAAACTGAATTTCTATGTTTATGTGATTTTAGGAAAGATAATTCACATTTGCTCATGGAAAAAAGGGGCACTTAGAATCACTTAGAATATCTAAGACGGTATCTAGTCACATGATATTGACATAATATTGAAAAATTGCACAAGCCTACAGAATTGACATTTAGCCTTTATTGAAAGTGGACAGTGGACAGCATTCACATCATTGGCTCTTGTGATTTTGGTGTTACCATAAGATGTCCATAGTCTGGCTGAACCAAACTGTAGCTCACAGCTTCAGTTTTCTTCACCATGATTATGGTCTGGAAACCCTGTTCTCTTTGTTTGCACAGCCACTCTGAAGGGCGGACCAATCAGCAGCAGGAGTGGGTGGCTAAGTGCTATGGCTTTGAAGCGTCATAGCACTTTGAAGAAGATTACTTCTTTCTTGAATGTGTTTTTGTTTTTTCAAGAAGGACCTAGCTTTCAAAGGGATGCTAAAGAAACAGTAGACATCTGTCGGTCAGATAAAAAGTTCAATGTCCATTTTCTTCTCTCAACTTTCAGGTGAAACCTTCTCAGAAAACTTCAGTCACACAGAGAAATGTCAGCCCTGCACACAATGCACAGGTCTACTGCGCATGGACACGCCCTGCACCGACTCAAACGACGCCACTTGTGTGTGCAACTACGGCTACTACCTAAATGAAATATCGCAGCGCTGTGAACCCTGCACTAAATGTCCTGAAGGCCAGGGCATGCTGCTCAGCTGTGAGCTCAGCCATGACACAATGTGTGAGGAGTGCACCGGGGACACCTACTCGGACCAGGAAAGTTCTCGAGACCCTTGCATCCCCTGCACATCCTGCGACAACGAGGATGAAGTGCTTCAAACCTGCACCTCTGTCACTGACACAGTTTGTCAAGGTAAGACAGTAAGCTCACATTTTCACAGTCAAATACTGCAGATCATGGTGTACTTACTTGTATCATCAAATTAAGGTCCCGATACACTAAAACAAAGGTTCCCAAACTTTTTAGACCATGTGCTGCTTTGTACCAAACAAAATGTCTCAACTAACACTACTAACTGCAGATAGCAAAAAAAAAATTATTAAATAAAATTCTACTGATTTGACCATGCAATACCCCAGAAAGGCTAAGTGATAACAATATAAGGCAACATAAGAATACATTTCAAGTTTCAAGGTTCATTTATTTGTCATTCCGACCGTATCCCTATTAATACACTTACAGTGGAACGAGATTTACAGCTCTTGCCAGAAGTGCTCACTCCATCTCCTCTGAACTGTCAGGTCTGGCGCTGCAACTTGTCTTGACTGTTTTTTTTTTTCTTCAAAAACTAAACTCATTCCACTTTGCCTAAATTAACAACAGGGGAGTTCAAATCTGACTGTATCAAGCCAACGTTACTGTTATGTCAAATGTGATGGCTTTGCACAGATAATTTGATCTCTAAAACATCTGAATGATTAACAACTCAGTTTTACATCATTATAATGTGATGTATGTATACATTTTTTTTAAACAAATTAAATCAAATGGCAAGTTTTTTCGACGTGGGCCAGTTGGAGTGCAATTATTGGCCTTTCCTTAAGACTTTTGTGGAGCCTCGCGTGCCAGCTGTGGTACACGTACCTTAGTTTGGGAATCGCTGCTCTAAAACAACCCAGCTACATGGTTCTGTTTATATAAAACCAATATAATACCACAATTTTAGGCTTCATCCTACACAAAATCTGTCATATGGACGCTTTCATCAACCTAGATGTGTAAAGTTAAAGCAAGTTTCTTATTTTGTGAAATACTCTTTCCTAGATGTGAAGATCCTACACCACACTATATAGTAAATATGAAGCTACAGCCAGTAGCCTGTTAGTTTAGCATAGTAAGCATATTTCCTAATATGTTCACTTGTTTCTTTTAGCTTTACTGTTTCAAAACATCACACACTCAGGTGCATGGCTTTCATTTATACAACAACATCATAGAACAACAAAAATGCAGCTGACAAACACCTTTAACATGGAGGTCTGTGTATTAACTAGGCTGATACTTTACACTTTACTACTTATTAACAATTAATTAATGAGTTTTCAAGAGTATTTTTGAATGGTTTAATGTTTTTTGTAATTTTGGTGAGCTGAACATTAAACAGTAGTTTGTGAAACTCAGCAAGAACGCAAAGAGATGAGGCCTTCATAAGACTCTTACTTTGATTTGGACGGAAAAAAAAAGTGAAATTGATCAAAAACTGATCTATTCTTTTAATACGACAATAACTCTGCTTGTTTAGAGATTTATTTTTCAGCTATTTAACAAATGGCTGCGGGATGACCCTATCTAAACACTGGGCAAGTTTATCATGGACTTCTGTCGAGAGTAAAGTTGAGTGATGGGGTGCGTTGCCCAGGGGTCATGATGAAGTGAATAGAATCTATGTGAGGACATATTCGCTGTCCAGCACTGAGTGGACAGTACAACGCACGCCGACATCCACTTTGTCAGCCACATAATCAGATCATCTCAGTTCCACACTATAGACATTGTTGGCCCATCGACCTAAATGCCACGCCAGCACTTGTCTCATTGTCTTCACCGACTCATCCCATCCAAAGATACAAAGACCACACTCTGTCTATGTAGAGGGTTTAGAGCGAGGTCATATCTCTGAACAGGGCTCTGAATTTCTTTTATATCATTGCACCCTGTGGGTATCACACTCCAAATCACAAATTCCTTATGACTGCAGTCACTGCTCATTCCGATGATCTGATGCCTCACAGATTAAATCAACGCTTTTGTGAGATGACAATAAAAGGAGTCTGTTGATTAGTGATGCAGTCGGTTGGAGCAGTGGTTCGAAGGATGTTGTTATCACAGTGGCGAGTCGGTCTCAGGCTAAAGGAAGTCTATCGTACCTTTCCCATGATCATGTTTGGCCTTCAAGTGCTTTTGGTTTAGCCCATGGGGCTACTTGAAGGAGCTAGTAATGAGTAAAACAGACAGAGAAATGAATGTAGGTTGTGCTTAATATATTTTTATTTGCTGTTCTTTTCTCTCTCTGCTTTCCCCTTCGGTTCTGTGGGAGGTTTCTTTTTTCTGTTAAAAGGGAGTTTTTCCTTACAGCTGTTGCTCGTGGGATTTGTTGAATTGTTGTTGTTTTTTCTCTATAATCTTATAAGCTTCTGTTGTAAGGACCTTACTGTCTTAAGTGCCCTGAGATGATTTCTGTTGTGATTTGGCGCTATATAAATGAAACTGAATTGAAATTGCGGGATCTTTTGAAAGTGAGAGCCACAAAATAAACAGTTTTTGCCATGCAGTAATAGGTCATATGTAAATACTTACATTTTTCTAATTACCTGTCCAATATCATTAGCTTGGTATCAACAGACCCAAATTCACTGTGTGAATATATGGGTCTGAACACGCTTCACTGGGGATAGACAACATGATGTGTGTTGAACACCGAAACTCACCAAGCTGTAAACAACAGAGACCCTCCCCCTTTGTACGCAAAGTGAAACACCATGTTAGGAAATGACCATTGCAGACATTGCAGACTCTGGCTTCAACTCCTCAGTATCTGCTGCAGTTCCTACAACTATTTATATCATTTCAACTAGCTTTACCACCACCGCCATTGTTGAAACTACGTTTCAAAACAAACCCTTGACTTCACTGTCATCTTACACAGCCAGCACAACTGGTTGCTGATTTGTTTGCCCTTTAGAGTGGCTGAGAAAACCTTCGTGCAAACAGGATTTCCGGACTATAATCACAGTGAAGACTGAAGCTTTCAGTGGTAGACAGACAAAGCCAGGCTCCAACAATGTAACCTGTCATAAAACTGTACAATGTAACAGAGTGCATAGAGAGAGATTACCATAATAATGGTTATTGCAACATACAAGAATAAAAACTCTTGCAGTGTCTGCCCAGATAGAAAAAAAAACCCTGGGAGTGTATATCGCGAAAAGAAAAGGTTATTTGATAAGGAAGAGTGGACACAACATGTATCGATGTTTTCTAACAAGTGCGCGGCTGCTGTAAAAAAACATCGCCATTGAGCATGATGCTTAAAGGCAGCTTGATTTAAATTGTGGTCTGTGAAGGAAGTGTGGTGTTTGGAGGGATGATTCATCCAAGATCAAGATACAAGGAGCCAGAACTCCAATCCTAAAACATCCTTTAGATAACTAACCGAGTATACATCATGATGAATATAGATTTGCTGTGATTCTGGGCATGATTACTTACAGCCCACTGTGTTTGGGCTTCATTGTCATATGTTATTCCTCACTCTAACCCAATCATGCGCCTTTTATTTCTAGTATAATATTTTTACTGAAGCACAAGAGTTATCAGCTCTTACAAATCTGTAATGCTGCCAGACGTCTATATCCATTAATGTTGTGGAGTCGGGCGACACAGGCCCGAAGGCGAAACACAGTCAGGAAGGTGGAGGGACACACAGAAGGCCACTTACCATTAAAAGCAAGTAGAGACATTTGAGAAATAATTTAACTGAAGGTGGATGGACCAGAACATCACCTCAACAATACTATAGGTCATCTTTAGAGAGAAAACTGGATTTACTTCTTTGCTGCTTAGAATATATTTGCGTTTAGTGGTGAATGTCCTCGCGATGATTTAGCAGCTCTTTATGTGGATACAAGCTCAGTTGATATCTTGGGGGGGATCCAATTTCCTCCTACTCCTCCAAAGGGATTAATGCTATGTTTTGAGTCTTACAAGGAAAAAAAAACCTCTCTTCATATCTCTCTGATGGTAAAACATGCTAATACTGACCAGACTTTGTCAGACTAGACCCACGGAGTTCAGGGTTGGAAGGCAAGATCCTTATCTAAAGAAGTGTGATATGACTTCCACTCTTCCACATGCCAGCAAGCAAGGTCAAAGGTTGAAGGTCATGGGAGTCTTGTATGAGGAGGGGGTGGGTGTGGTATGATCAAGCAGTTTGAGTTCCCCTTGGGGATGTGCACTGAACAACATGGTATAATTCTCTCAATCCTTTCAGGGGTCAAAACAACAGTGGGGCAAGTGATGCTGATTAAAACTAAAGATATTATTAATCATCCTGTCAAAGTGACATCTACAGTGTTGTCATATATTAGCAAAGAAAGCTAAGTAATTATGTGTAGGTACAAATAATTTACAACTTCATATGTTTTGAAGAACATCGTATGCTGGTGGGCTACAATTAATTAACATATCTATGAGAAAATGTTAATTCATTTATCGGGCAAGTCATGAAATGTTCAATTGTACAGAGTAAACTTCTCCCTAACAAAATATTGAATTTGCTTTCTGCCATAATATTTGTACAAAGAATCCACTTATAGCTCCTAAAACATTATTAAACTTGGGTATTCACAGTTCGAGCTGGGTACCGAACTTCAATACTTTTATGGTACAGACCGAATGCCTTAGTACTATTTACCATCAGAAAATGCTTTGTCATCCGAAATTTTGATACCGAGGCTATATCCACTCTCAGGTAATATCAGTAATTTGTAGCATTTAGCTATAACTTGCATTTGAGGCTTTTCCGATATATCTAGTAATTGTAGCAATACTGAATAACCTGGGTTACAATCTCCCCCTCTGAACTGCATGGAAACTAAAGATTTGTACTGTAATGTGTCATGTATTTTTTTTCTTT
This sequence comes from Brachyistius frenatus, assembly GCF_029030835.1. Taxonomy (NCBI): domain Eukaryota; kingdom Metazoa; phylum Chordata; class Actinopteri; family Embiotocidae; genus Brachyistius; species Brachyistius frenatus. The sequence goes on along the minus strand of NW_027210610.1, from coordinate 4,149,048 downwards.
GTTAAAATGGATTTTTCAAAAATTAGTATTGAACAAATTAGCGTTCAGTAACCAGTATCAGGTCAAGGTATAGATACCACTATCGGAAATGTTTAAACGATAGCCAGTGCTTTATGCAGTACAGCACAAGAAACATAATGTGTTTATGAACCTAAATGGAAATCTTTCAATAACCCTTAATCAAGGAACTTTTGTTGCGTTAACCTAACCACACACTTGACTCAGGAAGCAAATGTTTGCTTTGCAATGTCAAAGTCCTGAACTTTGAACACTGAACCTTCATTTACTGTAGCACTTAAATCACTAATGCAGGCAGCATATGTTTTTCACGCCTAATTAGTTCTCTACACATGTAATTTCAAGGAGACAGGGTTGGTGTGGGTAACTATAAATACTCTTATCAGAGATCAGTGGTTTGCTTAAAGAAGGCATGTCATATGTCTAATAGTATACTGGTTACAGAGAAATAGCTGGCAAGAGAGAGATTTTTTTTCAAATGCATTATCTATAGGAGTGCCCACACCATGACAAGGCTTTTTCATACAACGTTTAAAGCTGACGTGCTTGAGTTTGACAAAGTTAATGCTGCCTGTTCTTATCAGCCTGAGGTTTTGGCTGAAAGCCCTCAAGGCCAGTGGGGAACACAGGGTTTTGCTTCATGACCGTTTTCTTCTTTGAGATTGTACCCAGGACTGACAGGACATATGTGGGCTAACCTATCACCCAAAACCTGGGATTCTGGTTTTACGGCGGCAAGGCTTTTCAGCACAAATGCAATTATATTATTAATGCACACTCACGCAGAAAAAGTAGGTTCGAAGAATTACTAGAGTATGAGTTTGAAAACTCACACAGATGCACCCTGATGGGGACTGATACTCCTATGCACAGATGATGGATGGGTGACTGATTGAACATTACAGATCTAAAATAGGAAGCATGAAGGTTGGGCAGTTGTGTGTAGAGAAAGCAAGAAATGGGGAGGGGAGAGTGATGAGGCCAAGTTCATTTGGTTATTGAATTAATAGGCGAGGAGGAGGACGGAGCTGTTTCCTTCCTGGGTTTGGTTGACCTTAACAACCTACAGGCTGCCCTCCAGAAATAAAAAAGCACTAACCAGCACCATTCGTAGCACTCAGGGCCAGACCAGTTCAACATAGGGAGGAAGAAAGAGGAAGGGAGAGTATGAAGGGGCTGAAGGAGAAGAGACAGGAAAGTGGAGATGGGAATCAATAAGGCAGGGCGACTTTCTTTTCTTGGTTTGTGTCCGCAGACTATGTGCAATTGACCGTTTGACAATCAGTTTTGCTTGACAAAATGACAACTTCCTCTGGTAGATATAATTGGCTAAATACTATTCTATGAACTGGAGCACAGCGCCATCTTTTCTGATATAAAAGATTGAGGCCAACGCTAAGTTTACCAGGCAAAAAGTCAGTATCACCAGTTGACAATCCATGTAGAAGACATGGCAATTTAGAAACAGCTTTTTAGAGCAGCAGTCTAGAGGTACTGATAGTATAGTAATAGTTAGATGAGACAGTGATTTATTTGAACATAACCCTGTTTGGAAGCATCGCTCACAGGTTATATGAATGGATCTGAAATGAAGGGTTAGATTAATGCTTTTTAATTCACATTTACAAGCAGTATGTTTCACCTTTCATACTCCACATTACAAATGTAAAGGACAGTCAAATTATGAGTTTAAATGGGGATTGTGCAGTGAACAGTAACCCTTTATAAATCCAATAAACAGCAAGGCATAGCTGCTGGTATTCAATGTTGATATAGCAACATTCATGACTGGCTATGAAATGCTCGGCTTTTGAAAATTTCCAGTTTATCGTAGAATTCAACATTTCTCTTGTATTTTTTTTAAAGGCTAAAAAACAGGACAACACCCTCCAACTCTAAACTCTTTAAATGTTAGGCATCCCTTTTCCAGCAGCCGCATGCACATCACTTCAACATGTGGAGAAATCCAAAGCTTGACAGGTCTGCCATGATTGGACAGTCTTACTGTGAATGGTCAATTCCATCAACCATTTGACAGAGAGATAAATTGTGGGAGTCAAATGGGGAAATTGATAAAGGGCCAAATGCCATCAGCATTCCCAATTTCTTGCGTCCAAAGCATTGCCACATCAATAGCTGTGAGGAATCCCCAACCCCAGTTGACTAAACAATTCACTGTCTTTGTATTGCACAGTCACTCATTGTGTGGCTATTGCTCGGTCCCCACACATCTACTGACTTATATCTCAACTGTATGGTCACAGCTGACCTTCTCTCTTTAACCTTTATACTGCCTGCTCCACACAGTGTGAGCATTGTAACGATGAAGAACGTTTTAAAGTCGACTGTGTCTCTTTCTCCGCTGCCAAACTAGAATCAACCCCTTGTGGAAATGATTCAGTCTCCTGAAGTCGCTTGCCATCTCCCAGGAATTTACCCTCGGCATTTCAGGGAAAGTTTTCAGAGGTGATTTGCCATGAATGAGCGACACTGGTGGCAAGGGTGACCACAACACTCGCGCTTTCGCTCGTGCTGTCTATTCACTGCCAAAAGTCCTGCTCGGGTCGTCAGGGTTTTGTCCTCATAAGGATTTACGACATGTTTTGTGGAATTGTGTCACTGCCAAGTCAAGCCTCTTTCTCAGTGATACTATCTGTTAATCTGCCATGTAGCTGCTTCAAGCTGAATTACTGCAGGAGTTTTGTGGTGTTGGCTCATTCGTTGCATTATTTCTGTCAAAGTGAAAGATAGTTTTATTGTGTTCAACAATTTATTTGTTAAAAAATCTTAACAAATAATAGGATTCCAGAAATGAGCATTTTACTGTTACTAAGTGGATGACATGCAGTTTGGGCAAGTGCAATCTCACCATAGCGAGCTGCCTTTTTCATTATTTTCTGCTGGTTGATAAAAAAAAAAATCAAATGCGACTCGTGGATATTAACTAAACTGTCAAGCTTTATTATTTGACCCTATTTATTGATATATTTTCTTCTCTAAATATGCTTGTGCTTATTTTTCTTTAACTAAAGAAATGATAGAAAAAATATACCAGTTGTGAAGAATAATAGATTTTCTGCAGTGGCATTACTTTCTAATAAGTCACAATTAAAAAGAATTGATAAATTGTAACTAGTAGATTTAATAATAGCTTATGAACAATGTGCTAATGCTTCCCAAAACATGTTCTTATCAATAGTTTATTGCTTATCTACAACGTCGACGAGAATAAAGTTACAAGAAATACAACATTTGTTAAGGGCGCCTTTTCAAGAAGTGGTACATAAAAAAAGACAACAATTACAAGCTGAACTGCAACAACAGAAAATAAACAACAATAAGAACAGCACACATGAACATGAAGGCGAATCGAGCGCTGCAGAAAAGAAAGAGATGAAGAAAGCTTGCGAGGGAGCAGATGCTCAGAATGTGGCCTGGTCGATAAAAGCGATGGAGTTACTCCTCTGCACTCTCAGCTTTCGCTGGTTGACCTCTATGAGTGCCGATCACATTCTGCTGCAGAACAGGCGCGCACACACACACACACACACACACACACACACACACACACACACACACACACACACACACACACACACACACACACACACACACACACACACACACACACACACACACACACACACTAATGTGCGCATACATGCACCCCGTACAAATTCACAAACACATGCATACACATTTAGGGGTGCTGTTATCTTCTCATTTGTGCTTGTTGCAACAATAATTAATACAGGGAATTGGAATGTCTTTCTCTGCTAAGGGCATGCTAGGTTTTGTTGGGCATGGATTGGCAGTAGTTGTGGCTCTGCTCAAGTGTAATCACATATATTAAAAAATAGAAGAAGTAAGCCCCTCCTTTCCTTTTGTGCATAATTCCAAAGTCAGCCTTTATGGTGTTGAAACAGCAGCGACATCTGTTTACAAGAGGCTGGAATGACAAGTTGAGCTCAGGTGTGGCTGCTGCAGAGGACCTCACACAAACACATACACACACTCACTCACTCACTTTGAACACCAGTTACACACACAGTTCTGCCGTATCAGCTACATATATACTCATGCAAGGGCACGGAGCAACAGGTTCTCCCTATTTAATTACTTATTATTAGTCAGCACATGAGTCTGGATTTCCTGTCACAAGTTAATCATTATAAGACCACAGAGCCAGCAGGAAAATTCCAGTAATTATAATCACAACCAGAAACTGTTTAACAACAAATATGATAACTGTTGTGTTAACAGGTGTCACAGTTAACTGAACCTGTTATTTTGACAATTCCACATCTTTTAGTTTTTATGATTTTAATTACACACTTGTCATATTTGGACCAGAGTGGCTCTGTAATACTGGACACAATGCCTCCAGGTTTGAGCTGAGTATTGGGATTAGGAAGTATAAGAGGACAGTGTCTGAACCTAAACATGTTTTTGTCATTGTATTTAGGCCTATGATATAGATTTAAATATAATGTTTGCACTTATGATATAAATACAAAAATAAGTTAACAGTCGAGGGGAAAGAAAACAAAAGGATCACTTTCTTTTCCTGGTCATATGAAATATTCTCGCTGTCCATTGACACTTATGTTTCTGTTAAATGTCAATTCTTTGTTTCAAGTGTTGTGTAGTGTGGGAGTATTGTCTACAGCCGCAGAAGAACCTTTAATCAGTCATTTAAAAACCTCACATACATTATGTTAAAACACATTTTGGGCATTGATCATTTTGATTGTAACATAATTAATTATAATTAATCAAACTTTTAATTATCGTACAGTTTTCAGATACAGGGAATTTGTTTGGTGTAGTGATGCATAACAATCAAAAGAAAAAAAAAGAAAGAAAAAACAACTATCACAATCATGATCATGATCATCACTCATGGGTACAGAATAAGTGAAGTGTTGCTGTGTTGATCATTAAGATGTCTCAGCATGATGACAGAGAGCGATGGTCCAGTAACCACTGAGCACTTTTGCGCACTGGCAACAAGCTGAGCTCAGCAGAGGGGAACTCCCCTCGGCAGCCAGATCATCCTACATGCGAGGCTGAGCCAATGGTTCAGCAGCAGAAGCACTCAGGGCCCCTTTTAATAGCTGATCATTGAAGAAGGGAGGCAGGGATAGTCCAGTAATGATGTGGAGATGGAGAGAGTACAGGCAATGATGGATGGATAATGAACAAAAAGGAATTTAAGATATAACCAGGGAGGTTTGACCGCAATGATGCTTTGTTTATCATTACTGGTGGAGCTTAAAGGGAGCTTGAAAAGATGGAAGAAAAAAAGGGCTGTCTAAATGCCCACATGACTGATTGACAGATAAGGAAATGCCCGATGGGAGCGAGCAGAAGCGTAGCCGGGGGTAAAATTGGCAGAGGGTTGAAGGATGAAGTGAAAAGATGGGGAGGGGACATTTGTCCTGGACAAAGAAGATCTCTGTCAATGGATGGTGTTGGATTTCATGTGTGTGTGTGTGTTGGGGGGTAAAAGATAGCAGGGGAGAGACAGACAAGCTATGGTGGTGGTGTATATGTATTTATCCATGTTTGTCTATGTAGTATTGAACAAGGCAGAAAGCAACTTGATATGTTCCTCACAAGCCTGTTTGTATGTATTCTGTTTCTTACACACTTCATCCGCAAATAGATATACTGGTTACAAACAGTATATGTATATATTTATAGTATCCACCAGTTTGGTATTGCATGCCACACATGATGGACAGTAAGATCAGATGTTGTCTTTTTTTCTGTATTCCTCTGACATGTTAAAACCATTGAGGTGTTAGAAAGAACTGCATACCAGTGATGGCGTCCATTCACTGATTCATCCGCATTACTCACAAGGTGCGTGCACTGATCGGCCTTCGCCGGCTTCCCCACACTTTCATGTTTCTTGGCTCGTCCAAGACACCCACTGGCATCCTTTCAGCTTCCTGCAGAAATGAACAGGATGGAATAATTTATTCATGCAAACTTTGTAATTATCTAGACTTTGCAAAAGTTATTGGACATAATGTGTGACTAATACACCAAAACTGCACCATTCCTGAGGGACCAGGTGGCAACACAACATGAAGTTATCCATTCTTTTGTGAACTGCAGTTTTAAAGCCTTGAGTCTGGCATTTTTTCCATTGACATCTGGGTTTTTGGAGCCAGAAGTGACCCTATTTGAACAAGAGGCTGGAGCTGGGTAAGAGCAAGCAGTAGAGCTGACTGAGAATCCGATGGCACTGCATCTGCCGACCTGTACCGGCAGCCTGATTTTGTGTTTAATGAGACAAGCTGATGCTTTTTGAATGGGAGTGCAATGGAGCCAGCTCCTATTTTGTTTATAATCTGTGCTCAAAAAAGGCTTTAGAAATTAAGTCAAACTCGCCAAGGTCTTTATGTACACTTAGGTATGAAAACTCATTAAACTTCATCACAGTCAACTTTGACTTGAAAGCTGAAAAGCAGGAGACAGTACACATAGGAGAGAAAGTGTGAAGACTACGATCTTTGTGGCTGTACCTTTCATTTTATTAATACGTTGTGCTGTGATGTGTGAGCTGAAAGCACCTGAAGGTTACTTAACAGCAGCACCGGGCTTATTAAACTGAGCAGGAGGCAGCTTCTCGGACCTGGCTCTCAATAATATAAAACTGATTAATGTCCAGTGCTAACAAGGAATCAGCAAAACAAACAGGCATACATGATAGTTGTGAACACTTTAATATATATATATATATTATTAAATGTGTTCACTACCTGTTAAATGAAAGTGTCAGTGAATCGCTATCTGTTAAATGAAAGTGCCAGTGAATTAGACAACCTTGCAAGGCGACAGGTTTCAGGGTGACGTGATTCTAAAGCAAGGTCGTAAAAAATATTAAAGCAGCTCACAGAGTAATGTTTCAGAATGATAGACATATGCAGCACAATAACCTGATCGGATGTTCGGTGAATTGGTGGTGCCACACAGTATTTGGCTCACCCTCTAAATTCTTTCAGCTAATCCCCCACAGCAGCTCTGAGCATCCATCTAAATAAGCTCTCGTTAAAAATGTTTTCACCTCATTAGTGAAAAATGGCCGCCTTGCACTCAGTGCCTCTCCTGAGGTATTTAAAGGGTGATTTCCTGTCAATAATGTGAGTAACTGTAAGTAAGTGACAGGCGAGGATAGGTTTCCACATTCGCGGTAAGGGGGGAACATGTCTGCTAATGCTTGAAGGAATGTGGGCAGAGCTGGATGGACAAACTTGCTCTTATCCTGGTTAATGGCTCTCTGGAGAGGAGGGAAAATGACCAAGGGATGTGGGATGTAATGTGTATGCCGGTGTGCTTGTTTTGTTTGTTGGCGTCAGAGGCATTTATGGTTCCACTTGTAATGGTGGACAGAAGCTAACAAAGTAATTGGCGAAAGACAATCTGTCTCACTTGTCATATTTGCAGCCATATTTACACTTTGGATGTGATTTTCTAATCCTGATCAGCAATGTGTCAAAGAATATGTTTCTCCATCTGCTGCTACTTATGGAGAGACAGCCATTGGTTTTGATTATAATGATTTTCTTGAAATTGTGTTTTTATGTTGTGAGTTCAGAGTTACAAACTCTTAAAAATTACTGCAATGTATTCATTTGTGAGCATGGCTGCACAGATTGAACCTGCGCTAATCAATCATTTTGTTTTAATAATGATCATGTGATTCATTCAATGCGGCTCAACAAACTCACAGAATATCGTCATCCAACTCCGAAGTCCCCCTCAGCTCCTCAGAGGTTTTTTGTGCCTTTCCAACCCGTCATCATTCCAAGGCATTAAATACCACGTCTCTGAGATATGCAAAAGGTGTATAGGTGGCCAGAATGCTTCATGTCTGCTGGGTGGGGAAATTGGATATTAGTTGCTTAAATGGTAAAAAATACATCCGTGTTGTTGTTTTTTTTAACCCTAGTAGCCAAAGCTGAAGTGACCCAAAATGTAACCGCTTGTTATTTTAGTGCTGCTTTGTTTTCACATATTCAGGAAACTCACAAATAATTTCCCTTCATGTCTATTTGTCCTTCACAGTACCCTACCTCCTAGTGTCTCCTACCTCTTCTATTAGTTCCCCCAACTATGAATACTTTACGTCGGTCGACCCTCCAATAGAGAGCACTACAGACAGCACCACCACGACCACCAATGGTGACTCCCAGGAGCGGCTCTACCAGGGTCTGAACGATAAGCTCATCCCCATCTACTGCTCCATCCTGGCAGCTGTTGTTGTCGGCCTTGTGGCCTTCATCATCTTCAAGAGGTGAGAACAGACAAGAGGTGAAGCAGGAAACATTTAAAGTACACATTAAACAAAATCATGCCTCATGATACCTGATGACCCTCTGCTGGATCGCAAGCAAAAAGCACTGATGAATTATGGAAATGGCTTTTTTTTTTTTTAAGTTTTAGGTTGAATTACCTTTGAAAAGTTTTTCACTATAGAAATATTTTGAAATGTGAATCTTTTCCAGGAAGATTGTGCAAATCATTTAGCTGTGGTTTTATTCAGCAAAGTCTGTGATAGGCAAATAGATTTGAAATTTTATATCAGAAATCACAGGCTAAAATTTTTGCCTTGTGGCCCCTTAAAACAAAGCAAACCGAGTTTTTTTTTCTTCTGTATTATATTGCCTCGTTTGATGGATTTTCAAGCATCCTAATTTTTCACAAGAAAATAATTTGTTAATGAATTTATATTGTATTTTCTTAATCATCTTTTGACCCTTCAAATTTATCTATGGATCCAATTTGCGGTCCTGACCCTGGAGCTGAAAATCCTTGGTCGAGGGTACCAACCATACATCTAAAATTATAATCTTAACACAAACCAACTGTAAAAAAAATTGAAATACAGCGATGGATTGGATGGTCATTACACATGCATATGGAAAACAAAGTCACATTTAGAATTTCTGCAGTTTCATATTTAATGAAATCATCTGCTGCTTTTCTGGAAGAGAGCACACTGTTGTCTTGTGTGTCACAATATGGTCTATGTTTTCTCTTCTTTTACACTCCTACTAAATTCTTAATGCACAATATGTTACCACTGTGTTATATGGCAAGCCAAGTGTTGCAAGTTTATATGTATTTATAAACCCGGTGGCTTCATGACAGAACAAAACACTGTAGCGGTTTGACCAACTGGATAAAAGGCTGCTCTTCAGACTCTCCTTATTAATCTCCAAAGAAAAGTCTGAAGTATTTAAATACTTATAATTTTATGACCATATTGATTGTATGATGTTCTTTTAAAGCTGGCATCAAAGCACTGCATTATGAGTTACTCAGCTGTTGTTGGAAGAGCAACCAACCACAACTCTTTACAAAGTTACACATTTACTCAGCACTAATAACAATGCGAGTTAATCCAAAGGATGATTTAAAAAAAAATATTAAATTCAATTAACTTTAACTTTAATATGCAGACATTTTCAAATGCAAATGGCCAAGTTCATTTTTTTATTTTCCGAATTTGTTTCTGGTAACACCAGGCTAACCAGCACCAACCTTATTCAGCAAATGTAGGGGCTTTTGTCCACAAGCTCAATCGACATTGTGTTACCACATTTCCCAATAGATGGAGACTGAACAGACATTTATTTAAATACGTCAGAGATTAGTTTCACTAAACTGACAAAACTGGTAAATAATTATTGCTTTTGTTGTTTTTGTTTTTTTCTCATCTGATTCATTCTCATTCAGGTGGAATAGCTGTAAGCAGAACAAGCAAGGAGCAAACAACTGCACATCCAACCAGAACCAGATGCCGTCACCTGAGGGGGAGAAGCTGCACAGTGACAGTGGTATTTCTGTGGACAGCCAAAGTCTACAGGAGCAGCAGGCCCAGACTCAGGCACAAACAGGTAACACTGACGCACACTATACCTGCACAAAGATATACAAAAGCTCTCACTGATCAAACTATGTTGTTTGAAGTAGGTGTAAGCATGTCTGAGCACAAAGTCTGTGTTTACCTACCTAACCTAACCTAGTAATGAGTTTCCTCTAATCCCAGAAGAAGTCTGATTGATAGCAAACCGGAATTTGAGGGTTCTGTGAATGCACATAAACAGTAGGCTGAAACCATGAACTGTCCCACCACGTCAGTCAAAAGAAAAGACTTCCCCCTAAGGAATGAGCCATCTGATGGCTTCATTGACTCCACCTTGACTATGACTTTTCAAACTTCCTCTTGCAAACCAGGAAACATGGATTGCAACACTGACAGAAGCTACAGTGTGCCTGGTAGTTACAAGTTATGTCCTGACAAACCAGTTCTAGAGAATTTTGGTCTTTTGAAACAACATGTCTGCAATGGTAAAGGAAGAAAACAAAGTTGTGCAAACAGGTGGAACAGTTTTTAGAGAGCAGTTCGGTGTCTATATTTGCCATCTATCTTTGGAGACGTATTTGTTGATAACCAGGCAATGCTGCTGACACCAAGTGACACACTCAGACATTGTGGCCAAAGAAGCATCTTTTGTTTGGATTTTTCACTGTTGCTTGGCAAAGCAGCTACCCAGTGTTTCCTATGATTACTGCAAACAAACTTTTGTTACTGCTGCAGGAAATGTACACTCGATCACTTCCTTGTCCAAGTATTTAAAGCCAATTTAAACGCTCAGTAAGAGGAAGTAGGTTAAATTTGTATCATGTGACATTAGTCAGTCATTAAGCAGTAAAAATGTAAGTATAATACGGCGGGATTTCTCAGAATATTCCCTAATGTTACTGTCAATGATAAAACCACGTTAACGTAAGAATTAACACTTCATTCCGTTTTTGTTTTTTTTACATTTCATACCATTTTGAGATCAGAGTTTGTTGTATGACCTGAAAGTTGAATTGTAAGTTTGATGTCACTAAAGACTTTGAGGAGCTACTTCATATAAAAATAAACTGGATCATCAGCATAAAAGTGATATTAAGAAAGTTTTTTTTTTGAGAACTACTTTGATTTTCCATTATTTTGGCCAGCCGTGATGACTAAGAAATTAACCTGTAGTTGTTTGTGCAGTGGTAAGACTAGAGGAGATTTCCAGATGGTTGGTTGACCCCTGTCAAGAGAGTTCGTTTAAAAATATGTGTAGGCGGGGAGATGCTTAATGGGGAAGCAAGTTGTAGGAGACATGGGTTAAACCCATCAGTTGCAATGGATTTAACTGAGTTGAAGGTGGCGAGTAACTTAACAGTTTTCATTTCTGTAAAAGTTCTATGATTTATTTTCCTTCTGCAGTTGTCACCATGGATGAAGAGCCTTGTTTGCTGCTTCCTCTCCACACCAGAGAGAAAGTGGAGAAGCTGCTGTTCAAGGGCAACGAAGGAGACAAATGCAACCACATGCATGACAGCGACTGGTGCAACCTGGCGGGCCTCCTCGGGTACGAGGAGGAGCAGATCGCGACCTTCCGGCAGGACGAGCATCCCGTCCGCGCACTTCTGTCTGACTGGGTGAACAAGGACTGCGCCAGCATCGACACGCTGTGCACGGCGCTGCGTAAGATCAACCGTGACGACATCGCCCAGAGTCTGGTGCTCAGCCCAAGTGCTGTTAAGCCGACCGCCACTTCTGTAGTGTGATTAACTTAACTGTGAGCAAAACCTGAACACCTGAACCTTAACCTTAAAACATTTTTCCATGGCTTCCCTTACTCCACATCATTCATGCTACAACCGCTTGAAGCCATTTCCTCATGAAGCCACCAGTCACAAAGATGATCCAAGGCATAAGACAAGAAGAAGCCAGACAAAAACGGAAATAATATCAATTTACAAAATCAAATCGATGCTACCAGGATGCCCTTCTTTATTCTCACATTTTACAATCTACACAAGACACAGTCTATGAGGAAACAAACTGTCGTTACAAACGTCAGTCTCAACGTCTATAATCATTCCATTGTGAGCCTGGATATCTACCTGCCCTCCCACACTATTTGACATCCAGCTTACCATCTTCTGACTTAATGAACAATGCAGCAACAGTGGGCTTTGAACTGAAGTCATTGTGGATGCCTTGCTCTTTCATTCCTCCAACTTGATCTGCAGCTTTAATTATTATTTTTATTAGCTTCATTCTTAAACATGCCTAGTTAGTGCAGCCCTTACTTTCTAGCATTCTTATCCTTTGTTGTACTTGTTAAATCTATGTCTGTCTACCAAAGAGGAGTCAGTGTTTTCATACCGTACCTTGACATATGACATTATTTACATGCCCTGTTAGACTTCTTGAATTTAAGTTGACAAATGCCCTGTGTCTGTTTGTGCTACTGTACGAGGCCTGCATACTTCACAGTATCTGGATCTTTGCAACTATGACAACCTGAGGAAGGATGCTTGGACTCATTTCAAATGAACCTGTTCTCTTTCAGCAACAGCAAAGGCTACATCCAGCTATTTACTCTTATTCTAAATACTTGTATTAGATTTGAGACATGGAGCAGCAGCACACATGGATTTAATCTCTAAACTTCAGTTTAAGGGATTTCTATAGATTTATCCTTTTTCCAACAAGTACTACTATAAGTACTATAAGAACAGTTGGCTGGACTTTGCCAACTAGGTGGTCTGTAGGGCCAGGTCATTGACCAAGGCAATATGACTCCAGTCTATGTACTTAGGCCTATCTGCATAACACAGGAGCTTTCACACAGACTCCTTCATACTGACACAGAAAAGGGAAGGACGTGGAACTCAAAACTCAAGTTACTCAGTTGCAACCATGTATACTATATGTACATAGGCAGACCAGTGCACACACCAAATACAGGTGGACATACTTGACATACATACACATACATACCTACAGTATCTAGCCATGCATGCATGTACTGTACTGTACAAACACACACACACGCACACACAGATAGCTCATTGTATGCATTTACATTCTTATTCATTGTAGAGGACACATGAAACTTCACATCTGGCCATGTATGGTATGGAGCACTCTCAAGTGGGGACCATATACTGTTTATTGTCATTATTTGTAGCAAATATAAGGTAAGTGTGTGTCTGAGTATGTCAGATTTGCAATGTGTGCTGTCCATGGTGAAATGCTACCTTAACAGTAAACAGCATGCAAAAATTAGCAACTCCGTGTCAGGCAGTACGCAAATTCCAAGGAAATACACAAACAAACTGTCCGAAAAAATCAGGACGCAAGACAAAAATCCAGGGTTCTTGATCTCTTTTGCTTAATTTCTCAGGGCATCTCGAATGATTGTGTTATTACAGGAATATGACACTCATTATTGCACCCTCTGTAATTAACTGAACAATCTATAACCGTTCAAAAGGCACTGTGTTCATCCAAAGCAGTGATTCTTGCGACTGACAATCCTTCAAACAGATGAATAAGAGAAAGAAACGGGCCAGAGAAAAAAGAAAGAAAAAAGGGGTGTCTAGTTTCTTCTTTGTTTGGAACAATCGCATCTGGATAAAAGGCAAGTCGGTGGAGACATAAGTCGAAGGATGTGCTGTGAATTCAGACAAGGGGAAGCAGAAAAGTTTTGGATTACTCAAATGTAAAGGTGAAACCCAGGAATCTTCATTTGCATAGGTATAAGCATGCATTCCTCTCCTCCTGGCTGTATGTTTTATTTTATATTGTGTTGTGGTTCACCTACTTGGTTTAAATCTGTCAAAGCATCTTATTCGTAATTCTTATCGTAATTGTGTTGATATTATTATTCTGCCATCTAAAGACCCCAAGGACCTACTTTTTAATTTTTGTTTGGTGTCTGTAATCGGAAAAATATTTGAAGGAACAAATAGTTTACTGTGTTAAACTTACCTGTATCACCTACTTCAGCTGTTACTCTTGACTATAGATTGTCACTAACCATTATCATACTGAGCTTCATACTGTAGTGTTACTTTAAATGAAGGTATTCTTACTACTCTGTAAGCGTTGTTGTATTTTAATTCCCAAATAACAACTGTAAATGGTATTATAGTTCTGTTTTTGTCCTAGATTGTAGTACTTAATTGCATAATTGTGTATGTGCTTTTTGCATCACAAGTGCCTGGGAACTATTTCAGGTGTCTGTTGATGTTCTACATTTTTGCCTTTAGCTGTTTTGTATATATATATATTCTTTAGTTATTCTTTTTTTTTTACTTGTAAATATATTTTTTTCTAGATTTTATTTCAGTCAAAGCCTGGAAGGCACCACAGTACAGTATCTATGTAAACAGGACTTTGTTACACTATCAGTGCTGTCCTAGTTTAAATGGGAAAGAAGGGCAAAAGGAAGGGCGGTGCCTCATTGAGGCAATTACCAAATTATTATTATTATTATTATTATTATTATTATTATCATTATTAATAAGATGAATCAGAATTGGAAACGCTCCAGTTTTCTGTTTAGATAAAGACAACGAGTAGCCACAAAATTCATTCAAAATTCAGTCAAATATGCAACATTACAACAGGCTATACTCTGATTTGAGTGACTATATTTTAAGTCAACCTCTTTGCAGTCCCAAAGGAATACTTTGACATTTATGGAAATACATATATTAGTTTTTCTTGCAGAACATTAGATGCAAAACCCAACCTGTGATATAATAAATGAAGCTACTGCCAGCAGCTTAAAGAACAGAAACAGGGAAGCGTTTAGCCTCCAAATAAAAATAGGTCACAATCTACCACATACACAGTGCATAGATGTGTCCAAAGCATACAACCCATTTCATAATGAAACATGTGGCAGGTTGGGTAATTAGTTGAAAAACACATCCCAGTTCTCAGTTGTCCTGAAAGTCTGAAAAATTTGCACCAGCATTATTTGAAGTTGCTAATCTGGGAGGTAAAGCTCTTTGCCTTTGGCCCGATACGCTATCGTGAACAGTAATAGAATGAAACACAAAGTTAGAAACAAAGGAGTTAGTTCTACTATACTGCAAGAAAGGACACTTGACATGCTCTGGGGTCGAATATCTCCTCTCTGGTTTTTGATCCCTGAGAAAATATTTTTGTGTCAATGGTTGTGTTCAATAACATCCATCCCTGTAGAATGATCTTCCCTAAAAAAAAACCTTTGTTCATTGTACCGTAGGATAGTAAACACTATATCTTTAAAGTTTGTCCTTCTCGCAGACCCTGCAACTGAAGATGGAAGCTTTTCCTTGGACAGTATTTGAGATTTAATAGAGTAATGGTGAACGGACATTGAATTGCTTGTACAGTAAACCCATTTGAAGATGAAAATGTCAGGATTTTGCACTTGAAAGACAAAGTATAAAATAATCATGGAAATGGAGGTCAGTTTCAGGGGTTGGGGGATGAAAGACTGTCTTTGGAGGGTACGTTTCAGGAACAGTCCTTGTAATGTAGGTCATTGCAACTGGACAGACAGTGCACCAGGACTGAATTGTACAGAATGAATGTTCCTTGTATACTAATTCATATACTGTTCAATACTTAATGTGAATTTGCTAAATTACTACAGCAGACAAGCAGTAAAACCAATAATAAAGATCTTAAATCCACTCATTCTCTGTATTGATCTGATAGCACACACACACAAATATGCATAGGACCCCAAAGTGATCACTAATGTGAACAGTAAAATATATAAATAGACCAACAAACTGTGAAATTATAGACACAATTGATAAAACTTAGGAAATGTTTCCAATCATTCCTAGTTTTCTCTTGATGTGAGCTCAAACGATTACTCTGAATGAAAGGGACAGTGTTGACTAGCGTGTGTTGGTTATGGAGGGCAGAAATCTGTCGTTGTGATCCTTATAAAGTCGTGTCTTTCTCTGAGGAACATTGAAAACAAAATGCTACCAGCTGGCTGATGCTAACTAATACTGGCTCCTCACATAAATACTGACTAATATATGTAAGATAACGACAGCCTCCCTCATTAGCCATCTAGCTGGGTAGATGGCTAACTACTGTACATCTCCTCTTAAACCATAATTAGGCAATACAAACATAGCTTTTGAAATAGCTTTTTGGGATAAAATTTTTAAAAAATTCAAAAATCAATTATATTAAAATATTATAGAATGGTATTTTGAAAACTAAGATAACATCATAATAATACACTTTGTTAAATAGTTTCTTATTTTTGTGTTCATTAATTCATACCAACTTTTCGTTGGGAGTATTATTTAACATGTTAGACTTTCGGGGCTCCATATATCTCGCGCTTACATTCACAGTCTGGCTTGATCTTGAAACAGCCCTGGATTGTTTTGTATTTTGCCCCCAGGATTGAGAAGGCCTGTACATTTTCCCTCAAGTGTTTCTGAAGTCCCCCTGACACGTAACTCAAGCCAAACGAGACAGACTGATTACTCGAGGCTTTAACGGTTTGAGCACAGTGACCGATAAAAGAGGAACAGGGGGACTGAAAAGGGGGCAAAGCAGGATGGACTAGTTCAAACTGACTGCATGAACTATGCCGTTGCGTGTCGTCAGTGTAGTAATGTTAACACAGTATTATCATAATAGATTCTTTCAGCCTGTCAACACAATTTGACTTATTCTGGTGAGTGATATGGCAAATTAATGGTGCGTGAAATGACATGCTAGCACACTGTTCCCACTGGCTTTATACGGTGGTAACGTTACAAGTGTGAAAATATTGTGATGGATCAGTGTAGATCAGCGTCAAATGAATTGTTTTTATTGGATTAAAAATACATGTTGAAAAACTTCTCTAAATTTTCAGCATAATATAGCATAACATAATTTAACATAATATTATCTGAAATAATAATGACAACAAAATACCCCCCCAAAAAAAGACTCAAGAGCTGAATACATAATTTTTGCTTTATACAAATAGTTGTATTGGCTGCTTGTTATGTACTTTATTTGTAGAGATTAGTAGATACTATTGCAACTCCACCAGCCTTTTTCAGATACATTTTTTATTTGTTATAAAAAATATTCTAGTTTATAAATATAGTGTATAAATAGTACAAATATGGATGTTTATATGCAACAGAATATACTGCACATTGATGATATTTTGAATGTACATATAAAACACAACATTCACACAATAAAAATTACACTATCACCGTCAAAATTACACCTAAAGAAGACAACCCTCCAAAAACCTGCTCCTCTATGTTCCCAGTCCAATCAAACTTGATGAAACAATCTGTAATCTGTGGTCCTGCTCACTCCCAGTCTGATCTGGTTCTGCTTATTTAGATCAGAAATGGCATCAACAGGTTCTGAGACAGTCCCGGGACCCGGTATCGGTTTCTAAGTGAAGCGTGGTTCAAATGGAAAACACATTTCCGGGCTAACGGCTGCTAACCTCCAGTGAGTTGTTAGCGAGGAATGCCCGACGTGTGAAGAGAACCATGTGTGCAGAAGTGACATGTGGCGGTGAAAGAGGGTAAGCTGTGTTGAGTTTGGGTGACCAGTTGAGTTTTGGGTGCATGTTAAAGAGTGTGTAGAAAGGTTGTTCCCACTGAGCGATTCCAGTCATCGACTCTGTAGAGCCACACCACTTAAAACCTGTTTATGCATTAACATGTTGAACACTTCTACATCCTGATTTATTCTGTAATTATGAAAACCTACAGAATTTCTTCTTGTGGGGATTCTAATGTGGTTTATACTGAAAACAAGCATCTGAACACAAGCTTTTTTTCTTTTAACGCTTAATGCCACCTGCCATTTAAGGAATAATGTCACAATTTATTCTGCTGAGATTATGAAAAGATTGAATGAAAAAAGCAAAGAGTAAATTATTTTGCAAAACAAGGACAAATGTCATCAAAGTGTCTCAGTACAATTTACAGAAAAGAAAAGAAATAATTACATTAAGAGTATAAAATTTATGAAACTGAAATACCTGTTTATGCAGATTTAAGAAAAGCTATAAATAAGGAACAAATATCAGAAAAAAATATACTGATAATTCAGTTACAGAAGTGGGAACATAGGAAAGTTACGATTCTCATGTAATATCTCTCCCTGCTGTGCAGTTAACTTGGTTAATTTACAACATGGAATGGTGGGTTTTTATGAGTGAGCCTCAGAACAACATGCTTATTTTCTCTACAAATCACCTCTGGGATAAAGTGAGAAAGTGGAAACGGGACTCCCTTAGGACTGTCCAGAAATGTGCAGTTGCGAAGCCTTTGCCATGAACAGACCTGTCCACAGCAGAGCCGATAGTGATCCTTGAAGGGCCGACCTTCACATCTCGGTGAAATTACAATAAAATTTGAAAACAGGATTTAGTCAAATGCATTTAGTCGGTGTTCAAATTGAAACCAAAGATAACATTTGTTGATCTAACCTTCAGAGCAATTGTTTGAATTTTTGAGACACACACTTAATTGCTTTCTTGTTAAGAGTTTGTCGAAAGGATGAATACCAATCTCTGTTTGGTGAGTAGATTCTCTCAGTGGCTAATAACTGCATGTGTTGTATCAGAAATATAAATACAGTGATTCACTACTTTACCTTTTGTCATGTAAAATTTCATGGATTTTATAAAATTATATTGCAGCTCAAGCCAGTCCTACAACTGTAAGAGAACTGTCGTAAATACTTTAACCCAATTTTGTAACCTCTGTACCGTTTGTGCCTCATACCATATAAGTTAGCACAGTGTTTCTCAAAAAGGGAACTCAAAGATGAGGTCAAAGGTCAGACGCATCTTCATGTTTCCAACCAAGCAAAGAACTGAGGATCTCGGGCGACGCTAGTGATGATGAATGACTGACTTGCAAGTTTATGGACCACTCCAGACGAGGGCACACGTGTTCTCTTAAGTCACGCTGCATTGTATCAGGAGATCAAACGCACGGGGCGGCCTTTGAAAGTAGCCAAACTGTGAACACGGGCGGGACAGTAGGGCAGAAGTGACTGATCTCCTGTGAGGTCAAAGGCTAAGGTCTGACAAGGTAATGGAGGTAGAGCGGGGTTTTGGCAAATAGGTGTGAATTGAAAGGTTGGTTTGAATTCGTATCACGTTTTGTAAACAAAACATGAAAGGATGAACCAGATGGGTTTGAAATCCAATATTCCAAACACTTTTTTTCAAGTTTTTTTTCCATCTGTACAGTAACAGTCACACATTTACGATGAAGATGAAGCAAATGTGGTTTTTACCACGTTTTTAAATGAACAATGTGATAAACAGCAACTGCAATGAGAAAACTAAAATGCTGGGACAGGTGAGTACACGACACTTGTACTTTTGATTCTTAACTGGGACATCCGCCATTAATAATACATGTAATTGTACATGCAGTTACAGTATCTGTTGACCACACTTTAGCTTCATCAATGCGCTGTAATAAATATTTTATAATTATGTCTTGTGTGGGGAGCTCAGTCATGTGCAAACATGACATTACATTACATTACATTTCATTTCATTTAGCTGACGCTTTTATCCAAAGCGACTTACAATAAGTGCATTTCAACCATGAGGGTACAAAACCCAGAACAACAGGAATCAAGAAAATAAAATTTCTTCAAGAAAGCCAAACTACAAAGTTCTATCAGTAAGTGTCATTTTAAGTGCTACTAAAGTTCTACTGGTCAAACAAAGGCAGTGATTATCTTATGATTACATGAATAGCGTTATTAGTCTTGCATGTTAATTACATTTACTTGAGCCAAGTACAATTATTGAAATTTTATGTAATTCTATCTTGCAGTCTATCCTGTATGACACAGGGTTTCTGAGGGATCCCACTCAGTATCTACTGTGTTTACACTTGGCTGCTCAGAAGGGACCATGTAAACCCATCGCTTTTACAAGCTGTCTATCTATAAAAATGAAGTGATGTGGTTTCCCACTCTGGTCTATTATTCTGCTCTTCTTCCTTGTCCCCCACCTGCTTGTGTTTGCTGGAAAAGAGAGTAGTGCTCTGCCAGCAACGCACACAATTAAGTGAAGAGTGATGAAATTATATCGCTGGCATGAGCAAATGGAGGGATGCGGGGATGGAGAAGCAAAGTGGGAGGGAGGTAGAGTCCATTTTGTTTTCCTCTGGGATCAGGGGAAATTGTATTAGGGCCATAACAGAGCTATTTTTCACCTCCTTCCACATTAGTCTATGATACAATTCCTCCTTCAGTCCTTTCCTTTATGCTCTCTCCTCTTTAAAGACAGTGCAACCTCATTTAGTATCTCCTCTCTCCTTGGAAAATCCTTCTCAGTTTTCTGAACTCCTGTTTTTTTGTATTGTACCTCATCAGTCTCCAATGAATCACAGTTGCTTCTTATCTTAAACTGAAATATGATAAGAATAAGGAAAATGTCTTTAATTGATTACAAACATCAAATGTTAAGTAGATTCGAGTCCTGTTAACTTTATGACCAGTCAAATATATGACATGTTGTGCAGAAATTTTGTCTCTGCTGGCAGTGAGTGTAATAACAAACGCATTGTCGACATTCTTACATCGTAGTCTCTGCCATATCTACTTACACCTGTAAAACGGTGGATATATTCGTTTTGAGCGTCACAACTCCTGCAAATGACTTGTTTCCCTATAATCCATTCGGTTTTATAATATCTGGAGAGAATAGGGAATTATTTTATCCCCATTCAAATTAGCAAAGGGCTGAACCGGAAGTAAGCCAGCTTTGGGAACAAAAGTCTGTGGTGCGCATGCTCTGCCCGTGGAGCATGCACAGTTTGCATTTATTCAGCACGGGAATGTCTCAACAGACACCAGATTTAAAACTCTGTGAACTACAGAGAGATTTCCCTGACAGTGATAGACTTAGTCAGTGTTGTATTAATTCATCTGGCAAGGAGTTGAATGTAACGGACGTTCATTTATATGTAAAAGTCCTGCACTTTAGTTTTAAGGCATTCCTAAGAGGCAACATCTTGTTGACTGAAAGGTTATAAAACAGCTGCGGCTTTAAAGCAGATGATACATCTTAATGGTGGAATGTGCTTCAGCTTTAATTGACCACAGTCGTTCTATTTGCAATGATGATAAAGCTTTAATGTGTTTAGCAGGAAGTGACAAAATAAGGCACGTTGACGCAATCCACAACGTGTCTTCCAGAAGCTCATAACTGGGGAGGAATTTCTTCCAGTGAGTTTGTGGTGAATGGAAAGGGATTTATTTGTTTGTCAAAGATTGGGGGAATGCCATTAAACATTACTGGTTTGATGGCATTTCATGTAAAGCCACTTTATGTTCAATGCTTCTATTTTTTTGTCTCTTTTTTGTTTTCCAGGTGCCACATTGCGCATTCAACCAAGCCATTGGAAAGTATTCAGCCAGGAAGCGGTTTTGAAAGAGCAAATCCATCCATTCGTCGCTACAACAACAAATCGCAGGCAGAGCATATTGTTCAGGAAGCTGAGTCACCTCATCACACATTCATGTGAATATTTTGTAAGTTTTTCTTCTACGTACCTTTGTTTCTTTTGTTAGCTCGTCCTGACAAGTGAGTCACTGAACCAACAGAGATTTCATGTCATAACAGAAAAAAGATCTACAGCGCAGGAACAATTGCACCAAGACAGCCAAGATACCTCCAGAGCCTGATCTGCACCTAGAGGTACAGACACCGCATGAGTGACACTGATACTCTGAGCCAGCTGTACATTTCAAAGAAGAGTGGCTTGAAACCCTAAAACCACTTAACATAAAAAGATAATTGTTTATGTTTCAGCTGATGTCAACAGAAAATCGCATTATAGCATGGGGATATGATGACAATATGAACAAGCGCAAGTACCATAGAACAGACCAGTATACAGGAAGTCTCAACATGAAAGTAAAACCAGTTTCAAAATGTTCTGGCTCTTGTAGCCAAATAACTAACATTTTACAGTCTATGACAATTGTGTGATGAAAAATGGGGAAAGGAGGCTGTTGTTTAATCCACCAACATTATACAAAGCCTTCGGATAACTATTAAGCTGCCCCCTGAACTGACTACAGCATGCTTAACGGCATGTACTCTACAGCAACTACAGCTGACACACGCCTAATGTCACAGTTTAGAGCTTTGGCGCACACCAATGGGATAAAGCTGCTGCAATCATTTCAAAATTATCCTGAGGTCTACGCCCAGTATGGTGCAACGGCCGCAAACGATTCCATATCGGTCGTACCAATTCAGGTCTGGATACGCCAGGCTAGTATTTGACGCCCCAGGAATGAGAACGGGCTGTGATTGCCAGTCGTGGCCACAGTAGCAAAATCTCCATTCATCTCACATTGTTATGTTGGTTAATCTTTGTGATCTCAAGCAAGCGTCAAGTCTCTGCAAGGTCATTTTAATGTCACACTAAAGTAACGTTTTGCTTTTAAACTTCAATTTTTGTATGGGTTAAACAAACAAGGTGGAGCATGTTAATTATTGAGCTTTATAGGTGTTGATAGGTAGGTTTTTGTTACCTTTTATTATAGCCACCCTACCTGTTTCGCCTATTTTCAGTATTAGCTGAGCTAACAGTCTACTGGCAGTAGCTTTGACATGAGAGTGGTATGAGTCTACAATCTCTCAGCAATAAAGCAAATTAGTGCCTTTCTGTAGATTGCCACACATGGTACCTTCTTGGCCAAAACATGCTAACAGTGTGATCTACTATCTGGGCTGTGCTTTCTGCACTAAACATACAGGAAACTGGAACTGTCCCCATATTCAGCTCTATGAAATCTGATTAGTCTTCAGAATGGACAAGGACAAGCGCTGATGTTTTGCATCTCATAATACACAGGCTTGAGTTTCAATCCCAGCCACCCGTCTCTGTGATGAACGCAGGTATAGAGTGATGGTCATGATGTCACATTGATATGGCCTCTAAATAAAGGAGTGATGTGATGTAATGTTGCACTGTGGATGTGGAAAAGGACACAAGAGCAGATTATTTACTCCAGAAGATAATACAGCTCTCTAGTATAACATGGACCTTTCCCACATTTATCTAGACATCCAAGAAAGAGAAAGAGCCTGTGGGTTTCATCCCCTGTGGGTTTTTTTTTATCCAATGAAGACACTGATACTGTGGTAAGACAGTGCTTGACAACATCGTGTGAATAAAGAAAACTATTGTGCAAGAGATGCCAATAAGGCAAAAAGTAACCCTCCTGACCTGCCTCCTATACAAATTTAGTAAAAATTAGTATTTTAACTGTAGCAAGTGGGTTTTAAATGCAAATACAATTTTCCTAAAACAACTGAGGACTAAACAATCCTTCAAAGTGTCTGCTTGTCCAACAACCAGTCCTGATTGTGGCCTAACATAGTGAAGAACCCCACACATGTAAATTGCCAGGTTTTTTCCATTGTAGTATGCAGGTATGTTCATGGTGTGTGATGACAGACAGGCACCCATTCGGTCAACACAAGTTTTAGTACTGACCCGAGGCAGAATGAGTTGCAGCTTGTCTGCTTGTGATGTTTGCTAAACAGCATTGAGGATTTGGGGAATCGAGAGTGGAAAGCCTGCCTTTGAGTATTTCTAGGAAAGCAGAAAGCCAGAACACCTCGGTCTCATTTGATAAGCTCAGTTAAGCATATTACACTGAGAGGCAAACCCCCATCTTGTGAGAACGGTTGAACGACAGCTGATTGTAACGTCTTGCTGTAAGGACGTTAATGTGTTAAGTGCCATGAAATAACCTATGTTGTGATTTGGCGCTATATAAATAAAGTTGAATTGAATTGAATTGAATTCATCACCCGAAAATACCGCGAAAAACACCCCCTTGAATCCCGAGGGAATTTTGGGTAGCCACTGTATAAATGGCTTTTCTCTCAATTTAATTCAGAGAGGCTCAAATTGCTGATGGCTCCAGACCACTCAGCCAATAGCAGAGCTTTGCAGCTAATGCTGGTGGGACCCATCTGTAGCACCTGTGGAGGGCCAGCCAGTCAGACTTCAGACTCGTTCTGAAACTTCCCTTAGGGAGAAATAAAGCTGTCAAAACTGAAAGTCAGTCCTCTCCATGTTAGAATGATGTCTTTTAACTCCTGTACATATTTGGTTCACTTAAACTTAGCAGAAAATGTACTGTAATAGATTTGAGGCTCAGGCAAACTTTCGGCCATTTTTCACTGGAATTTTAGGTTGTCAGAAATTGAAGTTGATCATTTTCAATCCTACACTGAATAAGGCAGGTAATCCTTGATCCAGGGACGTATATTTGAACATTTCATTCAACAAGCTTCTCCTAAATGGTAAGATTGTTGAATACAAACACTTGATAAAACAGTAACTTCTGGCCACCAGACATTGAGTACACTGCAGTGAAAACACTTTCCTGTGAGAGAAAGAAGCCTTATGCCGTCTTTAATTGGTTCGTACTGACTTTAATGGAGGAGACCTTTTTCTATTTGAATAAATGATGTTTTTTGTCACTTTACTCCCACCTGACATTGTCTTTCCCAGTTTAGAAAGCAGGAACATGATGTTTGGTTTCCAAATCCTACAATGTAACTGCTGCACCAATCCACACTAAGAAACCAACCTATCACAATATGAGATAAAATAACACACAATACATCCGAAACCTAAAAAACATGTTTACCTCAAACTCATTTTGCCAGACTGGGTCCAAACCTCTCACCTGATATTGTATAATCCGACAGACTGAGACCCAGATTTTACTCGCCCCAGACTATATTATATAAAGAGGCAAAGCATTTACATAGAGTAGGCTGTGTTGATAAATCTTTATATCCTAATAGACATAGTCCTATATAAGCAATTACCTTGATATAAAGTATGCACATTCCTGAGCCTCCTTACTATGATTTTTTTGAGCCATCTATTTAATTTACTGCCTTAAAATAAAGACTTAGCCTGCCTATCCTCACCACAACAATGTCAAGAAGTGCCTGTAGGTCACCCACTTTGTCAATCCATTTGACAATCACACAAAATATCTCTCAAGTCCCTAAATAGAACTGAAAAATTCTCTACTTACTTTTTAACATTGCTTTGATTGGGTAATGCAGGTACTGATATACAATCCCAGATCACCATCGTGCCCAAGTTATATTTTATACATCTATGTGAACAGACAAATGTGACAAAAAAAACTTTTCAGACATTTGTTTACCCTCAGGGCTATTCTCCTCTGCAATAAGGGCCGTGACCTCTTGGGCTGAGTTTAACCAAGAGGGTCATCGTGTCTGCCTGGCACACAAAACAACAGATACTTTGGCATTCAGCCCCGCTCTTCTCAATCCCATTCTCCTCTCACCATTCCAGATTTCTACACAGGCAGCTCCGAGTGTCAGGTTCAGCTACAGTATCATCTGTCGGGGATTGGATTCAGATCAAAGTGGGACAGTGAAAAGAGTGAGATCCACACCCCAACTCCTAACCATACAAAGAAGCTATGGAGCAAGCTTCTCTCTCCCCCGGGAGTTGTAATGGGAGCGGCCGATTACCCCTGTGTACCACAACCATTTGGGCCAACCCGAGGGAGCCACAGCAGAGGATAGCACCCAGCCAGGGATGAGACCTCATGGACCACAGGTAGCTAATCCCTAACCTTAGCAATAGTGCAAATACTATAAATACAATGAGCTGTTAGGACTACATAATACGACTATCAAAGACCCCAAAGCTCTGAGTTTTTGCATGCAGAACTGCTGTGCTCTCTAATCAAAATATATAGCCTTTCACATTATTTGAAGTTGTTAATCGAAGCACATCCTACACTCAAAAGACCCACATTCACCCCATCTTTGTCCGTGTTAGCCTGGTGATGTTCCTATCTGCTGCATCAAAAAGACAGCCCCGCCCCCTCCCCCCAAAAAACAAGAGCAAACTGAGTTAGGACCGATCCGCTGCCCAATTTATCTCAAATCCTCGCCGATGCAGATCTAATTTCAGCCTCTTAGTACCACAAACAGGAAGAAGAGGCCAGTCGATAAACAGTCACTGTTGGAGGGGGAGAAGTGGTGGTGGAGTGGGGCGGGGCAGAGGAAAGCGAATATGGTGACACAGTGGAAAAGGAAAGCAGGAGGGTTGTCATTAGCCTTCATCCAGTCCATCACTCACCCCATCAGCATCTGGCCCTCTAATTCCTGGGGTAAACTAAATTAGAGAATGTAGGCAAATTAGCTAAAAGCATTTTAAGTAAATTGAAAATACTCCAAAAAGTAGATCATCTGGTCGGACCAAATGACTGGAAAACTGCAAATGAGATTTTAATTTTTCTCACTACACGTATCATTGTGTATGCATAAGAATTTATAACCTGGAGACATATCAAGTGAAATAGTAACGCATTTAAGCAAATGGCTTAGCACAAAGAGTGGAAACCAGCTAGTCTGGCTCTACCAACAGCTCATATAAGTATCGTTTTTACTGTTTGGTTTTTCTGAGGATTGAGGAATATAACATTTGAATTAATGAGCTTTATAGAAGTCAGTAAGGGACTTTTGTCACATTAAAACAGAGCCTACCTAGCTGTTTCCAGTCATACGTTAAGTTAAGCCTACTGGCTGCGGGCAAAAGTTTCAGATACAGATGTGGTATTGATCTTCTCATTGGACTCCCTGCAAGAAGGCAAACAAGCATATTTCCAATAATGTCCAACGGTTATATTTTAATGGAAACAAGGTTCAACTGTGTTCAAAAGTAGGTCCACTTAGGATATACATTCCTGTAGTCAGATGCTACACCAATACCTGAATCTTATATGTGATCAGGATATAAAACCTGAAGTTGCACCATGAAGCATTAAATGGAGAAACTCTGACATCCCAATTTAAGATGCAAATGTAACATTAACAGATAGGATGTAATAGTACTGGGGAGAATGTTTTTGAGAGAGACATACAGAAAGGCAAATTGCACAAAAATAGTCAAAATCTTGAGCAAGACACAAATCTGCACAGGTCTAAAGGCGCAAGGAAGCAGTCATGGGTTGACAGCAAAACCAGATGGCAAGAGGAAGCCCTCTGGTAAACCTCTGATCTAATATTTCAAATGGAAGGCTGATGGAAACAGCATGTGACAGACAACATAATTCATAATTATAGCATTTTTATTACAATGGATTTTACGTCATTAATTAATGGATAAGCATGACCGCATACAACGTAGTAGTGCACTACGAATGTAAGGCTGATAAACAATGGTTAGATTCTGGTTTAATATATTTAATTTAGAATAGGATATAATAGTGTAAATCAAGAGATATCTTAGCGCCATTTAAACGAAAACTATTAAAAAAAAAGTATTATCACACTCTCGTGACATACAAGTTTCAGGACAGTAAAGATGTCATCGTAAAGCTACGGAAAACACAGCATGGATGAAAGTCACGGTACATATATTTCATTTTACAAAGTGTTGATTATTCACACATGGTTTGCCGAGTCAATTTCATGACTTCTAGGATTGCGGCTTCATTCCCAAGACTGTTCAGCCTTCCCAGGAGTATAGAATTCATTCAGCGGGCAAATCTAATTATTCTCCACAGAAACAGCCGGATACGTCTTTTATCAAGAAAGGTTTTACCAAAAGAAAAGAACAACAAGGAAAAAAAACAGCAATTCCCCCAAATTTCTGTGTATGCAGGATAAACGTACAGGTGTGCAACAGTAAACTTGTTGTCCTTTGTTAGTATTAGGACTCTACAAGTGGCATTAAAATACTGCACTGATTACTTTCTGTTGCGACGTTTTCCCAACGTCTAAACCTGGCAATTTCTTTTTTTTTTTGTTAAATTCTCAAAATTAGATTTGTGTTTTATTACCCAAAAACTATAGAAAACATTAAACAATATGGAAATGTGCAAAACAAATCAATAACAGTTAAGTTTATGTATGAGCCCACCAGTTACAAGCATTTTAGAAAATGTAAAATATAAGTAATAAAAACCAGTAACAAGGCAAAGTGCACATATCGACTCAAGTTCAGAAGTAATTATGCTGTGAGCTGCAGGACCTAAGTGGTCAGCAGTGGTGACATGACGGGTGGTACAAGGGGAGCAGGGCGGGTCAAACATCAGATGGGACCCTAGCTGACCCCTCCAACAGACCACACTGGGGACTTTATGCAGGAATCCAATTTAGCCTGCTGGGCCCTCAGCATCTTGTAAAAGTCAACAAGCTGTCAATCATATTTCCCTCATCCACAGCTGGGTCCTTTCCTTTCACCATCTTCCCCTTCTCTATGTCTTACCTCCTTCCTGGGGATACAAACTCTCCTATCAAAGCACAGGCCTGCTTCTAAAAACAATTCGGTTCTGAGATGGTTTGTTGGCTCAGAGATAAATTTGCAGTAGAGTTCCAAAGAAATAAAATGCAATCTACCAGTTTTCTGGCTTCTATTTTTCTTTTTAAGTGTCAAGACAGTCCACTCAGGAGCTCTCTACATTAAGGAGAGAACAATAAAGTGATTGTATGACAGCAGTTTACAAATCAAAGATAAGGCACCACTCAGCACATATGGATGATGTTAAGATTGACATAGTGGGACCAAAATCTGTGAAGCTTCAGAAACTGCATTTAGTTAATTCAATTAGATACAGGATAGATGACTAAAGAAAGAGGAGAGGTAAATGAAGTGAAAGGACGACATGAGGGCAACCAGGGAGGGAATGAAGGACTTCAACAGGACATCTTTTGGGCCCCTTTCATTTTGAGGGTAGTGATGCTAGCAGCATGTCACTGTACAATTTCACTATAATGCCATTGTCCGTGTGTACTTAATTTATTTGTCAAACTGTGTGTACAATTTTTTGGATAAACATGCAAGAAATGAACTTTCACACCAAAACTGCATTGTCATCCCAACTGAAGCTCCTGAGAAGCCCAGATTTCCTCTCAACAAAAGGATGGGTGCTAAATAATGACTTGCAGATATCAGTTCCAGCGTGAACCACTGAATAGTATTTGTCTCTCATTCATGTTGGCACATTGACTTTGAAAGCCTGAAAATACCACATAAGCCACAGGATTAACCTCCCAATGGTACATTGTCAGACAAGCTCAGCTATTACATGAGAAACACAGAGCAATCAAACAATGACTGCTACTCAAATAGAAAGAGGGTGTTGGTCCTTAAAACGAGGAACACGTGGATATTTGGATTTGGATTTACAAGTACATTAGAACTCTTTAAACACAGGTGATCAACGCTGTACTTTTTTTTAATGTTAAGCCAACATACATGAAATATGATCTGAGTGTGACAGTATTGAGCGATGCAGTATTGGACATACTGTTCTTCTTTTTTAAGTTTTTGGACTGTACCGTGACACAAATGACAAATTACATGTTGTGGGTGTGGGGTAAGTGTTTTTTTTATGTCTTCTATAGGTCTCATCCTATAATGCTGAGGACAACATTGAGTGACAATGATGAATTTCACCCTCATAAGAGAAGACACAGGAGATATCGGCTCTGTCATTCGCCACACTCGGCACAACAAAGGAGGCTCAGCACAAAAGATAGAAACCTGACCTCGTGCATCATGGACAGCTTCTTTCATGTCAAATGGGAACCAGCTTGTAGTAAAGGTTTGGATTGATTGTGGGTATTGTTATATTTTCATGTCCTGTACAGAACATGTGACACCATAGTGGAGTTTGCTTACTATGTTACCCGTATTTCTAGATAACGCGTTGCAATTTTAAGAAAAAAACTCAACTACTTTACACTGACTTTAAGTACAATACTATTTCTATAAAAACATGGACGAAAATTCCCATTATTCAGTAATCATATTTCAGGCATAAATAACTTCAGTCACCATTTTAATCACCCTAACCTGGTTATCAGTAGTAAATATTGATCTAATCTGTCGAAAGACCGAAAGGAACATTACACTGAATACAAAAAGGTGGACAGCAGAAAGCAGAGGCACACTTTGGTATGTATTTTATCTTATGCTGCCCTCTAATGTCGTAAAGAAAAACTACCATGATTTTAGACAGAGAGGAACACAAATTAGGAGCAATTTAATCGTTGTATTTCCAAATATCCTTTAACACCGACAACTTTTTCATGCCTGCATCAGCATTGCTCCTGTCTGCATATATTCTTATTCTAATTTTAGTGGATCACAACAGAGAAAAACAACCCGTGATTCTTACATTTATACTCACAAGCAACTGCGGTCTGAATAACATGTCGCCAGGTAATCTGAATATATTCACTTATTTACTGTATGTTTGAGCTCCCTACACCAGAGTTTTGGCAGTCAGCAAACTGACTAATAGGGTCACCAGAGATGTCAACGGGTCTGAAGCTGAAGAACTGCTGGGTTTCATAATTGTATCATCTGTAAGAAAACAACCACAATCTGAAGTGAATCCAACTGTAAAATAAGGACAAGACATCTCTTCACACCAAACAGATTGTTAATAACTTGAGACATTTTCATCTACAAGAGGTTTTGATAACATTACCTGGTCTCAGAAATAGCGGTCCGAGTGAGATGGCTGCAGTGTCATGAAGAGAAATGTCCCTCGCCACTCTTCTATGGTAACCCGGGTAGCATTGCTGTAGGGAACAGCTGGGTTACAGCAGCTGTAGCAACTAAACTGGTTGTATACAAGGTGATTCTTCCTGTCTGACTACAAACACACAAATTAAGTAGTACGTACAGCTGTGCAGTTGTCATGTCTGAAAAGACACAGGTGGACTTGGCAGTGCAGGTAGAGGGATGAGAAGTTGGTAAAGGTGAACATCTGGAAGGAGAATCGGGCCACCGTGGAGATGCCGTTCTGAACAAGCTTCACTGTACCGTCTGCTGGATTAGGACACCTGGAGGACAGAAAGTGCTACAAGTTACAATGTCACCAGACCGACTGTAAAGTAAAGTAAGAGGGTTGCATTTTTAAAGAAGAATGGGTGAACCAAATGAGGTTTAATTAATTTTTTTGTCAATCAAGAACAAGAAATCAGTTGTCTCAAACAACATGAAGTTGCAGTAGCTCTTTTACGCTGCAATAAGGAGATCCCAGCGGACAGGGTGGCTTGCGATGTTGACTGGTGTGGCCCAGCACGAGTCCAGAATGGTGGAGATCTGGTGTGGATCAACCCCTTCTGTCCGCACCTCCATGTACAGCCGCTGGTCTATTTCTATTTCTAGGTTTCTGTCACTGGTGAGGGGGAAGTGGAAGCCAGCGTCCTGGTAGGCGATCATTCTAGTGTGATACTGTCCATGGCCAGCTGGGAGCTTCCTCCTCACAATACTGTGAAAAAAACAGCACATACAGTCATGTGTTTATGCGTTGATGAATCGTTTTTTCACAAGAGCTACTAAATTAAAATTTTACATTTGTGCTGTGAATAGAATTTACAATTTGTTTGTTAGACCAAGTCTGGCTAGGAACCTCTGACACATTTACATTTCACCTGCAGTACAAAGCACAGACGGAGGTGGATGTTTAATGGTGGATGCGTAGTTAGAAAGGATTTCAGCATTTAAGGGCTCCTATTTTCAATTTGTCATTAATGCTGTTGCAAATAGGTTCTCAAAAAAGATCTGAGGAGCAGATGTAGCAAAGATTCATCTGATATTTGAATACTTAAATATTTAAACCCTGCTGGCATTGCATACATTTTGACACATCAATGTACAGATGTTTGCTATTAAAAAACAATAGTAATTTTGATTGCGCTGAAGTCTAGGAATTGATTAAATAAACTATGCAGAGGCGATGGTGTTGTCACCTTTCTATAGGGTTGATGCCCACAGCCATGGACAGGGCCTGAGTCAGAGGATATTCACAGCAGAAGCGAAGATGGATGCTCTTCTGGCGGTGGATTAGACCTCCATGAGTGTCCACATGGCCCTGGATGGTGTTCTCATACATGAAATGGGTTCCATTGCTCTAAAATTTGATATAACAAACCATATAAGTGGATTTAAGAAACATCTATAATGTTATTTAGTCTGCATTGATGTCATAATAGTCTATGGACTCGTACCCTGAGAACTGTCCCACACAAATGGTCATCATCGTTAAAGTTGAACACCAGTCGTCCGTCCTGCAGAGTGCCATTGCAGGAGTCCTCTCTAAGATGAAGGGCGCTGGAGTGGAAGCCTGCTTCAAACAGCTGGCAGCGAGACACAGACATGGTGCCTGAACTACTCATACAAGAGATGGACGAGTCTGTGAAAGATAAATCAATTAATGCAGGTTTAAAACGGGAGATGATGTTTGAGAATACTAAACCTCCATAAAGCCGCAATACGTACATATCACTATATCCATTTAACTAATGATGTCATCGTAGCCAAACAATGTCTCCTTCACGATCATTGTCACTTCATGATCTGGGAAGGAGAGCAGGGTTTAAAGAAGAGCTGCTCTTACCGTAGCTCTCATTGTTGGGCCGATGGTGGTGCTCATCACAGAAGCAGCCGTATACACCGTCCTTCTCACCACACCACTCATGCTCTGAGCAGTTCAGCTCTTCACAGGGATCTGACTCAGCTGGAGAAGTAATGGGGTCAGGATGAGACAAAGAGCGATGAAAAAGATAGAAACAAAAAAACAAAAACGTTTCTAAGACAAATGGCAAGCTTTATTAACTTAAGGATTTCCTCTTTCGTTCATTATGTTGGATATCTGTTTACATACCACACTGCAAAGCAGAGCGCCACTCAGGGATGTTTAACCCCAAAACAGAGCAGGTTCTCTCGTAGGCTGAGACAGCAGAACACAGCATGCCATTGGCTGGAGTGTAGAGACAGAGATCGTAGACACAGGAAGAGAAAAATGGCTGGGGGTCAGAGTGGAGGTGACAGGCACTGAATGGGCCGCTGCTGTTGGTGATGACGCTGCAGAGTTCAGAGAATTCTTCCATAAAGGGACAGTCAGTCAATCCATCACCATCTTCATCAGTGGATCCACATCTAGGAAAGATATTACATATTTAAGACGAGGGGGGATTTTGTGTACTTTATTACAACATATATCTATGTAATATGTGTATTATTGTCACATGACTTTGGATATAAGTGTGGAGAACTACAAATGTATGGCTATAAAATGCTGAAGTACCAATCCATGTACAAAATTTGTGTTGAAATGTGTGGGAATACAGCTGAACAATTCACCCTGGCTGGCTGGTGGGTGCCTTCCAGCTGTTTCCAAAGTGGTTGTCATTGCGCACCAACGTGCCATTTGGAAAAACTTTGTCATCTGCTGAGTCACCATTGCTGTTTCCACACATCCCCTTGACTCTGTTTTGACGATTTTGACTGATTCTGATCAATAAAGTACTCCTGCCATCAAACTGAACAATGAAGTCAATGGCATTGACCACTATGTAGGTTCCCTGCTTCATCACCTGAGCGAAGGTTCCCGCTGCGGTGGGAAGAGAAACCTTCCTTCCATTTACCTGGAGGGATGAGAGATTAGAGAGTGACATACAATAAGTGAGGAAACTGTTGTTATCTGTGTCCACGTCAGACAAATGTAGAGTAAAGTAATGAGAAGTTTACCATCACTCTTTTGTTGGGTCCAATCCTGACACGCACGTGCTCTAGTTCATTCAAGAGGTCTATATCCACTGCTGATACAAATGACACACGGTTGTTGCCACGGTGATTATTGGTGGCTACTACCGAAAACTGGGTCTCATTGGTGCGGTGGCTCACACTCTCAGTCATGATGTAAGAGCATGTGCCCTGGAAATGAGCCAGTGCTCCATCAAAGGTGATGTAGTGTGGGTCCCCCCACACGGTGCAAGTAGACATCGCATCGAAACAGCCCAGCTGGCCTTCCCTGACGGTGCACTGTTGTGCTGGAGTGCATGATGCAGGAGAACAGCGCAGGTCATTGGCAGCATGACATTCACACCGGAAGGAGCAACCTTCTGTCCAGAACGAGTCATCAGCCTGTAGCATGGAGGAAAAAGAGGCATCTCAATTAAAAGTATAGTTTACTGTATGCTACATGAATAAGGGCTGCTTTGTTGAAAAGGAAATAACATAACAAAAGAGTTACTGTTCCATGCTGTGTATCACACATTTGTAGTCATGTGATATGCCATGTTCGTTATTTACTGTGACGACAGCTGCAATATCTGTAACCAGATTTGTTATTCCTTCTTGCCAAGCTATAACTTAATCCTGTTACTCATAGTATTGCATTACTGTTTGATGAAATCTAAATGTCCAAAAAAGTTCCTTGTCACAGCCGGGTGTTTCTTTCTTTTTGGAGCCGAAGGAAAGCAACACCTGTGACATGTGTGGGTACAGAGGGGGGTGTCATTGAACAAGGAAATTTACACACAATATGTGTGTAGATTGAACATTACAAAGCATTAGCATATACCAGCAATCTGTAAGAGAATGTAGGGAGTAAAAATAGTTTATTGTGGAGTTCCACTTTAATCCTTCAAAATAACAAAACGTCTTTCCTGCTTTGAGCAATCCAATGATCAGTTGAGCCACTACTGTAGTGTTGTTTTGGCCCTCTCTTGGAAATATTTTTGAAATAACTTGTTAAGATCATTTTAGGCAAATGAGGATAAAACTGCTGAAATGTGACTTGCATTGTAGTAGAAGCCATCATATAGGCATCCACAGCTTTCCACAGGGACACAGCTCGTCCCGCTCCTGAGGAAGCCTTCATCACAGAAACATCCCTCAGAGCAAACCTGCTCACAGGTGGCATCAGTACTGCTGGCACAGGTGTGGCCACAGTCGGTACCGCACAGCTCATAATGACTGTTGGCTGGACAGTCAAGTCCTAAACAGGTGAGAAAAAGACATGATGGATGCCAGGTGGTCAAAAAACTATCCAGTCAACACGCTGAGACTATACGCAGACGAAAGAGATCTGGAAACTTTTAGAAAACACTTCTTGGATTGATTATCTTAGTTTACTCACTGCAGACGGTGTTCTGTCTCCAAGGGAAGATTTGAACATTCGCAGACTGACAGGCACTCACATACGATTCAATGGCGCGGCACAGAAGCTCTTGACCTCGATTTCCCGACACACATACGTCAAACACACAGTCGTTGAAATATGGTGCTGGGTCCACCTGCTCGTGGCAGAAGCCGAAGGCGGCTTCAGCTGCCTGAATCACCCCACACTGAGCTCTAGCAGGCTGCTCATTGGTGCATCGTGGGCAAGAAGAGCCACAGTCATCACTGCAGGTGTAGTTGCCTGCCACTTTCCAGGCTGTCCCAAACTCATGTGCGGAGGTTACTGCCAGTCCAGATGGGGTGAGGAACTCATCGTTTGAATTACCATTGAAGTTTCCACAAAGTCCGCAGGTTTGTCCTCTAAAGAAGATAATGATCAGATAAAAGTGCCAGCAAATTAACAATGCACCAAACTTTAGTTTCATTACAAAGTACTTGTTGTACATGTTAGAGCATTGTCCAGTTTTAAGACATTTAATAGATGTAATGTGTCCTCTCTTTATGGTCAACAAAAAGTTCCTTAGTGCTGAGGTTGCTGGCAATCGTGTAGAATATTTAAATTATTAAAACATCAAAGTACTTAAATTTGAGCTGCGGTAAAAAGCACATACCTGTAACTTGAAGGCACAGAGATAGACACTGTACTCGATCCATCGTACATGACGCTCAGGCCAAAATCAGCACTGACAAATGTTTGAGATCCACTTGCATAGATAGATACACGACTTCCATTCAGGAGAATAGGCAAGTTTTTAGTTATTCCATTTACCTGTAACATTGGAAAAACAAAATAGGAAGAACAGGATATTTTTATATTGTTTATTTGTAAGAGCTTAACAAATTTGATAGCGATATTAGAGTGGATCCTTTCACTGATTAAAATAAACTTTGCTCTTTGGTGAGCAAAGTAAGTCATAGTATCACTGTTTCTAAACTACTTCAGAAATATCCTAAGCAATTCTCTACAGTATTTCTTGTTACCGATTGGCTGATGATACTGATATTTAACGTCGAAAAGAAAACTCTGTGTTCTGATCTAGGGCGTTACAAATTTATATTGTTTTTTAAGATGGAGTACATGACTAATCGTTCAGAAATGGTTCAACTCACCTCTGCCATTCCCCTGTTGTGTCTGGACACACGCACTCGATAGCCCCACACATTCACAAAAACTTCAGCTGTAATTGAAACTGGTAACCCGTTCCACGGCTCATTCTTAGCTTCCACAGAAAACTGATTGAGCTCATGAGAGGCATTACAAACTGTGGCCAGCACATAGCGGCAGGTTCCCTGGAAATCGTAGGCCTTGCGATCAAAGGTGAGGTAGTGAGGATCTCCAGAGGCAGAGCAGGTGCCACGAGGGTTAGGATGGCAGCCATACTCACTCTCCACCACACGGCAGGACTCCTGGGGTCCACAAGACTTGGGGATACAGTGGACTGCCCCAACAGTGCCGTTACAGGTACAGAAGCTCTGACATTCTTCACCGTCCCAGAACTGTTCTCCGGCTTGACGATAGCGTCCATGGTGGTAGCATCCACAGGCTATTGGTGGCACACACTGGTTGCCATTCAGGATAAAACCATCATCACACTGGCAACCCTCCTGGCACAGAGTGTCACAGGAGAAGGGGAAGGAGAGGCTGGGGCAGGCAGAAGGGCAAGAAGTTCCACAGGGTTCGTAATGGCTGTTCAAAGGGCAGGTTTGCTCTAGAGAAAAAAAACAAAAACAAAACATACATACATTCAAAAAGGTTTATTCAAAAACTTTATGGAATGTGTCTTTATCCAAGCTACCTCCATCAAAAGGAGGAAAAGTGCTTACCACAGCCAGTTGCGTTCCTCCACTGTCCGATGGCAACGCCCCTCTGTTGACACATTAGTGCATAATCTCGTGCAACCTCACAAAGCGTTGATGCTGGATCTCTAGAGCCCCTAATGATCTCTACACATGCATTAACCTGCTGCCACGGGTCCACCGAGGCCCAACACGGTGCAAATGGCCCATGCGGTGCTGTAAGAATGCCGCAGTACTCACTGGAAGAGTAATTAGTTGTAGAATTAGGATTTATGCTTTCAACACAGTGTGCATTGAGGGAGCCGTCTCGCCAACTGTCCCCAAAGGCCTGAGAACTGTTGACCAGGACACCATTGGGCGTGTGGAAGTCGTCATGTGGGTGACCATTGTAGTTACCACAGAGTCCACCTAGTGAACCATTGTAGATACCAGGTGCAGTGACACGCACAAAGTGAGGCCAGACTGTTTGCACGGTTACACCAAAAGAGGTGTGAAGGATGACACTGTGAATACTGCTGTGGTAGATGAGGATTCGGTTGGACCCAGAGCTGAAAGGTAGTCTGATCAGCTGGCCATCAACCTAAAGGGCATGTAAAAGGAGATAGTCAAGTTTTCTGGAAGACATGGAAGAAGGTAATTACAGAAAGAATATTTTTAGTAAAGCCTTTCTCGAGTGTCATCACTCGTTTTGTCACATTCATCTTCATAGTCTCTTGAAATATACTACTACTTTACTTAATACTTTAGCCCTTTACCTGAACTTTGCTGCTCCTTGCCATCTCAATAGACACATGTGTTCCCTCTGCCTCAAACTTTAGAATCCGGGCAAAACCTTGCTGGCCCCTTGGCACTTTTTCTGTCGACACCATAAAGTGCGGGTCACTAGACAATCCCATTACTTTGGCAAGGGTCAATCGACACGCCCCGGGATACTGGTATGTCAGTCCATCAAACGTAAGATACGACCCTGGACCCCTTATCCAGCATGTTGCATAGCTGTTCGGTCTGCATCCTCTTTCTCCCTCTTCCAAAATGCATGATTCAAATGGGCCACAAGCATGGGAGCGGCAAGTCATGGAGCCATGTCTGCAGCTACAACGTCTCCCACAGTTGTCATCGAGTATTACAGTTTCTCCGGAGCGGTAGTAGCGACCCTCAAAGTTGCAGCCACACTCAGCATGAGGGACGCAGACCCCAGCACTGAGGATGTAGCCTGAATTGCAGGTGCAGCTCTCCAGGGCAGGGAGAGGGCAGTTGTCGGTGGAATTGGGATTGACACATGTAGGTGGACATCCTGTGCCTTCAGACTCAAAATGGCTGTTGGCTGGGCAGGGGATTTCTAGACCAGAGAAAACAACATTGATGTTGACATCGTGGACATTTCACAGAAATTCCATTTTGAGATGATTTCGATTGCCTTACATACCACAGAAGCCAGGTCTTCTCCAGCTTGGTAGCTGGACACCATTTAGTTGACATTGACTTGCGTACACATTTAGGGCTTGACACAGAATAGGCTGGTATCCACCTCCCACACACAGATCATACACACAACTCTCCACGAAGGTCTGCGGGGGAAATTGTTGATGGCAAGCAGCAAATGGTCCAGAAATGCTCTGGAGGATACCACAATGGGCAGTATTGCTGTATAATGCTGTCTGATCATCAGTACAGCCAGCACAGTCCAGACCTCCGCACTGTGCCTCACAGCCAGGCTCATCGTCCCCGGATGCTTGCCAGCTGTTGGCAAAAACCACATCAGAACTCACAAGCTCGCCTTGGCGGGTTCGAAAGTCATCTCCACGGCGATTGTTGAAGTTTCCGCACAAGCCACATGTTGCATTCTGGTAGGTGTATGGCAAACTGATCCTGACATGATGATTTGTGTCATAAGATACTTCCAGGCCAAAGTCAGCGCTGATGATCACAGAAAAGCCTGACTCATAAACCTGGATGTGGCCATTGATGAGGGAGAATGGAGTTGATGCAAAGTTTCCGTTAACCTATAGGCACACCAGAAAACAAAGGGTTAAAAATACGAACAAAACAAAAATATCACAGAAAGTGGAAACATAGCCCTGATTACTAACCTTAGCTTCACCACGACGTCCTTTCACAAGCTCGATGGTTTCATTGTAGACATACACTTTGACCAGTCGTGTCCAAGCAACTCGAGTGCTTCCCCGGTGTTCGTTCTTGCCCTCTACTCTATAGTAAGGTAACATGTGATTACATTGTTCTGAGAGAACGTAAGTGCAGGTGCCCTGAAAGTGAAACACGCTGCCATCAAAAGTGTAGTAATGTGGATCCCCGCTGATGGTGCAGGATTTTCTCCGCACCGTCTGGCAGGAGAACTGAAAGGAAGTTGGGCGGCAGACTTGGGAAAAGGAGCAGGGTTGGTTGTAACACTCCAGGCCTGATGTGGTGCACAAGCACCTCTGTGCACAGGTATTGTCACTCCAGAATGAATCACCCAGCTGCACGGGTTCACCTTTGAAGAAAACAAAAAGAGTAAGTTCCTGAAAAGCTTTGATTAAAACTTGTATCTGACTTTTTCAGCTTTTTGGGGGCATTTCTGCTGTTATTTTCATTGAGTAGTGACCAGGACGGTCTGTTTCTAATCATATTCTAATGTAACTGCAGTTTAGTGGACAATACAGTCATAATTGAATCAATGGCTCAATTACAATGACAGATGTATCGCCAGACTTTCAAGTATTTTCATGGAATGGTGATCACATTTGCACATTAATGTAAAGAAGAGCCTGTTAAGATCACCCTCTGCTTCTGGTCTTACCATTGAAAGTGCAGCCTCTTTCTCCCTGGTCTGTTCGGAAAGCCCAACGACCGGGTACATCGATGTTGCTGCCGAGTTGGAAGTTTGAGTTACTGCCTGTTGCATTTCCAGATAACGATCCTGGGATGCTCAAATGGTGAGAGGAATTGATCGTGTCATATCCAGCCTGGAAATCACATGTCACTCAGATTCAAATGAATTGCATATTTCTTTTGTATTTGCACAGTGGCATTAGTGCATTTCACTTTAAGAAAACAAAACGCATGTTTTGTAGTATTGCATATAATTTCTAACCTGTACACTTCGAGTTGTGCTTGCTATTATCCCGTAGTTCATCAGCACAAAGGAGTACTGGCCACCAGAGATCAAGACTGCCTGGAATGTTGTTTGCTGAAGAAAAAAAAAAGGGACTTGTTGTTTTTATTGTATTTATAATCAAAAGTAAAACACACACACACACACATCGTTTGCATTTCTCAATTTAGAGAGAGATGACTTACAGTTCCACTGGTTGGATAATAGGCCACTTCATACCATGTTGCTACAAAGACCCAGCTAGCATTAAAGTTGAGTCCTGGGAAATACGTGTTGATGTCACGTGTAGCTTGTTGGACAACATTGCCGCTGGTGTATTGTTTGTAGTAGATCGCACCATTGCCTCTATTGTCTAGATCTGTCCAGAATGGAGCGATGATGTCTCTGAATCCATGCATTGGGAACCGTTGAGGTATGAAGGAACGCCAAGGACTATCAAAGGTCAGGTGTCCATTGTGGTTCACCTGGAAAAAAAAAAAAAAAAAAAAAAAAAAAAAATATATATATATATATATATATATGATTTTACTAACCAAATGTTTGTAGGTATTAATCACAGTCAGGTATTTACTCAGTACCTTGCAATCACAGGTTATAAAATTTCAACATATTTATAGCAGCAGTATTGTATATTATAACCATATTGAATACTGTACGTGACAATATATTGACTAAAACTTCAGTACTTTAGTAATTGAAACATTTTACGTACATGAATGTTGTTATATGACTGTCCGAAATAAACAAAAGGTCGTTGCAGATTAATTGGAGGAGAATTGCCATCATCTGATCGAGAGCTTTCCGTTCCAGCAATGCTGTAGAGGGGTCCTGGAGAGAACAAAAGGTGTCCCTTTCTTTTTTATTAAATTTCATTTTAAAATGAAAGAGCATCAGTCTTCACCTTATGCTGTACAACGTTAATATTAAATTCAATCCACCATACTTTCTCATACTATGACATTGTGGCACGTCATTGCAGGAAGAGCACAGGGTGTAACCAAAATACCACAGAAAATGTGAAAGTAGCAAACGATGAAAAGATATTCAAATGAAAAACTGAAGGAGGGCTTTCTGTAATTTAACTATTGGTTATGCAACCCACATCATTCTATACTATAATACATACGTACTCAGTATTACATTAGTCTTCAAAGACAAGAACAAATATCAACTGCTAACAGTTTGACACCAGAGGTGAGAGTTTTGATTTCCTGTAAACCAAAGTATGATAAACATCTAACGTCCACACCCTTTGTTTTGGCTCGGCTATGTTTATGTCACTCTAATTCATTAGGTGGCACTAAACACAGGTATGTAATAAAATTCATGCAGAATATGTGAGGTTATGGGCTGTCAGTTTATAGTAAATGCACTTTTTTTCCCATCTTTGCACTGGGGTACCTGTGAAATTTCTAATAGTATATGTATATTTTGAAATCATATAAACAGAAATTTTACTTGACATGAGCTAAAACTAATATCTTCTATTTAAAGCTATTCGTTCCTGATGTCAAACAAACAGTCATTACGACAATTTATCTTTGTCTTAATAGGTATAATCTTCTGATTTGATCCACAAATTTTTATATGATTGCATGATAGAATCAACATGTATGAATACAATTTTTTTTAAAAAGGTTATTAAAACTAACCTGTATACTGAGGACTCACCCCACCTATGAAAACAAACACATACATATAAATGAACACAAATCTGAGACGGCTAACATGAAAAAGAAAAAAAAAGTCAGATAGTGAATTCACATAAATGCATCAACACAAATTGAAGTGGATTAAATTGATGTTAAACAAATACTTACTCATCATCCCCAACAGCAGCGCAGACAAGATGATTTTACTTGCCATTCTTCCAAACCAGCTGACCAAATACAATGAAATAAATAAAGTACAAGACAAAACTACAAAGCAGTCAGAGGGTAGATACCCCCACCTGGGCTGCTTATAAGTTTGTTATACAACTCTAAAGGCAAAAGATAGTTAAAGATGTTTATACAGTTGTGCATAAAAGTCCCAATAATTAACATTTCAGCTGAAAATGAGACGCTGCTTCAATTATACTTTAGCTTCTAGAGTATAGTGTTCAGATTGTTAAGATTTTGATTTCACGAAATAAATTCTCAATAAAACGTTAATGATAAGCACAACCTTGTATTGGAAGTCTGTAGTATTATGCAATACATACAAAATTAATATTATACAAAATAAAACAATTACCTTCTTACATGTGCTTCTTTGGTTCATTTACATCTCGTGTGGGACTGCAGGGCTGCCAGTTTTTATCCAGTGAAAGCTGGCACAGTTCAAGAAATATGTTGTTTTTCCAGTTAGACAATCAGATGGATTCCATTTTGCTTCCGTATAACAACCAATCATTCCATTGTGCCTTAAGAATAATAAAATGATACAAACAACTGTTGTCAGTCAAAGACAAGAGACAATACTGTAATAAAGGCTTAAGCACTTGTTCTTAAAAAGTTACTTAAGTGTCTTGAAACCGGTATTCAAATTGTTTTTCAATGATTGATTTTTGCAACCATTTGTTTGTGTTTTCAGTGTGAACAGTTGAGAGCACATGACCTGGTCTTTGTTAAGTTATTAGAGCTCCAAAAAAAATGTCTCTTTTCAATCCCAAATTACAACCGAACATATCTCACTCATCCACACTGTTTTGTCTTTTTCGCCAGGTTTTGAGATACCTATGCAACCCGCATCATTCTATACTACAATACATACTGTACATACTCAGTATTACATTAGTCTTCAAAGACAAGACAAAAAAAATCAACTGCTATATTTATGTCACTCTATTTCATTATGTGGCACTAAACACAGGCATGTAATAAAATTCATGCAGAATACGTGAGGTTATGGGCTGTCAGTTTATAGTAAATGCACTTTTTTCCCCCATCTTTGCACTGGAGTACCTGTGAAATTTCTAATATTATATGCATATTTTGAAATCATATAAACAGAAATTTTACTTGACATGAGCTAAAACTAATACCTTCTATTTAAAGCTATTCGTTCCTGATGTCAAACAAACAGTCATTACGACAATTTACCTTTGTCTTAATAGGTATAATCTTCTGCCATTGCGATACCTAATCATCTCCTGAGACTTCTTCTTCCTTCCTTTCTTCCTAATTTTCTTTTTTTTTAAATACAATGAAATGAAACTGGCTTACTGGAAAAACAAAGTCCAGCAAACAAACCAGCTGTAAATTGTTAAGATCAGAACAAAGACACTCAAAGCAACAATGTGCCATAAATGACGTAGGCACCAGCTGTGGCATGAGCTTTAGGAGTGGTGCAGTAACATGAGTATGTGCAGGAGTTATTTCTCACAGTTTCTGCTTCTTGCTGTGTGCAGGGTTTTCTGCAATTTGTTTTTCCAACAAACCGGAAAGAACTTTAAAGGAAAAACCAAAGTTGTATTTTTAAAACAGACGCCCTGATGAAGATGTTATAATGGTAAACTATTTCCGACTTTGATCCTTATCTTACAGTGACTGTCAATGTTAAACACGAGCTTATCCGCATTGCATTGTTTGGTAACGCAACAATAACAACATTCAATAGAGAGCAATTAGAAAAACATGAATGGAATGGCGGAAAATGATCGTGAACACTTGAACCTCTAGGCTTATCTTACGGAATCTTTGAATGTGGGCAGGTTGTTTGATTTACTAATTGTACTACAGAAACTGGTAGAACCTGTGTGAGCGGTTTCCCGTTGCAATCATTATGGGGAAAATAAAAATAGCATTATTCAAGTAACTTGCAGGAAACTGAAAGTTAACATAAAAACATTTAAAATGCACTTGTTTGTGAATTGCAAACTTTTAATTAGCTGCAAACAAAACAGCAGAAATGTAAATAACAAACTTAAAGTCTTGGTAGTAAAACTGGCAGATTGGCAGCCAGCGTGTTGAAGTTTACTGGATGTGTGTTGACAGTGTGTGAAATCAGCAGAAGAGTGCAATGATTCCACTTTATGTCACTTCTGTCTGGACCTTTTTGTTCAGTGTCTATTTTACTTTAATTTGTCAAATTATTATCAAATT
This sequence comes from Brachyistius frenatus, assembly GCF_029030835.1. Classification (NCBI taxonomy): domain Eukaryota; kingdom Metazoa; phylum Chordata; class Actinopteri; family Embiotocidae; genus Brachyistius; species Brachyistius frenatus. The sequence continues at coordinate 4,105,143 of NW_027210610.1, read as the reverse complement.
ATTGTTTCATTACAAAACAAAAAAAGGCCCAAAACAAAATTTCAGTGACACTGTTACACCGTTTTACACAAACTGAGGAGATCCATTTTTAATTAAACAAACAATAATAATTCGTCCAGAAAAGGACCGAGAGGATTTAGAATTACAGCCTCGTGGTTGTTTGCCTCCACCAACCAGGCAAATTGCAATTTACAGCAATGTCTGTCCAGACTCATTTATGTCGTGAGGCTTTGCAGGAATTTAGCCATTCTGATAGAGCACGAAGTATCCATGACAGCAGACAACGCTTCAAATATGGATTTTGCTGCAAAGAAGCTGCAAATTATAAAAAGTGGATGCTTCACCACATTTTCAGCCCGACAGCACAGAAGATCTGCAGTAAACACAGTCTCAAGGTGGACACCCAAGATTAGTGTCACCAGTTCAGTATCTGACTAAATGTGAAATATGATCACAATCTCCCTATCTCTTCCTCTGGTAATGTGTAATGGTTGACCTCTGACCTTTTGGATATAGATTAGGATCACTTCTACCATTGAGCAAATTTTCCCCTAAAACCTAACAAACAAACAAAACATGTTTCACTAATGCACTCTGATTCGCTTACAAATGCCGTGTAGTCTGCAAACACTACACTGATACAACACCATAAATAAACGAATATGTTTTGTTTTGCAAATACAAAAACATATTTCTAAGACGTCACGCTTCAAAACAAGCACAAAAAAAAATATCCAACAAAGACAGAAAAATATCACAAGACTTTTGGAACAATCTCTCCACCATCAGTGTGCTGAGATTTTCTTATTGGCCTATGTAGTTTGCCCTCCACAGCAGCAGGTGGCGCTATGAGTCAATTTAAACATGCCAACCAGGTGGATTATTGAAAGAATCAATATCCCACCTGCTGGACCGCGGAAGATGTCAGACATGTTTAGTATGCTTAGTTATTCACTTAAGCATCACAGTTTAAGACAACAGTTCTGTTGTGGTATTAATAAGTAGAAAATGACAGTGGATATGAGATCAAAGTAAATCTAAATCAATTATTTCCAAAACAGTCCTATTACAACTCCAAAATTCCAATCTCTAAATAAAAAAAAAAAGTTTTGATCACTACCACCTAAGTGACTGAAGATAAAGAGTCATTTGCATACAATGTACAGACTTAATGTTAACTGTGGTCGTTTGATTGTTCGTGTTGATGAATAATGTCTTACTGAGTGAAATTTGTTTGGATCCAATCATCCATAATCTCTGAGGACCCTAATGACTGCAAAAGAAACCATTTAAAAGCTGTGAAAACTTACTTTTTTAACGATGTTTATTTTTTTGAGTAACAGTATCCTGTGAGAGCATATTATTTCCATACAGTGTTGGAACAGTTTCGCTTTATTCTCCGCGGAATATTTCTGTATTTGTGTTTTTTGTCAAAGTTCTTTTCACAGGTTTGAAGTGGGCATCTCTCTGAGGGAAAAGGATGATGTCACTTATGTGCACAATAATCAGGCTTTAGTAAAAACCGAATAAATGAGGGCAGTAACGGGGTTGACTTTTACACTCTACAATAGCAGATCAGGGTTTCCGTTTTCATAACTAAACTCTTACTAATGAAATATTATATAATGTACACCGTCTTAAATCTGGGGGACAGTCACCTGTAATTTGGCTGCTCAGTCTGGCCACAAGATGGCAATATCACATTATCTGGGATTAGTTTGCCTCCTTAACGAAAATGTAACTACATACTGATTTCAATCAAGCGTTAATTGAATATTTTCAAGAATTAGAAGGTAAAACAAGTTTTTCAGTGACAGAAAGAAGAGGAGGAAGACTAAAGTCAGGCAGATGCAGTGTCACATAGGGTAAGTGTAAGTGAGAGAGTGAGTGCGTGTGTGCGTGCGTGTGTGCGTGTGTGTGTGTGTGTGCGTGTGTGTGTGTGTGTGTGTGTGTGTGTGAGAGAGAGAGAGAGAGAGAGAGAGAGAGAGAGAGAGTGGGGAGACGGCAAAAAAACAAAAAACGGAGTGTTAAAAATCTTGAGATCTGAGAAAGCCTCCCAGTCTGTCTGCTGTGAGTGGAAGAAGCAGGACCTCACACACAGAAGGTTTCTGATTCAAGTTCAAATGAGGATCTGGCTCTATTAAACATGGATTTCCAGCAGCTAACGTGGCCTGAATGAAATTCAAAAAGGACAGCGGATGGCTGTTGGAATAAATGCACGATGGAGACGTTTGCCAGTCACTGCTTTGTTTGGATACTTCTGAGAGGAATCTGTTGTCTGGTGAGTTCAAACCAATGGTGGGTTTAAAACAAATGCCTTCACAGTCATTGTTAGGAAAGTAATAATGTGCATTTTATATGACTTCTGCAAGTATTTCCTGCTATATTTTACAATGAATTATTGCACCATTTGTAACTGCAAGGTATTTTTGCCGTTTTAAATGCCAAAATACATTATGCCGCATGAATTTAAACAGTATTGTGTGTACGTTTGATAAAGTACGTGATTAACAATGCTTCTCAAAAGCTAACACATATCAATGCTAATATAGTTTTAAAGGCACAGTTCTTCACAATAAGTACTTTTACCACAATTAAGCAGCATTTGTATTTTTCATTGAGGCATTCCTAATTTAAGTAATTGTGAGAAAATATTTTCACAGCAGTCTTAATTGACCAATTTTAAATATATATGACACGTTTTTGTGATAGATTGAGCTTAAAATAGGTGTTACAAGGCGATGTAGTAAGTATTAACTGATGCCAATATGCTCAGCCTCTCTGCTCTGTTTGGTTTATTTTCTCATGGAGTCAACGTTTAATTTCCGCCACGGTTTTCTGTCTAGGTGGTTCTTGGACATCACCAAACGCACGGCAACTTCACCTTCAGCAAAAGAGCATCACCTGAACTCGGCAAAGACCGAGCAGCTTCTGCACAGAGGAACTGGGTGCTTCAGACCAGGAGTCTGATTCAGAACAGCAAACTACCCGGTAATCCCCTCGTCCCGCTTTCAAAGCAGGGACTTTGGGAAATACTCGGAGGAAACCCTCCGTCACACTCCAACCCATCCTTAAAGATGAAGATCCAGCCCGTCGTGAAAGTTCACGGAGCAGCCAAACTGTCCCGGACGTTCAGTTGGGGTGACTTCTACTCAAACATCAAGACAGTCAAACTGAATTTGCTGATAATGGGAAAGATTGTGGATCACGGGAACGGCTCTCTCGGCATCTACTTCCGCCACAACACCACGGGCGTGGGCAACGTGTCCGTCAGTCTCGTCCCACCCGCGAAAGAGGTGGAGTTCGACCTGGAGCGCCAGAGCGTTGTCAATCCCAAGGACTCGAAGACGTTCAACTGCAGGGTGGACTACGAGAAGACGGAACGCAACAAAAAGGTGATGCTGTGCAACTACGACCCGTCGAAGACATGCGCCCAAGAGCGAACCCAGAGCCACGTCACCTGGATGTGCTCCAAACCTTTCCGGGTCATCTGCATCTACGTGTCTTTCTACAGTACGGACTACAGGCTGGTTCAGAAAGTCTGTCCGGACTACGGCTCCCCGAGTTCAGCCTACCTGCCCGCAGGTTGAACAGAGGTCACGTCAAGGACACCGAGAAGGATGCTTTCAATAGACACACGTACGGAAACACTGTTCAAACGGGGCATTGTTTTGAAAAGAAATTCCGGCGTTTCTCTTGAAAATCTAGTCTTAGAATATTCCAAATACTGTAAAAAAATGTGTTTTTAGTGCAATATGTTGCTTTATATTACATATAAGAGATGTATTAGACTGTTTTTTGTTTTTTTTAAATGAAATGTGTATAATTAGCAGTGTGACTAGTTATACAGCGTAATGATTGATCTGATTGGTTATTTTCTTGACTAATCCAGCAATTGTCTGGTTTTTATGAAATGACAAAAAAAAGTATCCGACATAATCTTTATATCATTTGTTGAGTCCAGAGAGATTTAGTCCACCATCAAATAAGAAAAATAAAACCAGAAAATAGGTGGGTTAGAATTTTCTCCTTTTTTAAAAGACTGACTCAAACAATTAATCCGTTATTACAATAGCTGCCGATTCATCTTCTAACGATCAATTAAATAATCAAGCGTTATATTTTTGGTCTGCCTAAAATTTCTCCCCTAATCCTTTGCTGGAACTAAAGAACGTCCTTGAGTGTCCTGTTTGTAACACTGAGAGAGTCGTACTATTGCTAATCAGGATATTGCTAAACAAACACTTTTACTCCACCACCACTTTACAGGATCAAGTTTGAAGCGTTTACATTTTTTTTTTTTTTTTTTTTTACAAACCGTGTTACAGGGTTAGAGGGGATGCACGTGTAACACTCTTAATTTTCCATTCTGGTTGTACACGTTTGTCATACGTCATCCTCGCTCTCGCATGCATTTCCTAACGATCTGCGCTGTATGTTGATCAATCAAATATAAACACCATTAAAATCAAATCTACCAGCTGACGCTTCGATGATTTCTGGAAAGCTCCTCGGAGAAAACGCTGCGCCGAGGCAGCCGAGTGACAACGCACGTTTTTTGTTTGTTTGTTTGTTTGTTTTTGTTTAAAAACCTTCTGGGGCCATCGCAGATTCAATAAACCCACTTCACGGGGAAACTGCAATATCTGATTTCTTGGTAGAAAGCGGAAAGAAAATATTTATTTATGGTTCTTTATACAAAACTCGTCCACGCAGAAGTTTAGAACCTCACGTCGGCCACAAATGATACAGGTTTAAGCCTAAAAGGTGTTGTTAATATTCTAACATTAAACCCACATTAATAATAAAATAAAGCATGTCCGTTGCTGCCCACGTGTTCAAAACCGCCTAAACCTAAAACATTGTTATTGCATTTCAAAGTTCTTGGATCAGCAGGCCCAATTTTGAGGTACATTTGATGCTACTTCATACTTTCACTGCTCTACATCTCAAAAGGGAAATATTGTACCTTCTACTCCATTGCATTTATCCGGTAGCTTTAGTTGTTTTTCTTAAGACAAAGATTTGACACAATGGATGATGTGACAAGCTTTTAAAATGCAGCACGACGGTGCAACCCGAACCTTCGACCCTTCTGTGCTCAAACGTTACGTCCGGCTGGAATGGAAATTTGGACCCCGAGATTCACGATTAATCACTTCATTAAATTAAAACATCAATATGGATATGACCATAAACAAGAAAACGAAAAACTTTTTTTTTTTTTTTAAACTATATTATTGTTGGTTGTGGACACGCAGGTCCTTCACCATCCACCAGGGGGTGTTGCAGCACCCTACGCACCTTTACTTCCCATAACTTTGTATTTGACTGTAGGTAGTGAAGATAATTTCCCCACTTTTTTATTCTGTTGGGTAGTTTTATCTCCAACTGGAAGGGCACTCAGACAGAGCATACAGCTGCCAAGGCCAATAGTCCGGCCTTTTATTACGTTTAAATCTGCAACCGCTATTGTTGTCTGGATTTACTTCAAAAACTATTAGAATGATGTCACAATATGCTGGCGCCAAGCTAAAGCCTCACATCTCCGCAAAGAGTTTCAGAAATGTAAATGGAGCCCGAGATCTAACTCAACTGCGCGATTCCTGCGACAAAGCAGAAGCTAAGGTGTTCACGTTCTTCTTTGCCACGACGGGAAAGTAGGAGGAGCTTGTTTTAGATGACGCAAAAATCAAATTGATGACAAATGGCGCATGAACTGCGATGATCTGCAGGCATTTAGGGACATTCAGTTTCGCGTAACGCCAGTTTAAGGCTGCCGTCGAAGGAGTGAAACCAAACTCTTGCATAATTTCAAAACCTGCTCTGACCCTTACAAAATAATTGATACATGCAATAAAACCCTACTTCTATACAGTCTCCCAATTCATTTCTGGGTTTTTTTTTTTGGTTTCATGCGACAGCGAACACCAACATCGCACATAATTCATACAAAAATACTCGGGCAACGTTTTCATTGCATTCAATACAAAATAGTTGTGGTTTATTCTGTTGGGAACAAAAAAATGGCAACAGCTAAGTGTCACTTCTCATATCGGCGATATCTACAGGAAAGAAACAACAATGGTTCCTTCTATGAATTACCATTTTCCACAAGGTCAAAAATGATAACTTCAAATGTTTTTAATGTGGTATGCCTTGGTGTGCATTTTTTTTTCACATTACGTCTATTCTGAACATTAAAACGTGTTCATTTCAATTTCAATTTCCCTTCAGTCTTCATGCCTGCAAAGAAAAAAAAGATCTGTCCACTTTTTTCTATTTCCCCGTTTGAAAATGCTCGTTTTACACAGCTTCAAAAAACACTGGTGTCTGTACAAATTCCTATGAAAAAAATAGAAATGACACTTCTGAGGAAAAGAAAAAAAAACAAAAAAACAAAAACAAATACGAAATCCGTCATAAAAGAACATCCACATGCCTGATTGAACCCTAATGTTAATTTGTAACCATTTCTTGACGTTTACTCCCTCCCTTTGTTTGTCTGTTGACACCTTTGACATTATTTTCTCCCAAGGGCATACAAAGACAGATCAGCGCACAAAATACAATTTCCCCCAAGAGTGACATCCAGTTGTGTGTTGCTATTTTCTGTATCCTCTTTATGTTGTTTTTGTTTTGTTTTTTTCCTGCCATTTAAAAAAATAAAAAAAATGAAAACGGACGCAGATGAAGCTTGAAGAGTTCTATACAGGAGTACACATGTTGCTTTTGTCGCTTGCTGATAAATCTTCTTAAAGGGTTCTTGTTCTTGGTGGTCCAGCTGGGTCTTCGGTCCATGAAGCTTGCCTCAGTGTGTGCTTGCCTACAGTATTTCTACCTCACTGCTGGTAAGGGTTGACGACGAGTAACTTCTGACTTTAGTGCAATGTTTCCCCAACTTTCTTTGGGAAAAATATTTTGATGATTTTGTCCCATATCTGCTTTTTTTTTTTTTTTTTTTTTTTTTTTTTAATATTTTATTTTACTAGCCCTTGGTTGTGTTTCTTGGGGTGGAGAGGGGGGGCTTTTAGTTTGTGACTAACAGTCTCTTTTCACCTTCTGCTTTAGTCCCTGACGGACCCACGTCTCCTTTACTTTGGGCACTTCTCCGGCTGCTCTACTCTAAACACTGAGAACAGAGCGAAAAGAAGCCTTACGATAAAAATGGATACTTAAAAAGACTTTATCTGCGGAAGGCCTCCGAATTTCCAGACAGTTGGCTCTTCTTGGGTTAATGTGTCCAGTTCTTCCTCCCCGAACGGATTCCGAAGTAGGATGTCGAAGGATTTAGGTTTCACACACAGAGAAAGAGCACAATGTCAGACCTCGCTGAGCCGGGGCCCGAGGAGAAAGGGGAGGGGTGTTGTGTTTTTGTTTTTTTTGTGTGTTTTTTGTTTTTTTTTTTTGTAAACAACAAACATCCACTTCACGAGCCCACCCGTCCCTCTCATCCATCTGCTCCTCTTCCTCCTTCTCCTCTTCCTTCTTCTTTGCTCCATCTTTAGAAGAGACTAAAATACAGCAGGTTCTTGATGGGGCAGAAGAGGGAGATTCAGGGTAGGCTGTAAGGTAGTGTAGCAAGTAACAGCAAAGTGGGAAAGGTTGTACCTGTGTGTTTCAGGAGGGGGGGGGTTTCTGTGTGTGTGTTCTTTTTGTGTGTGTGTGTGTGTGTGCGCGCGCGCGCGTGGGACGACTTGCTGCGAGGCTGTTAGGATTGTTTGAGGCGCTTGCGTGGGGGTCCGAGGAAAGGGCACTGGGCAGAAGCAAGGGAGCGGTACGCTTCGGCCACCAGGTGCGGATGAGACGCGACCATGGACTTCCAGCCCGCCGTCTCCATCACCTCGGCCGCATGGCTGCGGGATGAGATGCGAGGGGAAGAGAAACGGAGAAGCAAAAAAAAAAAAAAAACACAAACAAAAACAAACGCAAATTAGTTCAGGAAACTTTGGTTTGTACAAACAAATAAATATACAGGGGTGATTGATTTCATGATTAGTGTCTTCGTCGCTGCATAAACCTGAGTACGAGACAAAATTAGTTTAAAACAAAAGTTCTTTTTTTTAAATTATTATTATGGGTTGTCTAAAAGTTCCTAGGTGTGTTAAGCGTGAACCCCGCTTTCTCAATTCGACTTCAATTCGCCCGTCAATCATTCGATTGCGCGCTCATCCCGTCGCAGTTTAGAGGGAGAGGGTGGATCCCGGGTTAAATATCTGCAGCTGCAATTGACAAGACGTCCTAGAAATGCCTCACAAGCAGACTCCTGGTAAACGTCACCTATTATTAATGCTCCCTAAACGCGGGCTGTCATTAAGATGCCAGCCAGGTGTCTGCACACAGGGAGTCCAGAGACTGAGTCGAGACGAGGAGGGAGGAGGTTCGAAACGAACTAAGAGGCGAAATGTACGGTTGACTTCCGAGGACCGGCGAGTGTGCAGAAAAGGGGCCGGAAACCCGATCGGATGCGACGACGGGCTCTTCGCTGCGCGTGAACTCACTAGTTGATGAAGTCGACGGCCTGCGTTTTGAGCTGGTCGGCGCTGTGCAGGTCGGCCAGGATGAGGATCTCGGCAGCGTTTTCCACCGACAGACTGGTGCAGAGCGCGTCCTCGCACATGACCTTCAGTCTCTCCAGGGCGTACTGAAAGAGATGGGGCGCAAGCACATACGTACGGTTTTTATTTATTTTTCGATTTATTCTTCATCAGTATTCACGCGGCATCTGCTGTGACAGTTCAGGTTGTGTTCGCAAAGATTATCGCGGCGCTCAAAAAGAAATGCGCCGTCTGCCCCCCCGCCCCTTCTCCGGTCGTCCGTGAGGTCACACTTCTAACGCGGATGAATGTATCCAGTTTTTTTAAAGCTACAAACAAGAGGACCATAAAATAAACATTTTCGACGCGCGACCTTCCGAGAGAAACCGGGTCTCAAAGTCCGTCTCCCGTCGGACTTTGAGACCTTTTTTTTAATAAAAAAAAATAATAAAAAAAAGCCGAGACGGTCATGACAATCCACAATATTCTAATTCATGAAATGTGTCTTTGCCTAACGACGGACGCATTACTCAAAGACAGACAGACGGAGCTGCGGATCTCTGCACAGTTATGTCCTCAAACACTGATGAGGTCGTAACGGTGCTGAGCTGGCGTGGAGTTTGGAGCGTAGTGAGTGGCGCGCTCCCTCCCCCTCTCCCTCCCCCTCTCCCCCCCCCCCCACCTCACACACAATCATCGGGAAAAACAGTAGCTGTAAAACTTTGAATTTAGTTTTCAGAGCCTTACAAATCTGTAATCATTTTTTGTTTTTTTTCTTCTTCTTCTTCTTTTTTTTTAATAAACAGGATTTATTCAGTCCAATAAACATCCGTGAAGTCAACAAGAGCTGCATGATGATTGTATTTCATCCCATTATCGCGCGCAGGGAGCCAACGGGAACTCGGCCGGAGGGAGTTCCGGCCTCCGCGGTCGGGCCTTCGCCGGCGCAACCGAGAGGGACGCAAAATGCGGGGGTACGAGCCCCCGAGCACGTTTCACGGGAAAGTAAACGAGGCGCCGCGTTGCGAGCCGCTATCCGATCCTTCCCGAACGCGTCCGCAGAGTTTAGGTTCACACTACCTTGTCGGCGGCTGCGAGCAAGTCGTCGGCCATCTTGTCCAGGTTGGGAGCCTTGTCTGTGTAAATGAAGCACATCATCTCTTTGAAAACCTCCGGCTCCACATCGTTAATTTCCACGCGGTTCTGACGAGACACAGGAGAGACGGGGGTTAAAAGGGTTAAAAGGATTTCACAACAACACCGGCTTCGACTTCGCCGCATCCTTTCCGTTTTTCTGCGTCTTTGCGTAACACCATGAAAAGAGCAGCCATTTAAACAATTTTTTTTTTTTTAACCCTGATACGTACGGATTTGTGAATAAATAACTTCGGCTCAGAATTGTGCAGCGTTGAGTACTTTGTTTGGGAAATGCATTTTTATTCAAATACTGTAACCCTACTAGGCCGAGTCTGCTGCGAGCGTGAACACAAAAGCGACGTATTTCCATTTCTAATACGCCGCCTGTTTTAGGGTACAGCACACCAGAGTAACAGCCTCGTTATCGCTCCCTGCGAAATCATAATTTAGGCCTTTCTATTTTTTTTTTATTTTTTTTTTTAACTACTTAGATTAAATAAAGTCATACAAACGGGGTCAAATATTATGGAAAGTTTTGAAAATTCATTTGTAAAAAAAAAAAAAAAAATGTCTGTGAATTCCCTATGTGACATCACTCCAAGGATCAAAGGCCTAAAAACAGTTCGCCCGGTTTCACTTTAGTTTGGATTCTGTGATTTGTTTGTGAAAAGTAAGAGAGTCTTATGTTTTGGATGGGCTTTCAACAGCTGCGATTAGTACTGATAATATGTCGAATATTTGTGCTTCGCCTTACTGCAGCTTTTCTTGCGCATTCCCTCCCGTTCGTGTTAAATATACCTTAATTACCGAGCGAAATGTTTTACGTTCCACAAAAGGTTGCCGCGCCAAAAAAAATGGCCGCGGTATAAAAAAAAATAAACAAATAAAAACATCTGGGCAACGACTCCTGCAATTTCATTTCTTAGTCACGTGTGCAGAAATGAAAGAAGAAGAAAAAAAAAAAAGCAATTCTCTGCTCCTGCAGCTTTGTCAGTGAAGGATAAATGCTGACCCCCCCCCACACACACACACCCCTACCCCCCAAGTACGACAGGACAATCGCCTCTCAGGCGCGCCGTCGTTCAGTTTCACCAAACAGCTCCGCGCCGCAGCCGTCCGACGGCAAACAGTCCTTCACTCGCTTTAAACCCTCGACAGCGCAGTGGAGGAACCGGAGCGTCGGAGCCGCCGAGGAACAAAACGGATTCGTTTCCAAGAGTAAGAAAAGCTCCGGGACCTCGGGCTCACCTTTTTGCTCTCCTCCATCTCGTGTTCGAACATGGCGCTGAATACCGGGGAACGGGCTGCGGAGCAGGAACAGGAAACATGTTCAGAAATTGAGGGATCAAGCTACAGTCAGAGGGCAAACTAAAAAAAAAAAAATAAAAAGGGGGCAAACTAAAACAAAAACATGAAACATGTCAGTTACACCCTTAGACAACAAGGTAAGCAATGAAACGAGACAAAAAAACAAAAACAAAAAAAAGGGACGGTACGAACGGGCGCCGTCCCGAGTCCTACCTGCCAGGATGGCTTTGTGGGCCTGAAACTCCTGTCCGGCCACGCACAGCGAGCAGTCCGTGAAGCGCGAGTTCTCCCACAGGCCGCCCAGCTCGTCCGCGAGCCGACAGTCGGGCACCTTCACCATGTTCATGGTGTTCTGACCGGATATGTTGACCGAGTCCTGCACCACGCTCACCTGAAGGGAAAGCAGAGTCAGCGAAATGCCGCGCGCAACGTTACGAGAAAAGGGGCGTCGGCCGAGCGTCCGGGCGTACCTCGCAGAAGAGCGTGAGCTTGTCGTCGGGCAGGAGGCCGTTGGCCTCATCGAGGAGGAAGTCTCTCCGGATGAACTTTTTAAAGCCCCAGTCTTTTCCCTGAACGAAGCGATACGCCCTCTGGCTTTCTGCAGACACACAGAAGTCACAAAAAAGGGGGGGGGGGGTTCAGTCCGCGCGTTCAGCGACCCCCTCCGCGCGTCCGTCTACGTTCGTATATGTCGTCCTCACCCATGGCTTTGGTCTCTTCTCCCTTGGCGTTGAGGATGGAGAACTTGAACTTGGCGCGCACCTCGGCCTTCGGACAGCTGACCAGCAGCAGGTAGAGGGACAGGTAATCTTTGCTCTCCTCGTCCAGACCCTTGGGATTAACCCGCAAACACCTGACGGTGACGGAGGGCAGAACACTTAAAGACTCCTGATGAAGACGGTTGATGTATTAAACCAATTGAAATCGAACCCGACTGTGTTGTTATGGCAGGATTGTGCAGAGGATACGCACTGGGCCAATTTATTGATTTGCGGAAATATTTAAATGTTTTCACTCGCTTTGGTACGACCTTTATAAAGCTGTACCAGATGACGCTTATTCTGATCACGTTTGGGATGCACGTACGCCATTATTTTTCAATGTAAAACCTTTTAATTGCTGCTGAAGATGGTGAGCGAAAAGTTGAACTGACGGTAAGCAACTTCCGCCGTTCAAATTTCTGACCAGCTTTTTAGGATCTCGACAAGAACGGTCAACAACACGGCAAGAGTTTAGGTGTTAGATGTTTGCGTGATTGTTTGGAAGAACATTAAAACAAACTTTCTTCACTAAATTGCCGAGTGTGCGTTTCACTTTGACAGGGCGGGATTGTCTTGGGGTTTCCCAATCAGTCCATTTCCTGTGAACGCACCATTTCAGTTTATCATTGGCACCAGAAGAGAAGGTGGAGCTCTTGATGACCTCCCCCATCTCCTCACGACAGAAGCTGAAATTGTTGATGGTCCACATGTAAGAGAACTTCACCACTTTGATCTGGGAAAGGGGGGGGGGAGAAGAAAAAAAAAAAAAGAAGAAATTCAGCAAAACTCGGGCAGATATGTTACCGAGGCAACAGTTCGCACGCATGCGGTGGTTTTACCTGTGTGTAGCACCAGCTCTCGGCCACAGGCCCGCTGGACATTTCCGCAGGGGGAGGGGGACTCGGGACTCTTGACATTGCCAGCGTGACAGACGGTGTTGGGGGCAAGAGGGTGAGGAAGAGGAGGAGGAATCTGTCACTTCCACTCGTCAGTGTTCAGCCCTGACGTCCATCTGCATCGGTGCCCGCCAGATGGAAGCAGCTCGCCCCCTGCAAACAGACAAACGTGAGCGTGATTAATTGGCCGGGCCGCAATTAAAACCCCGTCTCCTTGAAGTTCCTTGAAAACTGTGTTCGTCCCCGCGGCGCATTCTTCTGACACAGAGGCCGCCAATCACGCGCACCACGCAGACAAACACTTGTGGAGACAAGAGCAACGGCTCATTCTTATGCAACACGCAGGCACTGTATCTTTCATTATTCCAGGGAAGACTCGATATCATTTAATTCATGCGGCCACACTGCCTGCTACTGAGGGTTGTCGTGTTGGGGCTGACTTGTCCCTGACGCACTGTGGAGGGGTGGGGGGTGGGGGGCGGGAGTGGGGGTGATGGGGGGGGGGGCAGCAGGAGATCGATGGCCCGTGCCTGTTCCGAGATCAATAGCTGCTGCAATTGCAATTAAGTCTCAAAAACGGTACTGTAAATAAACAAGCTGCCTCCTTGGGCTGCGAAGAAGGGGTTTCTGAGTCACCGGCCAAATCCCGAGTTCCCAAATGACCTTCAAGTCTAAAAAGCCACGCACATTAGTGAAGCACAATTACAAAAACACACACACACACACACACACACACACACACAAACTAACTCTGTCCTCATGTAGAGGCTATTCAACAACGGTGATCACTTTGAGAGCAGAAACTGGTCAGCAGGGACCATTCGATGCCACAAAGCATTTTATTGTCCATAAAACACACCGAGCTGCAACGATGTAAAATCCAAGGTGGAACCGCATTCAAATGATTCAAAATCAATGAGAACTTTATACATTTGCATACAGAATTATTATTATTTTTTTTTTAAATGCGGAATCCTTTAGGATTTGCCTTTGAAATAAACAAGTCAAATAAAGTTGTGATAATTGTTTAAATTTCCCAAATGGGTTGGCGGGATGGTTGTCGTAGAGTGGACAGTCCTTGAAATAAGTCATTTAAACTAGGGCTGCAATCAACAATTATTTTTTACAGATTAATCTGTTGATTATTTTATCGTGTAATCCTTTAGTTGTTTGGTCTGTAAAATGCAGAACAATGTGGACCAGTTTTTGCAAAAGCCAAAGAAGCCTAAAATGTCTTGTTTTTTTTTCCTGACAAAAAGTTATTCATCTTGTTATCAAGGAGGTCGAAAGAAACCAGAAAATATTCACATTTAGGAAGTTTGTTATCTGAGAATCTTTGCATATTTTCATTTAAACAAATGACTCAAAACAACGAATCAGTTATCAAAATTGTTGATTCATTTTCTGTCGATCACCTACTTGATTTATCGACGAATCGTCGCAAGTCTAATTTAAACTATTTGGCATGACTGACCTTAAACTTGCTCAACAAATTTCCAACAAATGTGAAATCCACATTCGATAAGATTTTTCTATAATGGATATATAGATATTATATGAATGTACTTTAAATCTATTCTTTTTTTATTGCCATCTAATCCCATGAAAAGACCAAAAGAAGCATACAGTATATTGCTGGTGTAGCCAAAGACTGATTTAACTTACTCCTCCAGTCCTCCATTGTTATCCAGAAACAACAACAACAACAACAACAAACTATCAGTGAATCACACTTGTTGCACCGGGTGTTATGAGTGAGTCATTCAAACATAAAATGTCCTGTTGCCATAAATATTCATGAAAGCACCAGTGGATTAATCCACCGCTGAAACCAGTACCCAGCAAATGCACTAATTATGCGTGGGAAGCCGTTTTTATGAATTTATTTAGGTCTTTTTAAAATTTGAACTCTACGGTATATTTGTTTGTAAAGATTTAGTGTCCGTGTTTAGTGAAACAACACGCTCGGGCACCAAGTGCAGGCTTGAAAAACCAACATCGGGAGACAAAAATTGTCGTTTTGGTGATTTAAATCGTACATTTTAAGATCACATGAAATGCAACAAACATTTTCATTTCATTCGAAACAGAAACATAATTACGGACCCTGGTGGGTGCCGGGAATGACTCCAGCCACCGGCGGCCATCAACAGAAGGAACTTCAAATGAAAGCTGTGAATATTACCCGATGCAAACGGGACATTTGGTTTGCTGCCGAATTATATTACGCAACCTCGCGTTAGCAGCATGAACAGAGACGTCTGTCACACTAGAACAATTTCCCAAATGCCTTGGTGCCGTTTTGTCGTCATCTCCTGGAAGTGTCCAGGTAATCTACTTTCAAAGGATTTTCGACAAAAACAAAACCGTCTTCATTTTGTTCACTCCATCACACCGACACGACACAACTCTGTTTCCTTTCTGGCGCTCATTTAATCTGTGGCCGTTCCCCCCCACACACTATACAGCATCTTATTATATTTCACCTCTCCATCAGTCGCTACATTTCTCACACACACACACACACACACACACGTCTCTATCCCTTCATCCATAACTTCAATTCAAAACGCAGTGTAACAAATTGTGACGGCTGCGAGCTGAGCTTTCTGTTCCTGATGATTACACTGAACGAAGGTGATACATTGACAGCGAAGCTGCTAAGAGGCTTTGTGAATTTTCGAGTCGGAACAGACTGAAAACCGGATTCACAGCACACTTTACAAAAGACCTGAACAGATTTCAGGAGTCCAATGATGTAAAATGGATTGTTTTTAAGGCCTCTTTGTATCAGCCAAGCAGATAAAAGATACCCAACCTCGAAAGGGAAAAAAAAAAAAGAATAATGCTTGTGTGACTGAAGTAATCTAAAGCTCCAATTATATCCCCTCAGTCTCTCCAACGCAGCACAATGCATATCAGCAGCTCAGTCCGGCATCAAGACTGTCTTTGACAAAAAAAAAAAAAAAAAAATCCCAATGAATGAAGAGCCAACCAATCTTCTCGATCCCCGGTGGCAACTGGTAAGATGGAGGTAGAAGAGGATAAAAGGAAGGAGGGACGGAGAGAGAAAATGAAAAGTAAAGTGATAGAGAAGCCAAATGGAAAAACAGGTGGCGAATGAAAGATGGGAGCACCGTCCGAGGAACCATTCGCCGAGATAAATTGCCACCAAAAGAGGTTAGATGGAGACAAAAGAAAATCAAACAGGGGCCCGAGAGAGAAAGAGAGAAATCAAATACGGGTCCGGCAGCAGTGGACCGAGACGAAGACGCACGCTGCGTGGGAACTTCAGCCGGCTCCTCTTCATCAAGCTACGACACAGAGAAGACTTAAGGCATTTCAATAATCGTGAAACATACAAACGCGTGTCGGCCTTTGAGCTCCGAGTTGTAATCTTTGCGGTTTTGTTGGTGGAGGGTTTCGGGACAGAGGGTGTTGCATGCTGTACAGGTAGAAGCAAATTTGTCGTATTGGGCCGTGTAAATAACATGAAATAATACAAAAACAAGCTGCAACAACCTAACTCTGAAAGATATTTAGATCAAACATGATTTGGTTTAGAAAAAAAGCAAAAGACGAATCACCTTTAGGAAAAGGTCAACGCGGCAAAGAAATGTGATTCATCCTCAGCCGAAATTCCTCCCCCCCCCAAACAATTAACACGCTTGTCACCAATATACACGAGTTATCCGTCTCCGACCATCTGAGTAAAAAGGTGAGACGAGGCTTTTAAAAGAAAAAGGAAACCTGCAATCAAAACCCATCACAAATATCTAATAATAATCTATTCAAAATCTGGGAGATCGGATAGAAAATAAAAAACATTGTGAATCCTTTAATTAATCACAATTTTAGAGAGAAGCAAAGCGAGTGTTTTGACTTTTCCACCGTAACGCACCAAACTTTTAAAGCACGGCTGGAACAACTCAAGGTGATATTAGTGGTCACAATAACCCAGTAACTTTGAGATCAGACGTGTTGCCACAGCTGAGCAACATCACGCAACTCTTTTATCACCGAGCCCGACTTGTTAGAACAGATTTGACTGAGAGCGAGACAGCACAGTAACAAAGCCAGAAGCAGGAAATCCAAGAGTCAGGGCCACGGGAACAAAGACTTCTGATCTGTCGGTCAAAAAAAACGTAACGCGTCTACAGTGGGTACGGAAAGTATTCAGACCCCTTTAAATTTTTCACTCTTTGTTTCATTGCAGCCATTTGCTAAAATCAAAAAAGTTCATTTTATTTCTCATTAATGTACACTCAGCACCCCATCTTGACAGAAAAAAAACAGAAATGTAGAAATTTGTGCAAATTTATTAAAAAAGAAAAACTGAAATATCACATGGTCATAAGTATTCAGACCCTTTGCTGTGACACTCATATTTAACTCACATGCTGTCCACTTCTTCTGATCCTCCTTGAGATGGTTCTACTCCTTCATTGGAGTCCAGCTGTGTTTAATTAAACTGATTGGACTTGATTAGGAAAGGCACACACCTGTCTATATAAGACCTTACAGCTCACAGTGCATGTCAGAGCAAATGAGAATCATGAGGTCGAAGGAACTGTCCAAGGAGCTCAGAGACAGAATTGTGGCAAGGCACAGATCTGGCCAAGGTTACAAAATCATTTCTGCAGCACTCAAGGTTCCTAAGAGCACAGTGGCCTCCATAATATATATATATATATAGATATTTAATGTACTGTATATATACTGGAAGCTTTTCTATTATATTATTCTATTCTATTATTATTATTTTATTCTATTGTTTCTATTATTGCTCCTGGATGACCATTAATAAAGTATATACCTACCTACCTACCTACCTAATCCTTAAATGGAAGAAGTTTGGGACGACCAGAACTCTTCCTAGACCTGGCCGTCCAGCCAAACTGAGCAATCGTGGGAGAAGAGCCTTGGTGAGAGAGGTAAAGAAGAACCCAAAGATCACTGTGGCTGAGCTCCAGAGATGCAGTAGGGAGATGGGAGAAAGTTCCACAAAGTCAACTATCACTGCAGCCCTCCACCAGTCGGGGCTTTATGGCAGAGTGGCCCGACGGAAGCCTCTCCTCAGTGCAAGACATATGAAAGCCCGCATAGAGTTTGCTAAAAAAACACATGAAGGACTCCCAGACTATGAGAAATAAGATTCTCTGGTCTGATGAGACCAAAATGAAACTTTTTGGCGTTAATTCTAAGCGGTATGTGTGGAGAAAACCAGGCACTGCTCATCACCTGCCCAATACAATCCCAACAGTGAAACATGGTGGTGGCAGCATCATGCTATGGGGGTGTTTTTCAGCTGCAGGGACAGGACGACCGGTTGCAATTGAAGGAAAGATGAATGTGGCCAAGTACAGAGATATCCTGGAAGAAAACCTCTTCCAGAGTGCTCTGGACCTCAGACTGGGCCGAAGGTTCACCTTCCAACAAGACAATGACCCTAAGCACACAGCTAAAATAACAAAGGAGTGGCTTCGGAACAACTCTGTGACCATTCTTGACTGGCCCAGCCAGAGCCCTGACCTAAACCCAATTGAGCATCTCTGGAGAGACCTGAAAATGTCTGTCCACCAACGTTCACCATCCAACCTGACGGAACTGGAGAGGATCTGCAAGGAAGAATGGCAGAGGATCCCCAAATCCAGGTGTGAAAAGCTTGTTGCATCATTCCCAAGAAGACTCATGGCTGTACTCGCTCAAAAGGGTGCTTCTACTCAATACTGAGCAAAGGGTCTGAATACTTATGACCATCTGATATTTCAGTTTTTCTTTTTTAATAAATTTGCACAAATTTCTACATTTCTGTTTTTTTCTGTCAACATGGGGTGCTGAGTGTACATTAATGAGAAATAAAATGAACTTTTTTGATTTTAGCAAATGGCTGCAATGAAACAAAGAGTGAAAAATTTAAAGGGGTCTGAATACTCTCCGTACCCACTGTAAAATTGCCGTCAACATGTATGAACGTATACTTGCGGGAGATCTGACACATCCAGCGGCAGGTATGACCGCATTGCAATTTTCCTGACATTTCACTCCCCTGACCGGAAAAAGGAGAAATCAATCTCGGCTCTAAATTAAAGACCGGAGGTATGGAGGCATTTCAGATGGCAATTTCCGAGGGGTGGATGGGAAAAGAAAAAAAAAAAAAAACTGCAACCCTTGTCGAAGTGTCGGTGAACACAATGTCTGTTTCCAAAGCTTTGGTCTTTGAGGACTGCAGTAAGCCACAGACGAACCTTAAAACTATAATTGGTACAGGGACCGGGGATCGATTGCAGAGCTCGCGTTGGGCCTCTGCGGGAGCGATTTCATATTCTGCCCTTGGTCATGGTGCTCCTCCTTTCCTAAAAACTCAATCTCAGAGAGGTATGAACTATTGATTTTGCTACAGCGATCAGCTTGCCTCGCTCTCGTCCCTGACTTTGTGCAGACCCACAATTACACTGAAGGGGATTTGACAGGGCAAAAAAAAAAAAAGCATTAGCACCCAGGCGTCACCTCCTGTCGCTGCTTCCCCACTAAAACCCTGCTCACTCCACCAGGCGTGGGAGGTTAAAGGGAGGAGGAACCTCAATGCATATCTAATGTCTCCAGTCACCTGGCTCACACTGCTACCAACGGTGGAACTCGCAGCGTTGACGTCCAAGGGCAAATACTCCCGCGGGATATAAAAAAAAACAAAAAAACACTGCGAGTAGTTTAGTTATTAAAGCTTTTAAACCTGTTATCGAATCAGATATTCATGTCCTGTGTGAGAAAGGACATTTTTCCAGTGTTAAGATGTTACAGTGTCCTTAAACCGTCCAGTATTTACAATGAAATTGAAAAAGTGGTCAATTCAGTCTGTAACATTCCTGAGAACAAGGCCTTATTTTGAACAACAGTCAAACCAGTGAAACTGATGTGATTCACCTGAATAGAGCGCAGCAAATTCTGAAGCAAGAGTGAAAAGTATGCCGCGTTGGAACTAATCTAACAAGCGCTCAAAAGCCTGATTGAAGTCCCTCCAAGTAAATATAATTTGGTCTGGTCTGCAATTCAAAAAGGCACCAAGCAATTTATGGCTAAGATTGTCTAAATTAGTCCTCGTACTATTCACTAACGTAATGTTGTTAAGACATGTCAGGCGGCCCAACTTTAAAAAAAATAAAAAATAAATTAAAAAAAACTATCCTTAACATTTATTATTACATTGTCAACTAGGGGTGAAACAAAGCTTCGGGACTCCTTTTTATGAGAGACAAACTTAATCACATGCATCGGTAAGTTGAAAACCCATTTAGGATTTACGCTGTTGTTTGTCATCTTGCTGACTACACTTTGTTTTCTGTTTGAAAAGGTCAATTTCTCCTGCGGGTCATCTCACTGAAGATAAACCGGGCTAAACCAAGTTATGGACGGGAGGCAAAAAGATTAACTGAATTATATATATTTATTTTTTATACACTTTATTAATCCCCGAGGGGAAATTTCTTCACTACAGCATGGTAGTATATGGTTATGGTTATATATATATATACATGGTTATATCATGGTATCATGGTATCAGACCGGATATCATCTTAGATTTTGGATATCATAAAATTTGGAGATGTCGTCTTTCCCTAAATTCTAAAGGCCGCGTTACAGTAAATTGAATTGGGTTGGGTACTTGTGCTTTTATGGCACTGACCGAAATGCTTAGAAGATTTGAAGGGCCAAAAAAAAGGCTTTTTAATTCTTTTCAATTAACCCCGTTGGTCATTATAACCACATCACTGATGATTATTTACCACGATTCTCGTTGTAGTCATCCCTAGATATCCAGTCTGTTGTTGCCAGTGCGCCGTACGTCGCTATAGTCTGCTGGGGGAGCAGCATTGGAGCCGGAGACACCAACAGACTTAACAAACTGGTTAAAGAAGGCCGGCTCCATCATCGGCTGCAAACTGGACAGCCTGGAAAAGGTGGTGGCGAGGAGGACGCTGAAGACATTATTATCCATATTGGATAATCCTGACCAGCCTCTCCACCACCTACTGCAGGGACACTTTCTCCAATAGACTCGTCCAGCTCCGCTGTCACAAGGACAGATACAGGAGATCAGTCCTGCCCGCCGCGATCAGACTGTACAATAACTCACCCCTCGCCAAGTCCATCACACAGCAATGACACCATTGCACTGCTTGTTTGTTTGTTTTGAATTCATTGCACTGTTGTTTAGTTTAGTTTATTTCATATTATTCTATTTTCATTGTATAGAATGCGCTTTTTAAAAAAAAAAAAAATCATATTTAACTTTTTTACTACCTCTATTTATTATTGCCATTTTTATTGCTGTAACTTAAACATTTCCCTCTGAGGGATTAATAAAGCATCTATCCATCTATCTTACAATATTGTCGCAATACTTATTAATTTACTCAATTGGATATACTGTGATATTTAATAATGTCCATATTCCCCAAACCCCCACTTCCAAGTCTTCAGCGTGGCAGATTTTTTTGACTCGGCAAAAAGAGACGTGACAAATAAAAGAACTGCAACTTCAGAAAGACGAAGTCTTTACCCCGCAAGTAACAAGTGTATTTTGGTATGAACAAAATGAAAAACCATCGTAACGAGTCTATCTGTAGAGTTGTATTCGATTATTTCAAACACCGATTTCTCATGAACAGTATAGATTAAGAGGTCTCGGCTGTGGAAGCGCGTGTTGTTTTCCTATTTGTTTGTCTCGGGTGGAGGGTTTCTTATCACAATACAAATTTAAAAAAAAAAAACATTTAAAAAAAAAAAAAAGGAATTTGAACACTGAACTTCACTCACCATCATTCACAACCCAAACAATCACACCTCTCTGGTCAGCTAACAGGGTCCTGAGCAGCTTGGTTAAACACATCTTGGTTAAACAAACCACGACAATATGATCACTTTTATAAAAAAAAAAAAAAAAAAAAAAGGAGAAACCAGCTGCGTTAAATGATCCATCACAGTTAAGTGGAAACTAATGAAAAAGTATGATGAAGGCCGAGAACACGAGTCCTTTCAGTCCCGATATCTATTATTCATTCAAATTTAAACCTACTTAACGTGATTGCTTTTCAAGTTGACCCTGTAATAAACTTTGAATATTAGGAAATGATGTTGGGAGGTGAAACTCTCACGCAGGTCTGTTTAACCTGCGAAACAATACAGATCATCGACTCTGGTGTCCCGACTCTGAAATTGTATTATTCTTTAATAATGATAATTAAAGAAGACCACTGTGTTCGTAAAGATTAAAAAAAAAAAAACACAATATTAATGACAGCGTGTGATACTGTGAGAAAGTCCCTGAATCCTGGTCGGTAATCCACAGTCAAACCCCCATTAGCACGGCAGCTACTTTAGCCTCGGTTCCTTGTAGCAGCTAACCTGAGCTACACAAAAAGGTCGGGGGGGGAAACCACCGCGAAAACAGCCATTAATACCGCGACGGAGCCGCTTCCGTTGTACGGTTTGAAGTCTTTAAGCCCTTACGTGGCGGCTTGTGTTTTTTTTTTTTTTTTTTCTCCACTCGTCGACGGACTCACCTTTAATGTTGGGTTCAATTGCAACGCTGGTTGTCCCGAGGTCCTCTGTTGTTGTTAGCTAGCTGTCTGTGAAGCTGGCAGGTCGGGACGTCCCGTCTGGTAAACAGCGCACCCTGCTGTCTCGGAGTGATTTCACAATCACAAGCCCCCGAGTTATAACACCGTGAATTGCATTCATTCATGGTTTTTTTTTTTTTTCCTTTCTTTGCCCGTTTGTACGCTGGTGGAAATTGAATACGAGAGAGAGGGGTTACATCTATCTTTCATCATGAGGGCACGCTGTTGTAGACTAATCTATCCTAATTCAATCAGCGGAGTAGATCATCTACTCTGCAGAGCAAATCGAGCCAAGATTAACGGATATCGACTGCTGAAGGCTGAATTTAATCAAGAAGTGGTAATAATTAAATCTCTGGATTCATCAGCTCGGCGATAATAAATAGCGATAGTAAATCTTTAACCTCTAAATGTTGAAAGTCTTTGGCAGAAACTGAACAAACTTATAATGTTGAGCACTGGATGACGTTTTTATGCTCTTTGGACCAGTTTAACCGAGTTGCTGTCATGAAGTTGCTGCATCTGGTGGACCTTACAAACCCCTTTGCATTTCCAAATCTCATAAAAACAGTATTTACACCTGCTTTAAAATAAAAAATAAAAAATAAAAACTGCATCTGTAGATGTACATTTTAAATGTTTTCCTATGAATGTAAAGTACAACAGATTTTTTTTTTTTTTAACCCAGGGAAGTAATACCACTGAAGCTGGTAGATAAATCTAACAAAACTGTATTTCTTTATTTTTTTTGATAAAACAAAGTAAAGAAATAAAGCAAGAACAAAGATAAATGAAAAATTATCACTCACACTTGTACTCAAGTCATCTTAATTAACAATAGCAAAGCACTGCAGTCCACAAACCAATGCTTGCATTACATACGGATATATACTCGCACACATCCCTCACACAGTATAGTACAGATAATAAGAGAACAAAACTATACAAAGAATAGAAAATAGATAGAAAGAATTCAATATGTTAACAAATACCATTTACAGAAACCGTTATGCACCGATTAACAGGCGTTGTTTATCCAATTGCAGTGTTAAGTCAAATAATTGGCAGTCCAAGAGGTGAAATCAGAGGAAACTAAATGGCGTTGTTTATAAATGATTCACCTCCGCTTTTGAGGGACGACGACATTTCCGCTGGTTGCGATGGGGATTAGGAGCTTTCGCTGTTCCATACGAAGATATTTTTCAATGAGCACTTCCACCGGCACCTTGTCAGTCACATAACCCTGCCTGCAAAATGAAAACACACACACCAGTTAAGTTAAATGTAAGAAATCGAGTACAAAACGTCAAGAGAATTTATAATGTATGCTGACGAGATGTGTGCTGTCATACAGTAGAGGAGTGGTGCAATTAAGAGGGAAATGTCAGGATAAACAAGGAGCTCAATGTTGCCATCTGGAGATCAGTACGGTACAGTGCAGCATTTATTTCTCTGTATTGGACACCACAGTATGAGCTGCTTGATGGCCGAGAGCTGAGGTTTGTGGAGCTCATTATTTATCCATCACTAAATAAAGAGTTGGCGCTGTAAGTCCAGCACAAAGAAAACAATGTATGACAGAGAAATAGCTATTTTATGACATTTTTTTTTTATTAAAAGAAATTTCCACAGACACCACAAATGTTCCAATATCTGAGCGGTGTTATTTCAGTGACCCAAAAAACGGCAGACAGACAGAGTTTATCACCATAAAACAGATGTCTTTCTTTTTACTGTAAAATCACAGTGTGACACCTTCACATTTTCCTTATCTCTTTGTTGTTTTTTTTTAAATCTTTTTTTTATCACATTAATATCTTCTGATCACAAAAAGTCATTAATGTCCTAAAACTGAAAGCACCCAAGCGCACAACGCACACGTACCGTTTCAACAGAAGTACAGCGTCCTCGACCTCTATAGTTTTCCTCTTTGCGTGGGTCGCATACGTCGTCAAGTCGTCCGCCAGACGGTCGAAGAATTTTTCCATTCTGTTAACATGGAGACAAACATCAGTTGCCTCAACAGTGACCAAATCACAATGACAGAGAGATGCCGGGTGCGATCAAGGGTGAAACAGGCCTGAGATCTTAAAAACGAAAGAAGGCAGAACAACATTTCCTTTCAGCCTGCCGTCCCGTTACTCCTTGATTTGTCCCAACGCCCTTTAAAGCTACTTACATCTCATTTAGGACAGGGTAGACATCCGCAGACACCTTTGTTTTGGCAAAGTGCTTGAAGACGCTCGTCAGGTAGCTCTTAGGAAGACAGGCTTTCTTCTTGGGTGGCCCCTTCTTCCTCTGTCTCACCTGCTTCGGTTTGGCCGCAGGTAAATCTGAACTCGTACCACTGGTAGTAAAACAGACACGCAGACAGACCGTCAGAAACATCGAATTTGATGAAACCTACATGATCAAATTGAATTATATTGTAGTGTGCGCACTAAAAATGGATTTTTCAGCGTAGTAGAAAGTGCCACTTGCCCTGCTCGAATATTTTTGAGGACAGAAGGTGAGGCCGGCGGATCACGCTGAAAAAAGCACCTTTTCTCTCTGACAAATGCTGGAGTCTCGCAGGGGACATCTGAAGAGGTTAGAAAATAAAATGTGTACCATTGTTTTACTTTGCTATTCTGCATTTTTCAAGTGAAAAGCGCACACGCACACTTGAAGAGAGACTAACCTTCACTGTCGTCACCATCCTCTTCATCATCCCACTCTTCCTCCTGCTCAGCTTCGGGAGCTTCTTCGGGTGAAGTGTCACTCAGGTGCCCGTTGTCTTCAATATCGTGCGTCACCTCCGGAACGAGAAAGTTCTCCTTGTCAGCATCAGGCTCGTTCTCCGCACGAGAAGCGTCGGCCGGTCCTCGAGTTGAGTATTCAGCCGAGTCAGGCTCCGCAATACGAGGCTTACTGCTCTCATGGTCTCCCATTTCCAGGCTGCTGCGGAAATCAAGCGCACCGTGTGCTTTGGTCTTGGAGTCAGACCATCCTACAAACAGGAACCCAAAAATGGCCATTCATTATCAACCAGACGACTCAAGAAATATTAAATATAAACACCATCATAAGTATGCACATGAAAAGAACTGGTTCTAGATGTTATTAATCTTTTCCTCATACAGGCCAGCCCTCGGTTTACTTTTTGTTTCATTTCATCACAATCGAAGGACAATATATGTCATGATATACAATTATTGTCTTAATAGTTTGCTGGCAGTAGAAACACAGTATTGTCCCAGATACTGCCAATAAATAGTTTGTAATTGCTTAAGTAGCCAATCAACGGGACATTGTCGTCGATTTGAATGCAAAACATTCACTGGTTTCAACTTGTAGGGAAATAAAACAAAGTAAAAAAAAAAATGAGAACAGAAAATGGGAAATAGGGAACAAGGGAAGAAGAAAGGAAACAAGGAAATGAAAAAAGGTAATGAAGCTCAGAAAGGAATTGTAGAAACAAGAAAGGAAACAAGGACACAAGGGAAGAAGATGAGGAAACAAGCAAGACACATGGAAAACAGGAAAAGGAAATAAGGAAACAAAGAAAAGGAAACAAGGAGCAAAGGAGATAAGGAAAGGAAAAAAATTAAACAAGGTAATCAAACAAAAAGAAAACAAGGAGGGAAAAAAAAGAACCGAGGAGAGGAAACTTGGAAAACAAAATGTGAATCACGCGTCTTCTGATTTTTGTCTATTGGGTGGACAAAATAAATCTTTTGAAGACTTGAGCTTGACCTTTGCAACATGCTAAACTAATAATCGGTTACTGAAAAACTTTTAAACTGAAAAATACTGGTACATCTTATCCCTGTTATCCAGTGACAGATTCAGTAATATTAGCATACCTGCCGCTGTGGTGCCAGACAAATCTTCCCCCGCCTCTGTTACAGGCACAATGAGGGAATCTTTAGAGCGCCGAGTCCTTCGAATGATCTGTTCTGAATCCTCCTCTTCCTCATCGCAGTCTTCTTTGTCCTGAGACTCAGCCACATCCTCATCTTCCTCAGATTGAGACCGTGCTTCAGCATCCTCTTGAGATTGCAAATCAGCTGCCTCTTCCTCAGTTTGCGATGCCCCTGCACCTTCCTCCTTCTCCTCTTCTTCGGTTTGAGAGTCTGATGCGACCTCCCCTTCGTCAGACTGAGAATCTGCTTCAACATCCTCTTTAGACTGGGCATCAAATGCACCTACCTCTTCATTTTGACCTTCCACCATATTCTCCTCTTCTTCAGACTCGGCTGTATCACCCCTCACACTAGTCTGAGATTCAATTACACCTTCCTCTTCCTCCTCCTCCTCGTCCTCCTCTTCTTCTTTTTCTTCTTCTTCGGTTTGAGAATCTGGTGCAACCTCCTCTTCCTCAGACTGCAAACCTACTTCAACATCCTCTTCAATGTGTGAATGAACTGCACCTTCCTCTTCAATATGAACTTCCACCATGTTGTCCTCTCCTTTAGACACAGCTGTATCACCACTGACACCAGTCTGAGGTTCAGTTGCACCTTTCTCAGTTTCCGACATGACTGCAGCATCTTCAGATTGACCGTGAGCTGCTCCATCGGTCCCATCAACATCATCCTGCGACTGAGAGTCAGAGACACTTTGAGCTTCAGCCACCATCCCTTCGTCACTTGGAAACACGTACATCGATTTGTCTTTCACCAGCTCGCTCTGCTCCGCTTCCGTCTTCTCCTCCCTCTGATGCCGAGACGCCATGACGGTGGGCTTGTCCTGAGTCGCAACAATTGAAAAGTTGGAGGGAAATTCGTCAGGTTGGGCGTAGAGAGCCGTGTTACAGTTGACGATATCAGCGGTGATATCCGGTTCGCTGAGTTTGCTCAGACCCAAGGTGAAGCCCTTGGAGTCGGAGGTCTCACTGAGATCCTGGTCTACCGGCGTAGATCTGCTCACACCTGGGTGACAGGGAGGGAGACAAAAACAGAGTATCAGCAGTGACAATAAGGACAGCAGTTGTAGATAGCCCACAACACTCTCCAAATTTAGTACACTTTTTCGCCCCGCTTAGACTGCAAAGAGTATTTTGATCACAATGATTACCTTCCATCTGCCATCTATGTACAGCGGCGCCAAATTCTTCCTCTGTGATTTTTCGACGGTTAGCAACTCTTCTCTGGAGGCCTCTTTTCTCAGTCCGAACATCAACAAAGGGTGTTTTAAGACTCAGTGAAGTGGAACTGAAAAACAGGTTGGACGAACAACGTGGTACGGGTTCATTTGTCGGTCCGCTGGTAAATCTGATCATTGGTTCAAGACCTGATCAGAATCAATATTCTACGTGTAAGGAAAATAAATGAAAAGCATGACATTAAAGTTTTTCATGCGATTTACCTTAAAGAAAGTGATGAATGGTCGTCTATCGATTTTCCAATTTCCTCCTCAGCATCTGTAAGAACAAGCATTCATCAGCTGGACTATAAAACTGTTCATTTTTACAACCCACATATGTTCATGCGTATCATCTTCCTGTCCTGGTAGCAGCAAACTGAGAACAACTCTATTGTAAATGTATAAATTCACCACAACAAACATCTACAGAATCTTGGTCAGACATCTTAACTCATTGGAGCCTATTAAGAGTGGCTTTATCCTCACCATCTCCAGCTTTAAGTCGTTTCTCAAAAGCCGTGACATTAATGATCTGATGTGGTCTCTTCCTGCTCAGCCCCTTCGCAGTGTTTGGTGCGGTGCCAATAGTCATGTCGGGCAGATCCAGCCTTGTCAGCTCAATACTGAAAGTCAAGAAGACATAAACTTGTTATCCTATACGACATAAGTTAGCCAGACTTTTACAAACAGGGAACATGAGAAAAGTTGATTCCTTACGACCAACATCAATACAATTCCTAAAAATACTGTTGAGGGGACTCCCTAAATGCGAGGACCACCCTGTCGCGCACACAGCTCACCTAGGATACATCGTGGTCATGGTGGAGTTGGCCGAGGGTGGCTCCGACTCTCCTGTCGGCCCTTTCTCATGAACCACAGGGGTCTGTGCAGGCTCTAAAAAAAAAAATGTGACAAAAGATATGATTAAAAAGGACAATAAACATCTGAAACAACAAACAATGAGTGGCAGGTACACACACACACACACACACACACACCTGTCCGGAGGATGTTCATAAGCATGTGCCGAGGAGTGTCTCCATCATTAAACAGCATCGAGGTCGGGGTCGGCATGTTTGTCTTTCTGAGCACGGCTGAGGGAGTCCTCCCAGGAGGCAGGGATTTTCTGGTTATACTCTAGACAGAGAAGGTAAACAGGTCAAGTTTGAGAGACTCAAATCATGCCCATAATCAGCAAACACTGGGCTCGTCTTCCTCACCTCGCTTATCCTGTGTTTCAGGTTGCGCCTCAGGATGTCCTGCGGGGTTTGGGCCCGAACATCTTTCTCTCGGATTCTCTCACTGCGCCGGGTCCCGCTGGTTCTTGGTTCCTGGGACACACTAAAAGACGAGACAGCTTGTATTTAGATTAATGACGGAATCAAAGTCATTTATAACATTCAGAAAAATAATAAAACAAAATTGACCCACTGCCTCTGCATCAGCGTGTGGTGGTAAGACGCAAGCTCACAATCAGTTCCTGAGCGTCAGTTAATTGATCATATTTGGACTTAGCGGGTTACATCTCAGGAAACACACAGTACCTGCCGGTGATAGGAGT
This sequence comes from Brachyistius frenatus, assembly GCF_029030835.1. Lineage (NCBI taxonomy): Eukaryota > Metazoa > Chordata > Actinopteri > Embiotocidae > Brachyistius > Brachyistius frenatus. The sequence goes on along the minus strand of NW_027210610.1, from coordinate 4,076,196 downwards.
CCTGGGAGGCTCGGTGCTGAGAATATGTTTCAGCAGGACCCGAGCAGACAAGTCCTCCGTGGGATCCATGTCGACACCGAGCCAACAGTCCGCTGAAGTCAACTAACGCTCACCGACAGTCAAACGGCAGCTGCGGCTTTTTGTAACCCGCTGAATTCCCACCGAATAACACCGTGTTACTTCTACAAACTGAGCTTTACTGAACACAGTGTCGGGTTTTTTTTTAGGTTTTTTTTTTTTTTTTTTTTTTAGAGCTTTCATCTAGTTTAACGTTGTTTACCCTCTCCTGGTTGTTTGCTGTTGTTTGAATCAACCGACTCATTTTTCGTCACTGTCCCGCGTTATTTTTAAGTGAAACCTCGCGAGAAGACGGATTTCTTCTTCTACTGGCGGTTCAAGCTTGTACTAAATCTTTACCGCCACCTACTGGAGAAACCAAGGACAGCACAGAGCTCAGCGGTTTATTAACGTATGAAAACGTGTTTTAAATGTTATTTGTTGTGTGAGAAAATTCCCTCAGCCCACTACCTCTTGTGATAGATATCTATTTCGAAAGCTACAACATTTGGAATTTCTCTTATTTTCATATTATGGATGATTATGAAATTTACCAGATAATGAGGTTTGTTCCTATTGGTCAGTGTCACACTCTCTCCTGGTCCTAAAAATAAATATCAGCTAAAATATATTTTAATGGGCTGACGAGCTCGATAAAAACACTGAAGCATAATGAATTGAAAAAAGTCAGAACTCTCAAAGTAGTATGGCACAAATTACATAAGCTATAATGTTAGTTGCTATAAGAAGAAGCTGTTAAAATTGAAGCATGAACGGGGCAGAATGTCATTAAAATATGAATGAACACACCATAGATCAAATCTATGTTCACAAAGGCAGATTTAAAAGTTTTCAATTTGAAATAAAGTTAACCTATGTAACATTCCTCTATTATAGCCTATGTTTGAATAACACATGGGTCTAAAGAGGACTAATTTGTTGTTTTAAAAAGATAGTGTCCTCAATCAATTGATTAAGCTTGATGGATCTTTTTTATACAAATCTGTTAAAGAAATCACCTTTTCTTATGTAATCTTTTAAAGAAAATGTGATGTGTTTACTGGAAAAGGAGGTAAGCAGCTTATGATAAGAACAAGCATCAAGTTTTACTCTTCACCGTTAACTAAATATAGAAAATGTACATTCACTTTACTTTAGATTTAGTGCCTTGCTGAAATTGTAGTGTCAGGTTAGGATGTTAAAGTTGGCAACTTAAATGATTGTAACGTCATCATAGAAAGAAATAAACACTAAATCTGCTATGTTGTTCAAGGGAGATTTTATTCTTTGTTTAATAGTCAAAAGCTAAAGCTATATTAAAATCAGAACTTGTCGGTCAGTCTCTCCTGACTGGTGGTGTCACTAGCATGGGCAACAGTGCCACAGGTTCCCTCCATAATTATGAACTTTTACAAAACCTCAATGCGTGATGGGAAATGAGACACTGGCTCAGATTTTTGCTGGGACTAATTTCACAAACACTTTTTTCTGATCTCTTCAGGTAGTTGCTCACTGCAACTTCAGAATTTTTTTTCTCCTTTTTGTGTTCAAATCTAATGTCAGGCAGAGATGGAAATTATATCAACTACAATTAGACGAAAGATTTAGTAGTTCAAGAAGGTGAACAAGTAGACTCCCGTGTAGAATGTTTGGCTGTGTGTTGTAGTCAAACATCAAATGCCACTTTATCTCGTAACAATACTCTCAAAATACAAAAATATATTTCAATTACCATACCACTATGGGGCTATTACTATACATTCATGCTAATGAAACCCTCAACTCAATATTTCTGATGTTTCATCCAAAACTGTAAAATTAAAAAAATAAACGTGCCAGAGAGATGTGTGATTGAAAGGTTTTTAATAATTTACAACACAGCAAAGTGGAAAATAAACTCACCAATTAGTAAGACAGGTGGTAGCCTGTTATATTCATACTCATTTATAAGTGACTGATCCCTATATCCCGGATATGAACTGGACGAATGAATGTGACTCAGCTGTTATTGAGTGTCGCGGGCATTTTGTATTTGGCAAAAAGTGCAAAGGCTCCTCATACGGACGACGACGTCAGAGACACACTGATTTAGAAATCAGGCCCGTCTTTCTTCAGCTTGGAGTAATCCATGTTGACTTTGAAAAGCTGGACACACACACACACACACACACACACACACACACACACAGGAATAAATGCACAGTCAGTATGATGGAGGCAATATGGACTTTGAGGCAAGATAAAAGAAGAGATACGGCCTATTCTCTGCAGAAATGTGCTTATGCTTTAATCTGACATAAAGAAATAAGAAAAGTAATTGAATGATCAACATGCATCAAAACTGGACCCATTATTTGTACGAAATGTGCAGAAGGCTCATACTTTGTACTGGTAACTGGGATCCAATTTGTTCCAGGGCTCGGGGTTGTTCTTGCGATCCCATCTGAAGACAAGATAAGTGGAATACTCTTGAACATATCCCTGAGGTCACTGCTCTTCTTACGACAACATTTCATATTGTTACACATATACTGAGGTTTTAAAAAAAAAAAATACAAACACTGATGGGCAGAAAGCTAGATGAGTGTTGAGGAAAACAAGGATTAATACATAACATGGAAGTCAATTTTTACCGTCTCAGACATGAACTATACTTACGAGACATCAGGGTTTTTCAGAGCCAGTCTTCCCAAGTACACTAAGCTCATGGTTGCCCCGCCACCGATGAAGATGAAGAGGGGGATCAGCTGTCGGGCAAAGAGCATAAATTATACTGCCAAGTTAAGATAATCAAGGGCAAAGTTTTTTTATTTTTTTATTGCTGATCATTTGATCCTGTTTTCAGTTGCATGTCTATCCATTAAGTACATCATGATTTTATAGTTTTCAGATAAAATTGTCAACAAATGGAAAACATGACAGAAAAGTCTTAAAATAATCAGGCTGACTGTGAGAATGGCAGATGATTAACCCTTTTAGGAGTGAGAATAACAGCCTGTCACGTGACTCCATACTATCAAACAGGCCTCCGTAGGATTTCCATACTGATGTGCGTCATGTGTTGTTTCCTGAAAGTATAATGGATCATTTAAACACCGATAATGTCTCAACCAATAGGGAAATGACAATCACTGGACAAACACATATCCCTACAGTGGGCTATGAATATGGACGCTGCCGTAAAGCAAACTTGTTCCACCCTGTCGGCCTTGGACAGACACACTCCCGACATGCATTGTTCAGGACAATATGGAGCACATATAAGACTATACGTGCTGCAGCGACCCACAAAAATGGCTGCACACCCGCAGGGCTCCTCTTAAAGGGAATAACACGTGTTTTCTCCCCACACACACACACACACACACACATCTTTATTATAACATATATGTCACAGTATTGGCTCCTGGATGTATTAATCGGAGCAGGTGATTTAATTTTTAAAGCTACCATAAAGAAAAAAAAAAAAAAAAAAAAGAGAGAAACAAAGAACTCCTTTCAAGAAGGAGGTGCCAGAGGAAAACTATAGGTCGGTAAAGATAGGATTATAGCAAATGGGTTATTATTGATTTAGTGATGTAAAATTGGTTTTAACATCCGTTTTAATCAGAAATCTGTTACTGCATCCGTAGAGGACATTTCTGCTGTCACACATTTACAACCCGTGACAATGGATTTGCCCCATCTAAGCCTCCTTAATGTTCGCGTTCAATAAAGAAGGCGCCGTTTGAATGAATAAATAAATGATCCGCATTAATAGGAGATCTCTCGTCAGATAATTAAGGAGAGGTTTGGCGCCCGGCCACACCGCGTCCTCACAGAGAGACACATTTTCAATGTCACCGGGTCGTTCACACACATACTCATAATAATAATAATAATCATTTTTTTTTCAACAACAACAACAACAACAAAAAAGCTGTTTAGACTTACAGCCGGGTGGCTCTTGAGCTGTTTGGCGACGGTCCCCAACATCGACGGCATGGCGGACAGTTCTCCCACCGAAGGTTACGGCGAATGTATGCGGGTAAAACGCGCGCCTCTGGGAAGGAGCTCCTTCTGTTTCCTCCGGTCCCGATTGTGCACGGAGCTGCACGCCGCCTCCTCTACCGTCAAGCCAATCCCACAATGCAACGAGAACAGCTGCGCGTCTGTGCGATCATCTTCACGGCACACACGAGCAGAAACGGGTGTTTAAAAACCTCAACCTACTTCTGTGTTTTAAAAATAAAGATCCGTGTAATCCTCCAACGCTGGTGCCCTAACTAACTCAAGGTCACAACCAGAAATGTGATAGCAGAATCACTGCAATTACCTGGATCTCAATCCTGTCATGATCTTCACCAGCAGATAAAAGAGTTTGCCCAGTTGTCATGGATGAATTGTAAGTGTTTACTCCTTCTCTGATCTTCTTCTCTTTAGGTTGAATTTAAAGTTCTTAATTATTATTTTTTTTTAAGTCTTTCAGCTGCTCAGTTATAACATAATTCAAGTGTGCAAACTCCCTCTGCAGAAGATCAGGCGACATGACTGAAAGCTCCTGAACCTGGCTTCATTTCGTCATCAATATAATTATTGTTTCATTGTCCCTCCATGTTTTTGACTGGGAACAACTTCAAAATAAGACCATACATGTCAAAATGCTTTTTGTCAAAATGTAATATTTCAAAATTTTTTTAAAGAAACCAAATGACAAATGATTCACTTCAGCATCATTTATTCATGTGGACAGAACACAGAACCTGAGATAACAGCACATCCCCAGCATCCACGGTGCCTCCCGAACATTGAAATGGGAGGATTATTTTGAAAAAAAAAAAGGAAAAAAAAAAAAAAAGAGGTTCAATCCATCAGCTTTTCACCAGGATACTAAAACTAGAAGTTAGCCAAAAAGATGAGACTTGTTAATTTTCCATCCACATGCACACAAACAAAACAAAACTGTCAAGAGACAATAAACCCAGGATTAATGTGTGGAAAACACGTCTCCTCTCCTGGAAGTGCATAAATATCCACCAGATACAAAATCCTCACGTAACACCTGCCTCATTTACACTGACAGAACAAAACTAAAAGTAACAGGAGTTTTTTTTAATTTTTTTTAGCTTATGTTGCAGGTATTTGGAAAAAAAAAAGTTATAGAAAATACACAATGCTACTCTTAAATTTACAATGAAGTACAAAAAGTGAATATAAAAATAAGAATTGCGACTCAAACGTAGCAGTTCAATTTGTGCAAACATGTCTACCAGAAATAAAACTATTTGATCATCAACTTGTCAGCATGGCAGAACGAAAACAAACATCTGGAGGAACTTTAAGGATGACAAATCTACACCACTAAAACTGGTTAGGTAGTCAACTAGGCAGCAAAACCTCAAAACTATAAACATACCATCAAGCACTCGTCTAGAACATTAAGGAATAATAGGTATTTGTCCATTAACAGGTACACAAGTTCATTTTTTTTTTTTTTTTTTTGCAAGTAAACACGATGACAACAAAAACAACACAATGACAACTTTTAAAGCAGGAATGCACAAGCTGAAGCCATCAGGCATCGAGGCTCCAAAAGCTGGAGAATTCCCTTCAGTCTACTATAATCAAAATGTGATTCAATTTGTTTTTATTTTTAAATCAGGTAAATATAAAGTACCCAACTGATTTGTCGTGCTTCGTACACTAGCAACAGGTGCAAGGTTGAGTTACGTAAAAAAAAAAATAAAGGTGAGATGCAGATAAATATCTTTGAATACTTAAAAACAAGCCAACTTGTTCAAGAGGTGATTTTCTCATTTGACCCAAATGCAGAGTTTTAAAATAAAGACAGTATCTACATACAAGTGTGTCTCATGGCTTCTTTGGAGGAACAGAAAGACAATTTGGGTGTTAATTGTGTGGTCAGTAATGCAACAAATCATATCCGAGTTCAGAGCAGAAGGCAAGCAGTCCTGCCATCAGACTACTCCGCGTCTCACACTCATTTTTGGCCAAAAAAAAAAAAAAATATATCTTTGGGTAATAAAATGAAACCAAAAGGCTTTTTAGTTTAGAAATGTCCCAAATCCTGGAGACCCAAAACAAGTAGTTTATGAAGCATTTCCTTTGGACTGATATTTTTTTTTTTTTCTGGTATTATTAAAAGGTTATTTTCATACCTGTATAGAAAGGGAATGAGGCTTTCAAAAAAAAAAAATCAAAAAAATCAAAATCATATCCTTCCTAGACCACTGAAATATTTGCATTTTAATCATTTCCACAGAAAGGATCTGCGATCAGAAAGCGAGGCCCTCTGAGCTTTCTCCCAGGACAGTGGTGGTTGCAGGAGGATCTGTAGGAGCAGCGGCGGCCCGGTTGCCAGAAGACGTCGTCTGGCAGGAGCCCGTTCCCTGGTTCGAGCAGCCGCCTGCTGGAGACACGGCGAGGCTGCGGAACAGCAGGTCCATGGAGGGGAGCAGGGGCTTGAGGAGGCTGACGGGGCAAAAGGCTGAGCCCCCGTGGGGGGTGAAGTTCACCTTGTTGGGGTCCGGGCACGAGGAGATGAGGACTGGCTTGGGTTGGTGCGGAGCGCTAAGGAGTGAAAGGAGACGGGCTGTGAGACCAAACTAATATCCATCAAAAGTATACGTGATGGAAATGTGGTTTTATTACATACAGACAGACACGCGTAAAATAGGGATCACTTTGAACAAAAACAACATTAGATATTCACAAATTTTGACTTGACCATGATCAAAACCACACAGACCACTGTATAATCTACAGAAAAAAGCATTAAAAAAAAAAAAACAAGTAATCCCTAACCCCGAATCAACTTTTTCTGACATTAAGACTGAAAAAACGATGAAAAAAAAAACCTAGCTAATAATCACCACCAGAGGGCACCCACATACTGACTCAGTTTGAATGATACAGGTACTTGGTTTTAGTTAGGATATTTTTCAGTGCAGAGGAGACTAATCTATCTGCCACTCCTGAGATGCAAAGTAAACACGAGGAAGACGTCTGTTATTTATGTACAAGTGCAGATAAAAGAAGAATTTTTTTTTTTTTTTTTTTTACCTGATCTCCTCCCAGACTCTGACCTTTTCGCAGCCCTCTGGAGGTTCCCTCTGGAAGCAGCAACTTTTGTTGGGTCCTGGGGAGGAGGAGATGAGCAGAGGCAAGGAGAGGTCAGCTTCGTTCTGGGACGAGAACGCAGACCTCGAGAGGCACGTCTCTGCACCGTCTATCAACCCTGAAAAAAGGAGAGAGAAATATAGGAACCATATATATTGAAAAAAACTCCAAGCATTTTGCTAAATTAAATGAACTGTGAAGAAATGGACCTTTTTCACAGGAGGAGGCGCTTTGATGGCACAGCAACAAAAGTAATAAATAACCTGAATAACAACAGCAATCCATTTGAACTAAACAGTTCTAAGGCCTTTTCTGTTTTGCACACTGCCAGGACTCACCGACACTTCTGAACCAACTGAACCATCATTAATCGAAATATATCGTGCTTTTTTTTTTTTTTGCGATGACGAGTCAAAATGAATGAGTGTGAATATAAAGTATCTATAAATATACAAAAGCTACAAACCTAGGAGGTCAGTTTAAGTTTACTGCAACATACGAGGGAATGAGAACACAATAATAATTTTTGTTTGTGTCACAAGCAGGAAAAGCCAATCTGGGAGGAACATTTTCAGCAAAATCTTTTCCATATTAAAGCAAAAATAAAATTAGCAAAACAAAACATGGAAACGATGGTAAATACCTGTAAAATGAAACACAGCCTGAACTGATAACATCCTCTATTGTTACACCAATAAGATGGGGGTGTAAATACAGATCTACTAATTCCGGTGTGTGAGGTCTCTCTGAAACAAGACCTGAAAACAAAATGAACCATGGGCTGAAGCTTGCTCACTATTTGTGTCTATCAAGATGTTGAACTTGTTTTTAATGCAAAAACGAATATTTAAAAAGGTGAGATCTGCATCTGTGATTGTTCATGTTCATGTGCAAGTAAAGTGTTTTTTTTTTTTATTTTTTTTTTTATGTTGGGCCTGAGGTTCCTGATTATGGGTTGTGTTGAACGTTTGCAACAGGTGGTGAGGATTTCACAGAAGTTTACTTTCCCTTTTGTTTTCTACTAAGTCGACACTTAAAAAAACAAACATAAGAAGAGAGGGGTTAAAGTTGAATGCAAAAGTTTGGGGGGGACCCCTGGGCAAATTACATAATTTATTTTTTGTTTTTGAAGTGAAAACAAGTGCGATGCTACTTAATAATTCAAGTCAATGTGGCATTTTGTCTGAAGCTTTTTGATGCAGGAGGTTGTATTGACTTCTTTTAACTTCAAATATCAAATTCGAGAAACGTCCAGGTCCACCTTCCAGGACTGTAGCAACATCAATCTTACAGGTCTTAGTCTGAGCTGACATGTCTGGACAAACTTGCCTATGTGACAAAGGGACCCTCTATAAAGAATTCACCAGTGGAAAACTACATTATTATTAACAAATTATTATTACAATAACTACATTATATTATTGCCACTGTTGTCAATGCCAAAACACTTTGAACAATGCAACTTTTAATGGTGAATAAAAACGTGCAAAACGTATTACTGCTGAGGTAATCATTTTTGACTCTCGGTGACAGAGCTGCAAATATATGTTACTTAAACCCCCAGCGAAGTTGTAGACATTTTCTTTGCTATTTAATGTCTACATGTATCTCTGCTCGAAGTCTTGTATTGTGTCCCACTGCAGTGGGCACGTCAAGCAGGTTGTCATGTGTATTCTGATCTTAAGACTGATTCCAGAAATTAAAACCCAGACGTGAAAACCTGACAAGCTAACCTTGGTGCAGGTCCAGAGGAGCGTCTGCGGAGTTGGACTGGGAGATGCAGGTGTAGTTGGGGGAGGAGCAGGGTGAAGAGGAAGAGGAGGAGGAGGAGGAGGAGGAGGAGGAGGAAGGTGAGGACAGGGGTGCGGTGGCGGGGTCGCGCTGAGATCCACTGCTGCAGCTCTGCAGAGGGACTGGAGCCCGGTGGCCGTCTGGAACCTCGAGAAGCTGTCGAGACAGGAAACAACACTGTTTACATTGTGCGATTACAATTTTATTCAGTGGTAAATAATGTACCCCGTTCCCTGTGTCTTTTAAAAAAAAAAAAAAAAAATTCATCCTTTCCCATGAACAGCTACATGCGTGTGGTGGGCAGGGGACCGTTACCCTTTGCTGTGGATGTGGTGGCTGGCTGATGAACATGCCTTCCAGCTCCTGGTTGAGGCCCTCCACACTGCAGCGCAGTCGAGGGACCAGTGTAGACAAGGGAGCGAGGGGGATGGGAATCGGCTGAGTCTAACGACACAAACAAGATAAACACAATTTAAGTTGCGTTAATGATGAGATGCAAACAAAAGACAAGGCCCTTTTTTTTTTTTTTTTTTCTTTTTTCTTGCTTCCTTCCTTCGAGAAGCACTTGCAGCTACATTCTCCATAAGAGAGGTTCTGTATAAATAAAGTTGATATTGTTAGTATTAAAACTAATCCTGATTGCATTCCTATGCAGAATCCAACAGTACATTCCTTATGAATGCCTAATACAGAATCGTGTGCTTCAGATAGGACTAAAATTGTTCAAGTTACACAATGATACTCAACCTGGAGTGTTTTCAAATATAACTCTTCTGAACTTTATTGGTATTGTGTCATGACACCACTTTGGTGTAAATCCAATACGTCCAGTGGAGCATGGCACCGCACAACACGACAGTGCAGACCAGCTGTGCTGAAAAGCAGAACTACGCATTTCATTCTGAAAAGCAGAAGCCAATGTGATGTAGCGATCTTCCTGTTGCTTCAGTGTTTTATTTAATTCACTTCCTGCAAAGAGCTGCACAGCTTAGTTACTCACTTTCCTGAATGCAAATCAGTAGCACTGATGAGAAAAAAAAAAAAAAAAAAAAAAAAAAAAAAACTCTCGACATGTCCACACAAATCCAGGTATGAACTAAGTGGCGCAGTGTGTTTGTGTGTTGCGATGATGTTATGGTACCTGAGTAGCTCCTAGGCTACAGCTCCCCTGCGGATACCCACGCTGGCGGTCTTTGTCGTGTCCCCCGGAGACTGCAGGTTTGCTGCACTGCTGCAGTTGTTGTTGTTTTAGTTTAACGATCTGCAGTGAACACAGGTTATTATCAGTTAATCTGCTCGTACATGCAAACACACAGAGGGAAGCCTTTAAACTAAACCATCACACACACACACACACACACACACACACACACACACACACACACACACACACACACACACACACACACACACACACACACACACACACACACACACACACACACACACACACACACACACACACACACACACACACCACAGTAAGGTACCATCAGGAGTGTGCTGAAAACACATTTCAGTTGTGATCATCTGATTATGTGATAGTTCAGATAAAAGTTATGATGAAAGTCCCAGTGAAAATCTTAAAAAGGGAAGTGTCTTTGCAGATGAGATCATTGGGCTCCCGTTGCTCAATGGTGTCAAAACAAAAGTCAGGCCTTTTTCAAGGACACTTGAATTAAAAAAAGAAGAAGAAGAAAAAAAAAGAAAACAGCCAACTCCAGCAAATCTGGCTGTTACAAACATATGTTGAGCAATGAACGCAGACCTCTTGCAGATGCTCGGCGCTGCCCCATGATGCTGAACGTTTATGGCTGCTGCTGCTGCTGCTGCTGCTGCTGCGTCTGCTGCTATAGGATTTATCCGACCACGAATCCGGGGTCTGCGGAGGAAGAATGAAACCATGAGAATTCTTTAAAAAAAAAAAAATCATTTGTGACCAATGCATAGGAATATTACATGCATTAAAGTTTTGGCCTCAAGCTGCCATGTGATCATGTCAAAAATGGTTACGTCTCGATCACACGTTACATCCAGACTTCATGTATTTTACCAAATAGTTTCACACTTAGCTCAGATCAGCCTTTTATGCTCTAAAGCTGATCTGCAGCCACATAGCGCCTTCCACACCCACAGACTCTGTTCACACTTGTAGAAGAGCAGGAGAAACTGAAAAACAGAAAGAAGTGGGGGGAGGATGTGGGCAACAAGAGAGCAGTGGCGAGTGCCTGCACACAGAGCAGAGAGGATGGGTGCAGCCAAAACGGCCGCGTCAGCTGACTTCAGGGACTGTTCTCATGGTTGTGGTTCTCACTTCGTAATAGCTGCGCAAGCACCGGACACTCCCTCCCTCCCTCCCTCCCCCTCCTCCTTCTCCCCCCCTCCCTCCCTCTCATTGTAACTTCTTTCTGCAAAATTGCAAATTGATCTCACGTCTGGAAATGGAAATAAAGACATCAGTGACACAGTAGAGCATTACCCTCATTTCTTTCTGACTGAACAGCTCGGATTTAAACCGTATCATTATTTCCACACTTAAGAACATTCTCCTGTCTGGAGCTGACCTGAGTGGATTTGTCCTTGCGAGACAGACTGCTGTGGCCCTCGGGTTCTTTGGGCCAGTGTCCCTGCAGATACGTCCCGATGATGGCATCGAGAGACATCGTCCGCCTCATGCCCGAGCTCAGCTGCTGGGATTTGGCCTTTCCAGCTGCCAACATCAAGAGACAACTTTTACACTTTACAGAAGGCAACAAATAATCTTGATTTCATCAGATTTTAATCAGGAATTCTGCAGCTCATAACGTTGGCTGTCACAATATTTTCACCTACTGCTGTTGCAAAACGCTTTTAAAGATGTTATATCAGTCTAAAAAGGTTTAATGGTGTTAAATCTATACAGCAAGTCTATTTCATTGGGGGGGGGGTTGTATTCAATGTCCAGGACAATGATTTAAAAAAAAAAAAAAAAAAAGAGTTAATGCACCTCTTTAATATAAAAAAATTAAAAAAAAACAGCTAAATTTACCCAAAACAATTAAATGCACCCCGTAAACAATGAATCCATAGTTGACTGGAGATTAAAGCTGAAAATAACAATACCTTTCTTTATCAATTAATCCGTTTATTTTCTTGATTAATGAGTTAGTTGTTTGTCTTGTTTTGTCCCAACCAACAGTCCACAATCAAAACATATTGTTTATTATCATGGAGGACTAAAGGAAGCAGAAAACATTTACATTTCTGTATTTTTTTTTTTTTAGCAATCTTTCCAATGAGAAAAATGACTGAAAACGATTAATCGATTATCAAACTACTGCGATTAAGTCCTAAATTTCAAATAACAGGTGAATACAATGACAACTTTAATATAAAAGCAGCTAAATTTACCTGAAAACAATGCAATGCAGCCATTTAAAAAAAAATAAAAATGAAGTGATGATTGTTGGTCAGCTGAAAAAAAAACGTACTTTATAGGTTGTTGTCACAGATCCTAGACGCTGCCTGGACTTAAGTTTACAAAAAAAAATAAACTTTTAATTGGCAAACTTAAGAGATGGATATATCCCCATTTATAATGTCATCGTGTGGACATATTTACACACTCTGTACGGTGCGACAGGTGTTCAGCTCCTACCTGACTTCCCCTCCGTCCGGCTCGGTCGGGGTTTACTGGCCAGCTGATAGGGAACAGTAGCCTTGAGGGGCTGCGGACCCACAGCAGCACCCCTCGCCTGTCCAGCTCCGCTTCGGCCTGACATCTTGTACCTGGTACCGCCGAGCTCCTGGAGTTACAAGTGGCTGTCCTGCCCGTCAGAGATGTTGGGGGCGCTCTGAGTAAAGTGGCGACTGGCTACCAGCTGCAAGCTCTTCTTCCTCCTCTGCTGCTGCTGCTGCTGATGATGATGATGATGATGACTGCCCAAAACCGTTACAAAAAAAAAAAAAAAAAAAAAAAAAATGCAGTCTTGAGTCATACAGACACCATTTCCGAGTAAATTCAACTACCAGCGGTACTTAGTTCGACAGTTCAAACGCTAATAAGAGCCTGTGGACACGTCTTCGGCGGAGATCATACTTTTTTTTTTTTTTCTGATTGGTGTGCGAGTTAGCAGCCTAGCAAGCAAAGTTTCTTTGTGAGGATGTTGAGATATTTCACTCCGTTGTCGAACGAGGAAGCAGCTCCACTTTCGAAAAGTCACTTTAACATCAACTCCTACGTCTTCCGAGCAAACTTGGAGGTGTACTTCATTATAATTTGTCGGTCTGGAGCGTGTTTTGACGGCCCTGAAAGTCGCGAAGGGAACACAGCTTTCTGTCCTCCGCGTTCTTCAAGGCAAACTCTACTAAAACACTTCACCACCACGCTGGTGTGGATTTAATTATGTCGGGGCGGGACCAAACTCTCGATCTCACTTCTGATTGGTTAATGGAGCATCTGACGCCAATCCTATTGGGCAATTCTCCGTCAATCTGTTAAAAAAAAAACAACCTCAGACAATAAAGTTTGCTGTCACCGCCCCCAATTCATATCTGATATCAACTAAATGTCGACGTTAAACTCGTTCTGAAATACCAAATTTAACCGCTCCAAGTCTGGAAACTGATAGTTGTAACTGTGATTGGAAATGTAAAACTGGAAATAGATGGACTACTTTGTAAAAAAAAAAAAAAAAAAAAAAAAAAAAAAAGAAGCAATACTGCTGCAATAGTTTACCATTTTAAGTGCACTGCCGTGTATTTAAAGGGCCATACCGGTATGATAAAGCTTTATTTATAAATCTTCAGTGCCAGACAAGCGACTCAAATTTATAAGAAGCAATATTAAAGTGTAGACATATTTTGTTCCAAAGGAAAGCACTAAAAACCTTAATTTAATTAAAAATTGAAAAGTATTAGCAACAATATATGTTCATCGCACTAAAAGTAAAACTACTTAAGGACCATCTAAGAATGATACAACTAAGAAGTATATTATATTATTAGAACATACTGATGCATTGATGGCCATGAATCACCGCTAGATGCAACTGGTAGTGGTGGGGCTCATTGAACTACTTAATGTAGACCACTATTAAGCACCTTAATTCTTAATTACATTCTGTGCAAATAATCTGAAACTGGAAAGTAACCAGTAACTAAAGCTCCTAATAAAAGTAGTGGAGTAGAAAGTACAATATTTCTCTCTTAGTGGAGTAGAGGTATAGGATACAATAACATAAAATGGAAATACTAAAGTACTTTACATTTTACCAATGCAAATTCTGTAACATTAACATGTTCAAAATGCAAGCTAACCAAGCTTTACATTACATTTGTGATTTTTGGATTTAGGTTCCATGCCTTCCCAGGTAACCACTGGTTTCCTCTTATTTCAGTACAGCATTAAAATGCACACTCCGGAAACCTGCTTGATCCCATGTGGGCATCAAGTTTCCATACATTTTTGTTAGTGTTACTGTATTGTTGTATGGTCTGCGCTACACTACAGCATAATACAGACTTTGCTGTTCTGGGTTACACAACCAAACATGACCGTCGTTACAAGATTTTTGTACTGTATTTTGTACTAAGATCAATGTAAGCCAGTGGATGTCTAACAGTGGGAGAGATATGCTGTACAGCCTGGAGAATTAGGAGCTGTAATATTAAGTATGACATCAGGTGTAAAGGAGCAAGAACATACAAAACCACCTGGTATGGTCTTTTAAGGATTTCATCATCAACTTCATACTTTCTGAGGCCAATTATTTGCTCATACTATCCTGAGGCCCATCTGTGTGTGAGCACCATCTGGGTGGACTGTGAAGTGGTTTTGGGTGGTATGTGTGCATTTATGAGACAGTGTGCATTGTGGGAGATAAATGTCCCAACTCTGTGTAAAAGGGAGTGCCAGTGGTGACACAGGAGAAGAGAGCAGAGATAAGACTTGTGCTGTCCCCCTCGCTAAAACCAAACTATCCCAAAACGTGCAGGTCTCTCACGGGACCTTAGCCCATTGGTTAGATAACACACTTGTATGTCCAGCACACCAGAATGGGAGTGAGAGCACTTTATCACAGAAGGATGACGGGCTAAACCATTTGTTCAGCAGCATGTTCATCTATCTAGTGCAACTGCACCCAACAATTGATGTCACTTTCACAAAACAGCCAAAGACAAAGACAAATAATTAAACACAACTTAGCACAAAACCCATGGCATCCATTCATTTACAGCCGGGGAGTTAATTGGACAGTATGTCGATCAGGAATGTATCTACTGCATAATGCATTTCCAACATTTACCAAAGCGCCTACAGCTGCTGTTTGCTTAGCTCTGTGTATTTGTCTGTGTTAATGAATAAATGAGCCTAACCTTTGACCTCACAAGAGCTATTTTAAACCTATTTGAAGAGAGACGATGTCATTCCCCACAAAGTGAGGGTACAAAGGGAAGTCGTGAAAACAAAGAGTGACCGAGGCACAAGGGGAAAGAGCGTGGTTTGGTTATCTTTTTTTTTAAATCCTACAGTAAACTGAATTAACTTTGATGCCCAGTCCGTAAACTATGTGTCTGAATTTTAGTAAACCGACACAACAATTTCTAAGAGGCCAAATGGCGCCCAACACCTGCAGGAAAAGGAAACTGCTGAATGTAGACTAACTGTGAATGCGGTTCATGAACAATATGTGCATTAATAAGGCGAAGCGTCTCTAGACTGATTAAGTTAACATCAAGCGACATCCAAATGTTTTCTGAGGTTTTTCAGTAGAAACCAAACATGTCAACCTCACGGTGGTACAATATTGTCAGGGGATCAACAAAGTCATCACAACTTTTTATCTTGGCACCATGGTGAACTGCAACACATTTTTTTAAACACTGAAAATATCAATCTCATGGTGGCGCTTGAGGAAAAATCTGAGTTACACAACGACAGTGGGATTGATAATCATGGGGTTGATAATCATTAATGTCAAAAATGTTGTGCCAATTCATTTTTTAGAGACAGATACTTTACTCAACAATTAAAACTTTGACCGACTGGTGACACTAGAAGAAAAGTCACAGGATTATCAAAGTCATTGGGATTCATTCTGTCAGGATCATCCAGTTCAGATCCACATCCATCCAGTAATTATTGAGATATTTAGTCTCGATCAAAGTGGTAGACCAACTGACAAACCTAAAGACTGACTGACAAATCATCTCTTTGGCACTAGCATGACTAAAACCATATACATTCAATACATACCAGCATTTAATCTTTCAAAAAAGGCAGTTTTATTGCAGTTTTAAATAACACAATGTTTCCCAACTCTCAACAACACTGCATAAGATTGCAATTTACACGTCGGTAACTGATACAAGGAAGTATGTCATGAAATTAATATAAAAAGACAGGACCACTGGAAAAAAAAAATTAAGACAAAAATTTGAAGACGCACACAAACGCACGTTGCACATTCACTATTCCTCTCCTGCTCAAACTATTCTATCAAGCCAAGTTTGTAGAAAAAGACAATGAAAACATTCATTCTGCATAGTCACAATGCACTTTGCATTAGTATGCAATAGATATAATGTCTGTTGTTTTTATGTTCACATTGTAGTGACTCTGCAAACCTCGGTAGCCTCTCAGGACTTCTATGTCATATCCTAAAGCTGTGGATCTAACTTATGGTATGATTGAATAAGGCCTAAATTGTCATTCACCCGAATATCATAAAGCTGCTTTTGTTAAATTTAAAATAATCTCCATCTTAAACCCCTCTGGCCACATTTCTGACTCAGCACATTACAAGCCTTTTCCCATCTTATAATAGTGTAACCCATTGCCTCTGTTCCCTAAAAGGTTATAACAGCTCATCCACCCCGCCAGTGTTATGTAACGGGCAGAATAAGATACACTGACAGACTGATTCGACACCGACAAATGGACAGCGACTCGCACAACGACCCACAGTGAGTTTGATGAATGCGACCAATTCGGATACACTGAACAAAAGGGAAGCGTCATGATGTAAGAGTGGTCAGACCTAAACCAGCTGTTTGCATTCCAGGAGGCTTGATCATGTCAAGACAATGATAGACGGTGAAATAGAAGTCGGCCATGAGGCAGTACAGCAGCTTTTCCTGCATCTTCGACGGACAGTCCCAGAGAGGGAGGCTGCTCTTTAGCAAAAGGTGTAAGTTGAGAGGGTGCTGGGCTCAGTGCGTGAAGGTAAAGGGACTCACGTAAGGGCCACGAAATATAGCATTTGTCCACCAAGAGAAGTCTTTTTTGTTTTCATGTTGAATTGTCTGAGTGTCTGTTAAGTGGGAGGCAGTGTTTCTTTGGCGCCCCCTAGCTGGGAGAGAGGGCAGGACTGTTCTCTGTGCTGATGTTGACCAGGCACTCGCTGGACTTGAGGCTAGCCAGAGACTTGCAGCTCGGGAGGGAGGCCAGGGATCCACACAGGCCCATCATGGAGGGGGTGTAGTCCTTTTCTGGATGGGTGAGATGGACGTACAAAGGAAGGGTCATTATACATACAAGCGGGTGTTTTTAGTGTGTAAGAGTCAGTGTGTGTTACCTGTGCACCAGGCTCCTCCGTTCTGTTTCCCACCAATCCTCTGGGAGTCTGAATCCAGGCTGATCTCCACTGATAGCAGCTCTGTGCTCGGGAAACTCCTCCTAAAGGTCAAAAAGAGGACAGAACGATACCTTCAAGTGCTTCCAGGCAGGATTGAAAAGAACAAACAAACGTGCACGTATTAAATTCACACAGTCGACTGTTTAATCAAAAGCTTGCAAATATGTTTTTCTGTTTTCTCCCTATGTCTTATTACGGATGCTGTGGTGTGTGCATATAAAATAATTTTGATTAAGTTAAAAATTTGTATTAATATCAATCAATGTGTTTTTTAAATGAATTAATCAAAACTGAAATTCACTATTTCATGAAAATATAAAACAAATGTAAAAGAATACTTTATGGTTGTCAGTTCTAGTAATTGATAATAGTTCTGTTCCTCTCTTATTATTCTCTCTAATTATTAACTCGTAATTAAATTGTAAAAGTCTATTATATACCAGTGGCACAAGCCTTGGATTAATGTGTTTATATAATTCTGCAAACACAGTTAAATACATATTAGATTAAAAAAAGCAAATATACTTTATACACAGTATGAAACTTAATGATAATAGCCTTGCTGTGCTGCAGATTGTTTGTATGTTTTCAAATTGCAGTGAAAAGACAAAAGTCTTCTACAACACAAAAATGAGAAATGTTAAGTTAATCTTGTCGTGTGGAAGCTGAGTTAAACTGGGACACAATCAGTCGAACCTGCGGAACAACTTGACGTCCTCTTGGTTGTTGTATGGCTGGAGCTCCTGCCACTGGTTGACGAGGGGGATCGAGAGGTTTTTGGCCAGATGATTGGAGTCACATGGAATCAAGCTCGTCCTGTCACACGTCAAGGTAAAGTATGAGGCAAAATGTTCTGTTGTGATATAACAAGTAGAGCCACACACTAGAACCTACAACTGAACCAATGAGAACTACATACTGTCCTTATTAATGCACAAGGAATAATGTTTATCATGTCAATTTGGCACTGGGTTGCAACACATATGTACTAAGTGTATATATATTCTTCATACGTTGCACTGTACTTTCCAGCCTTGCAATGAGGAACATGAAGTTAAAATCCGGACCATCTGTCTGTTTCACTCACAGTTGCTCCTGAAGCTCTAGGACTATGGCCTCTAGTTCCTTTTTTTCCTGTTGGCTCTGGCTTTGTAGCTCTTCCAGCCGGGCCTTTAGCCTCTTGTTCTCCGTCTCTGTGTTCTTCAGCTGGGACTCACGCAGGCGCACAAGCTCCTCCAGGTAACCCTGACAACACACATCCACACTGAGTGAAAAGATACATCCATCTTCTGATATCAAAAGTCAGCCATCTGTGATGCTCTGCATATCACAAAAATCATTTTATGTCATTTAAGGTGTGTCCACTCCTACTAAACCCCCTATTTGATACACCAGACACAGAAAGACAGCTAGCTTGGTTGTATCCAAATTTCAAGGTATGAAATTATCTGTCACTGATGCATTAACACTCAAAGATCCACATATGGCAGTGGAATCAAGTGAACTGTAAATAACATAAATAACATGTTTTTTTTTTTAAACAAATATAACAATATATAATTATCTGAGTTATAGTTAACTTTAAAAAGGTGGAACTGTTCCTTTTAGTAATATTGTCCTGAGTCAGACACAAACCGACGTCTGCCCACCTTCTGAGCGTTGACGATCTTGAACCTCTGCTCCATCTTGCGACACTTTGTGCTCCAGCTCTCCTCGTCAGTGATGAGGGGGATGTAAGGGTGTTCGGGGACGCTCTCATCACTCGTGCTGCTGTCGACACTTTGTTGATCATCATCGTCACTCAGGTAATCGTAGCTGCAACAAAAGCAGGCGATGTCAGTTTTGCCTAATGGTTTTTTATATGGAAAGTATGAGACTTGAACAAACTTCACCAGGTCTTCAAAATGCATGCTTCTTCAAAGTATTCCAGTATGCTGTGACATTTCTCCTCTCTACAGTGAAAGTGACTATACCTTTGTGTGAATTTCAAGTATGGTGTGTAGTCAATCACTGCAGAAGATTTCCCATCCAGGGCCTCTCCTTTTAGACAGAAACTACAGGAGAGGAAGCATTTAGAATTAATATTAAAAGCATATATACATACACATGTATAATGATCAGTTTGATACCTGAAGAGTTATTGTATAAATGTCAACACCGCCCACCTGAAGTCTATGGCTCCGAGACCTATGAGCATCCCTGTTAGCACCGTGGCTTCTTCTCTTAACATGATGGCTCCCTCTGCATAGAACCTCCTACAGCACAGAGACAGGTACAACTCGGTGGGATCGTATTTCTAGTTAAAATCGGGTAATGCTACTGCATAGAGGTGTGGTGGGGGCTTCTGACCTGGTTGTCCTGCTGTCCCTCAGAGCAGTGGCGATGTATTCAGACAGCCTCTTCTCCATCAGGGCTACTCTTATCCAGGCTCGGCCCTGGAGGGGTGACAAAAATGAGGTTAAATAGTCACATAATACACACAAAAATGACCTCTCGGGTTTAGTATTTGTTTCTTGACAGAATAAATTGCACTATATCAGAAAATAATTACAAATATCTCATTCTTTTTTAACTTAGTTTTAAAATTCTTTATCCTTACTTTTATATCTCCGATCATATAAATCTGATTTGCATTCATACATAACAATGTCATAGAGCATCAGTGCCTTGTGGGACATTCACAGCAGAATAATAGGATATCAATATATATTTTTTTTAATTGCCAAATTGCTGTTGTAAAAATATACTGTATATATTATATATTGACCTATTTAGGCCTTTGAAAATCATTTAAATAAAACAGTCTGAGTCAGGTTAAACACTCTCTCTTCTATAGAACAGCTCAAGTGTTTGGGATTCATAGATATTTACAGTTTCAATTTGGATTTTACTAACATTATCATATTGCAGTAAATTTGCTGATGAGGTGCAAAGTTGGAGCTTTGAGCACCACTGCAAATTCTTGAATTTCCCATTTTCCTTTATTTAGGTCAAATCTTTTCTCTCTGTCATTTACTGCTTTATTCTTATCTATATTTTCATTTATGTGATTATAATCCTTCCTCTCTTTTGCTGTAGGGCTCGCCTTAGCTCTTGAGGTGCTGATGTTTTCCATGCTCTCGATGCTGCTGATGCAGCTGTTGGGGATTTTGGCACAAGCCAAGCGGACGTAGTCCCAATAACTTCTCTGACCATCGAACCAGCTCCCAGAGCCTAGGAGAAGAATGTCATATAAATATTAAATATTATATATGACGTGTGTTCATTTCAGTGAACGGTGGGGCCTTGGGCCAACTGGAGCAGCTACAGTATGGGTTACTGTACAGAAACAAGACAGTGATGCTGCTGATGAAGGAAGACCACAAATGCTATATTCTTTCTTTAATACAAGTTTCCATGAATAACATGTGCTAATTTTCTAATTTTCTTTCTTCAACATGCAGTAAAGGCATGGCCGATGCTGTAATATATTGATTACCTTTAAAACGATGGCTGAGGATGTGTTCGAGGATGGCTGCGAAATTGATGAACTCTTCAGATGAATCATCAATGGGCTCGGCTGTGTATTTCTCTAACAGGGTCTTAACTGAAAACCTGTTTGTGGTGGAGATGGAGAGGAAAGCAAACATTAAAACACAGAGTTGGCTTGCCAGGAATAGTCATAATGGAAATAGATTAGTCAGGGAGAAGATTAATGGATTACTCCTTTCTTTGTTTCAGTTTCCTATAGCCAGATAATGTCAAACTATAATCCAACATTTTTTTAAATTTCTACTCAATAATAAGAAATGATACAAGTGTAAGTATGTAATCATGAAAGAACAGGGTTCTGCCCATTTGATGACTTTAATGAAACAATTTCAATATGTTTATGTCTGTATTCTTCCTCCCATGTGACTGTTTGTGGGCGTAATTGTGTGAACTCTCAAAATGTAACTCGCATTTCCTGCAGACTCATTTCTAAACATCAGCCTGTTCCAGTTACTGTGAGGAAGACGTTGCTGAAGAGCTTTCAGGAAGCTCCAATAACTCAATTTACATTTTACTGTACAGCTTGAAATTACAAAAGGCAAGCAAGTGTACGGAAGCAGATTGCTTTCACGCCAAAAAAAAAAAAAATGGAGCAGTATCATGTTATAACGTTACAAGTTTATATGTTGTAACAAGACATTTTCACATTATTACGACATATAAATGTATCACGTTATTACAATAAGCCCACATTGATCTTGCAGGTATTTGGTCCATACCAGTTCACAAGACAATCTTAAATTTGGACTTAATGATGAACAGATGAAAAGTTAAGAGATTATCAAAGTGATTATAAGTCATCCTGGATGGACATGAATGTTTGTACAAATCACATGGAAATCCGGTTAATACTTGTCACGACATTCACTTAAAAACATGAATTCGAACCTCATAGCTATGCAAGGGAAAAAGTGATCAAAGTGTCATTATTACGATGAATGTCTGTACCAAATTAATGGCAGTCATATTTCAGGTCTATTTCAGTCTGGAGTTAGCCAAGGACCAGCTGACTGATATTGGCTAAATATTTAAAAAAAAAAATTAAATATGGATTTTCTAGTCCATGCATGACAAAGGTTTAATGTCCACTGTGGTGACCTCTTGTTGAAATGTACACCCACTACAGACCCGACAAAACCCCATGCTGTGGTAAACTAAATTCTGTTTATTTTAAACACCATTATCATTCTCCAAAACTGACCACTCCTAAATTTTTTCCTGTGGAATAAATAATTCAACAGATCTATTTGCTGCAAGAAGACCTGCCAAATGCTATTTGTCCAGTGGTAACGAGATATGCTGTGGGGTGAAATGAGGTACATAGGGGGGAAAAAACTATAGACATGGTGTCTGCAATAAATGGAGAGAAATGGTTTTGTGCAGATATTGATAGTGTTTTGCAGAGTCACCAAGTTTGAGTTTTATTAGCCACTTTACAAGCACACAAATACTGTCCGTCTAAGCAGGGTGTGTATATCTATAGGACAAAGCTTATCTTAACACAAGCTAGTGAGGCGAGTGATTTCACTCCCCATTGTTCCAAAGGCAACAATGTCTCATTCAGCTGCTCTGACTGAACAATAATTGTCTGACTATCCTTGAAACGAACACAATCCCCAGTGGTTTCACTGTATCACAGACAGCAGGTCTGTGCCGTGACCTAGATACACCTGTCAGTGGCCTAGCTGAGGTGCACGGTTCTTCACCGAAAAGTGGGCGTGCATGTGTTTCATAGGTGTTACACCCCGTCAAATCTGTATAATGTAGGTCAGTGACGTGTGACTGGAGCGCAAATGTCCAGTCTGTGAAACTAGTCACATGACTTGGCCTTAAATCATATCTATTAAAAAAAGACGCAAGCTACTTGACGACAATGATGCGACTTGACTTTGAGTCGTGGCAACATATTCAGAGACAGAGAAGCCATGCGATCGGGGTTCAAACGTCAAAAAGGTGTATAGTGTATTATCTGAAAGAAGTAAATTGAAATATTCCTGCTTATATTTTAAGTTAAGTTAGGATATGAAATGCAAAATAACGACACACATAAATTTAAAGGCCAATATACACACTGTTTTAATTTTCTGAGGGAAACTCCTCACCTATTAAATACTCTTCTGTATTCACCAGCTGGTGGTGACTTTTGTCTTCCATTTGGTGCAAATATATATAAATAGTTTTTTTTCGAGATTTTTGCTGAAAATAGCAATGAGAACTGTGAGAGTCAACTGAAACTGTAACAGAGTGGGCTGATCTAAAAGACATTGTACCACACATCATCACTTCAGCCCTTTCAAAATACACAGGCCTGCAGCAGTTTTAAATTTACTGCTAATAAATGTAACAGTGGGTTTTTATGTTTTGAAACAGACTGAGCAACAGAATGACATCCCTCCCACTGGAAGAAGTTTGCAGTCATTTGCCGATGCCTGCTGAAATCAGGGTCTGCAATGCAAGTTAGACAATAAATGCATGTCTGCTTTATCCTTTGATGTTCGTGTGTTTACATCGGTGAACACTGTGTGGTGGATAGCATGCAAATCTGTGTGTGTTTTGAGGTCTTGCAGAGTGCATTTAAGTGTAAACCTCTAAGACACCCTCACAAAGTCCAATCAGGACCTGATGTACTGGCCTTATAAGGCCTCCCTGCCCCGAGTCCCTGGGGTGCCAGCTAGTCCTTGCCCCAGGAAGGTTGTCGTCATAGCAACCATGCCATCAGCGAGGAGAAAATAAATTGCACTGACAAAGATGACATCGCCTATCTCACAGAGAGCCCAGTCTGTCGGTGTGATGCAGGATTATATGTAAAACAATTTTTTTTTTTTTTTAAATACAAGGTCGTTAGTGCAAATACAGGCTTCGTGTTCATACAGGCCCACTGACAGCACAGTTCATAAAAAGGACTTATGAGGATGACGTAACTGTGGATGTGAAAATGTGCCTTAATGCACGCGATATCTGTCATTGGAAGATATAAACACCAGGGCCAATTTGCTGCCATAAAGCAGACCAAAAATAACCACATGACCACTTTAAATGCAGCATTTAGGCTACTGACATCCCCACTCGTACATCAAGCACCTAAGCGCGCACACAAGACAGTTTCTGTGACAATAAACTGACCTGCAGACAGTGACGAGGTTTTTTCTCTCCACAGCCACGTTCCGAAACGACGCTTTTTTCGAGACATCTCCCATGGCCATCGCTGCCTGCACACAGCCGGGCTCCATCCAGGAGGAGGCAGCCCTGAAATCAAAGGACCCCTCCCTGTCGGCCACCGGCCCTCCTCATTCACTTCTGGATGCCAGAGGGGATGCTGGCTGCCCGCATCAGAGCAGCTCACACACAGCAGCGCTACTTTGTTTTACGGCGGAGGATGCAGTTTGAAACATGAGACGTACCGGAACATGCAGAGAGTGGATCTGTTTTTATTATCACTCCTACACTCAGAGGACTGAACTGCACACCCTCCCTCTCTCTCTCTCTCTCTCTCTCTCTCTCTCTCTCTCTCTCTCTCTCTCTCTCTCCCCCTCCTCTCTCCCCGCCTACTTTATGACCTCATCATGACGTCACTGGATCATCTCGCATCATGCAGACACGAACATGACGAAGCACGTTAGAGGCTTCGGTGACATGCACACGTTCACAGCAGTTTTCCGCTTTCTGACAGGGATTCTGGCTGTGTTGTGTCTTTGAGGGCTCAAATGTTGTTTCAATGAAATCTACTCAATAAAAACCCAATCAACATACAGCCTAATCGTGCTATATCTATAGTGCCCCGTGGGATGTACCAAACATTTTCATTTGAACATGTGCTCTGCAGCCATAAACTTTTGAAGACCACACAACTTTAATTTAAAAAAAATACCAATCTTAAAAAAAAAAAAAGAAGGTTATGTCTAATTGATTTCTGGTGAAATGTATATTTGTACATAACAAATCCAGAATATTTGAATTAAAGTTGCAATAATGCCTATTTAATTTCTTCATTTAAAAACATTTCAAAATGTAATTCTGCCCTCAGTCCAATGTGGAGTCATGTGTTTGAACATTAAACTTCACATCGCTTCAATAAAAAGTGGTAACAAAATAACAGAAAACATAACAGTGTTTGGTAATTTAACATACGTTGATTTTATTGTAGAATATAATAATTGTTTCTTTTTATAATGTATACAGCCTTATTTCTAATTAATCATAAACAACAGAGTATACAGGGACCTTTTATATATTGCATTATTTTTCTTTTTTTTTCATTATGTTTAATTTCTTGTTCATTAACAGCTTCTGAAAAGAGGCTTATGTACAATAAGGTTGATATCATCACCACAGTCATCAAGCTGGATCATCTCCTCCCGTAATTTCCGATCAGCATCCTCTCCCCCCCCTCCTCCCCGCCCCACCCTCAACCCCCTCTTTTTCCACCTCCTACTTTTAGAGGAAATGCTCACGTGAACGGCTGAACCAACTGTAAATTGTCATCACAACAGTCTGGGAGACACTTTGATCCCCAACCTTTTCCTTTGTAATCAACTGACCAACCGACAGTTGGTTGCCGCCAGATGTTGCTGTGTTGTTTTTTTGTTTTTTGTTTTTTTGTCCTGGTGGAGGAGCAATCAGTCCTGCATATCTGTGTCTGCTGCTCCATGTGTTTGGACACTACACATTGTGAGGTGTTCATGTAAAGTCTGTGAAATAAGAATAGGGAACATATGTGGCGACAATATTACCTCATGGTTTGGCCTTGACAAAAAGCTCAATATAAGATTCTTGTTATGTAATTTGGGTGACATAAGATAAAAGTCCATTTCGTGTCCTGTTGCTCATTATATGATGATGTAAGGGCTACAGTATTGTTCTTTTCTTTACGGTTGGATGATTATAAAAAGCAGTTCTGCACGATGAAAAGACACAAATCAACAGAAAGAATGTTATATTCTACACAAAAGCTTTTTACTGTAAATAATACAAGGCAGTTATTTGTCTAAAAACTATGCATTTTCACATAATTTTGGACTATTATCACTTGAATATTTATTTAAAACTGATTGCCACAAAAATAATAATGAACAAAGCTTGAGTGAAAAGTGAACCTACAGTAGTTTTGGTGCTGTGAATTGAGTGTTATAATGTTAAGGAGAATCTTGACAATGTTTTTGTTTTGTTTTTCTAACTGTGTGAAAAGAGTCTAAAAAAGGGCCATGTGTTTTTTTTTTTAATGCTCTCCATTTCCCTTTCTGCTTTTATAGGGTCTTAATGGTCTAAATCTACTAAACTATGAACACAAATACAATTCATTGATACATTGGTTCATTTCAATTCAGTCTAACTTTAGTTTTCAAGCTACAACAACCATTTAACTTGCAGTGTTTATATTTTTGCAATAGAGGGCAGACCTTATTATCAATAAGTAAGTCAATATTATTTCATTCAGTTCCAAAAGTCCCAAAACATTTATTAAATTATCATAATTACTTTTACACTGTACATAATATAAACACAGAACAGACATCTCTATCTCTGGGCAACTAAATAGTCCTTAAATATTTACAGGTACAGATTTCTGTCTGTTTATCTTGTGAATACTGGTGTGTCGCTCATGGCCGAGGTCTACAAACAGCTCGGGTGCCTCTTGCTCCGAGCCGAGGGTCTGAGGAGAGTGTGTGAAATTCTGGACAGTGTTGTGAGGGCGTTCAGGGCAGAGGTTACATGGAGGAAGGAGTTGGGTTTGGCCTGTAAGGGGCAAAGTGTTTGTGTGTCGGCCCTCAGGGTCCTGTCAAGACTGATAAATAGGACTGTGTGGACCACATGGACAACAGCAAAAGGTGCAGATTTGTCTCGATATGCTATCAAGACTCTACTTAGTCTTTTACAGTAATCAAACTGTGATGGTTGGCTTGTTAAAGTAGATGCTGGAGCTATGTTTTCTTCATCATAAATATGTAGAGGTCTACATCTAGAAAGGTGGAGGGCAGGGGAGGTGGGGTGGGTTGTAGGAAGTGCAGTTCGAACAAAGGGTCAGCCACTGTGACCTGGAAAATCCAGCACAGGAAAGACGGAAAATTTGGACTATTTATACATCAAAGTCCAACCTTTGACTTCACTAAATTCTCTGCAGCATCATGTCTTCACAGGTTCTTGAGGTCAGTTTAGCATTTACCTGTTCACATTTCTTGAAAAAAATCAAATGAAAGCATTGAAGAATTAATGACATCATTGATGTACTCTGACAGACATTAAACAGATGCACAAGAAATCCATGAGAATTTGTTCCGTAATTTGAGATTAATAAACATAAACCATCATAGTCCACATGTTAGGCATGACAAAGCTCATACAGTCTGATTTGGTATACCATAATAAGTGAAGGCCTTGTATTCCCTTATTGTTTATGTGGCTAAAATTTCATCCCATCCACAGAAAAATCCAGTGACCCAAACACCTCTGTTGTTGTTGACAAAACAGTCTCACCTCGAGGTCTGCTCAGCAGCTATTTGATCGCTCAGCAACAATCACAAGATGGTCTCCAGCTCTTTCAGAGATAAGGAGTTGTCTGGATCTTCTGCTCCATGCTTTTTGCTGTCATCATTTCCTTTGCTGGCTCTGGCATGTCGGGCAAAAACTCCTGACTCAGCCCCTGCTGCTCTCCACACAGCCAGTTCCTGTTGGGGGCCTGAGGTCTCAGTGTCACCGGGAGAGTACCCACGCAGGGTGGTTGGTGGGTGGTGGGACATTGGGGAAGTGTGGCGCGGCGGCCTGACCCCCGACCCCCCGTAAACAGCCCCACCTGAGCACACCACCCCTCCGGCGAGGGACAGAGCTCTGGGATTAGCGGCAGACAAGCTGACACTGTGGGTGGTGGTATGTGACATCATGCCGCCGTAGTAACAGCTGCCTCCGCCACCGCTGCTCGTCATCCTGGCTTTCTGTTTGAGGTCCAGCACCAGGCTGCGTCTTAACCACGCCTTCTTTACCTCTGCCTGCACCTGAGAACAAGAGGTTGAAAAACAGGGATTCAACAACAACATTCTAAAATGTAAGTTCATTCTTCAAAACTTGATTTTAAATGTATTACCTCCCCATTGCAGAAACAGTAGATGAATGCCACAAAAAAACCCTTGAAAGATGAAAAAAGAGTCCGTATCAGAGCAGGGGAAAATAATAATGTATATAACAGTTCATAAATTACATAGTTGATTGGAGAGTTAGTCTCCAAAATATGTTCTGACCTGGGAAGAGTTGAAGAACATCTCGTAATGCATCTGCACCTGCCACAGCACCCCACTGACCTCAGTGTAGGGAAGAGCCATGAACACCATGTAGTGGACTCCAAACAAGGGCATGAGGACTAATGTGGACTTGAGCAGCTTCCTGCAGAGCAAAACAAAGAGTAAACATGTATATAGTCATTTTATTCCTGGTCATCGAATGGTAGCTTAAAGTAAGATGTATGATTTTGTGGAGGATTTTATGCGAGAAAAAAAACCTGAAATCGAGAACCAGTCTTTTCAGCTCATCAGGTTAATTGAACACTCACCCGTACTGCTGTCGGGGGTCCAGTTTACCAGTGTTGGTTTCCCACAGTTTAGAGGCCAAGACGCGAATTATGTTAATGAAGAGGAGGAAATTCACCTGCAGGGGCAGAAATGTAAAGACGATTTCACCCTAAACCCAAGCGTCAAATATTATTTAATGATATCAAGCTTTTTCTTACAACAATGGCTGCCAGAATGGGAACTTGATAGATCCACTTAAGGTTTCCGGCACTGATGTCCCAACATCTACAAAAAAAAAGCCATGAAACGGCTCGAGTAAGAATTTGTGAAACAAGTGTCATGTAAATAGCAACATAAATGCATCACATGACTCACTGAGTGTCTGCCAGTGAAGCTCGTGCACTGACCCAAATGGACACAAACACAGCTGGAACACCTGAGATGAGCAAAGAGACATAGGTAAACTGATTGTCTGTCGGTCCACTGTTACAGCTTACAGCCTGCTCTCGTGTCACTTACCCCAGCCGATGATGGTGAGGGCCCACAGGTAGTTCTTGTCAGACAGGAAGGCCATGAAGATGAGGCTGTGGAGGTACAAGCCCTCCACCAGGATCCAGAAGTGATTGGTTGCCAGGAAGTACAGGAAGAGAGTGACGGCAACTTTACATCCAGCCTGAGGACACGGCAGCAGTTAAAGGAAAGTTTCAACCGGTCAACAAAAACAGATGAAAAGTGGATTAGCTCTGCGTGACAAATGTAACAAAATAAACGGTCAGAAAAACTGGCATTTATGTTTTCAATTTTAAAAACATATTTTGTCATCGTGGGATGCACGTTAATACTTGTTCTTGCAGATGGTTAAGATAAAATATCTTGCTTGTAAAGCAAATATTGTTAGCTTAGCATAAAGACTGGAAACAGCTAGCTCGACTGCCAAAAAGTAATTGGGAGACAAAATCTGCCAACCAGAACCACTAAAGCACAACAATTACTACATTATATATCATTTGCTCACAAAACCAATATGTAAAAATTGACAGGGTGTCAATTTAAAAGGTGTGGGAGCAGTTTCCTGGAAACCAGCAGACACTTCTGCTGTCTGTATATGTTTTGAATGAATTAAGAAAGAAGACATAGTGTTTTGATTTGTGTGTTTTACAGATGCTACTCAGTGGATTTTGTGGCTTTCAGCCATAACATGCTAACCGTTTCCCTTTGTTTCCAGTGTTTATGCTAAGCTAAGGTAAAGAAGAAATTTCCCCCTGGGGATTAATAAAGTGTATAAAATAAAATTTAAAAAAAAAAAAAAAAAAGTGCTGCTGGCAATAAGTTCATATTTACCGAACAGACAGGAGAGCATTACTAATATCTCTCAGCAACAATGCAAACAACAGTATTTCCAAAAATGTTGCATTCCTTAAATACACATTTTACTGTGTATCATCTCTAAGATGTACAGTATTACGTGTATTCTTCATTTTGTTTCATGACATCCAAGAAAATTAGCATGAATGTACTGCATACTAATATCAAATAAAACTATGAATACATGGTAATTAGTATAAAACATATAGTTTACCATAGGTGGTTTCTCTGCTGTGAACTCGGACTCGGCTCTACTGTCATCAGATATGGAATAGAGCACAGCGTCCTTCACAAAAATGCTGACTGCTCGACATATGAAGGAGGTGAACAGGTGAATGTGGATGTAATTGCGTGTACAGTGGAGACGCCTGAAATGTGTTTGTGCGACAGAAAGAGAGAGAGAGAGAGAAGTTTTTGTTATGATGCATTTCAAATTATTACATTAATTGTGACATGCCTCTTTGGTGGGTTATGAATGGATGATTAATAATGTCATCTCAGTCTTATGAACAAATACTTTCAACGGACTATGGCTGCTTGATGTTATAAGGCAGAGTTCACGATCAAGGTTTCGTGTTTTCTTACTTGAAATAGCAGAGGATGGAGACTGCCACCAACAGGGATACTAAAGAAATGGAGTAGCCAACAGTGTACATGAGATGAAGTCGCTCAAACACCTTCTGAAACAAAACAAAACCACACTTAGTGTGCATGAGTGACGCAACAAGTCAGGCGGAAAGGTAAGAAGTGCATTTATATTCTGTAATAATTTGAAACAAAGAAACAAAGTGCAGCCTGAAACTTTTCTCTGCGACAAACACACACGTTCAACTAAACACCACATCACACACCTCCTCGTGGCTCCTGTGGCTGGAGGTCAGGTATCTGGTGCACTCGGTGTAGTTTGCCCACGTGCGGTTGATACTCGGCACCAGCTCCCAGTTTCCTGACACGTCACACTGGCGGTAGGCTCGCCCTGGACCGACAGCAGTGCAGGACAGTCACAGACAGTACAGCATTCATAAAATAGTCTTTGATACAATAGAAATGTCTTCAACATAGATAAAACCCTTGAACTCTGAGGTCAGCTAATCATTCCAAAAAGTCGATGCAGTGCAAATACTACTTGATTTCATCTTCTTGAATTTGACAAGGTGCCCACATATAGTTTTCTATTGTTTCCTTGGTGATCGATTGTGTACACATCCAGATAAAACTGCTGTATTATTTGTGACTGATGGAGCACTCCTACCTCTGTGGTTGAAGTCGTAGATGTACTCCGGACACAGCTCTGAGACCAGCTGACCCGCTCCGCTCCGCGGCCAGCAGATGATCCCATCCCATTCAGGGATACACTCACCTTCTTCAAAAATAATGGGAAACAGCTGTCAGCTATGTGAAGAGATAGTTCCAGCTCTATTGAGCACAGTGTAGGCATGGCACAGGCTCAGGGGCCCAAGGAAGCAGGGGGCCTTAACCAAGAGCCCCTGTGTGAAGTGACTATCGGCATTTTTCATCAGAAGGACAGTTGGCACAATCAGTTCGTTTTTCTGTATTTATATCCTTTGTTACTGAATATGTACTGATACAGAGCCTGAAAGAATTGTTTGGTATTATTCTCTTGTTTATTTCCCCCAAATACAGAAAGCCTTCCAGTGATGGAAGTAGTTAAATCATTTACTTGAGTAAAGTCATCAGTACAACAATATAAAAATACCCCATGACAAGTAAAACTCCTGTATTCAAATGTTTACTGACAGGAAAATATACTTAAAGTATAAAAAGTGAAGCATGATGCATATTGACTGCTTTCAGATTGTCATATTATTATAATATACAATATATAATGTTGGATTGTTCCTGACAGTCTAATGTTTAAGCAGCAAATTTGAATGTTGCTACAAAACAAAGTCAAATGAACTTCTACTTTAAAACGTGTTTTGCTCGTTTAATCTGAAAGAATGCTTTAAGATCATAATCTTATTTTGATGAAAAAGTGATTCTTTAATATATCTTAAAGATGGCAGCCAAAACTGGCACATCCACCTGTGAAGCATGATTTATCATTAGTAAAGTATTTCAAATTTTTGTTTCAAATGTTACGCTGAAGAAAATAGAATTTAATTGCATGTTTTTATGGTTTGATGAAGCTATAGTTTTTTTGTCCCTCTGTGGAGACCAGAGTTACTGTGGATCTGCTGGGACATGAATTTTCAGGGAAGACTTCAAATTCCTTTTTGAAGGAAGACAACAACTGAACCACTTGGCTCTGGCTCTGTCCATTCTTGTGCTTCTCCTTTGATGTCTGACTGCAGCGCCATCTTATAAAACCTTTCTCCTATTGAATCACGGAGGAAATGTATCTAACGTCGGCTTTTACGTCATTGCCCAGATTAAAAATGCCCCTCTATTGTGCCTAAATTCGGCTGCAGAATCACAGAGATACTGGCCAGCAGGATATTGGATGCGTGTCATATCTGATCCTAAATAAATAACTGATGTAATAAATACTTTTTCTGATTATACATTTGGACATGCACTCACTGACCTCAGTGAGAAAGTGAAGAATCGTATTTCCCTAAAAGGCACATTATTTGAATATTAAAGAATAAATAACATTTCAATCACAAGGTATTATCAGTGTGAAGTGAAGGTTTAAAGTTTGACTTTAGATCATGTGACATGACTATGAATTCACTGAAATCACAGAAACTATTCATAACCAGCAACAAAAGTTCCAGAAATATCCATTTTATACTGTATTTTACAGGTTATTTTACACTTTTGAGGATTAAGTTAACATTTTTCTTTGCAGAGTCTAATTTGATATATTATAAACTGATCAAAATCAGCACACTAACCTTTAACGAGGGTCATTTGTGCTTGGATGTTCCTTTCACACCTGGCGTGAGCACCAATGAGAACATAGATCTGCTCATCTCGAGTGATGACATCATCAGAGTCTACCTGTGAAAGGACGAGAGATGGAAAATTCTTTAGACAAGTATGCAGGGCTGCCTGCAGCAGTGTGTATGGATGCATTGGACTTTTTATTTTAATCTAAAAGCTCCACGATAAATAAATGGCCTGTTCTGACAATGAAACAACGATAAACAGATGAATCCCTTCAAGGTTTAGCATTCAACGTCCACATAATAATCTTCAGCTCATCAAAGCAGCTATCAACCTTCATCTGTTTATGTTTTAGGGCTTTCGCAGATATCACAAGTTTCCCATCAAAAGTCTCTCTGAAGTCTCTTTACAACCGAGGTGATCTGTCAACCACAAACACTCCGGAGGAGCTGATGTGCTGCCTCCAGGTGTTGTGAAATAGTTGCGTGAGTGTGCAGTATTTGGTGATCCTCCGCCAACCCCTTTTTGTCCAGTGGCGGGGCTGCCGCTCGCCACATGGGGACTTTGGCAATACTGGTGGGAGCTTCCCTACACAAGCAACTTTATGTCCCTGGTTATATTTCACAACGGAGCAGCAAAAATAGCAGCGGGTCAACTAGAGAGAATGGTTTGGCAGACAGAGGAGAGCGGTGGGAGAGATGATCAGGCATAAAAAAAAAAAAAACGTAGCAAAAACATGCATAACAAAAAGCTTCCTTGACCTCAGCTTTGTCTAACAACATGTGACCTCTCACCAGTTGTGGAAAGTATTCATTTTATTTTAAAGTATTGTATTGTAAGTAACATTTTGAGGCACTTGTGCTTAAATATATCCATTTTATGCACCATAAATGGATTTAATAATCATAACATTTTTAAACCAGCAGTTCCCAATCAAATACTGTTCTCCAGAATGAGCACTTTTACTTTGATAGGTTAAGTACATTTAGCTGAGAATACAGCTGTACTTTTATGTAAGTGGAATTTTAAACACAGGAGTTTTATTTGCACATTGTGGGATCAGACTTCAGACTTACGTAAAGGATCTGAGTGCTGCCTCTCACAGCTGCCTTCCTCACAAGGCAAAGAAAACTTCTCACTCTCGTTAAACAGACTAAATCCCAATTCAGGTAACTGGATATGTGATAAGTAACATTCTTGGCACTGGCCATAAAAATAAACTGCCAGTGGGTGAATGGTGTTTCCAATAATGCAGCACTCAGAAGGCTGAGCTGCTATCATTTCCTACAGTCATTTGTTTTAGGAGGGAGTCTGAGCCAACGTTAATACTAACATGTTCAAACCTGTTTTTGTTGTTGTATAGTGGACTGTAGACACGTTGTGGCTGTGTTGACAGTGTGTACAGTGTGTAAATGTGTGTGTTTCTGGCCCACAATCCTGTTTAAACACCTATTGGTTTTTGATTGCAATTAGCTTTGAAGTAAAACAGTCATCCACCTGCGCTTTGACAAAACACAGCAGTCCTCAAATTAATACCAACATGCAACACAGTTTAATTCACAAAGATCAATACAGATAAGTCAGTCAATTTTCTTTGTGCAGAAGGGTTTTCTGTTGACAGATATCGTGTTATAGAAAACAATTAAATCTTAGCAAATCCATTTATGACACAAAGATGAATGCTTTCTCTCAGGCCTCTTGATGAAAGTGATTTTCAGGTTGACTGATCCGGATATTATATGTCTGTCTGAAGTCGACACTCGAGATCGACCTGGCGAAGATTGAAGAGGTGAAGAGATGTGTGGTCAGAGGTACGTGTGGAGTGCGAGCTGCTGGAGGGTAATGCTTCAGTGAGGGAAAGGTTAAAAGGGTCGTAGCTGATGGAGGTTTGAGGTAAAGCAGACCACGGGTGATTTTTGATTGAGGAGTTCAAGGAATGTTGTTTCGGTGTAATGGCTTGAAAGTTTTAGACGTTTATTTTTTTGCAGGTTTTTGTCTCGGTCAGTCAGATTTTCAGAAGCAAGAAGTTGGGTATTAAATGTCTCAAAAGTAACACAATGTGTCAAAAGAAATTCCAGACAAAACGAGGAAGGAGGAGGTTCAAATACATTAGTCTGAAAAGGGTTACAAAGCTGGTTTCTAAGGTTCCAAGAGTCCGCAGAACCACAGTAAGAGACATTATCTTCAAATGGAAAAGACTTGGATTTCCAGATATGGCCGACCTTCCACGGTTTCTCTAAGAGTGTGGTGACGACTCATACAGGAAGTCACAAAAGATCAAAGGAAAACATCCAAGGAAGTGCAGGCTTTTCTCACTTCAATAAAGGTCAGTGCTCATGACCTTTCAACACTATCTTAAAGACACGGGGCCAAAATGGCATCAAAACCACTTCCATCCCCAGAAGATCTTGAAGGGCTGTGTGAATTTGATTAATCATTTGGAATGCAAGAGTCCTGTTACATGTGGTTTAAACCAAACACAGAATACCACAAACACAATATTATACTGTATACTGAAATGTTGTTGGAGATGCTTTGCTATTTTGGGGTGATCCACCATTAATTGAGGGAAATGTGAATTATGCTCTCTGACAGAACACCGAAAGGAGAGTGTCAGGTAATCTGTCTGTGAATTGAAGCTCAAGTGCAGCTCGGTTTGCAGCAAGACCATGATCCAAGCATAAGAGTAAGCCCACCACCTCTGAATGGCTCAAAACAAATACAAGTTTTGAAGTGACCCCGTCAGGCCTGAAGATGCTGTGGCTGAACCTGAAAAGAGCACTTCCTGCTCACAAACCCTTTACTGTGGCTGCACTAAAGAAGAGTAGAACCAAACTCACCACAGCAATGACACGCACGGTTTCCAGTTATCAGAAGCATTTGGTTGCACTAGTTGCTGCTAAAGTTAGCACAATTACTTTTTCACGCCACTGTATGTCAAAACTGAAAAGTCTGTATTCCTCAACATAACTCCCAAAAACAATTGTTCCATATCACCTCACTGGCTAAAACGGAACACAATGACACCACTTTTCTACAGACAGTCTGCTGATGAATCGCTGGCACATTTCCGCAAGCAACAAATAAATCCAAGTCCAAAATTCAAACCATCAAAGAGGATCACAGATATGTGGAATTTTCTATATTTGGCCCAAAGTGAAGCAGTATGGAAGTGTTATTTCTGACTCAGTGTTATAATAAAGTGTAACATATGATGCTACTGTGTTACATTTAAAACATAAAAAAAACCCTCCTTTGAGAAGTATCCACTGGACTGAGAAACTGAAAATGTACTTACTGCTGTGCTCATCATTATTTTTCCAATTAAATAACATCCTGAATAAAATACTCAGACTTAAATTGTTTATTTTGAGTAACTAAGCAAAACAGAAATACATTATTTTACCTCTCGAGTGTAGCAATTTTTTTTTTTTACCAAACCAAAAGATATATAAAAGGGGAAAGCAACAGTTTTTTTTAACACACCCAATAAATTAAGTAATTAATAACACAATTATCTAAACACTCAAAATGAATACAGTACACTTACCAGTGCAGTAACTGTTATTATACTGTGGAAAAGAGCCAAAGCACTAATTCCCCATGCAGACAACATGTTGTCTTTCAACGCAAACAGAAGAGGACAACTTTCCACACACTCTCAGATCATTTTATCTTCCTCACGTTGTGTTGAAGGAACTCAAGCCCCGAAGTTAAGTGTGTTCTTCTCTGGTGTCCCATCAGTGCTTCTTCTGTACTTATTTATTATCAGCCAACAAAAACTGCCTTCTGGTGTCTCCTGACATCCAAAAATGTTTTAAAAAAGTCTGCTTTTTCCAGTCTTCTCCATGAAGTGCAGTTGACATCACTAATCAGGTTTGAGGGACGGTCAGTCTGTTGTGTGTTAAGGTCTCTGTGTGGAAGAGAGAGAGGAGCACTGAGGAGGTAACCTCCTCCTTTTACAGCTCTTCAGACTGTTGGGTTGAGATGGGTTGGCCTTGATTGGCTGTGGCTTCCATTCACTTAACTCTTTGTGCTCCCCTGGAGTGATCATCTGATTGACATCCTGTTTGTCTCTGTTTTTCCACTTGTCTGCTTTAACCACAGTCTTCCTAACCCCGCTGACAGAGGACTCTGCTTCCCACTGTTCTTTTGAAAAGTATGCAAATATTGAGCCCCAACCTCCTCCTCACCCCCACATGCATGTGTTTGCATATCATTTAGAAATTCAGTATATCCAGTCTGTTTTTGGCTTTTAAATAAATGTTATTGGACTATTGGGTCGTAGGGCTATTATTATACGGCATCATTATAAAGGGAAGCAGTATGATTCCATATTTCTTCCATGGCCAGAGAACAACATTTCTTCTTTGGTTCCCACGCTCTGTGATTTTAGAGGCCATTGATACAGACCAGATGCTCTGTTTATGCCAATAAGATGGACCCTACTATCAAACATGTATTCAGTCTGGTATTGCTGTTAGTTGTATACCATTTACACCTACCCTTATTGATTCTTTATATATTATAATTATTTTAAATACATGAATTGTACTTGATTATTTTCCCACATAAACAGAGGATACTATGGAAAAGCAGGGTTATAGAGTTAAAATAATTTTGGAATAGGAATTTTAGATAGGATTACAAAGTCAAAAATATATGGCAGGCCACAACGGTCTTGACATCTTTCAATTTCTTAATTGCACAGCAAAATCTTTATTTTAAACGGTCTTAGTTGTAAAATAGTTATTAATTAATTATATACTTTCTACCATTTCCAAGTCACTTTTGGTTCAATATTTAAAAACAAAAGAGAGAGAGAGAGAGAGAGAGAGAGAGAGAGAGAGAGAGAGAGAGAGAGAGAGAGAGAGAGAGAGAGAGAGAGAGAGAGAGAGAGAGAGAGAGAGAGGGGGGGGGGGGGGGGGGGGGGGGGGGGGGGGGGGGGGGGGGGGGGGGGGGGGGGGGGGGGGGGGGGGGGGGGGGGGGGGGGGGGGGGGGGGGGGGGGGGGGGGGGGGGGGGGGGGGGGGGGGGGGGGGGGGGGGGGGGGGGGGGGGGGGGGGGGGGGGGGGGGGGGGGGGGGGGGGGGGGGGGGGGGGGGGGGGGAATACAACCATAATAATAAAATAAGACTTTTGAATGTATTTGTTCAGGTTAAATCAAATATACATAATCTGCAGGCTAAAATACTTTTTATAAGGTAAATTCTTACTGTAAAAGTAGGATTTTTAGAAAACAG
The DNA here is from genome assembly GCF_029030835.1 of Brachyistius frenatus. Classification (NCBI taxonomy): domain Eukaryota; kingdom Metazoa; phylum Chordata; class Actinopteri; family Embiotocidae; genus Brachyistius; species Brachyistius frenatus. The sequence continues at coordinate 4,038,126 of NW_027210610.1, read as the reverse complement.
CTTTTATTTTGATAGGTTCCTTTCTGACGACATCGCAACCAGGAAGTGCCGTTTTCTAAACAAGGACAGGAGCAGCTGCGTGCTCTCTTTACTTGTCAAAACTGCAGGTTTAAAAAAAAAACAAAAAACTTCAAGCCGTTATATTTATCCTCATGTAAATGTATATGTTGTGACGTTTACCTGCAAACGGAGACTTCCGGTTCGGTTGCCACACGCCGTCTTTTGCCCCGCATGCACAGCAGGGTGACTGTGGTGCATGCGTCTGTGAAGGGCATATGGCGTGGCTGGCACTGCCGAGGGCTCTTCGGACCGTGCGCCCCTCGACACTGACCGCTGCCACGGGCAGGTTACCGGCGGCGGAGTCGGGTCTTCCTCCCGCTCCCGTCAGGACGCTGCAGCTGTGCTCCGCCTTATGTGCCGGACATAACAAGTGGTCGAAGGTCAAGCACATCAAGGGACCTAAAGATGAGGCGAGGGGACGGATATTCATGAAGCTCGGTTTGATGATAAGAATAGCAGTGAAGGGTGAGTTGGGAGTGTTTTTTTTTTTTTAAATTCATCTCATAATTGAGTTGTCGGTTTGTTGGCTGAATTCAGGTGCGTTTTTTTTTTTTTTTTTTTTTTATCTACAGAAGGTGGATCGAACCCAGAGCTGAACCTGAACTTAGCCCACGTAGTGGAGCAGTGCAGGATCAAGAACATGCCTAAAGCATCCATAGATGCTGCAATCAAGAGCGCGGTGGGGTGACAACACGCAGTCACGGATACATGAGTGGAAAATCGAATAAAAAAGCCTCACTAGTCTCTGACACAGTCATAGTTTACAGAAATTCAGTTTCAAACTAATAAATTCAATTTCAAATTATGCCGTTTAGATTCAGTTTTTCAATGTAATTTTTCAAGTTAAATGGTTTAAATTGAAATAATGTGTCACGTTGAGCAATTCAAATTCAGTTCTTAGTGACATATCTGTCTGCCCAGACATACCTGTCTGTACCGAGAGCATGTTAACAGATTACCACATGACATTAGTGCCAGTATTTTAATATATAGTTAGAATTTGTGTTGACAAGATGTTTTGCATTAATGAGCTAGTTTAATACGAAGTCAAAAATCCTTCATGTCTTCTCTCTTGATTTTACAGGAAAAGGCTAAACCAGCGTCCCAGCACATGTTTGAAGCTCGGGGGCCCGGTGGATGTCTGCTGCTCATCGAGGTCCTGACTGACAACAACTCACGCACTCACCAGGAACTCAAACGGCTGCTTATCAAGAACGGGTTAGGACTGGCTTCTTTTACTCTAACTGTGCTGCTGGAATTCCCAAAACGCCTGATGCTTGGTGGTTAAACAACCACCTGTTGTACACAAATACTATTTATAACACTTCTGAGGGGTTTACCTGAAAATATCTGTAACGCCAAACATGACTGAGGAAAAACTTAACAGTGAAAGAACTGATAAAACAAGATGGCGCTGTGTTGGAGAGGATCAGAAAGGATGAAGTGAAATTTAGGTTTCGCAGTAGTGCAGGGAATCATTGTAAACTGATGATGGAAGGTTAAGGCATCAACAGATGTCTCTGTACATACTGTGAATAGTAGATAAATTCATTACATTATGCTGGATCGTTTCACTGTAGAGGAAATGATGCAGGACAAGAAGCTGCTGACACGGATACAAACATCACAAATAAAAGACAATAGCGAGATGCAATATAGGAAATTTTGGATAAAGCATTTAGACTTAAGTCAGTGAGGGACTTTTGACGGAGAGATAAACGTACAAAAGACCAATCGGATGAGAAATGTAACTCTGCGTTCACCCTCAGAGGGATGCTGTCGGACGGAGCACGTCATAACTTCAACAGGAGGGGGGTGGTGGTGGTGCCGGGTCACAACGTCACTACAGAGAGAGCTCTGGAGCTGGCCATCGAGGCCGGAGCTGAAGATGTCCAGGAGACTGAGGATGAGGAGGAGAAGCCCCTCCTGAAGGTCAGACGGCGTACTGTGAAAAACTTTGTTAGAAATTCAGCGAGTATAAATGGAGTTTCTTCAAACTGAGGTGAATCATGTAATCCAAATGAGAAGCATTTTAAATCTTCTAGAGATGCACGTGATCGATAATTGTCATGTATAGCCATTACAATCCCAACTGTGGTTTCCAAAGCACTGTTTTATTCATTCTGTCATTATTTTTCAAACTTCTTTTTATATTCTGAGGTGTTTCTAATAGTCTGCCTCCCTGGTGTATGTAAATGGGGGATAAAAATATATCAATATAATGCAGTTCAGCGTTACATCACCTTTAACTACAACCGCATAATAAATACATTGGATTTTGAATTATATATTAACTTTGATTTTGAGAAGTTATTTAAAAAAAATAATCTTTTTTTTCTCACGTTGTATCAAACTGTTAATGACAAAACGGCTTTAACAACAAGGAAAATAACAATAAGTCACCACAGTTAAACTAATTGCCCGATCTGTTTCTTTCTCTTCAGTTTATTTGTGATATGACGGAGCTGCGTAAGGTCCGGACCTCGTTGGAGGAGCTGGGAATCCAGGTGACGTCTGCCTGGTTGGAGTTTGTTCCCCGCACTCACTCGTCTGTGGACCAGAACCAGCTGGATGCTGCTTCGGCTCTAATAGAAGCCCTCAATGACCGTCCAGATGTAGTTCGAGTGTGGGACAACATCCAGGCTGACAGCTGAGCACAGTTTCTGGACACTTGGTGGACACTGCATATCGTACATGTGGAATATATGATTTCACAGACGAAGGATTTTCCAACTTAGACCTTGTAAATCAGTGTGTGGTGATACTGCTGCATGTCATCATTAAAAACAGACATTATCAGGATGAAAGTCTTTCGCTCATTTCGATGCTGTTTGTATGGGGGAAAAAGATAAATTAAATGGAATGAAAGACGTCCTGGGAAGTCCCTTTTTAGTGAAAACATACTACCAAAGTGAAATCTTACTTTTTAGAGTTGAGGGAGGAAGGAATGTTTGTGTGTTAACAAGGAAGAATTTAAAATAAAATGCCAGACCCGCTCCAGATTTATAAAATAATTTGTGTCTGATGTTTTTACATCTTCTGTTATTGAAATTGCATCCATTTCTTATCTGTCATAATCCAAAATCTACACATATGCCGATATGTTTTCAGATTTGTTTCACTAAAAAGTCAGTTCTCAGGTTCGAGATTCAGATTGGACCAAGATTTGGCTTCCAAACTAGGTGTGCTGCCACAAATTCTGAAACTATCCCTCCAGCAGAAGTTGAAAACAGCCTTTTAGTGTTAACATCTGCACATATGAGTCATTATACACTGCTCCAAAAAATAAAGGGAACACTTAAACAACACAATGTAACTCCAAGTCAATCACACTTCTGGGAAATCAACCTGTCCAGTGAGGGAGCAACACTGATTGTGAATCAATTTCACCTGCTGTTGTGCAAATGGAACAGACAACAGGTGGAAATGAGGCAATTATCAAGACAACCCCTATGAAGGAACGGTTCTGCAGGTGGTGACCACAGACCATTTCTCTGTCCTTGTCCTTTCTGGCTGATGTTTGGTCACTTTTGCATTTTGCCAGCGCCCTAACCACTAGAGGTAGCATGAGGCGGTGTCTACAACCCACAGAAGTTGCTCAGGTAGTGCAGCTCATCCAGGATGGCACATCGATGCACGCTGTGGCAAGAAGGTTTGCTGTGTCTGTCAGCACAGTGTCAAGAGCACGGAGGAGACACCAGGAGACGTGGAGGGGGCTGTAGGAGGACAACAACCCAGCAGCAGGACCGCTATCTGCTCCTTTGTGCAAGGAGGAACAGGAGGAGCACTGCCAGAGCCCTACAAAATGACCTCCAGCAGGCCACTAATGTGCATTTTCTGCTCAAACTGTCCACTTTTATTTTGAGTGTGATTCTGAATCTAGACCAACATGGGATAATGATTTTGATTTCCATTGATCATTCTTATGTTATTTTGTTCTCAACACATTCCACTATGTAATGAATAAAGATTTTCAACTGTGATATTTCATTCATTGAGATCTAGGATGTGTTGTTTAAGTGTTCCCTTTATTTTTTTGGAGCAGTGTAAATACACAGGGCATATTTCTGATTGGAGGAGGACTTCTGTTTTTCTCACTTACAGAATCAGCTTGAGATTTTCCTCTTGTAAAAGTTAAATATTAAAATAATATATATTTTTATTAGAAATAAAACAAAAATAATACAGATGTTGAAAGGACATTTTGAGCCAAAGTCATCACCCCTTCGTATTACCCCTAGTGTCAACATCGCGGTCAATAAGATCCCACATTAACAGTATGCATGCAACATCGAGCGGGTACTATACCTTCAGCCAGCTTACTTTGTATTTATTTTTTACAACACCACATCATCTGCATATTTTTTTTATGTTGCAGTCTGAACAAGATCTTAGATCTAATCTACCAAACAACCTACAAGAACAGTGAAATGATACTTTGATGTTAACGGGGAATTCCAGTAGCTATATGGCTCTGAGCCCATTCGCTCTCTTATCAATGCTCGCCATCGATTCTCCTGTCAGTTCCTCTCAGCTATAGCATGGCGTTGATTGGCTTCAAGTGGTGGCCAATGTTGTGCAGTAACACGTGAGCTTAAGGCCAGTCCTCAGCCCAGTGCCAGAAGTGGAGGGTTCAACACTGACATCCGCAACATCACAGCGAAAACATTTGTGTTTGCCTGAATATGAAAGAGGAGAGTGAATATTTTTGAATGCATTTGTCTACAAAGGTGTTCAGAAGGATGGATATTTGATTCATGGCTGAGAGTTAAAGGTCAACAAGGTTCTGACATTGTGGTGCAAATCAGGTATGTTGTATTTATTCACTTTTAGTTAATTTGTGATCCACTAGCGAGGCATTTTTTTTTCTACAATGTAACGGCTGCCTTTTCTGTGCACGAACACTTTGTGAAAGAAGTATTGACACTATCCAGTATTTGGGGGCAGAGTATTTTGGGAGGGGCATTCTGGGAAATCAAAGCTGCGACGAATCTATTAAAGGGGAGTATAGTATATTAAACATCACTAAGAAGTTCCTATTTTGTCATTCAGTAAAACATACTGAGGCAAATTGATTATAAACAAAAGTGAGTACAATAATGTAGCAAACAGTGTTTTGAATACTATAATTGCAGTAACAGTTGAGGAAAGTCAAATGTCTTTCCAGAAAATGAACTAAAATGTACAAAAAAAAAAAGCTAGCATAGGATCTCTTTGGCCTAAACAAAAATACGTGCGTCTAATCATCTGTAAGCCAGCGGAGCTTCATGTCTGACTCCGACCTTATGAAGAGTGGGGGACCAGCAATGAGGAGCCCTGAATGCCGTTCGCCTCCAACTCCCAGGATGGAGCTGCTCAGCCCCTCCAAGGTGAAGGACTGCACTCAGAACGTCAAAGAGGTCACACAGGTATGGGGGGGGGGGGGGGGGGCGAGAGCCTCACATGCACTCAGTCTCTGGCTGTGCGAGAGCCAGAGAGTCCAATTTAAGAGCACTGAATGAATACATTTTGTCATTCGCCACCCAATTTACTGCTGGCCAGCTTCAGTCCATCATCAAAGAGCTTACAGTTACCATGTTTTTATCTCCCAAAAAAATTTAGAGACTCCCAGGAAATTTCCATGATGGACAACAGCCGTTAATTAAACTGCTAGTGGAAAAATCAGTAGGTGGTTTGGTGGCTGGATGTTTTCCTCATGGGTGTGAACAACACAGTTACATTGAGCCCTGAGGCTCGGCATTCTGCATCACTGCCTCTGTGGGAGGGTGTGAGGTGGTTATGAAAAAAGGGTCACTTGACTCTTCTCTGTCTGTTCATCTGATAATCTATTAATCTATCTGATCTAATAGATATATCTTTCTGTATCTCAGACATCTATCTGAAAGGTTGGTGAGAATGCTGCCTCCACTCAGAACCTGGTCAAAACAATACATCTTCTAGAAAGGCATGTTAGTTAGTTTGAGTTCAAAGAGAAAGTTATGAAAACACTGAGGCTTTTTTTCACAGAATGTACTTGTTTTCATTTTAAACCAAAAGGTTAATCGAAGTAAGAAGAGTTGCAGTTTCATGTTTTTTATATGACTTGTGGGAGAAATTTTTTTTTTATGCATTAAAATGGCACTAAAGAGTGACCATTAAATGTTCCAATTTCCACGAGATAGAACATAAAGAGTAAATGTTCATGTGAGAATAATTGCATACTGATGCATTCTTTATGCCTTTATGCTTAGGTACTTTCTCTCGAGTCTGATGCACTGCTTGAATATAAACTTGAGGTGCCAGAGACCACGTGGTGGATCTTGCTTCACTACAGTCCCTTCAAGGCATTTTGGGACTGGATTATTCTCATCCTGGTCCTCTACACAGCTGTGTTTACTCCTTACTCAGCTACCTTCCTCTTGGATGAACATAGGGATTTACGTCAGAGGAGTTGTGGCTACACATGTAACCCTCTGAATGTGGCGGACCTCATGGTGGACGTGCTGTTTATTGTGGATATACTCATCAACCTTCGAACAACATATGTTGATCAAAACGACGAGGTGATTACCCAGCCGAGCCGGATAGTCAAGCACTATATCAAAGGCTGGTTCCCTATTGATCTGTTTGCAGCGATCCCTTTTGACCTTCTCATATTCATATCTGGTTCTGACAAGGTAAGAAATCTGCTCTTTTGCAAATTTTATTCATTCACTTATTTTCAGAAATACAAAGTTGTATTGATTCTAAAGTTACGTTTTCTAAAGCCAATCCAATCCTGCCTAACAATGATCTTCCCTGTTGTTGATGAACACCAAAGATGGCAACCTTAACAAGCCTACTAAAAACAGCTCGGCTGCTGCGGTTGGTCCGCGTGGCAAGAAAGCTCGACCGATATTCCGAATATGGGGCCGTCGTCCTCTTCTTGCTCATGTGCACCTTTGTGCTCATCGCCCATTGGCTTGCCTGCATTTGGTACGCCATTGGCTTTGTGGAGAGGCCGTACACAGAGACCGGCTGGCTGGACAACCTAGCCGAACAGCTAGGAAAGGTATACAACGACAGTGACTCCACTTCTGGTCCGTCAGTCAAGGACAAATACGTTACCGCGCTGTACTTCACCTTGAGCAGTTTGACGAGCGTGGGGTTCGGTAACGTCTCTCCAAACACCAACTCTGAGAAGATCTTCTCCATCTGCGTCATGGTCATTGGATGTGAGTTCAATAACATTGTTGGGGACTGTGTAGAAATTACTGGGATGGCAAAACGGGCTTTACAGCCTCCCTAGTACTTTTTGTACAGTCTCTTAATAGATAGAACAAGAGATCAGCCTGTTTCATAATTTGCATTTAAGCATATTTATCACTGCCACAACCTGTGCCTTTTGTCATTTTTGCTTCTGTCTCAGCTCTTATGTATGCCAGCATATTTGGGAATGTAGCTGCGATCATCCAGCGGCTTTACTCTGGTACAACCCGCTATCACACCCAGATGCTGCGGGTCAAAGAGTTCATTCGCTTCCACCAGATTCCAGGTAGTTTGCGCCAAAGGCTCGAGGAGTACTTTCAGCATGCTTGGTCCTATACCAATGGTAGCGGCATGAATGCTGTAAGTAAAAACCATGACAATTCTTACCCATGTAACATGGTTGTTCAGTATTCCCGATTTACATCTAATCCCTGATATGTTGATGGCTTTGTATCGCCCTAATTCAGGTGATGAAAGGATTTCCAGAGTCTTTGCAGGCAGACATTTGTTTGCACTTGAACCGATCTCTGCTACAGAACTGCAAGGCTTTCCGTGGAGGCAGTCAAGAGTGTCTGCGTGCCTTAGCCATGAGGTTCAAGACAGTCCACGTTCCTCCAGGAGACACTCTGATCCACTATGGAGACATCCTCGACTCTCTCTTCTTCATCTCATGTGGTTCCATCCAGGTCATCAGGGATGACGTGGTTGTAGCCATATTAGGTAAAGCTATCTGACTGTAGACAATTTGACTGGTTTCTCAAAGAAGTCCCAGAACCATTCTTCAGAAAGCGTCTTGAATAAAACTCTTCATCCTCTTTCAGGAAATAATGACATTTTTGGCGAACTCATCCACCTGTATGATGATCCAGGAAAGTCCAATTCAGATGTGTACACCATCACCTACTGTGACCTGCACCACATCCCGAGGGACGACCTGCTTGAGATCCTGGATATTTACCCGAGCTTTGCAGACAACTTTTGCAGGAACCTGGAGATAACTTGTGACCTGAGAGATGTACGTTTGCACTTGGCTTTAAAGAAGACAAATGTTGAGATGTGAAAGGGCACTTAATGCTACAGATAGCGTGGTATTCAGTCATTTTGGCTATGTGACGAATATGATTTGTTTCCTGTGGTCATCAGGCTGATCAAGTGCCACCAATAGTAACAACTGATGATTCTGGTGATGACTGTGGATATCGCCACAAACCAAGACACAGAATCCACTCCATGAACTGCCGAATTAGGCCAGGTGAGATATGTAGCAGAAAATAGTCACTAAACCTGTGACACTGACCGGCCAGATAAGTTCTGTGTTTTATTGCCTCCAATGTTCAAGTGTGTCTTTTTTTTAGCTGGCATGGGCGTAGGGTTTAAACTTTGTCAGTAACGGAACCCATCAGTTAATTGATTATGAACAAATCGAGTTTTTGATAGGCTCTTATTGTCAGTAGGGAGAATTTGAATGTTCTGCTCAAGTTCATACGGGGTTGGAAATCAGACAACAGTGATTTCTAGATGTCTCCTGATGTCCTGGGTATAATCACGAATGACTGCTTTCCTTTGAGCAGATGGAATTGACCACGAAGACTCGTACCGCCTTCAGTCCTTCCGTCACTCACCTCCCCAGGCCCACTGGGATGATCGCTGTAGCTGTGGATCCCCATGTTCCCAGTCAAGTGAGGACCTGGCAAGGCCTCTTGCCCACAAAGTAGAGCTTTACCCTCCGGAGGATGCCAGACAGGACTACTCTCCCTCTGTCGTGCAGCTGCTGCCCCCAAGTGGCACCTCAATGGGGAGGGATGCAGTTTTGGACCAGGGCCACCAAGGTAGATAGAAATGAGTCTTGATTGAAAATTGTCCTCAACATGCATACAGGGTGTGTTTACCTTAAATTCAGATGTTCTAAACATGATATGATGGGCCGCTGCTGTTGATGTTGTATTGTTGACTGATGCGTGAACGTTTAAGATCCTTGTAAAACGACATGATTTTGGTTGCTTTTTGTGTACCCTATAGCTATAGAAACACCTTCTGCATTTCTTCCTTCAAAGCATTGCTCTACATTGCCACTAGTGGCCAAAACCTCACAAGGTGCCTTTAGTAAATCTCTACTTATTTTATTCAAATGATGTGGGTAAAGATTTTCCAACAATTTCATGTCTTTATATTGGTCTCAGCCTCACCTTTGAATGTGACGGGAATGTATAGCTACTGGCCAGAGCGACAGCCACAACAGTTTTCCAGTCGCACCTGGCGATCAGCCTCTGTACGCAACTCATACCACCCACCAGCCTTCACAGAAGAGAGGCCCAGTGACCTTGAGTCTCGACTTGAAGTTTTGCATTCACAACTCAACAGGTGCATTTACTGTTGCTCACTATTTAATCTCAGCTGCTTCCTTTAAGAGCCACATCAACATTCCTCTGCTATTTTCACAATCTCCTAATCTCAGTCTCTTCCTTCCCCAGACTGGAGACTCGCATGGCGGCAGACATTAATGTTATTCTGCAGCTTCTCCAGAGGCAGATCGCTCTTGTTCCTCCAGCTTACAGCACTGTATCATCTACTACCCTCCCTACTGATTCTCCCGGTCTGTATGGGACTGGGAATCCACTGCTGCGCACCATGTATCCCATTTCCCCCAATCAGATAGACAGCCGGGCCCCCACACAGGTAAGGAATTCTCCCAAGAAAAACTGGAAAATTCATTTTGGCCAACCCTCTTGGGACATTGATGTCTTTGTTAAATAAAACAAATGCAGCATGCTGTCACATCTCAGCCTTTGTGATTTCTTCGCTTCAGAGCTCGTCCCAGACTGACCTTAAATTCCCCAAGAAGTCCCAGGAGTCACTGTCCAGCGGTATCCATGTGACTGGGGCGTCTGATGACACCATGTTCATGACTGTAACTCCCGAAACTGACACCCATACAGGGTTAACTCCTCAGCTGCCCCAGCCAGCAGTCAAATCCTCCCTCATGGCGAACTCCAGGCTGTGTGGAAACCTCCGCTACCCATCGCTACCAGGGAACCTGGACCTCAACGCAGGACTGGCTGAGATCCAGAAACATCTCTCAGACCCGGTGCTGCCTGTCATCTCACAGCAAGTGTGACTTTCCACACAGCAATTCTCTGCTCCGTAAAGACACACGACCAGTCTGTCTGCAGATTCAATTATCATAACACATTTAGACAGCAAGTTGTGTTAAAATCAGGTAATGGTGGCCAGCAAGGATTTCCATTCCACGTTGACACAGGATAACACATCATCAAGGACGACAGAATAATACTTGAAAGAGTTCATCTCATTTGAACAAATGATTGATGCAATACAGTTATCATACTTTTTAATGGATCATTGCCACTTTTTGAGCACAGGAATCAATTTTTGTTTTCTTCTTTTACGTCCTCTTGTAACACACCAGCTCAGTAAATATAGGGAATTGCTGTTCCATCCCTGTCGTGTGAAGTTTAATCCTGATCCTGTTTAAATCCTGAGTAATTCATCTCCCTCTCTGACAGAGCTTCTACCATATTGTAAGACCAGAGCCTGACTGATACTGACGTTGTCAGGCGATTACCAATATTGTTATTTGAGAGCAAAGTAATGGTTCCACATTTTGGAAAATAAACTTTTTTGCAAAGATTTAAAGGTTCTGGTGTCAAATTTAGGGAGATCTATTGGCAGAAATGGGATACAATATTTTCATTAAAGTATAATCACCTGAGAATAAGAACTGTTGTGATTTCCTTATGTTAGAACGAGTCCTTAATATCTGCATAGGATTTGGGTCTTCTTCCACAGAGTCTATCATGCTGCACTGGCATTTTTCTACAGTAGCCCGGAAAAGACAAATCACATTTGTTGCTAGTTTCACGTCAGAGTCTCTCAAATACTTGGAAGGGGAAGGAAGGGAAGGTGATGGGTATTCAGTTGGTTGCATCCATAGACTGTATACAAAAGTGAACGCAGCTCCAGGGCCGAAAAAATTAGGCCAATGCGATAGTGCCTTGTGCTGCAATACCAGCGAGTAGACCGCTCGAGGTTTGAAATACAAAGTCAATAAAAATTTTCCACGAGTGTTTGGTGTTGTTAGCTAAAATCACTCCTTCTTATTAGTTTTCTGGCGGTCCATCTGAAAATAATCCCATAATTAATTAGAAAATAGGCCTCAAAAAGCCATATTTTTGGGGGCGTGTCTGTTTGATTGGCGTGCCTGTGCAGTCAGGATTTCACTGTTGGTGAGAGGGATGTAGTGTCATCGGGTTTCCAATCAGATGGAGTCAGATCCATACTTGCTTCTCTCAGCTCGTCCAAATATGGTCACTAGCTAGCAAGATGGCGATCGGCAATTTCTGAACGCGAGCCTTCATAATGGTAGTTCACAAACAATCCCACAATACATTGTGTTCCATTTTATATACGAGTGATCCTACACCCGTCTTTGATGATACAAAATGCTGATAAACTATTGAGTGTCTGTTTCACAGAGATTGATTGAATAAAGGCATGATTTTTGATCAAGCTTTTGTCTTGACTGGCACATAATCCTCCATAATCCATCCTAGCTGCTGGTTTTAAATACATTTTTAGGATGCAGAGATGGGTGGTATCAACCATTCACTTCTAAGCAAATGAGTCTGTATCCCACAATCTAATGACAATATATGAGCAGATCTCTTTTGTTGTTGTTTTACAAAAACAGATTACTCAAACATTTTCATGAATATCCATTGAGCTTGGTTATTGGAGAATTGTGATCAAAACATGTATATAGTGTGGCACTTTTGGTTGTGCTTTCTGGTCAACAAATTACGCAATAACATTTTTCAAAATTCCCACAAACATATCTCAGGCATTTCTATAATATTTGCTACTGATACAGTACTTTAGGTGCCACTTCACTGGACCTCCCTGATCTGTTTCCACTTTGTGAAGATGGGTCTTTGAACAATTGATTTTCTGAATTTATGATGGCCCCAAAGTGAAACAATTGCTCCAAATATGACTCCTTTTCATTTCTGCGTCTTGTATTTCCTGTTTAAATTTTTAATCTAGTATTTCCTGTGAGGGGATGTTTATTTCTGTATAAAATAAACTAATGTTGCTACGAATAAAATTGCTGGTTCAGAAATGACCACGAAATCTGTAATATGGACAATTAATAATAGCAAACTACAGTAAACTGTTGGACTGATGAGTATCACAGCAGAAATGTTTTTCACTTCACAAATAATATTCAGTTAAAAAAGTTAAAAAAACAACCAGTTGAATCCACATTAACCACATTCGATCCAGATTTAAATACGGTTAAACTGCATTAGAAAAATGTATATCGAAAAATGACATAATGGCTTAAGCTACAATACAAAATGCACTATGTAGCGTATAAAAACAAGAGTAACTGACCAGCTTATTTGTCTATCAGACGTGCAAATAGCTTGAAGGTTATGAACTCTCATGTCTCTACACGACAACAGATTTGACAAGGAAAAGTCTTTCGGTTTCTTGAGACTTATACTTGTTTTTGTTCGTTTTTTGCAGTTTTCTTATTCTGGGTATCTTGTACCACAAAGTCAAGTGTTGCTTTCCACATTGTAAAAGTTGTAATGTACATCCTCACTAAGTTAAAGAAAAGCTTTACACACATCATCTGCATAAACATGAAGCCAGTAGGAGCACAAACTGAATGTTCCTCCGTCCTTCACAAACAAAGACTTTCTCACAACAAAGTCATGTCATCTTGTAAATCCCACTCAGAATGTGTTTGAGTTGTTTTATGCCTCAATTCTGTCGACTGCAGCTCAGACTCTGAGGATTTCCAGGCAATTGTTGGAACATATACCGATCCAGTCCGGCTGGGTGGATCCCACTGGATATTATTGATCTCTCCCTCGGCTGTGTAGGCCAGTATAGGGTCCTCGATGGCCCGTGGCAACTACTGGATGTCCCAGATTAGAGCCTGGTGGTCGTCCGCTAGACGGAGACGAAGGGAGGGAGTTCGATCTGAATCGATTTAACTTATTTAGACAGGAAGAAAGTAAAGTGTCTAAACACTACCTTTTACTGGTCTGATTCTGGTAACTATGTTTAACCAGGTTATCTGATTCAGTAAGACAGAAAAACATCAAATTAAACACCATCATTTAAAAAAATGAAGTCCTCCTGCAGAACTCCTCCCTCTCCTCTCTGCCTGAAGCTCCTCCCACCAGACAAGCACAGACTTAGTGTGAATTTAATATCTGCACGCAATTCAACTGTCCTTTATCTGCCCACCTGCCCCTGGGCAGTGTTTCCTAGCTGTAGGCAGAGCTGGAATAGCAACTTTGTCTCTAGGAATTTCCACCATTGAATTATTTGACATCTGACAAAACGTGAGCACATCTGTATTTATAGAACAGATGCTCCCTCTCTGAAATGACCAGTGATTGTTCTCTCAGACCACTTAAAATACAGTACGCTGAAAAGTTATTGGAATTTTTGACCAATGACACAACTTTTTTTTTTTTTTTTTTTTTTAAATACTGCCTACAAGAACTTTAAGATCTGGGAAAAGATGAAAAAAGAAAGGAACAATATATTCCTCACAAGAGATTGGTCGGCAAAGGTGCAAACCTCGATCACTCTTCTCTTTTCTCCTCAACTTTACGCATTCTGCTGTCATGAATTACCTTCAAAATAAACATCCAATGTAACTGATCATCTGCCATCATAATTTTATCAGATCCTGATACATGTTGTGATCAATTCTGTTTTTAGAAGATAGCCTTAACAGATTCTTTTGTCTTTGTATGTATGGCCTTTATTGAGTGATTATTTTTCCCCGCAGGTTCATTTCATTGACGTGTAATAATCTCCTCGAATGTGTAACTGGTCTTTGTTTCAGGTGAGGCTGGGCGCTTCAACTGTAACACACTTCATGAAACACTGAACTTGATAATTAACCAAAGAAAAGATGACCTTCATTAAGTATTTAAAGCTCCATGTGTAGACTTTGGAAATTTCAGACTGAGTATTAAAAGAGAAATCAATCCCTACCATTTTTTTTTTTTTTTACCCCAACTTGTGTATGTACTGATACACACTAAATTCTCATGCAGAATTTTTTTTTTTTAAATGGCTCCCTCTGGTGCTTATTGTCAGCTACTGCAATGGTGTTTATACTTGAGATAATACTTTTTTCGGGTGAAGCTGTCAGACTGCAATCAAACTTGTTGCTGTGTTTTCAGCAAAAGCTGCTCACCTGCCGTACAGACGTGACAGCAGGAGTGCGGCGTCCAGGCCCTGTGGTTGTTGAGTCTGGCCACCGGAGTTCATGGCACCCGCACGTCTAAGATCACCACCTGAGGATTCACAATAAGAAATATACAGACATTAACTGACAGGAAATAAACTGGGAAAAAGAGAGGCTCCATATGAAATAAAAATGATCTTCAACACTCAGTTTAAAAAAAAAAACATGTTTGGTTTTCTAAATCAAACATCCTAATGTAATTAGGATCAATACATTTTAAGTAAAAATACTTTATAATTGATTAATATATTGATTATCTATTTATAAGTACTCTATATCTATATATAAGATGCTATCTTTGCTTACTACAAAGAATGTTTCAAATGAAGCCAAACTGCTCCCTCCAATCATCACAAAATATTCAATAAATGCAGTTTGATATTACTGACACATTTTGAACAGTCATATGTTCACAGCTTTACATGCACTCATGTATACCAATTTAAACATCCCATATATTTTCAGATATTACCCACATTAAATTGGCCAGTATATTATGATGATGTGAACCATCACTTTCAGTTACTCTGACAGGAGACCTGGAGGAGGAGGGCTAAGAACCCGCTCCTGATATATAAAGTAAAACTCCTTACATCTGTTAAATGTAAAATACAGTAGGTGCACCAGAGTGTCACCATTAATGCCACGAAGCAGCATCAAGGGCAGGATGTGTTCCTTGAAGTTACCTTGTCATTGTACTGCTCCACAAAGCTACCGAGCGCCAGGCGGAACCGGGAAGCTGACTAATTACCAGCAGCAAAAGAGGACCGTGAACGCGTCACAGCAATCGCCTACTTTTAAATAACGTCCTGTCTCTGCAATGGCTGCGACAGCAGGATGAATGTTTTCCTAGGACGGCAACGGCATGACCCGCCCTACTCCACCTGTGATTGGCTAGTACTCATTGCCTTCGTTTTTTTTTTTTTTATTGGTTGGATTGGTTAGGTTTAGGCGTAACGAGTGATGATTGGATAGATGTAAGGTTACAACGTCAGGGTAAGTCAATAAGACACAGAGTAGGGCGGGATATACCTTCGCCATCCTAGGAGAATAAATCAACGATGATAAGCGTCAGAGACTGCTGGTGCTGCCTTCATGGGGAAACAGTAATATCATAATGATCACTCTATGAAAAACAGCCCACCAAGTAGTCTTTGGAGAAAAGAGAGTTTTGATACCTGAATTTCTGAGAAATTTCCGCCATACATAGTGCTGCTGACTGTTTGAAATCTCTTCAGTTTGTGTAGACTTATCAAATAGTAAAAAAAAAAAAAAAAATAAGAGTAATAACTATAAAATGGCAGTTAAATTCAATTTTACTCACGTGCTTTCATTTATGCCACGGTATTTATGTTCTTCTTTCATCCATTATAAAAAAAATAGGCTATTTTGTTTTTTAAAGCTACGTTTTTTTCCACCTGCAAAACAGATTTAAAGGGGTAGTTTACAAGAAGCCTTTGAAGGCAGCAGTGCAGCGGGGACTATTTCTAACCTGAGAATCTGTATGAAAAGTCTAACAAAGACTGCCTGAGAAGTAACTGGGTTCGATCCCCAATTCAGGTATGCATGTCAGTTCAGAAAAAGGTCATTCTCCAAAAAGTGATTAAAAAAAAATCATACTATAGTATGTCACCCGAAATATAAAAAAACCAAAACCTCATACTATAACATGTCGTCCAAAAAGTGATACAAAAAAAAAGACAGTATAGCCAGGGCGATGCGGCTAAGTTTGACATTTCGCCGTGACATAGGAAGTTAATGTTTAAGGTCAAATGATGCTCCAAAGCTCACGAAACTTTACACATGCGACAGGCACCAACTTTCATGACTTTTTGAAGATGTTAAAGCAGCCCAAAAAAGGCACATTTTTTTAAAAAGAAGAATAAGGAACGAGATCGAGAAAAAAAATTAAAAGGGCAAGCGGAAATATGCCGACCCTCGCGTGCTGCATGTCGGGGAGCTGGCGGCCCCGACCCGCTGGATCCCCGACGTGCAGCGTGCGAGGGCCCACATATCACTGCTTGCAGTTTTAATATTTGCTTTACTTTTAAATAAATTTGGTATTTAATTATTGACTCATTTAAAGGTTAGATTTTGTGACAGATATGTGGCAGACCTACAGTTTTGATTTTGGCTCTCTGAGGGCACCTATTAACCCTATGGTAATATCATTATCACTTTTTTTTTGTATGTATGCCTCTAGATGTATTAATGATGTGTTTTATTTTACAGATACTCATGGTCCTCAGAGGATACATCCCTCTGACTTTGGGGATTTCCTGTCTTTGATTCAGCAGGTTGACATTTTTTGTTTGTAGTAAAATGTCCTCCAATGCTTCATACATAGTGCAGACAGGCCTATTCATGGTGCCCAGTGGGTGAACCTGACGGGCTGACTTTGACATTGTTACTGCCCCCAGCAAGTCAAAATGTTTATTGAAACATATCTTGTGGAATACCTCAACATCTACTTGATGATTTGCCGCAAGATTTTGTTCATAGTCACTAGGTGATTACTTATAAAGACTCAACTGTGATCTCAAGAGTCCATGGTATTTAGAACCACTGAGTAGATTGCGGTGAGGTTTGGCTCAGATTGTCATGGTCTCCTTGGGATGAATTGTATTAACTTTGAAGACCTCTGAGTTTCCAGCATTACATCAACATTTTAACTTGTTCATTACTTTGGAAGTTGATTAACTGTTGGCTACTTAGGTGCAAATATTAATGCGCTAACATGTTGAACAAAGAGGGTGAGCTGCTGCACCAAAGTACAGCTTCACAGAGCCACCAGCACCTGCTCTTTTGTCAGGAGTGGAATAAAGATCAATCACACACCTCACCGGCTGTCAAGTCAGAAGTGGAAACAGCGTGAACAAACAAAACCCTGTTTTGGATATTAGATTGTGTCGCCATGGGTCTCCTGTGCTCTGTGGGTCTTCTCTTTTCCATAAATAATATGATTTGCAAAACTGACACATGACATTAGTTCAAAAATTTGATGACTGTTTAATATAAATATAAGTAGAACTTCCTGCATATGTTCGTCACTTTTGTTGAGGCAGCACTCGGACCTCTGAACTAACACCAATACAAAACCTCATAAAAAGGTAAGTGTCTGCATTTGGGATTTACCAACCAACTCGCAGATTTCATGATTTCCAAATGATAAACTGAACAAAAAAACATTGCAGACAAATGTTAAAGTATTCTTCAGTTTCTTCTAAAACTGTTCTTTACATTTTGTATTTAAACATGCAAGGTTCTTGCATTTTGTGTATCGTTTGTGAGGTTATGCTCTTAAGTATTAGCCTTTACTTTTGTCTCTCAGGTATTTTCTCCACTGCTCTCATCAATAATGTTGCTTGAGATACATCTTCGAGCCAAGAGTCTGTCCAACAACTCTGCCACATCTGGATCTGTTTGGGAACAATTTTCCCCCAACTGTGAGGGTTACGGAGGAAGTACGTATGTTTGGGCGACTTGCACAATGCTGTGTTTCGTTGTCGGTTTTCCTTCATGTATTGCCATCCTATGGGAGATGTTTAAGACATACAGAAGAGGAACTTCCTTTACACAAAATGATTTTTTCATTCTGAACCTCGCCACCATGGATGCTGCCTTCTTGGTCTTCATCCCACTTGGATTATTAAACTACTTCATCTGGCAGATATGGACGATTGAAGCCATTTGGAACAGCTTGTATGCCTTCAGCACATGTGGGAGACCCCTTCTGATGGCTTGTGCCTGTATCGACTGTTACCTGGCTGTGGTTCATCCAATCACTTACCATAAGATGAAAAGCCTGGCTCCCAGGGTTGTGATGGTTGCCACCATTTGGGCTCTGACAATTGCTTCTGGGATTGCATACGGTTTTGTCTCCAACTTATTCTACAGCTTATTTCCCACTGTGATATTTCTGATTGCTATTGTAATAATAGGAGTCTGTGATTGTTTCATTGTCCGTACACTTATAAAATCTGACCGTGACAGAAAAAAAATTCACCCCCAGAAGCAAAGAGCCATCCATACCCTCATCTACAGCCTGGCCATGACAGTCTTCTCTTACCTCCCACCAGTTTTTCTATTTATAATTGGGAGGCCTCTGATCCCCAGTTTCATTACTTTCATTTGCACTGTTGCTATTCCAATTACCATCACCTCATCATCAGGATCTGTTTTCATGCC
The DNA here is from genome assembly GCF_029030835.1 of Brachyistius frenatus. Lineage (NCBI taxonomy): Eukaryota > Metazoa > Chordata > Actinopteri > Embiotocidae > Brachyistius > Brachyistius frenatus. The sequence continues at coordinate 4,019,354 of NW_027210610.1, read as the reverse complement.
TTTAATCTACCTGTATAATGCTGGGAAACTAGACTGTTTCAGGGCTGGATACTGCAGGTCATAGTTTATGCCACCTCCACTTCAGCTTCTCCCTTCAGTCAAATCAGTGCTGTAGAAGAGAGAAGAGACTTAACAGAACGGATATGTTAAAAAGTTGAAATGTTTATTTAATGTTTTGTTATTTGTTTTTCACTTATGAAAAGAAAGTTAAAATGACTAATGTGTGAAAACCAATCAAGAAATATGTAGTCTTACTTTGCTTGTACTTTTTGGGACCTATGTATGTAGTTGAATGTTATTTTTTATGATTAGGGATGAAAAGTTGTGGAAAAACATACAATAAAGTTGTTGATCTAAGGTGCTTTATTCGTGATCCCTGATGGTAAACTGTAGCTCCTCCCCAACAGGTGAACACTGATGATCCCAGTAAGGTCATTCAAGAGGCTCACCGCATACATCATCTCCCAACATGCTAATAAGATAGGAAAAATAGAGGGAAATGAAATCAAGCAAGTAGATTTTATGGACATAGTACATTTAATTACAGGTGGAAGAACTGTGGTGCACAGAGTATGAACTATCGAGGAAGCTGCAGCCACAAAAAAATATGTGGATTCTGTTAAGATGAAATAATAGGCATAAACACCATTGTACATAAAAAATACAAATAAGACCAATAGTTGAAGTAAAGTAATAAAACACACGAGTTAAAACCAACTAAAGGAGTCAAAATAAAATGAAATGATAATGAAGACCAGCAAACAAAGATGTGGAGCACACGGGAGGAAAATTACTTCTGGGCTGCTTTGTATACACGATAATCACTGGAACTTTGATCAGCATCAATAGAAAGAAGTGTACAGGCTTTCATTTGAACCTGATCATGCTGTAATAGTACTGACTTAGTTATGGACAACATAATCTTTCATTTTCAAAAACATCTGTAATCTTTGGTGCCATGAAATCTTTATTGGCTTTTTTAATGCACACAATAAATACATCAGAGTAAAATAACCTCTCAGCATTGCAGTATAGAAAAAAAAAAGGCTTCCATAACTTTCTACCATTTCAACTACACCTTTTATCTGACATATTATACGTCAAATTAAAATTCCAATAAACAGGTAAGAGAGTCTTTCTGCTGTTTATAAGCTCATCTACTGGTTAACTTCATAAAATCCAAACCTTGTTCCATAATAGATTACACGGGGCTCCGTGTGTGATCATGTTACAAATGTAAATGATGAAGGCAGGCAGATCATCTTTCATGACAGTTGTACTCACACAGGTGTGCAGGACTAAGCAAACATCATTTACATAACATGCTACAGAAGATGTATGTCGGAAAAACTATAACGTGTGATGGAAAAATACAGTAGTTTCCAACATACGACTCAGTGAGTATTTAGTATAATAAAATGATTTTGTCTAAAGAAGCCTTATACAACAGGGTGTGTTGTCAGGTCTGTCTGTTAAATATACATATACGGACTACAAAACAACAACAACAAAAAAAACGTATATGAAAGTTATATGTAGTATGTTCACCTATTTCACAGATTTTTTTTTTAAAGCAAAAGCAGTGCAGTTTTCTAATAATCCAGGTATATGCAGTATAGTTGGAGTCCATTTTTATACATTGATCCAGATCTATATACAGATTTGTGTGTTTGTAAAAGGAATATAACGTAATGAGACACAATGTGTAAAACAAAACAACAAACATAACATAACAAGATACATGAATATTAGTATGTGATATATATGTGGTTACATGTGTGTTGGGGAAATGCGTTACATACATGGGTTTCAATAAAATAATTACTTTCTACAAAAACATCTGGATGCTTCAGATTTTAAGTTCTATGCATCCTGACAGCTGCTTGACACCAATGCTGTCCAAGACGGAACAACTCTCACCACCGTTAATCTCTTTTGTGTGCAAAGAACTACGTCTACATTCAATTATTTCAGTCATCAGCTAAGAAGCGTCTGTCAGTATTTGTGCAATGAACTATCGTATATATTGCAGATTCTAAAGGCTGCATGCAAAACACCCCTAACTTAAAAATGGGTTGAAATCTGAGGCTCCTGAGATTGATGACTATAAATATACTCCCATTGGGTAACAAAGGATGATCAAATGATATGGCCAAATTTGTTTGTTTGTTTCATCTTATTATCCCAATGTGTTTCCATATTTATTTTCTTTGAATACGCCTATAACTGTCCAAAAACACAGAGTAGGCTATTTGCGATTCTCCCTTCCATCCCATGGCGAGCCAATGAAACATGAAGGGAGAAACATAGAAACAGAAGGTTCACCATTTCAAACCTTAACATTTCAAACAGGAGAGCCTCTTCAAACTCCCAAGGTTGCCCAAATAGAGCAGAGGCATGATTGCACTACCTGCAGTCGGGGTAACCAGGATGGGGATTGCTAAAAAGCATTCATACTCTTTGTCATCACTGATAATCAGATGCCCGAGGATGTATACGAGCATTGGAGGGACGTACGCGGTGACGGTCATGACCATGCTGTTGGTGATGATCTGGAGAGCCTTCTTCTTCTTGGGGTGGAGGTCTTTCCCTCCACGGTAGGACTTCTTCAGAGTCCAGAGGATGGAGGCATCGCAGAGGACAATCACGGGGAGCGCTATGACATACACAAACATGGCCCAGGCGCTGTGATTCAGCTCTTCAATGACTGTGGACGCAGACCCCTGAGCCATGGTGACAGTCCACACAGCAGCAGCCATGAGGACCCGGGGAGTCAGGCTCTTCTTGGTGCGGTAGGTAACGGGATGGACCACCGCCAGGTAGCAGTCCAGACAGATACATGCTGTCAGAAGAGGTCTTCCGGCCAAGTTTAACGCAGACAGGAAGTTACTGAACATCTGAAAGGACCGGATTTCCCAGAGGAAGAAGTTACACAACCCAAAAGGGACAAAAAACAGGAAAAGCAAGTCCATGATGGTGAGGTTGAGCATGAAAACGTCGTTGGGGGTGACGGGGGTTCCTGCTTTGTGTCGATGAAACAGCTCCCAGAGAACAGCAACACATGCAGGACATCCAACCAGAGAGCAGAGACCACTAAGAGAAGCCCAGAACATAACACCTGCCATCATGTCACCACAGTGTCCGTGCATCTCCTCTGATGGGTCGCTGAAGTTGGAGGTTAGATTCTGAGAGCGAGGATCGAGAAACATCCTGAAGTGACACGTCGGAGAGTCCAAGAATGATCAGTGACGGTCTAAAAGAAAAGAGAAAGATTACATGAGGAAAGAAAAATGCAACGTGGTTTGATAATTTCACGATCAGTTAAATTGTCATCTTACCTCGAAGGTCTGACCCTGTTTTTGGTTATGTTGATGATGCGGCCAATTTGTTTCTTTTATGAACATACTGATTTGAATATGCAATTGACAGTGAGGATCATCTTCCAGTCTTGGACTGGACTGTTTTGTTTTCTTTTACAATGAATAAAGTTAATTCCGGGTACAAGAGATTTGATTTTGACAGAAGAACTGGTTTACAACAGGAAGAGATATCTTCCTTATGTTACATTAAAATAAAGCTTTCTTTGCCACAGTAAAGTTAAAGGTCAGAGGTCAAGAAGTGTGACCGGCAGCTCATTCAGCTGTAGGCTACTCAAACACAAATATGAGGTATGTCTACTGCCACGTATATACTCTTTTCTATATGACAAATTAAGACTTTCAAAAACTGATGCTTTGTCATCAGCTAAACTCAAACATACAACAGCTGACACGATTAGTAGACTGGCCAAAGTTAAGTAACAACTATGAGTGGATATTACATTGCAAGATTGAATATTTTGGCAGGAAAGAAACATTGCCAACAAACATTTTACTGATATGTTCAGTATCAACATTTTTGTAACTTGCCAGTCACGTTAATTCACAACGTTCCTCATTATGTTGCTAGAAAACCATATCTGCGCAGCATTAATTTTCCTTCAAAGCGTATTTGCATTTGCAAATTACTTGTACAGTACATACATGCAATTTCTAGGATATTGGGTTGCTACGCGAGACAATAACTGCATGTCATACCAAAACATCTTGAATTGCATTTAGTTTAGAGTTGTTGTGGCAAGCTCAACTATAACAGTCCAAAAATGCACAAGATAAACCTCAACTACAGTATTCACATTCACATTAAACATATGATGGATTCCACTTTTTCTTTCAGACATATCTTGAGGTTAATTTACATAAAATATCAAGTTGCAAATGTATTTGTATTTGAGCATGCAACAAAAATGGAACTGCTTCTGCATGACACTAAAGCAGGATCACGTTCTGATTTCAGAGTATTACATATTCCTACGAAATATCCACATTTATGTATTTACTGAATCAGCAGGAAGTAAAAAGAATAGTGGAAGATGAGAACTACTTCTCATATCAGGGGAAGAAAAAACAAAAACAAAAACAAGTGATAAAGTTATTCAAAGAATTCAGACCCCTACATGGGTCTCTTATCTTTAGAAACACAGCGGTTGTAGTTCTACTCACCATCACTAGGTGGCAGGAACAGTTTGTTGTGCACTTCAACCTGCAGTGGAAGAATCTGAGTTTTCACATTTCTGGAGGTAATGATGAGCATTAACTACAAATTTGGATTTTAACCAGAATGAAAGCCAAAGATTTGTCACAATTAGCAATTGTGACAAATCTTTGGCTCACTGCAACCTATAACTCCACCGTCCATCTTCCTGTAATGTGTAGTGTATGCAAAACTTTTTCAATTTCTTCAAATGTTTCAACTTCACTAAAAGTTGAATCACCATCAACAGGCCAAAGTGGAATTTGAACCCTTAATAGCAACCTTGGTGAAATAGACTCTTTTACCTGTTGAGTTAACCAGACTGTCAGTAACCCTAACCCTCACCCTAAGGCTCTGAGTGAACTCCGTGAAACTCTTTCTCCTGCCACAACTCGTTATCCGGCGCCGAAGATAGTCCAGCAGTCTACGACGCCGACCCCCCCAAACAAAAAGTCCATTTCATTGTGCACTGGTTAGAGCAGTTGCCTGCTGAGTGAGAAGTAACTTGAGGCCCGCATGTCAGTTCAGAAAAAGGTCATACTCTAAAAAGTGATCCAAAAAAAAAAAAGTGATCCAAAATATCCAAAGTATGTTGTCCAAAATATGATAAAAAAAATTATTATTTTTTTAAAAAGTCATACTGCATGACTGCATAATGCATGTTGTCCAAAAAGTGACCCAAAACTCATTTTAGTATAGTGTATAGCCAGGGCGACGCGGCTAAGTTTGATGTTTTGCCGTGACACAAGAAGTTGATGTTTAAGGTCAAACGATGCTCCAAACCTCATGAAACTTTGCACATGCGTCAGGCACCAACTTTCATGAGTTTTTGAAGTTGTTAAAACTGTCGAAAAAAGGCTCTTTTTTTTTTTTTAAAAGAAGAATTAAGGAACGAGATCGAGATCGGGAATATGCTGCACGTCGGGAAGCCGGCGGCCCCCGACCCGCTGGATCATATGAGCATATCACTGCTTGCAGTTTTAATTTACAAGATGGTATTCGAGTAAAAGCAACATTAATGGCAGATCTAAATTCTGATGGTTGCAAGAAAATAAACGCCAACGGGATCATTAGGTCAAATAAACCTTTTCCATATAACGGGCTACTTTTAATGCCTGACATGAGTCAGTGCAGATTTCAAAATTTAATTTCCATGAATGAAAAAAATAACAGTAAATAGAAGAATCTAGGCTTTCAATCTGTGTAAAGTTTTAGAACAGGTTTACATGTTTTATATGAATTTAATGACACACACAATATATGTAAACAATTCCATAAAAATTTCTTCATGAAATACTATGTGTATCCGCACTCTGCTCCCCCACAGTAAGGCAACTAGTCACAATGTATTTGATCCAATTAGCTACCAAATTGATTGTTTTTATTTATATATTTATATATATTTTACACATTTACATGATGGGACGTACTGACCAAAGAGGACACAATGCTTGAAAAAAAACTCCCAACAAACTGGTTAATATTAATACCCTGTCACAAAAACTGTGTAAGGTTTAAAAAATATTCACATGAAAAGTACAAAAGATACATTTGCTTCAAAATGTAAATTACAATGTTTAATTTTCCAAACCCTTCAGCACACTCGTTAGTTAGCAGTTCCTTCGTTGTCGTCACCTTAACTTCTAGATAAAAACAGAGTCTTGCTTCAGCGACATTTGAAGGCTCATGGACACGCTTTGTGTAGATGTTTACAAGCCACAGGCCCCATTTTCTTTTGGTTTATGATTCCTCTGCTCAGTGTCTTTAAAAGACAGTTTAAAAGAACCAAACATCCATTTACTTTTTCACCATTGAGCTGTTTCCAGTCAAAAAGTTGAATACGATTTAAAAAACAATTTGACGTAGGAGATTAAACACGCCGCCATAAACCACCAGACCCCGACCAATGTCGGTACTCAGTACTGGTTTTAGTACGACTGAATGGTTTTCTATCAAAATAACAGTGTCAAAGAACAAAAACCAACGAGAGAAAGGACATACGGTTTCAAAAGGAGGACGGCAGGTGGGTCAGCACGTCAGTAGTGTGCAGGTTACATGAGACATCTAAAATTAACGATTCATAAAATCACAACAGTGTAAACACCAGAACATTTTTTTTATGATTGCATATCGGGTCTATGTTGTGGTTTTATAATGACCGCAAATACATCACATTCTTACATGAAGAGGGAACATCTGTGAGTTCTGCTATAACATTGTTATGGTCTGGTAAAAATATGCAGTATCTCCAGCAGAACTCATGTTGAAGTTGCTGTTGTTGTTTATTTCCGAAATGGCTGATATCAACCCTGAATGCATAAATTCTGACAACTAATGCGATGTAACTTTTGGACATTTTTAGGATTCAGTGAAGCTATTGGGTAATATAAAGAAATTATTGTTGCAACTTTACAGTTCGATTGATGAATTACAAACTCTTCCACAGGCTGACAAAATTATACATATATAAATGTTGTCAAACTTTTTCAAAATACAACAGGATCAATGTAAAAATGAATTTGAGCTGTTTTTCCTAATAATTAGTCTTTGGGGAGATACAAGGTCTTCACCTGACAGCAACAATACTTAGGAAGGGTTTCATTCAAAAACACTATATTTTATGTACTCTACATCCATTGTAATATTAACATATAAAAAAAAGTTATAGGAATTTTATCACTCAAAACTTCAAAACATTTTCATTCTAAATAATGTTAGTGTACAAAAGTATTAAAATAAAATCCTGACATGTTTTTATAAAAAACAAAAACACATCTTTTACGCAAGAAATTGTAATCTAAAATTAGGCATATATTTTTTTTTAGATCTTATTTGGGAACAAAACTCTTCAAAACCCGTATGAGAACATCAAAACAGAAGACTTTCAAAGTAAAATTCACTGGGGCGGGGGAGTTGTACACATTTAAACAAACATCTGAGCTCTCCCACTGATGACACACTCCTTGGACAATTTATACAACTCAGAGAGGTTTGTCTTTAAAAATGCTCCATGTTGAAACTCAGTAGTAGCTTTATGCAGCTGGATGACAAGATGCACAAGAGGACACGAGAAAATCGTGTCACCGACTCTTTTCAAGACCTGTCCAGGATTACAAGCTGCGGCGAGGTTTCTTCTCAAACCTGTTACAACATCGTCGATGGGGATGCGTGAGCTGGGAGAGTGCTGATTTTCCAACGAGGACATGGGGGTCAGACAATGGCTCCATTGACTCAGTTTTGACCTCCCCCGGCCCAACACCAGTTAACATGAAAAAAACGGCCTACAAAAAAAAACGCTGTTGATTATTAACTGGGATGCCAGTGTGTTCTCGCCGAGTGGAATTTGAGCCATGCATTGATTATCCAAACGGAGCAGAGCGAAGAATCACACTCAGCTCCAGTGTCCAGTGGATTGCTCACTTTTACACAAAAACACAAACAGCAGAGCTGCTTCTTGTTTCATAGAGAAATCTTTGTCTGTATACACATACCTGCAAATTCTTCACTTCTCGTGGAATATATTTACTATTAGCTTGAAGTGCTTTCTTGCACACTGAAAAGCCACCAAACCCAAAAGGCTCAGTGATAACACAAGTTTGGAGGCCATATACAGTATCCTAACATGTAGTGCATTGTGCATGATTTAAACGCAAGTAATTCTCCCTACTTATGAGGAAAACCTGACAATCCCCGAAAGGTTTGCATGAACTTTTTCACTATTTTTTTTTTTACAGCAAAAATATATATTTTTTAATATTTTTGCAGCTTAAAAGGTCAACTAGTACCTTTTTTTTTTTTTTTTTTACTGATTTCTTGTACCACAAAGCAGCCGCAGCCACAGACACTAAGGACCACATACATCAGTGCGGCACAATGCCGCTGTCTTCTCCATACAGGATGCCTTTCTTTCAGGGAGCATGTCGACTGGCCAGATGGGCTGCAGGGCCTCCTCTGTCCAAAACAAAATGGCTTTGAGAGGACTGAAGACCCCCATCAGGTCCGGGAGAAAGTGACCAGAATACTAAACACCGTCTTCTCTTCATTGCATATCATGGCTCACTTCGTCCAAGTACTAGTTGTGTTTTTTTCTTATTTTAACTGGGTTGAGTGGCATCTCCATGCAGACACTGAAGGAAATACCGCCCCCAAAAAAAAAAAAAAAAAAAAAAAAAAAGAAGCTTCACATGTATAGGAAAACAACCACAGAAACTGAACAAAAGAAAATGACCTAAAAATAAAAATCAGCATTCATTATTCCAGTCAAATAATTCTGGTAATCAGACTCTGCTTGTACCGCGATGGGTTGTTGACAAATGTGAGCTCCTTTGCTTCCTACGGAGTTATTTACAGAGACTGAGTAAACTTCTTTTTGGCACTTAACAGTCACAGATTGTTGAGAGGAAGACCTGAATACAAATGATGCCACTGACACCACATTAATGCTACACTGTGTTGAGTCTCTGCGCGTCACGGCTGGGTGATATGGTGACTTATGACGGACAATCTCGAACGGTTTGGACTCGAGAGAGAGAATTCAGTACCACAAACACCCAGCTCATTCCTGTCACATCAATCTTCATCTTCCCTTTCTCTCATTTCCCTCAGGAGAGCACAATCTGTGACCCCTCTTCAGTTCCTTGTCGCTCTCCTCAGGTATGCCCACTCCAGGTGTCTGCGAGTCCCAGATACTCTGGGTTTTCTGCAGTGGAGGTCACGAACCCGTTCACGTGCCTCGTAACTCCTCCGTCGCTCTCCAGTCCTGCAAGGCCGTCCACCGCCGCGGCCCCGGTCGCGACCTTGGCTTTGGCCACAAGGTCCAGGTAGTACGGGTTGTCAAAAGCTGGAGAGGTGGAGCTCGCGGCGCTCACAGGGACCAAGTATCCCGGGTTTTCCACGCTGTGCCCAGAGCTCAGGCCGTTAGGGAGCCGTCGGTCCACCCTGGAGCCTTTACGAGGCAGCGTGCTGGGCCGCTCGGCGATCCCTGGCCTGAGATCCCGAATCTCCTGGTTGACGTACTCTGAGAGGAAGGACAAAGAAAGACTGTCAGAACAAAACTCTCTGAGATGTAGTTCCTCTCTACAAATATAGAGGAAGTCACCCACTCACCTGGCAAGGCATGATTATGATTGTAGCCGTGATTCCGCCTGGGCAGTGAGTTATGAAGGTGATGAGGATGATGAAAGCCATTCGGCCCGTCAGTCTCCAGGTCACCTTGGCTCCCGTTGGAGTAAGTGGGGTCTTTGCAGTATCGCCCGGGGCTGGCCGGGGGCAGCGAGTGGTCGTCTGGAGCTCCATCCAGGAAGACCGAGTCCGACTGGCCTCCAGCTGAGGGGCTGCGAGCCAGCGTTGGGTACTGAGGCCACAGACCGTTAGAGGTGCTGGCTCCTAACGGTAAGGTGGGGTATTGGCTGCGACCGAGAGTACTCAGGGAGGAGTAGATGCTCCGAGGGCCACCAGCGATGGAGGGGTCAATATCTAAACCCAGGTCTCTGCTCTGCTGGACAGAAAGATGACATTAACATTTTTCAGACACAGAGGATGACAGAAATGGCTTTTTGTTAAAACTGACATCAGAAATTATATTACCCATAACATGTACCCATAATCAATTGCATGTATCACTGCAGAAGTCTGTGGGGTTACTATTAAAAAAGTTATGTTGCATAATAAACAGTTATAATATTGCTATAAATTAACAGTTGAAAGATCGCATACCCTGAAAAAAAGATCAATCAGAGGGCCTTTCAACACAGATAATCAGTCAGAGTAAAAATGAATTATGCAGAAGGAGATAAATAAGAAAGCCACTGTTCCCCCTCACTGACCCTGTATGACTGGTGTCTGGACGGCCCGTTGGCCTGGGGTTCGTCTTCCTTAGTCCTGGGGAAGAGGTTTGGCTGAGGCACCAGATACTCCTCAGCGTCCATCATTTCCCCGACATTGTCCCCCTCCTCCAGAAGCATGCGGTAAAACCTGCTGTCCACTGGGCTGCACAGGCTCATCTGGTCATCGTCCTGATGGACAGCAAGAGAACAACATGGATCAAAAAACAAAGTAAGAATGTATCAAGTCTGTATTTATCCTGATGGCTGTAATGTTGCTCTTTTATAAGTGTAAAAGTAGCAGTTTAAGACAAATATTATAACCCTGTAAGCACAGTCACACAAAAGGAAAACATTTGCAGTATGAATCATACGTACACATACCTGAATAACTACATAGCGAGGCGGGTCTCTGGCCATGGCACTAAAATCGCAGACCAGATCTTTGAATTTTGGCCTGTTCTCTGGATCAATCTGCCAACCTGAAGCCAAACATAAAATCAAAATGTCAATCAAGCATTTTTTTATTTATTTCACTTTATTAATCCCCGAGGGGAAATTTCTTCGCTACAGCAGGGGGGCTCTCAGGGGGGAGCTGCTGCAACAGGCTGCCACTAGCGCGGCGCCAGGTAACCTGACCTGAGGTGCATGTTTTTGGATGATGGGAGGAAGCCGGAGAACCCGGAGAGAACCCACGCAAGCACAGGGAGAACATGCAAACTCCGCACAGAAAGGCCCAGGACCGGATTCGAACCCGGAACCTTTTTGCTGTGAGGCGACAATAACACAAACCCCTACTCCCATACCCTGTTTAAGGACTTTGTCGCCTGAACTTTTATTTCAATGCAACTATGCAACATTTCAGGGACATTCACCAAAGAAGACACCACACGAATAATAGTCAACTTCATGTGCAGTTTGCATATTCACCAGAAAAGTAAATTAGTGAACAGTAGTGGGATGTAACTAAGTACATTTATGTACAGTATGGTACTTAAGTACAATTTACTTGCACTTTACTTGAGTATTTACATTTTCTGCAACTTTATACTTCCCCTCTACTACATTTCAGAGAGAAATATTGTACTTTCTACTCCACTGTATTCAGATCACAGCTTCAGTTATAGCCATTTGCCAGACTTTTACTTGTAATTTAAAAAATGGCATGGTAGTATGTCTCCTTTAACTTGAGTAAAAGATCTGAATACTCCTTCTACCACTGTTATTGAATTTCCTAAACCTTGAGACAAAATGTAAAATGAGTGCTGCAGTGAGAACCACTGACATTTGACCATGATCAGGTAGACATCGAGGGTACAGATGAGAGGCTGGGGAAGCCTTTCGCCTCCTTCCAGAACGTCTGGGATTTCCCTTGCTGGGATCGTGTCGTACGGCTTTAAACCGAATGTCATCAGCTCCCAAACCGTCACGCCTGAGAGTGAAATGACAACAGCACAAGGTTTACCCTAAAATAAGATGTCTATCACACTACAGCCAACAATTAATGTAATTATGACTGGAATAAAACAATGCAATAGAGAAAATCAGTGAGTCAGCATTCAAAACTAAACACCAATTTTTTTTTTTTACTATTAGTTCAATTCATATTTATATAATTTCCAGTGCTCAGTGATACTGACCGTAGCTCCAGACGTCACTCTGATGAGTGAACCTCCTGTGCAGAATAGACTCCAGGGCCATCCATTTAATCGGCACCTAGAAATACAGATTTTCTTTTTTAGGTAAATAAATCATGGTGAACTCTCCAGACCAGAGGCTTCTACATCCAGAGCCTCATCTCACCTTCCCTCCGTCAGCGTGATACTCAGTCTCGTCTATGTCAAGCAGCCGAGCCAGACCAAAGTCAGTGATCTTCACGTGGTTCGGGTTCTTCACCAGAACGTTGCGGGCGGCTAAATCTCTGTGGACCAGCCGGACCTCTTCCAGATAACTCATACCCTACACCAAGACACACACACATACACACAGATCCATCACCCACAAATATACAAACTGGCGCCCCATCAAGAAAATAAGATGAGAGAGGAATCAACAGCAACTTTAAGACACTGCTGCGAGAAAAAAATGACACCTCTACGCCTGCGAACAGTATCAAAAGCAACAAAAAGATAGTATGTTTATGTTTTTTTTTTATGTACCTTGGCAATCTGGACACACCAGTTGAGGAGGAACTGCGAGCCGATGCGGTCCTTGTTCTCCCTGACGTAGTCCAGGAGGCAACCGTACGGCATCAGCTGAGTGACAAGCTGCACTGTGGAGGTCAGACAAATCCCCAGGAGACGGCACACATAGGGGCTGGCGACTCCCGCCATCACATAGGCCTCCTGGGAGAGGATGAGAGAGAGAGAGCTGTAAACCGTGAATTCTATTTATGTGCACTACAATAGTGTTTGTTGGTTTGTGTATCTGGTTTGTACTCACGTCAAGGATTTCTTTATTGGCCTTTGGTGATGTGTTCTCTCGCAATACCTTAATGGCCACTGGTATTTTCACATTTTCTCCATCAGGAGCCCACACTCCCTAAAGCAGTGATCAAAACTATTAAAATCTCACCAAACTCATACATTTAGATGTTCCAGTCATAACAAACACAGTAGTAGAACATCTTTGTCACGATCAGTTTTCTAGATTCTGTCTGGCGCACCTTGTAAACAGTACCGAAGGCGCCTGCCCCAAGAACCCGGAGTTTTTTCAACTCCGTCTCTTTCAGGATTCTCATCTGAGCTTGATTGGGTGAAGCGCCGCTCGGTGTTAAAGGCTCCACCAGCTGCACACATGAAGGAGGCAGTTGACAGATTACTTCCTCGTAGACTACACCGCAGATCGACACACAACCAAAGCTGCTACTCGAATTCCTCATCATTGCCAGCGCTCACCTCGTGCTCCTGCAGGATCCTCCTCATTGTCTCCTTCCTCTTCAGCTTTTTCTGTCTCCTCAGGTAGAAGACGAGCAGAGCCAGCAGGATGAAGAAGAGGACCACTCCACCCACAGCAGCCGCGATGGTCGTACCCGGTCTGCACAGAAAGAAACAGTTCAGCTCAACTCCCAGAATCCTGGTTGAATTTGAAGCAGCTTCCAGAAAGGAAATTGTAACTGAAAACAAAATAACTCGCGCAGACAAACACTGCTTTATTTTTTGTGCCTAAACAGTTGAAGGGGCTCACCCCGTCCTGGTATCGATGGGGCAGCCTCTCTCATCCATCACAGTGCAGCTGAAACAGAGAAACACTGCTTGTCAAATCGTTCTTAATCAGTGTGCTTGTGTTTGTGGGTTCGGACATGTGGCTTCACTCACGACAGTGTGCAGTTGGTGTTGCAGGGCAGACAGTGTCCCGTGGCATTGCTGTATTTCCACACAGTGTGCTGGTCCTCCTTCACACCACTTGGACAGTGATCCACGCAAAACTCGCCGTCCTGGAAGTTACGACACTCTGTGCAATCGTCTGCACCCTGGAGACACGCAGAGAGGAATATTTAAGGATATTTAGACAAAACCTTTGTCACACATTCACACATTGAAGACTACAGGAATATGATTTAGAGTTCATTTGATAGTTTTTATACCACAGACAGGCAGGAAGTGTGGAGAAACACAATGGAGGATGACATGTAAATGTCTTCAGCCATTAAAGCACGAGAGCACAGGGACGACCCCAGCTCACTATTTCTGGCTTTTAATCAATGTATTTGATTAATGAAACATCATAAAATGCCAGTCGCAATTTGCGACAGCCCTGCGTGAATCTAAATTTTATTGAACCAAAACTACAACACCTAAAGGAATTAAATTTTGCAATATTAAACAGACAAATGCGAGACATGGCTGTTTAGTTGATAAATAATGATTAGTGTTGATTGATTTTCTGTCACTTGAGGAGTTGATTTTAGGTTAGGAACCTTTATAATCATTTCTGTAATGATTACCGATGAATGAGGAGTAATATTGTATGAACTGAGTGTACAGGTGATGTTGAAATACTGATGCTGATTTTGGATGAATCCATTTGTCCTAAAAATGCAGTGTTACCTTTTTAAATACAACTTGTTAAATGAGGCATTTTCAGACTTTATTTGAAATAAAACCCTCCAAATAATAATGTTCAGAAACACTTTAATATGCCAGCGAGGCTTACCGGTCCATGGCAGGAAGCAGAGCCATTGAGAGGTCGACACTCTGCGTGACAGGCAACGCACACAGCTCCATCTGTGTATTCACGCACATCACTGCAACACAAACACAAGGCGCGCGTAACATAACATCCCATAACGCAGTCTGGCATTTGTTGGGTGCATTTATCTGAAGCACCTGACGCTGCCAGAAGGAGACACATTTTTAGAAACGGGGCCTCAACTGTAAATAACCCGATGAGCTCCAAAGGATAACTTGTTCTCTGCACCACACAGGGCAGGACAACAACGTATGGTATTGTTTGTCATCTGTCAGCATATGTATTCTTTTTAAATGTTATTATGGTATACATTTTGTTATTAGCAAAATGCAAGATTTCTTATTTAAACCACTAAAAAAAAATGAACTTAAATCATCAAAAGAATGTGAACAATCAAAAGTTAATAAGACATCTGTATTGCACTCCATTGACTGCTACTAAAGTTAGCATGCTAACTGTGTATATGTATATATATATATATATATATATATATAACATGTTATCGTATGCACTTTGTTTCATGCAATTTAAGACAGGAGGGACACAGTTTATTGCACTGAACATCAATTTGATTATTGTGATTTTAAATACATCTGCGTTATATGTTATTTTAACATACATATTTATGAGCAGAGAAAATCATCACGTGTATTTGATTTGTCAGTAGCCTGCCATTCCTTTAGGGCACACTTCAATTTAAAAGCTTTCCGATTGATTGACTTGGGAATCAATGTTGGGAATACTTTGACAGTGACTGCCGGTCCAGTCAGCCCACTTTATTTTCTGGAGAACTTGTTTGGGGATGATCACATGCAATATACCGTATAATTAGGGACATTATCAGTTGTTTTTTTTGTTTTTTTATTGATTTACTGAGGCAAGTCCAACACAAACAAGCACACCATCTTACCCCTGATCAATGTCACACTGCTCTACACACTCTGTGCCACGCTGGAAATGTTTGCAGGACACGCACTGGTTGGGCCCCGGACCCCAACAGCCCCCCTCACACAGCAAGTGACAAACACTCCCCTCTGCTTCTGAAAACACATACAGACGCAACGGAGCATGAAGTACACTATTTTCTGATGTCTGCTTCTCTGTGAACAGCTAACAGGACTCACTAACATTTAAGACAATCGTGTTCTTGACTTCATTTTACATATCAATTTGTGAGCGCTAAAGCTGCTAAAGTTTGAATGTCTTTCACTGACAAATGTTTGAAAAATCTCAAAAGCACAAAGAAACCGTGCAGACAAGCACTTTTATCATCCACTGCAAATATTTATGATGCAGTAACACCCGTGGATGTTGATTAAAAAAGTGTTTCCTGCAGTGTCCCTGCAGCTGGATTTCAATCCGCAATGTGACAAGTTCCAGTTTAAAGTGCAGCTCAGTAACATTAATGTGTCTTGTCATTGCTCTGTTCTGCATACATTATGTGGTGTGTTAACTTACCACAGAATTGGGGGTCCTGGTTGTGGCTGACGATGCGGTGGGGACCCTGTGTGGGATGGAGGAGAGTCTCCCAGGGCAGTGAATTGGTGTAGCACAACTGGGAATTGTTGTACAACAAGACCAAACCTCCACTGACGCTGCGTAGTGAACGCAACCCAAGAGACTGGATGTGCAGGTTCTGGATGGCCAGAGAAAACACACCCCTAAAACAAAGGAGGAGAGAGGCTGTGGTTATTTTCCTGATTGTGTCCATTTATGATTGTTATTTTCATCTTCTTAAGATGTAAAAAGATACAAATGAAGCTTTAAAAATAAATAACAATACAAGCAACAAGAATGAAACAAAAACAGCAAGATAAACACTTAAATTTTTTTTTAAAAAGAACTGACACTGCTCTAATTACACAAACAATAATGTCAGACATCATCGTAAAACAATCTCACACTCGTCACTGTGACCTAGTTTCAGCTACAATACTCGCGTAACTCTCATAGACTGTGGCTGACATGAGCTGCAGGTCGAAGCAGCAGCGCTGGCTAATAATTAGCATTTATTACCATGAAAGTGAACAGAGTGCTTCAACTGAACCAGAGACACTGAGCACAAACAAAGACCCAGTGTTGGTGGACGGACATCAACACAGTGGCATGCGGTGACGCACCGCGCAGAAAGAAAACGATACAACACTTGGAACGTGTTTATTTTATTTATATGAATATAGATATATTTTGCACCACATGAAGGAAAGCTTTCCAAGGTGTGAACCACATGAATATGTAGACAGTCTAGTTGGTATATAAAACTTACTTTGTTTTTTGTTTTTTTAATAATGATCTTATTATCAATTTTTCTCTAAATGATTTTCTGAGTAATTATAGAATTTATTTATCTGTCCTTTTTTTCCCCGACACGAGTTCTTGGGGCACAGTTATGTTATGCGAAGAAAAATATAGGCTTAATGTTTGTTTCCTGCTAGTTTATAGCTTGATTGATGATAAAGGTGATAATAAAATCACAAACAATGTAAATCATTATGGAAAAGCACAGCGAGTCTGGTTCTAGTTAAAAACCACAATGCTACAAGACAGGAAGGTTAATATGC
The DNA here is from genome assembly GCF_029030835.1 of Brachyistius frenatus. Taxonomy (NCBI): domain Eukaryota; kingdom Metazoa; phylum Chordata; class Actinopteri; family Embiotocidae; genus Brachyistius; species Brachyistius frenatus. The sequence goes on along the minus strand of NW_027210610.1, from coordinate 4,002,208 downwards.
ACACAAGATAAATACTGGTGATCAACAAACATGCAAACTGACACTTTAAAACTCTTACTTGTAGAGCATCCTGCCTCTGATCACCTTCAGGTTCTCAAACACACTGACGTCAGTCCACTCCTCTGGCCAGGCCTCCATGTACAAATAACCTGCAAATCCAATTCAGACAATCGGATACAGAAAACACCCAAGCGAAGCAGACTTCTGTGTGGTGGTAAAATGGAGAATTATACTGAATAGGCGAAATTTATTTGCATCAAAAAAATAGTTTTCCTGGTTAAAGCTTACAGCAGGTTTAACAAACACCTCAGTACCTGTAATCTCCTCCAGATTCTTGAAGGCACTCAGCTGCTCCAAAGTCAAGCCAGATGTGTTGGTCACAGAGTCCCTGGACAATGATAATGCAATATTTGAGTAAAACGTATGAAGAGATGAAAAGTCTGTTTGATTATTGTTGACAATTACTTGACTGAAGAGTTTGATTTCAGTGTTATACTCTATATTGATATATTTTTATCATTTTTGCTGGGATGTTGTAAGAATTGTCTCTATGTATGTGTCCACACAAAAAACTGTCCGTCTGATCTTGTGTCAAGAATACACAGATACTTTCCTCTGGAGCTAGTTACTATAAACAACGGTCTGTACGTTTTCATACTGTTTGTAAGTCTTTGTGAACAAACTCTAAGAAAAAATGTCTAAACATGTAAACAAAATGTGCAGATTCAAGTGTGTGGAACTTCATTTTCATTTCCTCAAACAACATTATTGATAAAATCTGTATTCTCTCCCAAAATCTGCTGTGATGCAGGTTAGCCAAGAGATATTTTTCCTCATATTTCACAACACAAACAAAATCCGACACTCACTGTGAGCAGTTGGCACAAACTGTAGAAAATAACTGATCAAGATTTGTCATCTCAGATTAAGTTGACGGAGCCACTAACTGACAGTATTACATTGGTGGATCTGGGATACAGTTATTAACTCTTCACTGTGGATGCATTATGTGTAAATATTTCTCTAAAACATTTAAATTAGATTGTCTTTATGGTAATAACACAAATTAGTTTTTCTCTGTTGACACAAAGACCTCGTTAAAAAAAAAATACATTCTGGGTTTTAAGCACATTTGAGTGCATCGACGGGGTTTAAGTTTTGGTAACAACTTGTTGCTCCACTTTCACAAAGATGTGTGAACATAATGTTGCTGTAAACTCAAATATTGAAGTGCTGAATGGGACGGATGTGGCTCTGTGGCAACTCTAAGTCTTGGGTGTCAAGCTGCTTGTTGCGTTTATTAAAGTTCGCTGGCTTGTTGGGTTTAAACCGAGTTAACTATTTTATTCAGTCATTGTTAATGATTTTAAAAACAATATGTCTCGAATAAATGTACTGTAGGTTCTATATTTTCTTGTATAGTTTCTATACTTGTCTCTTACCTTGCAAAGCTCTGCGGAAGGAAGGCCAAACTACCAAAAATCTTCTTGCACTTGTTGAACTGCTCCACATTAAAAGATGTTACCATGGTGACGCCATGGTTGTCCATGACACCCAGGTTGTGCATACCCAAACCGTAACACACTACAATCACAAAAATGACAACACATTTTAACCAGTTTATCTTAAATCCAGAGATTAAACTGTATTTACAAAAGAGGATCAGCATCCCCTCACATGAACAGGAATATAGAGTGGTGCATCACATTTAACAACGATGGTAGAAAGTGGCCGAGAATTATAATGGATCAATAAACCTAACACTAGTTATTCTTAGTAACTACCCTAAGTAAAATCTGGACCACCTCAAATCCAGAACAAAAGTTTAAAAAAAAATGATCCACTTCCAACAAAGCCTGAATGATTCCAAGTTATCTTACAAATCCTTATAAATGAAGGAACAGGTTGGTTCACTCTGCACCACTGTCAACACATCACGTCATCAGTACGTGCATCCGGAACTACAATCATCCATGCTGGGACACCATGTCTACATGAGCAGGATGCAAAACGTAAATCCCTCCAGAACATTTGTTACATAGCAACATATTGTGTAATTGCTTTTCCCCTGTTGGACTTCTAGATAGCTACAGAATACAATCGGTGGTCAGTTTATTAGGTACCCCTTTCTAACGCTAGGTAGAAACCTCATAACCCCATAGAAATACCACCATTTTTTTTTTTTTTTTATCTATCCTAAAAAAGAAACACAAGATGCCAGAGCAGGAGTGGAGGTAACAGGGTCCCCGGCTGTGGAGGGGCAGTTAAAGCATGAGGACAACGAGGAGGAGGTGCAGGTTCAGTGGGCTGGGATGTATGCAAGTGATCCAGAAAGTGCAATCTGTTGCTCAGGTGGGGGATGTCTGCAGAGGCAGTGACTGTCTGCTTTTCCACTGCCCTCGTGAGGTGTTGTTTAAGGAGCCAGTAGAGCTCCTTTCAATATGTTTATTTCCATGTACAATAGCCCATCACATCCCAACGGGACTTTATTAGATCCAGATCTGGTGACTGTGGAGACACTGAAGTCACTGTTGTGCTGGTGGAAGCCGCCCGATAGGACGTGTGTTTTGGGACATGGCGCAGAGGACAGGTGGACTGGACTGTGCACATGATCTGCACAGACACTCAGGTAGGCTGTGGCATTAAACTGTCATTCAGCTGGTATCAAAAGGTCCAAAGTGTGTGAAGAAAATCTTCCCCACACCGTTACACCGCTACAACCAGCCTGACACAAAGCACTGTGGATTCATGTTGTTGACCCTCATGACAGGAGTAAAACCTGGTGTGGTTCTTTACTGCTCTAGCACATCCATGTCACGGTTCACTCGCCTTAGATGTCAGCCATTCTCCTCTGACCTCTATCATATAACAACGAGTACACTTCCTGACCATGTTCTACGTGCTTTTATACAACGAGTTGCTGCCACAAAAATATTTGATGAGGTGTCTGCATTAATAAGCAGGTGCACAGGTAAACTTAATAAAGCTATTGATTTGACATTTTGTCCTCCAGCAGTAATTTCTGTGTGTTTTGATAACGCTGATAATGGCTTATACCTGAAACACATACATTTTTTTGCCCACAATACACTGGAATGTATTGATCTCTGAGTGACTGTACTCTGTCCTTTTTTTTTTTCAAACCTAATTCAGCCAGCACTGAGTTTACAGTATCTAAGCAATGTACTGTGTCCAAATGCAAATGTGCCCACGCAGAAAACGCACATATATATAACACACACAGACCCCTCACCTTTGGGACAGTCTCCTTCACACTTTTCACACTTCTGTGTCTCGACTCCGTCAGGTTGGGTGATGATAACTTCCTGGTTGGCTCGGGGACAAACCAAAGTACAAGCCACCTCCATAGCCAGATAGTTATCTACAGAGAGTGGTGGGCGGCGGGGGAGGAGTAGGAAAAAGAAAAATTAATTTGGCATTCTGAAATCCCTGAATCTCTGGAGTGTTTGTGGAAATCGAGGTAAGGTGTCCTAAAGCTGCACAACGGCCACAAGCTGAGCACTGTGTTGTAGTTTTCTTGGATATACAGTCATTTTCTTTAAAGTTCTTACAGGGACACGTCTTGACACAAGTGGCTCCGAAGTTGAACTTTTTGTTGGGGTTGGGTTTGGTCTGAAAGGTGACGGGGTCGTAGATGGTTGGTGGAGGACAGTTCTCCTTACACACACCGCTGTCGTTGAAGTGACGACACGCCTGGAGAAAACAGAAAGGAGGAAAGATGTTGAGGACTAAAAGACTGACAACATGATATCACATTGCAGATTACAGATAACACAGCAAGTATCGGATAAATGTGTCCGTTACCAAACAGTCGGAGTCTTTGGGTCCGGTGCATCCAGCAGCACACTGCATGTGGCAGCAGTCGTTGGGCAGAGGGCCTTTACATCGCTGGCAGCCAGACGCACATTTAATTCTGGTCACTTTGAATGAAAATGTCAAAAGTCAACATTTTCTTGTTCTGAACTTTTTACAAGGAAATAGTGTCACTGCCATGTTGTGCACATGACTTTAACTCACAGCTTTGGCAGTCCTGTGCAGTTTCTCCCCAGCAGTTTTTTCCACATACAGAGGAACAATTCGGACCTGTTCCAGACGAAACCCAGCAACGACAAGTAAGGAAAGCTGAGCCCACAGTGTTACAATTGAACAAGAGAGAAACACGACTCAGAGTTTACAGCTATGCTACCATCTCTGCGGTTCTATAAGGCACCACCAGAACTGATTGTTGGATGATTGAACACCGAGATGGGGGAGCTGCCTCCCAACAATTTCTGTAACTTTTGAAATTAACATTTACGCCACTTTATGTAGAGATTTGCCAGGTGTGCAAAGGTGAGAGAAAAAAAAGCAGGTTTTAAACTTAAATTCTTCTTTAGTGACACACCTATTTCTGGGACTTTTTGTGTTTGGATGACCAAGTGCAAAAATATCAATTACTCTTTCTGGCTATCAATAACATATCCCAGTGGACACTGCCTGAAAATGTGTGACCTTTATGATAAGCCCTAAATGATCTCCCATACTTCATGATGGACGGCTTTTCATTCTACCTTCAGGTCAAATCCAAAAACATAACGTGATAAAACAGGGAGCTTTTACTTTTACACTTTCACTTTTAAAACTTCTTACATTTTTGCTGATAAAACTTACCTGTTTTTACTAAACTACGGTTTTGAATTCAGTACTTTACTTGTAGAGGAGTTTTTACTTATTGTGGAGTTGGTGCTTTTATTTAAGTAAAGGATTTGAATTCTTCTTCCTTGAATGCACAATACACACACTGCAGTGCTTTTTCTTGCTGGCCTCTTGTTTTGTATGCACGATGTCACACTGGAAACAAGTAAAAGCTGTTCTTCTGCACAAACCCAGTGGGATGTTCGCTATTTCAATCAACTGCTCACAATTAGGGGCCCGAGACTGCAGTCGGTGCTGTTTGGCATGGATGTTCTGCTCGTCCAACGTGTCCCTCCAATTTATGTTGTGGGGGTCTGGGAAGCACAGATGGGGGTTCCCCAAAAAACACACCGCACCCAGCAGGATCTCTGCAAAGAAGACAATATGAGAGCAGTTCAGAAACACTCTTATAGGGGCTCTGGAAGCATCCAGTGAACGTGAGCATGTTTGATTTCACTTAAAAGCTTCAATGTTTTTAAGCTGATAGGTGATACTGATCAAATTAATGAACCAAAATAAGTCATACATCCAGTCCAAACCCCAGGCCAGAGCAGTCAGGTCAGACTGGGTTGAAGCAAAATCTCTAAGCCCTGTTTTACTGTGATCTGACCTGTGAGGCTACGAAGCCGGAGCGTCCTGAGTCCCTGACCGGCCAGAGTGTTATCGAGCACAGCCAGCGCAAAGCTGGAGTTGTAGAGCTGACTGCCTCTGATGATCCGGAGGTTGTCCAAAGGCACCAGACTCACTGACACATGGGCAACAAGCACATAACCCTGCACCTCCACGATCTCCTAGTAGAGAGGATATGAAGACACGCACACAAAAAAAGGGATCAGTCTGAGAAACCTGTGAGTAAAAACAGTGCAACTAACCGAGCTAATTAACTGAATGTCATTTCGGTCTTTATTTGTCTGCACTTTCTTTGTTTTATCTGTGTGACGACTTGGTTTCCATTCAAACTATACCTGCAGGAAGGAGAGGTCAGGGTTTCCATGGAGGTGTGTAATCTCCAGGTTGCCATGGACAACCTGGCAGCCTGTGTAGAGCAGTCTCAGGGTCTCGTAGTGTTTTTCCAGGCTGGAGGGCAGGGCCAGCTTCATGTCCGTACCGAGGCAGACTGCAACACGGATAACATGAATACAACTTTATCTGAGCGCACATAGACTGAAACCTTTTAAACAGTAAACATTCAAGCAATTTCATCAATTCTAAGGTTAAATAATTCCTTCCAAAAGCCTTATTCAAAATAATCAACACATAAATTATCTTCGGTTGCAACCTTAAAATCAATGTGAAAATATAAAAGTGACACGCTCACTTGGTAAGCTTTATAATAAGTGATAAAACTAGAACATACCAACAAAGGCTCAATAAAACAATCCTGTAAGTTTAATTTATGAAAGGGACAACCTCATTAGGGGATTATTATTTTTTTTTTTTACTTTGTAAATAAGATCAAAGTCCATTTAAAGTCACTGTCAGCGGCTCCTCGGTTGTCCAGCAAGTGATGACAAATGTGAGGTTTGGATTTAGTCTCCACATAGTTTGACTTGTGTAACTGTTTGCAAGCAACCTTGAGTGGGCACTCTGAAACACAAGCCACACGCACCGCCTCTGTCTGTCTCCGAGCATATATGATATATTTTCCACTGGCAGCAGAGAGCACAGTTTCCCCACTGCGGGTCACACACAGCATTACATTCAGGGTCATGCAGCATTACAATTCACGGGGGCTTTTGCAGACGCATAGCTGTCATGCTTTCACAGGCAGTCACACAGTGGACGGTCCCTCCTCTTCGGAGGTTATAAATGACTTCCTCTGGCTTCCTTCCAGCAGCCCTTCAATAGTCAACCCAGTTTTCTTGATTAAAGCCCCTCACCCTCCCCGTGATAATCTCTGTCCCCTCCTTTTGGAGAAGACAGCCGGCCGGATGGACTCTGATGCATCATCGGATGAACAGGAACTCCTGGCAGGGTGATTTTCATGATTACACTGAGGTTCAGGAGGTGTGTGTTCTTATTGAGTGTGTGCTTCTGCCACGTGTAAAGTTTCCCGGTGATGGCAGAGCACTCACAACTTGAACCATATTAAGGCTCCTGCAGCTCAGCGGAGAAGTATTGGATGATAACGCGTAAATAAAGACCGCATTAAAATGTGACAGCCAGCTACTGTAGCAAATGGGTCTGTGATTAACGGTGTGGCTGCCAAAAATACACACCCAGTCACTGCAGCTTGTGTCAAATAACAAATCAAATGACTAATCACTGAATCCTTCAGTGATGTCATCATGGAAAATAGTTTTACATGTCAAGCCAAGAGCAAAGCTGCGCTCGTATTCTCCAACATTTCAATCAACCTTAATAAGTCGCAATATCTAAACGGAGATAGACTCCCAGAAAGTCACACAAACTACTGCGCACAGGCAACACAGACATCTCAAACTCAGGGGATTAGGTAAATGTACCGTAACAGAAAGCAGAACAGAGCACATTTTCCATTTCTACAAAGTGTGCGTAAAGCCAGTCCTCAGCTTCCTCCTTTTATTCCCTCATTGTTTGCTCTCCAAAAGTCTCTCAGCAAAGTGTGTGTGTGTGTGTGTGTGTGTGTGTGTGTGTGTGTGTGTGTGTGTGTGTGTGTGTGTGTGTGTGTGTGTGTGTGTGTGTGTGTGTGTGTGTGTGTGTGTGTCCTTGTGAGGAGCTGCCCACCCCTCCATCCCCGCAGCCTAAAATACTCTCTCTTTTATCACTCACTTTGCTCAGTCTGCCCACTGTCATGTAACTACCCCGGCCTTCTTCTTCCATATTCACACACTACATCTTTCTGGGTTGACTTATCTAAAAATGTCCCCCCTCTTCCTCTCTGCTCGCCTCTTCATGTTACATTCTCTCAAAGTCTGGGAGTTGTTGCCTTTGGAAAGTGTCCTTTCATAGACACGTGTTTCATTGCATATCTAAAAGATGACATTCACTTTTGTATTTCTACAGTGAGAGGAGATGGGGTGTGCGGGAGGGGGAGGGGAGGAGGGGGTATGTGTCCAGTTCAAAGACACATCGGTGACCCGTGACCTTCCAGTTCATGATCGCCGGGTCAGACAGATCGCCCACGAAACACTGATGACCACCACTGTCATACAAGCATGTATATATGCATGCACACACGCACACACAAACGTAGTACTGCTGGCTTCTGCACCGCATATAATCTAATTTTATCTCTGGAAACTTCCAGTGCTCAAGTGTTTCTGTGGATAACTAAAGCCTCTTCCCTGCATTTGATTCTTTTAATATTTAATCTCTGAATATTTTTTTCTTCTAATCAACATGAATTTATTGTGTTCACATTAAGTGTTCTGACATAAGTATGGAGACAATAGAAAGAGTTTTATTCAGATTTCACAAATATTGATTTATTTTCATTTGAGCCCTGGTCTAAAACAATTTAACCGTAACATGGCCCTCGCTAATTTGAAGCAAGGCCACTATTCATATAGGTTTAGTATTAAGTGTTTATTGGTGTGTGTGACTGCCATTTTGCACATGAAATTAAATACATAGCATCATTGAAGGAGCATTGTGTAAAATGTAGTGGCATTTATTGGTGAGGTTGCAGCCAACTGAACACACCTTACCTCACCCTCCTCTTTTAAGCATATAAGAGAATATTTGGTGTACATGAAACATCCTTAAGGCTCTTTCTAGAGCCAGTGCCTGTTTGTCCCTTCTAGGCTACTGTAGAAACATGTCAGAGCAACATGGCGCACTCTGTAGATATGAACGGCTCATTGTACGGTAACGAAAACACAACAATTCCTGGTTTCAGGTGATTATACACTAATGAAATTATTATGACACGCACATTTCCAACATCGAGCTGCAGACGTGTATGACAGTTTAGGTGTTGTTAAGTGAGAAACAACCGTGTCAGTATGTAAAAACAACTGTCGTACAAACGGGCGCAGGACAATCTCTGCTGGCTTCAAAAGTGATGTCATTTAAACAGGTACAGCTGATGGAAATAATTGTGTAAAGACAATAAAGCGAGCGCTTGAGTAAGAATAGAAAACTCTGCTTCCTGTTTAACCTTCACACACCTGAACATTCACTGTGCGATGTGGGACTGAGTGTTGGATTCTGCTGAAGTTACATGACTCAACCGAGTTCACTCATTCATGACATCGAGAAGGTGATCTAACATCACAATCTCATCCACATTATTTGGTAACTATCAGCTGAGGAAAAGTAATCGTACAGGAATTTGATCATCCAGTCCGTGTTACAACAAACTGAACGTGTCACTGCTGTTAAAGACAGTAAAATTTGCACCTGCTCTCTGTGGAGAGTAGCATCAACTAAGGCACTAATATCTAACATGTAATCAGACACTGGGACTGACAGTGAGTCAATATGGACATCAATATTAAATTCCTTAAAGATGATTATGGGGACTTTCTTTAGTGAGAGCTGAAACTTTAACTGCAACTAACTGCTAGTCATTATTAATCGATCTCAATGTTTTTGATTAATCATTTCTTGTAAAACTTGTCAGACAATACTGAAAAATACCAAGTGAAATGTTGAATTTGTTTGTTTGTTCTGACAAACAATACAAAATCCAAAGATATTACAAAGGTAAAAAAAAAAAAAAAGGAAAATAGAAAATTTGCACATTTAAGAAGTTGGATATTAAAACCATCAAATTGCTTTAGCTTGCCTGATCCTTTTTTCCCTGAAGGCCATATTGAAAAAGTTGAAAAAAAAACAATACCGCTGTTTTCGCTCAGTGCGTTTTATCTCATCTTAATTGCACAAAAGTATTGGTTTGTTCACTGAAATGGAACTTTCTGATGTATATTTATGGTTGAGGCTATTTTTTTTTATTTGGAAACAGTGTGAAGTGACGGTGCGACAAACTTTGAGTCAACGTTAAATCCTTGACGTGGCTGATTACTTATTGATTACGCGTGGTATCTTCTTAGAACGAAAGGTGACCGATTTGATGTTAATCTGGCTTGCAGAGAAGATGTGGCGACTGTAAACTGACAGTGTGCTGACTGTGTTGTACTAATGTGCTGCTTGAGACTGAACAATGGAAACTGAAAGCCAGCTTGAAGCCACACCTGTGTGTGGCAGCGGGCCAGTCAGCACAGGGAGTGTGCATGTGTGCGTTTACCTGTGTGTGCGTATACGGTAAGCAACGCAAACGCAAGGCTACTGCAGGAGTACGACTGAATCCTGGTGGAGGAGCCTGCGGTGTGACACACGAGGACAATTGACGAGAACCTCCAGCGCCCCGCTCTCCTCTAATGGATTAGATCCCTTCAAAGCTCAACGCAAACAGAACAAGCTGATCCAACAGGACTTTCCCTGACAGTTTATTAGTCCTCGGCTTTAACATGTCAGCCCAGAGTCTGCTGCTGTCCTAATCCTTGCAGCCCGTCTTGCATAAACTTCACATTTCCCCCCAACCACCCTGAACACATTCTTTACTCTGTCTTCACTCTGCACCCGAGGAAGACAAAACGGGTATTGCTCAACAGACAAGCAGAACAGGATCTGTGCTGTTCAGGAGCTGCGGACACGAAGTCCTCGCTCATTCGCCGTCATGCACAGACTACAGTCACAAACATCCGAAAACCTCCTGCATGCTCTTCTTCACATTTACCACAGTTTGAAAGCATCTGCAGCTGAATTCAAATGTGGATTGTGTTGTCTTTAAAAGGATTTTATAAAGAGTGCCGACACAAGAGTCTGGATCAGGACACGACAATAAAGTGGATTAAAAAAAAAATAATTTCTTATAAAATCAAAAAACTTAGTTTATGTGTGATGTGTTTCTGCTCATCCCACTGAGCCAATATATTATAAGGTGAAATCATTTTCAGTTGTTATTCTTAAATTCAAGATGTTTTTCTGGGAGAAATCAGATTGACTGTGAGCGGTTTTATTGCCAATATTTAGGTTATATATATATATATATATATATATATATATATATATATATATTTATAAAATTTATTTTTATATATATATATATATTTATATATATAAAAAAAGCTATTTTGATTGGTAGATTAAAATCCAGGTACACTGTCCCAGTTGAAGCTGGATATTTACACTTCTAATTAGAATATGTTTATTTACATAAGTATGACTACCATACTATGACGCATGGAGTTGATCTTTATCAGAATGAAATATATAGTGATGCAAAATATCATCAAAAACACTAAAATAATGCATCTGATTTTGTTTTAGGGTTGCGGTTAACAATTTTGTGACAGAATTTATGTAGCTTGCTCAGATTTGTTATTTTATACAACACAATAAAATGACCAATCTCAGTAACCTGTTATTAGCTAACAGATAGAAAATTAATTGGCAACTATTTTGATCATCAGTTAATCATTTACGTTGTATTTTATAGGAGAAAAAAAAAGGCAAATATTTCTGGTTCCAGTTTCTCAAATGTTAATCTTTTCTGTTTTTATCTTCGACAATACTTCTCAAATGTTTGAACAGCTGGTTCAGCTAAACGAGAAGTATTGAGGTTTGTAAGAGGCACTAATTACTTTTTACTGACATCCTATAGAGCATCGATTGATTAAGAGAAGAAAAAAAATCTGTAAATTAATTAGTTAATGGCCTAATTATTTCACCATGATGTTGAGCTACTAATATGATAAAGGATTACTGAAATCATATCTCGTTTTAACCTTCATTTTTTCATGTGGGAGTTGAGTGAAAGCATATACGAGAGACTGGTCGGATGACAGGTAACAAAAGGTACCAGCTAGACCCGACAATGTCATTACATCTTCAACCTTTTAAATGTTTAAACCACCAAGATGCTCCTCAAATGATAATTGAACCTATATTTATGAATTACTGTCCAGTTCCAACTACCAGAGCATGTGACATTGATATAGGATGTAAACACAACCAACAAGTTCTTCCACTGAAGCACAACTCCTGAGTAGAAATTTGGTCTCTGGATATCTTGTTTATTCTCAACTTGCTGCTGTAAATTATTTTTACACCATCATTTCTTTACCAGTTTGTGTCAATATACTCTAAATGCAGGCTGAAGCTGTCGAAGCACAGAGGAAGGTGTTGAAAGTTTCCTCTGAGGATGGTTGGTGGTCCTTCGATCGACTCAGAGCGAGTTAGATCACTAACATGCAGTCTAGACTGGTGAGTCACGGCTGGCTGAGAGTTAACCTGCCACCGAGGCCGATTCAGCAGAACTTAATCACTGCACAGAGAGAGTTCCACTCAATGGATGCACTGGAGTGCGACGTGGACAAGAACTCTTCGGGTACTAAGGTCATCGAACACACACACATACAAACACAGGGGAGGGCCACAGACAGAGTGTGTGTGTGTGTGTGTGTGTGTGTGTGTGTGTGTGTGTGTGTGTGTGTGTGTGTGTGTGTGTGTGTGTGTGTGTGTGTGTGTGTACGCATAGACAAACAAAATGTCAACAGTCTTACTTTCAGTTCTGAACTATCGTTCTGCCAGTATTACGTGATGCGTTGCTTAACGTCGGGGTTACGAACCTGTCCGAGCACTCGCACTGAACTGATGCTTCAGATCGACACACTGGAGGAAAGTGCACCAACCAGTTCCCACCAACAAAGCAGTCGTATTTGGCAATCACGTCAGCAGTGACTATCGGCTTTGTTTATGTGTGTTTATGTGTGCGTTTGTGTGTGTGTAGTAGTGGTGGTGGTGGCGGCAGGAAACAGTTTGTTCTCATATTTTGGTAGTGAAGAGGACATGAATGAATTATAACTTGTGGAAATTTCCCCCAAAGCCAAAACATGGTACATATTTGTGTTGTGACTCCTTTCAGGCTTTTGATTTTTAAAAAGCGCACGTCAATAAAAAAACTGACATGTAAAGTCGGACTTGTCGATGAAATTCTCAGTTATTGATGTCAGCAGCTTATGCCATTAGCTTGTGTTCATACTGAGGCTTTTAAAACTAGTTGAGCAGGCTCGTTGATATTTTTGATTCCATCTAGAATCGATCTCTATCGGTACTGAAGCCCATATGCAACCACCATTATGGATGCAACCTTTAGGTTTATTTTCTTAATTAATAGACTGTCGTCTATCTTTCTTTTAAGTCTTGAGTATTTATTTTGTCTGATTTACAATCCCAACGGCAAATTAATATTTGATTTTATGTCAGAATAAGCAGAACATTTCAGTCCTGAGCAGCATAACGATCCAATGTTGGTCATTTTTGCTTGAGAATAACTTTAACACTTAATTGAGCATCAAATGGTTCAATGGTTTCAGCTTTAAAATAAAGAAAATAGAAACTAATGTCAAACAATGCAACTTTCTTCTGACGACATTAGATCAAACGTGGAATAAACGTGTCTATTTCAGATTATTGATAGTTTTAAAACCAAATAGGACCGAATATGTTGATTTGTTTCTTGCAGATCTGCACTTGTTTGCACTTTCAGTTAGCTCTTCTTTTACTGGCATGCGCTCAAGCTCCAAGTGTGACAAGTGGCCCTCTAGCAGACAAAGTCCTCTTTAGAGCCAGAAGTGAATAATTGACATCGTCGTGATCCGTGGCGCACAATGCAGTGCCTGTAGTTGTTGGTTTGTTTTTGTTTACGCACACGGCAAAGCAGCGAGAGGTCCGCCTGTGACGCATAAATCAGGTTCTCATATTTCTTACCTGTATGTGTAACTACTGTGATCCAGCAGTGTTTATACGTGCAACAAAACGTGCTTCAGATTGCTACAGTTTGTAGTTTTTGTCCACACAGCTTATGTCGTGTGAGGCTACTTTGTGACAGGTGTGATTTCCCCCCCCCCTATTAGCGCTTCGGAAATCCCAGGAGCCTCAGCAGAGACCGAGAGGAAGCGGGCTGCGGAGTCACGGAGGAATGTAGTCCTGACCACAAAGAAGAGCCTCGAACATTAACTTAAATATAACCGCAGACCACTCTGACATAACCCTGATAAGTGGTGTGCCTATTTTGCAGACAGCAGCGGGGGGTGGGGGGAGGAATTAAAGACGAGAAAAGCTCTCAAAGTTGACCCACCTTCTCTGCCCAACGCGCCCGTCACTCCGAGCAGCACGGCCCCGACAAACACCAAACTTCTCGCCGCCTCCATCTGCTGAGACGCAGCGTCTCTAGTCCATATTGCAAAGTTTGATGTTTTTACTTTTCCCGACGAGGAGTTTCTCTGTTTGGACCTTTCTCCCTCCCCGGGTCAGTTTTTTGCACCGTGTGTGGAATTGTTGTTCGTTGGCTTCCCAATCTCAGTGACTTCCTCCCGTGAATTCCGTGCCTGTTGGTAGTAAAAGCGTGACAGTGCGCAGGAGCAGATGCGCGCTCCCGTGCAGGCCTGAGTGGGGAGTGGCAGGTTGACTCAGCCCGCCCTCACTTCAATCTCGTTTATGTCTGCAGGGCAGTGCTGGCCTAACACCAGTTCATGTCATCAGTATTTAGCTTTCTTTACTTAAATAAGAATACCAAAACAGCAGTGTCAAAAATACTTCATTAAAAGTACCACTTAAGACTCTGGTAAAAAAAAAAAAACTATTTTGTCGTTTATAGTTCGATGATATAAAGCATCATTATGTCCCTTCTAATTTTGTGTTTCGAATGAGATCAGGAAAATAATTTTAAATTCTTACATAACATTTAGGCGACAATCATTTTCAAATTTATAGATATTCAATGCAAATCTTGTGGCACAGAGCAAGAAGCGGTCACACAATTATTTAGTCTCATCAGCATTTTGGAAGGACAGAAGACATTCTACACCAGTCATGCCTGAAGACATTTTATGTAAAAATAAACCATTGAGTTTTATGAAAAATCTTCAAGGCCAGACTCTCTAAGTCTTCCCTAAACATTAATATTTTCTTGCTGAATTAAATTTGTACATTTAACCTTATGTCAAACAAATAAGTGATCTTCAATTAAAGAACAATAGCTTCTAATTAAGTTGATTTGTTCTTTATTGTTGTTTCTTGGTTATGTTTAGATACAGATACTTTTTGTAGTTCTTTTAAGTGTTTACTTTCTGACATCTCCTACGACTGATATTTGGTTATTTTTTTACACATCGGAGTCATGAGTTGCATAAAAATGTCCAACTATGCCTACCAGCTGAAAGTCAGTATGTATGTCCATAGGTTATATGTTCAATGAAGAGAAAAAAAAAACAACGTTTGACTATTTGGTACCCATAAAAGTGCCTCTTCAGTCATTCTTTTTCAAAGTCATTTCAAAAAAGGAAATGATTAAGTTATCAAATATAGTAACTGAGTAGTATTCAGCTAGCTAAGAAAAAGTTGCAAGATACATGACGGAAAGTAAAAGATAAGTAAAAATCATGCCTTATTTGAGGGTTATAGTAACTAAGGTACATTTTACCACTGTTCAACAATAAATTCAAGGTAATCATAGGAGAAACCAAAACACATTCTGCCTGAACTGAGCTAGTTTACTTTATCATCGATATAAACAAGAGATTATTTGTATCCTACCAAAAATTAATGATTCACCTGCAGGGGGGACTTATAAATCTGTATTTTATGAGTTTTTTTTTTTAAGCTAATTGATCATTCTTTGATGTGTTGCAAATCCGCAATAAGACCTGCATAAATTCATCAAAGATTTAAGTGAAGCAGTTTGATTAATGTTTATACCTCAAACATAATTCCCAAATATGCTCAATCAACCTTTAAACCAAAGAATTCTTCTGAGCCACTAAATTTAAAAGGAGATTCTTTTTTCTTTTTTTTTTTTTTTTTTGCATTATACCATCTCCAACCATCTTCATATTTCTTTGGCTTTTCTCATGCTCTTCATTCACGGTCTGAAATCAGGAGTTGAAGGAGGAAGAATAAACTCTATTCATCCCCATCTATCCACTTTCCCCACCCACAGCAGCCGGGGTCAGAGTCCAACCTCCTGCACAGAGCTATCTGAAAACAACAAAAAGCTACTCACTGAGCCAGACGAGAACACAAGTCCTGGACTTTTTACAAGGTTAAGTGGTTCTGGTCAGACTTAAATGTTTGGTTCCCACAAATAAAAAAGTAATTTGGCACTGGAGGATGAAGCCAATTCAGCATTCTGGTGGGAATATTTTCCTCTGTTAAATGAATAAATTGAGTTTTATGAGAAGTTCTCAAGCATAAAGTCTTGAATAAGTTTTGCTGTCTGTGAATGCAAATCCTCATATTTGCAATTTAGGTTTGTGTTTAGAAGCCAGCTCTTCAAAAGCACAGTCTTGCACATCAGTCAGATCTCTTTAAATTAGATGATAAAACTGATTGGAGAGTAAATAAAAAACAAACAAAATTCATAACATGACAAAGAATATGCATGTGGAAAGGGGTGAAAAAAGTGTCAGTAATTATCTGGAACACATAAAACAAAGATAAGTTGTGGGCTGCGTGATTTGAAAGGTGAGGAGGCCCGCAAGTGGGTGAGAGATACTGTGTGCAAGTGAGACAGTCCAAGGACAAGAACTCAATCTGCAGAAATATACAGTAAGACGTCCAGGTTTCTGAGTGTAAAAGGGCTTGTTTTGGATCACCAGTATTACAGCTCACTTTGATAATCAAGTATGAGAAAGGAGATATGAGGAAGTCATTACCAAAGAGCAACATAAACTCACTGAAGCAGATCTCATCATGTCTCACTGCCCTCGTGTTGTGGTTCAACTGTTCAGACTGACTCACAGGAGGAGCGACACAGTCAGGGGATCTTCAAGGACAAGAAGGCCACGCTGTCCTACACCGCTGGGTCTCGTGAGTCCAAATACAGACCTGAAGGAATCCGTCTTATCAGAGACACGACAGCCTGCAAAGAATCTGTGCATGAAGTTTACAAATGGTACAAGGTCAGCAGGCCCGTCAGAGTGGAGGGACGAACCACAGACAACACGCATCCATGAAGTACGGTGGCAGCTCCTGGAAAGCATGCAGCTGTTGATAGGTGTTTGTTGTATTCAATAAACTATCACATCCCACTGAGGTTCTTAAACGCAAAAGTTGTACCTTTTAGTCCTGTAATCCTCAGTGGAGATCATCTCCAGATGCACAATTAACACACCAGATATCCTTGGTTAAGAGTTTGGATAATAAGTAAGGACAAGTTTGTGCAACAGTAACTTACAGAAAGAGAGAATAACATTTACAGAACAAAGTCCAAGTCTTGTGTAAGTGGAGAAAAAAACATCTGAGCTCAGTTCCTTATGAACAAAGTACACTTTTATTTATTCCATTTCAGAAATTCTTTTTTTTTTTTTTTGGTCAAATATCAGATGTAAGGTGGAGAAAAGTGCAGAGTATGAGAGGTGAAGGTGCACAGGGCAGCAGGCAGGGGGCAGCAGATGATGCGGTTACTGGTCAAGAGGAAGGAAACCTACCAATGGAATGATTTACAGAGCAAAAACTGGAGTTTGTTTTATGTTAATTGTCCAGGAAATCTTTTACAACAGATACAAATACCAGTGAAACTGTTGGAGTTATTTTCTAATCTGTGGGTGAAGAACTTTTAGTTTTGAACAGGATTTGATTTGAAAAGATTGTTTGGTTGTTTTTTTGTTTTTTAATGCTTTTAGGAGGGTGTATATTGTCTTTATTGGGCCCAATACACCATTTCATGAATGTCCTTACTTATTAAAGATTTCTGTATCTGACAACACAAATTATTTTGGCCAATAACAATTACTATGCATATTTTATATATACATATATATATTTATTTTTTGTAATTAAAAAAATCCAGTATCTCTGCCATGACTTCAAGAATCGTTCTGCCACTCAAACCGCTCCATGTCTTTCACCCTCTATCTTCCCCCAACCCCATTTCAGGCTGTCAGCAAAGCTAAATTTACCATCGTCTCACACACATTCATGTAGCAAGCCTCCAACATATACACACACACACACATTGTCTCACACATCAGTTCTTTTACAAAAGGATCGAGCACAATCTAGCTTCCTCTCCCTCTCCCACACACACACATACACACACTGATTCAGTCTGTGATGGCAAAAACAACACAATGTCGAATCAAGGCAACGTGTACACACATACTGATCATTGTTCACATTCTCATACAGAAGTACAAAAGGCATGGGCTGAATTTCCAACAAAAACACATGTAAATGTACACAGTCGTAAAGTGCACATATGGCAGGGAAGCTCTGAGGGATGAAGACGCACGTGGGATGAAATGGAGACTTTTGGTGTCAACTTCCAGAAGAAAATAAAAGATTTGCTATAAAAAAAATTTTTTTTTAAATTCATGTTCACTGACAATCAGGTTATGATACAGTGTGTAAGGCAAACGTGGAGGGAAGTGGTTTTTCACATGATGGAGCAGCTGGTGTTCTCTCTGTGTGTGTGTGTGTGTGTGTGTGTGTGTGTGTGTGTGTGTGTGTGTGTGTGTGTGTGTGTGTGTGTGTGTGTGTGTGTGTGTGTGTGTGTGTGTGTGTGTGTGTGTGTGTGTGTGTGTGTGTGTGTGTGTGTGTGTGTGTGTGTGTGTGTGTGTGTGTGTGTGTGTGTGTGTGTGTGTGTCATTTTGGGAAAATATTCCCGGAAGAAATGAAACCAACTCAAAGTAATAGGCATGAAACACACACACACACACGCACGCACACACACACACACACACACACACACACACGCACACACACGCACACACACACGCACGGACCACCTAACCCCAGAATTTATTAAACACTCCTTATGTAACAAAACAAAACAAAACATAGTGACTGCAGCTTCCTGTTGCATTGCTTATTATTCCTATCTCAATCATTCCTCACACTAAAAGGCAATCCAGGTGAATACAAAAATCATATTTCCATCGCACGACCCACTGAAATTTCAAATCAAGCAACCAAAGTAAAATTGTTGACAAATAAAGCACAAATTGGTCAACAAAAACCACAACAACAGACTTAAAAACAACTAAGGCAGATGATTGAAATGAAAAGAAAAAAATCTCAGAGATAACGAATAACGCAAAACAAAGAAACAAAAGCAGCAGTGGAAACAAGAGAGGCACAAAAATAAAGGTGAAAAAAGAGGAAAAAAAAAAAAAAATCACAGTCAGCTAGAATGGCCTCCAACATGAAACCCCTCCTCCCCACTCTCTCTCTCTCTGGAACCATCAGCTGGCAGACCCCTTCACAAGGGGCACCGCTCCGTGTCTGCCAGTCCACTTTTGCCACGGACACATGTTGCATCCACACAGAGGACGTTACGACCTCTATTGTCAGCCGCAGCAAACTGCCATCGGCGCAGAGCTAAAAGCCTGTTGGGACGTCCAGGAGGCTGGCGAGAGTCAGTTTGAGCAGATGGGTTCAGGGGGGTCAATTTCAGAAGTACGCAAGAAACCGGACACAAACTCCCGTCACAGCTGGGAGTCAAAAACGGGAGCTGCTGTGGGTAGAAGTGATGTTTTTCCACCTTCATCCTGTCTTACAGTTATGATGAGTGGCAAAAGTACAAGGCAAAGTAGAGCAAGCATCAACCTTTTTTTTTTTTTGAAAGAGAGAAATTAAAAAGTTCAAAAGAAAAATGTAAAACAAAGTGTACTTCGATGAAAGTCCTCGTCGTGTCATCATGCATGTCATCTGGGAGGATGAGCTCCGTCAGGGTTCGGGCGTCCGGCGGCCCTGATTGGAGAGGTGCGCGGGTGGAGGCATGGTGACGAAGCGATGCGCTCCTCCTACTCGACTTTAACACCCATCTTCTCTGTGTTTAGTAAGTAGAGGCTGTCGTCTATCAGGAAACTGGAGGCAGAGCGAAGTGAGGGTCAGTCACCGTCAGGTAAATGATCTAGATTCATCCTTTTCTTAAAGGCACAGCTAACAATAACCCTTCTCTCCCATTTTATTGACATTGTGCGGCCAAAACTAGAGCCGATTTTATCAGCCTTTCACAGGTGTGTCGGTATCATCATATGTGCTGTCTGGTATGAAAACTAGGGACGGGTCCTGACTTTTGAATTTTCGAATAGTCATTGAAATATAAAAAGTTGATTAGTATATCTACTGTGGCCCTTCACGAATGAAACCGGCTTTTTATTAAATCATGCTTAGTCACGATTTAGAAATTGGCCTCTTTGTTTTTTTTATAAAATTATAATTATTTACAATGATTAAATTCAATTAAGTTATGTGAAGTTAGTTTGGACAGTACTGTTAAACATCCTGCCTCCATCTTTGTTTGCTAACCACATCGCATCTGATACCGCGATATTGGATTTTTTTTTTTTTTTTAATTTTTTACTTCCTTATATCGGTATCGGCCCCAAACAACCAGTATCAGTCGGGCTCTGGTCAAAACATTTTTTTTTTTTTGTCCTTTGAGATGCTTCTCTTCAGTACAAGTACGAAACAAAGGCAGGACAGACCTGTAGAAAAGGAAGTGCACTGGGATGGTGCTGAGGTGCCAGACAGCGTGAGCGTCGAAGACCCAGAGCAGCGGGGGGAAGTCCAGCAGCTCGAGCAGGGCCAGGCCGTGAAGAAGCAGCACCACCAGGCCGCACTTCCACCAGTACGGCATGGTCCCCCGGTTCTGCCAGCACCAGCACAGCCACCACAGGAGGTTCACCATGCCTTCAAAGACAAAAACAAAAA
Source organism: Brachyistius frenatus (assembly GCF_029030835.1). Lineage (NCBI taxonomy): Eukaryota > Metazoa > Chordata > Actinopteri > Embiotocidae > Brachyistius > Brachyistius frenatus. The sequence goes on along the minus strand of NW_027210610.1, from coordinate 3,981,868 downwards.
AGACGAGACACCAGCTCAGATCAACAGCAATAATTGCAATTCAACATTGTCCACTGTCACCCTGCGCATGAAAGTGGACCAACCATCACACAGCAGCACACAAAACAGCTGACAACCAAATATGAGCGCCGATGGGAATTCTGAGCATTCGCCGTACCGATGGTGGCGTTCGCAGCCATGTTGTAGCCGTAGTCAAAACTGACGAAGGTCAAGTAGGACACGTGGGAGGTGAAGGTCAAGATGAGCAGGACGCCCACCATGCTGGACACCCCCGGTCGCCTCAGACCCAAAGTTCTGGCAAAGAGGGGACGGAAACAGGGAAGAGATATAATGTGATGGCAGAAAGTGTTGTAACAGAGACTTTTACCACGAGTTGAAAGTCCAAAGTTTTCACCCTGCTTGACATCATTTCTGGCTTCTGTTATATTTGCTATTTAATACTGTAAATATTAAAACTTAATCCAGGAAATAGCAGACATATATTCAAACCACGGTCAATGATTACCAAGTCTGAGTGCGGTTTTAGATCTCCTGCGAACACATTTGTAGGAAACATGGTTTTATAGCACACGTACCTGACACAACACAGGTAGATTGAGTAAAGAATGACTGCTGTCGCACAGAAATAGTCCATTTTCTGAAAGAGAAAAACCAAACGGAAACACATTTTTCTTTTACTGTCAACACAAGCCAACATCAGGATCAACACAAAGTGTTGTGTCTGTTGCTCTTTCCAGAAATTATACTGCACCCTGCTGGAAAGCTTGTCAGTAATGACATTAGGATGTTACTGATTCAATAAGCTCATTAGCCATTAAAACGGAGGAGCACTAGTCTCAGCAGGTGGTCTGGCCGCCGGAAAGGTGTTTTTCACTCAGCAAACAACAAAGTGGTATTCTTTTTTTAATTAACGCTGAACCACCTGACTTCCTGTAATCTGAAAAGGTTGCTTTTAGCAGCGCTCTGCTCATTGTTTTGGGTCTGTGTACTGAGTCACAACGGCTCTCCCCAACTCTCCGTATAAACAGCGGTCAGCTGCTGCCAGCTAACAAACTGACTGAACAGAGGTTTCACACAGGGTAGGAAGGTGCTTTCCAAGTAAGTGGACCAAAAAGGGAATGAAAGGTGAGAAATTATTAAGTTTATGTCAGAAAAATATCATAAGCCAATTTGTCTTTTTACAGTGGATTTTGTTTTCTGTCATTTGGTGGACATGAATGGTTTTAATACAAGTGTCTAGAGCTCTTAACAACCATTACCTCAGTGAGATAGGTGTCCCGGGTGTGAAACACTGTGGACCAGAACCAGGCATTAAGAGATACCTAAACACACACACACACACAAACACACACACACACACACACACACACACACACACACACACACACACACACACACACACACACACAGGATCCCGTTAAAAACGAGCAGTAGCTTTGGTGATGAAATTAGTGTAAAGACACAGCGGACGTGGTGTATTTGTTTTGTTCTTATCAACTCACCAGGGAGAAGGCGTTGATGGTGTGGTACATGGGGCTCTGGCGTGGCACTGTGCTCCGATAGCGCAGCAGCATGAGAAGGCAAGCTAGGCCGTTAAGTAGAGAGGCCAGCGCGGAGGCCGGCTCCTCAAAACACAGGAAGCGTGCAAACGGCCACTGGGGAGAAATAATACACACTCATTATTAAAGGTTTAAAGGTTAAAGGTAAAGTTTTGGTAAAAAAAACAACAACATTAAAATCACAGAATATATTAATATGGGGGGTGGGGGGGACTCCAGCGTCTTCTTCAGTATGAAAGAAATTAAGATATGATTTTGGGGTCCAACTTTGGGATGCTCATCGTGGCCCGTTAAAGAGGAACAAACCTTGCCGTGGAACTGTGGCACTCTGTACCCCTCAGCCTGGTAAAGGCCCACCGTGGTCCACATGCACTGATAGCGACAGTCATCTCGGCACGTCCAACCTACGACACAGGAACAAAGAGAAAGGGAGCTGAGGTCTGGCACGGGTCAGAGGGTCGACTTCAGTTTGCCTTATACTGTACATAATAAGCACGAATTGCCGACAATGACATATAATATTTCAGCATTCAACTTTTTAGAGAATGACGCCAAGGAGGGTGCAGGAGGCGATGCAGCATCAGGGCCTGGACCATCAGGCTTATGAGCTGAGACTGAGATATCATTTACGTGTACTTCATATCACGGCATTGCTGCAATTTAGAGCCGCTTGCCCACCTTGTTTTTTTATTCATATCTTCACACTATTTGCACCTTATATTATAATTATTATTATTATTATTGCACCTTACTATTATTATATATCCCTTCTCAAAATGTATCTTTTTTTTTTTTTAAAGCACACTTTTTTGTCTCCTACTTATCTTACCCTTTTCATTACTATTGTCTCCGTGGATATATTGTTGGGGATTTTATGCAATTTTATTTGTATTATTTCTGTCTGATTTTATTTGCCTCAGCCCTGGAATGTTTTAGTCCTGGTCATACCATGTAAAGCACTTTGTAGCCTTGTTTGTCGAAGTGCTTTATAAATAAAGATTTGTATTTATTTCCGTGCTTTATTGTGTGACCGATTCATCTTTTTTTTTTTTACCCTTGCTAAACAAACAATACATCAAGTCATTTTTAAAGCAAAAATTATTCAAAAAGAAAATTCTCCAGTCTTTTTTCTCCAGTGTGAACGATGGCTGCTTTTCTCTATTTTAAATCAAAGTAAACTGCATTTTTAGACATAATTAGGCCTTTAAAAGATGCTTCCTTTGGGCTCAGATTAATGAATAATAACAATCACGGTTAGTGGCAGCCATGAAAATGTTCTTTGTGTTTGCAGCTTTAGAAAAGCAGGCCAACTGGTTGTGTGTGTTGTTGTTTTTTTTAATCTCAGGCAGACACACCACACAAATGTAAATGATGGTGGACTTACAACAGGACTATAGGGACGCCTTGCTCAGCCAGAATAACTGGCTTTCGATTTACAAGGCTGTTTTCAGGTTGCTAAGTAAAGGAACATATTTCATGACATGAAGATGACATGTCAGTCCGCAGTCATGACACACGAGGCGACAGAAAGCCGTCGCATGGATGAGTGAACTTCCATGTTGTGTAGTAAACAAACACAGTACGCAGGGATGTTGCTGGAGGCATCTGTTGCTAAGCGAGCTAAGCTAGCTGAACTTCCCTGCCGACAACAACCGCCCACCTGTCATCGCCATGTACTGCGGCTGGGCGGACTGAAAGCCCCGCAGCCGAGCTCCGGTGCAGTTGGCCCGGACGCACTGCTTCACGCAGTCCTGGTACACCGGCTCCTTGTCGCCCTGAGAGGACTGCACGGCGGTCGCCGACATCAGGAGCAGGACGGCGGTGGCGGCCAGAGCGGGGAGTCCGACAGATGTGCCGCGGGGTAACACCGAGGCCATGGCGGCGACTCTCGGCCCGTCGGTACTCGCGAAGGCACGGCGGGGCGGCCTCGGGGTCCGCATCACCACGGGGCCATTTCCCAGTTTGTGGTGACAAACCAGGTCTTGAAATGCTTCACAGTTTCCAGCGCTGGGTGCCCACTGCTCCCCCTGCGCTCTGGTCCGGGTCAAGTTCGACACTCACAGAGCGTTTCCTGCCGGGTTCTCCAAAATAAAATAAGGCTTACGGAGGCATTTATTATGAGTGGCATACCATCGAGTTGCAGCAATCCTCTTTAGCTGTGCATACTTCATACGTCAGTATTGTTACCCTGACTTGTTTCTAAAAAAATAATATATGTTTAATAAGAATGCTTATCAATTAGATTGACTTGGTATTTTAAAGTTGCATATTTGATGCTTTTATTTTGAAGGCAGAAGGTTTTGCCATAGTAAATTTAAACATCTTGTTTTGGATGGCAAGGTCACTTGGTCACGTCACATTGATCTATTGATTTTGTATTTACGTATACATTTATAGTTGTTTTTTTTACCGCTCATTATTATTATAATTATTATTATGATTACAACTATAATTATTATTTATTTATCTCATTTAATCTTACAATCACCAGAATATTATTGAACCTTTGATTTTGGGAGGATGGTTAGACTTTATAGTTCAGTATTTTTTACCAGGACTTATTCACAGTTTAAATCACCTTATTAAAAAGAAAACCACCCTCCAAACCTTGAAAATGCTTCACTATATGCATATTACAATGCAGTCAGCGTTTTACAGGGCCGTCCACAGCAGTGCTTTCCCCCGTGCCCCCACTTAAACCAACAGACACAGTGTCATACGAAAGATAGCAGATTTTATTTGTACTTCTTCTTTTGTTACAGTTGAGACACAGACACAGTCACAACAACAGGAGAGAAACAGCAGTGAGAGGGCTGAAGGAGAGTCTAAAACAAAGACGTTTTGCTTTTGTTTATTTCTTTCCTGCCTCCCAATCACCATTTTTCACCATCTCTTTCTCTATTAACAAGATTAAAAATTGTAATAATCATGCTTTCCTGTTTTCACTGCAACATTTCCTTTCATATGGGAGCGAGAGAGTGATTAAAAAGAGAGGGGGTAGGCAAACTATTATAGTACAGTACTCCAACGCTTTTTCTGTGCACTCCTCTCCAATACAAACCCAGGGAGGAGGCCATTCAACACTCCAGTCCAGGTTGAGACTAACAGACCACATTGGTCAGACCGCTCACTTGTTTCAAGCAAGTGACTGCGCATGCACCACAGCACCCAAGAGACATTTTGACCCACCACTGTATACACTGAACTGCATATGCATACACGCTATATGTCGGTATGATGCATGCACTGTTGGCCTCAACGCAGAAGGACAGAATGAGTGATGGAGGAAAAGGAGGAGGAACAAGAGGCAGGGACAGAGATAGAGAAAGTGTTTCAGTGTCACAAGATTATTTTTTATTGAAAATAATCCCATGTTCCCCTGTTGGTACTCACACACAAACACCCCCACAGCCTTATGTCCTCTCGCTGAGTATCTCGATAAAGGAGACAAGTCTTTTCATGTTGAGCTGGCGAGCGGAAACAGTGGGCCTGGGCGCGAGTGTGTGCAAGGAAGCCATGGCGTTGGAGAAGGGGGGGTGAGTAAATGGTGGCACGAGTATGGGTTTGACCGGAGGTAGAGAGCTAGAGAGAAAGAGATTTATTCCTCCTTGTCCTCTCCGTGTGTGATGACGTAGCAGATGTTCTTGTAGTCAACGTTGCCAGCCACATCAGGGGGGAAGGCAGCCCACAGGTTGGTCATCTGCAAAGGAGGCATTAAATAAATTGATTATAACCCTGAACAAGTGAGGGCGGTTTTGGGAAGAGAATCCGCGCGAGACAAAGACTGATCAGCTCACCTCCTCGGGGGTGAACCTGTCACACTGGGTAGTCAGGAGCTCATCAATGCTGGGGAGGAAAAATGCAGAAAAATAAATGAGAGCCATTGAGAGGTTTGATAGAAGTTAAGTTAGTAAGTTAAAGGTAAAAGCACTTACAATTCCTTCTTGATGGAGCCGGTGGCCTCGGGGTCCAGGACCTTGAAAGCGCTCACGATAACGTCCTCGGGGTCAGCACCTTAGAGTAGAAGAAGACCCATTAGTCTCGATTATGAAGAGAAAAAAAGTTTTACAAACGAATTTACAATAATGAAGGGAATTGTTTCAGTAAATAAAAGAAAAATAAATATTTCATGAAATACAACAGAAAGTGACCTAAAAGGGAGGATTGAATAGTTTAAGTTTATGTATCAACGCACCCTTCAGCTTCTCGCCGAACATGGTCAGGAAGACGGTGAAGTTGATGGGGCCGCTGGCCTCCTTCACCATGGCCTCCAGCTCCTCATTCTTCACATTCAGTTGGCCCATGGTAGCCAGCACGTCCCGGAGGTCGTCCTTGCTGATGATGCCATCTCTGTTCTGGTCGATGATTGTGAAAGCCTACGGGAGAAAGATTGGTAAGATAAATCAAACATTATAAAAACTAAACGGTTGTTTTCTGTTGGAGAAAGTGACTGAGCAGATGACATTGAAAAGCCTTTGCTTTCTGAGACTTTAACTAAAATACAAGTAGTAAAACTGAAAACTGAGATTCTCACAAGTCTTTATTATAAGACTTGTTAATCTGAGTTATTTGCATAAGATTGTGTGTCAACATAAACATGTAAATGTGGAGCTGTTAGTCGCTTCTCTTTCCACATAGCTGGCGCAGCACCCTATGAAACCAAAGATGGCATTGCAAACCTTTTGGGACTTGGCAGCTGGTCGGCCACTTGTCTTTCTAAGGTGTTAAAATGGTTTTGGAATGTGAGACAACCCCCTTGTGACATTTAAGGAGAAGATATTGATTACAGCTGTCATCCTTTTGCCTTGTGACTAAATCCTCTGACCCTGCCACCAATGTTCTTTCTTTCTTTCTTTTTGAGGTCTCTATAGGGACAGTAAAGCTACTGTAGCTATTGTATTCTCTTTGATCTCTACCTGTATACTAAGGGAAAACTCCAGAAATGAATCCTGATTTTTGTAATCTCCTAAAAACAACATGAATTTCCTAATTGAGCAAATTTTACGACTTCAATTATTATAAAAAAAAAAAAAAAAAAGCTTTATTTAATAAGGGGAAACAAATTGTTGTTTCGCCCTTATTCGTCCTTAAGTGAAGCCTCAATTTAAGGTCAAGTGACCTCGAATGTCATCTTGTTCTTTATACTTTGAGACCCTCTTCCCTGCTTTGATTAATATTACTGTCCACCAGCTGTTGGGCTGCATTCCAGTGGAGTCACAGAACAAATGTCTCCAAGGAGAATTACTGAGCGAGCCCAGGGGAGCGGTAGCTGCTGTCATTGAAAACACCTAGATTTACTGTCCTGTCATGCTGGTGAGTAAATTTTTCCTGTCATAATGCCAAACTGATCAGGTCAAGATGTTTCGTGTGCATTCTCGCATTACCTCCGAGGTCAACCGTTATACACCATCATCAGCTATACGAGCACCACAAGGGACCTCAGATTTGACTTCTGGGAAAACTTTGGCTTGTGAAATCTGTGAGATGAAGAAAATGTTACCTCTTTGTACTCCTGGATCTGGCTCTGCTCAAACATGGAGAACACATTGGAGGATCCACCCTCACCCTGCTGCTGCCTCCTCTTGGCCTTCTTGGGTGCCTGGGAAATGATACAAAGGTCAAATACACTTCAGACGCACAAACATTCACCAAACAAACAGCTAACTAATTAACTAACGGTGCTGAAAAAAAAATCACAACGTGAGCTCAAAAACAAAAGAACCCAAAGGTGTCCTAAATAGCTGGTTTCAGCCAGCGAAACATCTGTACTGTTCCATAAACATTCCCAAATAAATAAAACTAAATAAACCTAAACTGAATAAACCAAAATAAAGAGCTGTAACTGGTGGCTTGTGCCAATTTGCCAACAGAAACACACTATCAAGTGAAGAGGTGATTTTTTTTTTTTTCTTGAAAAACCGTCCATGTTGAACCTACAGTATTAATCAATTTAGGATAAAAGACTAAGCAATGGCTTTGGGGAATATAATGAGAAGGCAATGATCCCCAAACAGATTGTATTTGAGTATTTCATCATGGTTAAGGTTTTTGTGTTAGTCAAACTTTAGCTATAGCCAGCAGATAAAAGTTAGCGCTGGGTCCAAATCCAGAGTTGGGAGGCTTGACTTAAGAGACTCCTCCAAATTCACATGATGGGATGTTGGTAATCCAGATAGCAAAATGTATCAGTGATGCGCTCGTCTTATCAGTTTAGTGTAGAGAGGACCCTAGAGACCGTTCTTCCAAGGAAGGTGGCCACACTCACCATCTCTCAAGTTTGTGGGGTTGTTGGTGGTCAAGAAGAGAAGCCTACGCCAAGCCGATGTGACTGACATGTAGGTTTTGGACCCGAGGGGCCTTATATACTAGCCCACGGGGGGGGCTAACTTTAGCCACACCATCAGGTTTGGCAGGAAAACAGAGCTGAGGGAAAGTAAGAGAAAGAGGGAGGAGCGAGGTGGCGGCTGAGCGGATCAGCTTACTGATGCTCCAAAATAGGCCGCAGGAGTCTTGGAATGAGGTGAATTCAATGCCAACACACAGGCCTGACTTTGGTGTCATCCGTGGACTAATATGGCCAAATGGACGCTGAGGGACAACTGAACAGCCCCATACCCTTTTTCTTCTTCTTGACATAGTGAGAGTCTTTGTTGTGGCTATTTCTGTGAACTGTACAGCCACTGTGAGAGAACAAAGCTCAGCGCATGATGACAGCTTAATGCTGCTTTAACAGAAGCACAGATGGGACAGTCATCCTACAGTCAACATGACCACTGCCTTCTATCAATTAATACCCTTGAGCTGCTCTGTATCCCAGCGTGTATTTGTAGTTAACATATCCTGAAGTCATCACCTGTCTGAATGATAGGTTTGATGAGATGCTTGTGCCCACGAGGTAATCAGTCGTGGCCATCAGGGTTTATAAACAGTCGTGAAACCTGAAAACAGTTGGCTGGTGGACATTGGTTTAGCTCCAGTAATGGCACACGACTCCTTGGCCACTAAAAACAGTGACGATGCATCAGTGACACATGTAAACAGTCTTTTAACACTGACTCAGAGAAGAGGAAACACTTTGTGAAAACAATGTATTTTTAACATTTAAATTATGATTCGAAGAATAAAAAATAAATGTGAACCACATTTTATACAGAAAGAAAACAGACACTATAGAAAGCACCATAGAAACAGACATTCAAACATCGACACACAGCCTATTTTTTTGTCATATCGACTCAATGATTGGCGTCATTAGAAAGAACAAAAATAAGATATTAGAGGTTTCTAAGAACTGTTTTTCACGTCTGTCTTTCCTTGTCTTCCTCTGCGACAATTGGTCACATCTGTGATGGGATACAGCAAATGATGATGAGCATCATTCCCACCATGGATGCACTAATTTTGGGTTGCTCCTGGAGGCTCCCAGTATAGTTTCTTTAGACCCGGAGGACAGTGACCCACCCACCAAACTCCATATATGAGCTCTTTAGGGTGCCATCAATCACACCACTATACAGCTAAAGTATGTATTGGGATCCAACATCGGCGTGAACTGATACTGTGTCTTGTGCTTGTTTGTAGGCTTTGCATTTCATATGACCTCATTTTTCTAAAAGGGGCTGAAGTTTCTCTGATTATTGATTTTTTTTTATTTATTGATTTTTTTTTTATTTTAATTGATTTGAATTCATCCAACATCTGCTCACTAATAAATTAAAACTGGGAGAACTATTTGCAGCGGGAAAAAAATGGTTTTTGAATCTGTGTAAAGAGGGCTGCAAACAGATCGAAGAGCGGCCACTTGTGCTACTGTGTGGGCTTGAAGGTGAAAAGAGAGAGACACAAGAGGGAGAAAGACTAAGCACAGTCAAAGACTATAAAAACAAGACAGCTGTACAGACTGAAATAGCTCTGCTGCCCCCCACCATTCTCTTTCTCAGCCATTTTGACTCTCTTCTAAAATTCAACAGACTTCGCCCCCTCTTGGCCTGCTTCGCCCCCCTGTGCAACTGCCTTTTTTTTACCCACAGTCATTAATCAGATTTATAATGTAAAAGGGTTTTGAGCTTTAATTCACTGGTAAATAGACTAACTTAATGCATCAAGTCATCAATAACATTTGATTTCTGATTAATAGGGCCATTACCAAACATCAACGATGTAATAAAAACCTGTATTAAAGTACTGCGGTAATTTCAGCTGAAGACGTCTTTATTTATTTCATATTAAAACAAAAACTATTAAAATCAAAATGGACCAAATTTCGGACTCTCATTCAGGCAGGTGTCTCGTACAGAATTTTGTGTCTAACCCGCTAAATGATCAATTCTGATTCGATGACGGGTATGGATTGATTTTTGGTAGAGGTATTTGTTTGCAGTTCTACATTAATTTGGCAGTATTTAAATATTTAATTTCACGTCACAATTCTTTTTCTTTATATATATAATAATCATTTTCATGTTAAACCTGCTGTAAGGGAAATCATCCAAGGAAAACAGTAAATGAAATGATTCAGATGGATTTGGTACAGCACATCCACTGTAGCAGAGTAATGCAGAGTGATAATTCAAGAGACCAAATTCAAGTTGGTGTTTGTGTCTACGGTGTGCGTCCTCAAAAAAATGTCACGAGGAAAACAGTTCACTGTAGATTATAGATCATTTATTGATGAATCTATGGAATAATAAGTAAAAAAAAAAAAAAAGTCTATCTTAACAATGTCATTTCTATTTACACTAACTTTGGAACGTGACCATTATTTAAATTAATGTTTAGAACCTGAATAGGGTTCAAATTTATCATCCAAAATCGATCAAGTTTTCTTCCTGAACAGCTTCACCGCCGGGTCCTCTCTTTGACCAGTCAGCAATCAGTTCCTTTACTTCCTTTCCGAAGTCTTCATGCAGTTTACTGAAATCCTCCTTGATGCCCAAACAGAAGCCTGACCACTCCCCCATGGGCAGAGCAGGAGTGTTTACGGGCACCGCGTTCGCATTTCTCTTGGGCCACAGTTTGGGCGATCTCTTGCTGGCTGTTTTGGTCGAGATGGTCGGCGCTTGAAGCATCTGACTGGCGCTGAGGTTGGGTGCTGATCCCCCAGCTGCTGCTGGATATTCAGTCAGGGTTGAAGAGCGTGTGCTCAGACAGGATGCCGGATGTTGCGCCCCTGCTGTGTTGAAATTTGGCATGATGAAAGGTTTTCCCGGTTCGTTGGAGAGGGCAGCCAGTGTCTCTGCGGAGAGTGTAAAGAAAGATGGAACAACGCATAAACAAACAGCTGGAGTTACACTCATAGAAAGAACAAAGCTGCTTACATTGCATGTTTGGCAGATATATTCTTGTTGTATCATAGACTTGCTAATGTGACAGGAGGAGCCGCTGATCAAACCATCAATACTACAATCAATGGACGACCAGCTACCGCCACACTGACTGTGGAGCACGAAGGATGTGTTACACCTACATTCTTCAAATCTAGACATTTTCACAATATTTAATAAAGATTAAAAAGTCAGTTTTGTTTTATTAAGCTGCAAATCGGTGTTAAAACTCTTCTCAAACTTCCCACAAGGGGCCAGATCTTCACAATTTTGGTGTCGTTTACTGAGACTACCATCTTCCCTAAAAACAAATTATTACACTAAACAGTGAAACATTAGATGTATACAAATACATAAATAACTCTGCAATAAAACAAAGCTTTGAGTCTATTTCAAGTCTTTCCTGTCTCATCATCAGAGAGGAGCCGATTCACCCCTTTCAAATTTTGAAGCTATAGTTTGCGTCCATCTACTCAAATGTAAGGAAACTGAGCTTTAGCTTGTCTTACATGACAGTCAAATTGTCACTTTGGGTTTTGGACTGATGGTCAGACAAAACAGGACGTCACCTTGTTGCTGCGGGAAATTACAGCTGACATTATTCACAATTTTTTTAGACAAAAACAGAATAATCCAAGATTTTGAAAAAAGTAAGTTGTGGGCTTGATTTCAATCTACTCCAACAAAACCACAAATTTGGTTCTCGAACAGCTACTGTCCAGTTTAATTGGCTAAAAATATATTATGATGTGGTCGCTGAAATTGACAGATAGATGTTATGAGCTCATGTCGGTTTCCCCTGCACCACGGCGTACAGAGGCTGTAAACGGTGAAGTCACAGCCGCTCTCCAGAACAAAGGTTGCTCTCTTCCCCCCTGCGGAGATAAAGACACTCAACCGCCGTCTCTCACCTCTGTACTTCTTCTCCAGGTCCATCACCAGCAGAGCCAGGTAGCTGTGGTTGGCCGACAGCAGGGCTTTGATCCACGTCTCCTGGCTCGCCTCGTCCTCGGCGGCCAACTTGTACGTCCGCAGCCCCGGCTCGCTCCACACCAGCGAGAAGGCGAACTGCTCCTCGGACTCGCACAGCTGGATGGTGCAGCCCTCCAGAACAATCACTCCTATCAGGTCGCGGTCGGCCGGCCGGTCCTTGTAGAAGAGGAGGTTCCCCTTCAGCTGGAACCAGCGCTTTTGATAGGAAGTCTTTATGTCACCCTGTCTGACACATTGTGCAGGCTCTGGTTCACTGGCTCATTTACAAATTCCTCAAATAGCTTACACAACCGCTTTGATAAAATTAGAAGCTCGCTGAGAGGTTAAAAGTCACAGAACACCAAAGCGTGAGGCAGAACATTTGTTTCGATGTGTTGAGATTCATGCACTTTAAGTCACTTTATTTACTGCAATGAAACTTTGCACTGTGGGGTGTACTTCATTGACAATCTCTGTGTCCAGGACTTTGTCGGGTTTTTTTTTTTTTTTAGACTTAAGTGTATTATAAGTGTCTATCTATCTATTCCAAAAAAATATAACTGCTTTGATGAAATGAAAGCAGTTAAAAGAAGAAAACATTGGTTGTTGTTTTTTTTAAATGCAAAAGGTCACATTTATGCACTTTACTTCTCCCCTAATTTACTTCAAATGAAGTTGTCATGTTTTCCCCATGTAAATACACTTTTAAAATGATGTTATGACAAAAGGTAAAAGCATAGGGTCTAATTCCCCTTTAAATGAGAACATTGTTTATTCTTCCTCGATCCAGCCTGTCGTACCTTCTTGTAGAGGTATCCTTCTTTGTCCACAGGTGAGTTGCAAGATTCAAAATAGGTGAAAATTTTTTCATGAATCTTCATTTCAACATTACAGAATGCGCGAAACAGAATCTGCAAAACACACACCAAAAACATAAAAGTTAAGCCGACTTCCTCATTTATTAATGAGTTAATAGAGAAGTTGTATTGATAATGTTGTTGATGACACTCGTGTCTGGAGACAAAATAAGCTCGTTTCCGTGTTGCTATGAGGAATTGCTCCAAATACTGAGTTTAATACCCCTAAAGTCAGTCTGGTTTCTTTCTTACAGGAAGTTAAACACTTTAATATAGTTTATATATTTATTTTTTTTGCTGGACACGAGCCAGACTGACCGCCATTAATAACAACTGTTTTAAAGGGCGGTAATGCATAACTTCCTCTTCACAATAAAAAAACAAAAAAAAAAAACGACTCGGTATCGGTTTCCATTTTTAATATTCCTACAACCTGATAAATTACGAAGTCAGGCAAATTCTCACATCCACATGGTTCTTGCTTACTCACTTTTTTGAAGTATGTGAAAAACGTGTTGCTGTTTCCTCCGCGGGTGTGTGTGTGTGTGTGTGTGTGTGTGTGTCAGTCGCTTCCTGGTTTCGGTGCGCGGGGCAGCTCGACGTCAGCAGCACCAACACCGTGAGAGAAAACGACTTCAGCTTCGGCCTCGTTCAACTATTAAAGATGATTCCGCGTTTCAGTCCAGCTGTTTCTACGTAAAACCATTTTAAAATGATGTTTCTGACGCTTCGTTGTTGGGCAAATATATTGCGTTGGTGTCATTCTGCGGTATCCTGTTTCAAAATAAAGTTTTGTGCTCACTGATGGTTAATGTGTTTTTTTTGTAATTTTTTTTTAGCCTTTTATGTATTGTTGGAAAAAAATAAATAAATCACAAACTACTTGAAAAACTTAAAACCTGGCCACACATACCACTATTCCAGTGTTTCACTTTGATTTACTTTCGTGTTATGAGATAATGTTCAATATTAAGTATGAATGCTGGCGCTTTATAAATAGAACTTAAGTAAAAGTCCTGCACAGAAAATCCTACCTGGTTAAGTATAAGCAGCAAAATGTAGATAACATATTAAAACAAAGTACTGGTTTGACTGATGTTATTATATATATATATATATGACACCAATAAACTATTACTAGTGAATCACCATTGTGTTTAGCAGTATATTACTGTTGTAGCAGTAGGTAGAGCTAGAAAAATGTGATAAATGTGAGGGGGTCGTCAGATGATGACTGATGATTACTGGGAGAGGAAAGAAGAAAAAACAAAGTTCTGATCCATAAATCTTTTTTGTTGTTGTTGATATTATGTCATTTGAACATTTGTTTAAATAAAACCAGGAGAGAAGTTTAGAGGGGGAAAATCACTACGTAGTGGACCCGTTAACAACTCGTAGTCATCTGAAATACGACCTGACTACACAGTGCCGTTTGTAGGTCAGAAGAATACAAATTTGGAAACCACTGGTTTAAACTTTACAATTGATGAATTTTAAAAGCTTGTTGTATTACTCATTGTGTCAAATCATCATCTCAAAAGTAACTAAAGCTGTCAAATAAATGTAGTTGAGTAGAAAGTACAATATTTCCCTCTGAAATGTAACAAGAGTGGAAGTATAAAGTACGAATGAAAGTAAAGTACAAGTACCTAAAATTGCGACTACATTTTCAAGATTTTGAAATGTCTGTCGTAAACTGAACTACTGTTTTAATAGAATACTGCTGCAGGGCAGTTTTTGGCTGTGGCCATGTTGAGGCTGTTGCACTCAGCTGTGTTTGTTGCTTACTCAGTGAAAATCCCTGACATCTGTTGTGTAAAGTCGAGTGGCTGCATGTGATAATTTCTTACACATTCGGCTGTAATAATATTCCTCGACCCAAAGAACTCACGAGGTACTACACACTCCCGCAGAAGGGTGTCAGGTGATTTTGAAGGGATGTTAACCCGTCTGCTGAAGAACAGTTTGCTTGAAATGTCACTCACTGAGCCATTAGCGGTGGTAATAAATAACTGTATTGCTCTTGCTGCTGTGCGAGCCTCACTTCAATTTGCAATAAATATATCCAACAAACAGCAAGCGTGAAATCAAATCAGGCAGTTTTAAAGACAATCATGCGATTTTAAAAGGTTTCTGTCATTATCTGAATTTTAAAATGACAACACATTCTGTATGAGGTCACAAGGGGTGTCACACTTTATAGCACATCATCATCATCCTGCCTTTGACTGCTGAACCTGCCTTTTAGACCGAAGGCTCGTGGGAATCTGTTTTGACCAAAATCAAGAAGAGATGCACAAATATGGCTTTTGTAAGCAGGTCACATGCCTCTGGAAAGAAAAAAAATCATGTACAAATAGGACAATTAAAGTGTTAAAGGTTTTCCCATTTTAACAGGTGCAACAAAGCTAAGACGAAACTGACGGTCATGTCAACCAACTAGTCTGCAGCACACAGTCCTGAGATCAAGTCTTATCTGGCAAATTATTGAAATCACTGGTGTGGGTCAGTGAACACAGTGGGTTTTTTTTCTGTCTAAAACTTCTGCTAATTAAACTGTCTATTAGGTGAAATTCTAGTTTTTCAGCAAAAATAATATTGCACAGATAGTAAATTAGATACTGGTAGTATGTCTA
Source organism: Brachyistius frenatus (assembly GCF_029030835.1). Classification (NCBI taxonomy): domain Eukaryota; kingdom Metazoa; phylum Chordata; class Actinopteri; family Embiotocidae; genus Brachyistius; species Brachyistius frenatus. The sequence continues at coordinate 3,966,521 of NW_027210610.1, read as the reverse complement.
TATATGAGTACATCTCTATCTGTAAAGCACCGGCCTCTTTGCTTGAGGGATTGACGTCGGCAGCCCTGGTTCATCTTGTTAGGAAGGACACAAAAGACATTTATCAAACAGCTCGCTTCCAAAATCAGTTCCCTATCAGAACGGCAAAGTAAATCCTTGTAACAATTCCCAATGAGTTACAAGAGACCAGCCTCTTCTCTAGCGTACAATTTAAAGACACTGCAACTGTTTCTTAAATTAAGGGCTCATATCAAAACGGACTGATTTCGTATGGTAATCACTGCTGCTGCTCGCCCCATGCTTGCTGTAACTGCAAAGTCTCTCCAATGTGGATCCTCTGGTGTCTTTTGAGGTTCTCCCCTCGACTGAAGCTCTTTCCACACTGGTTGCAGTAGTACGGTTTCTCCCCCGTGTGGACCCTCTTGTGTTTTTTCAAGTCTCCTGCCTGACTGAAACGCCTCCCGCACTGCACGCAGCCATACGGCTTCTCTCCCGTGTGACAGCGCTGGTGGATTCTCAAGTTCCCGACCCTGCTGAATGACTTTCCACATACGACACACAAGTGTACGTCGTCTCTCCCGAGGTGCTCCATCCGGATTTGTCTCACGTCGAAGGCAGCCTTGTTGGCTTTCGCAAATCCGTGCCTCCTATGTGTGCCGTGGTTTGAATGGACAAAGACAAGACCGTACGGTTCAGCGCTAACTTGTGTCCGGTGTGTCTCAGCAGAGGTCTGGCGAGAAGAGTTGCAGCTTAAATCCACACATCCAGCAAACTGTTGTTCAATAGACGGTTCGGATGCTGCGCTGCGGTCTGTTGGCACTGGCTCTATTTTGATGGCAGTCAGGTCTACCCCAAACAAGGTGCTGGTGGAGGAGTTGCCCACATCATTTGATGACACTGCACCGGTGTCCCTGTTTGATATCTGGGCAGCCGCTGCATCCTCAGTGATATGTGTGACTTCCTCTGACTGTGCTGTGTCATGTTCTGTCGATGTTTGCGCCAAACCACACTCAGCTTGTGACTGAGCATGACTGTGGCTCTCCTGTTCTTTGGATTCCTGCTTCATGCCATCATCAGGTTCGTGGCTATTTATCAGCTTTTCCTCTGTGACAGCGACATCTGAATTATGCCTCTGAATGAGGGTTAAATCCTGATTGTGATTCTTTGTGTTGTCTTTTCCTTCATGCAACGGCCCGCTTGTAGGGAGAGAAGCTGTGAAATAAACACCAAACATAAGTGTGTGTGTGTGTGTGGGGGGGGGGTCACTTTTATTTAAGATACATTCACCAGAATGAAGATATCTCATGATCTGTGATGATGAAGATAATTACGCTTATACCCACGTGTGCTTCCTTTGGATATCCTGTCCTGGAGCTCCTGCAGTCTTCTCTTCAGACTCTCATTCTCTCTCTGGGTTCTGGCAGTTTTCTCCTGGTACTCCGACACGGTCTCCTTCACCACCTCCAGAACCTCCTGCACTGCTACAGTCAGTAGTTTGGCCACACGGGCATTCAAACGATCAAGTTTGGACATCCTGAAACGAAAACCCACTCACGGTAAAGAAAGTACCGCGGGCGAATGACTAAATAATAATGTGATCCTCTGCAACATTACCTTCAATTAAGACAACTGTCATTACACTATAATTAATAGGAGATGTCTGATAAACATTGCTGTTGGGTGACACTGATGTTTTATTACATAACAGCAACTTGGGGTAGAAAAACTGTGGTTTTTGATTAGCTGGTCACAAGTCGAAAAAAAACAGACAACCAGTGTTGTTATGAAAATGCAATTATACATTTTCTTCACTTCATACACATCTAAAAACGTCACTTAGCTCTAATCTTGGTCTGAGTTTTAAAATATCCCACGTAAATAATCTCGTACCATATTTTGATGCTATAATAATTGTTTTGTTTTTCGTGCTTTTGAAGTCTCTTCATGTTTATTTGTAATGACGCAACACGTTGAGATGAAATACAGTAAATACATCCAAGTTAAAACACCAACCGGTATAGCATTTCCACTGTAAGGTACTGGTTTCTTTTAACTGTTTACGTTATATTAATCTCAGTAAGAGATGTTTCAAAGTTTCCTGGCTAAGTAAGTTTTAAATTGCATGAGTACCTGCGAGTTAAGCTTCTTTAACGTCACTGTAACGTGGATAGCTAACGTTAGCTACGTCAGCTAACTCCGCACGTTATTGTTTCCCCTGTAAACATCCCTGAGGTCCGAGAAGGCGGCCATGTGCGGTTACTATGTGCGCGAAATTCTTGCTTTTTAATGACTTCTGATCAATTTAACTTTCAATAACTATTTTCAAAATGGACACAATATTACAAGACACAACCAGAGACACAACTCGGACCGGAACAAAACAATCCGCAACCTCCGGAAGTACAATCCAAATCACATCCGCTCTGAGGGGGATTTTTTTTTTTTTTTTTTTTCAAAATAAAAGTCCGAGTTCAAATATTAAACTTAACGTTAATGTTTAATGGGAATGATTTATTATTAATTAAACAGCTGACCTCGAGTAGTTGCTTTCATATTCTACATGAATTCGTTCGTAACATCAGTCAACTTTAACTCCCTATTGTCTTGTGACATGATACAGCCAGACAATGTTACGGCCAAATCTATCAAATGCTTTATTTGAAGCCAAGTCGTTACAGGAAAAAAACCCATAACAATAACCTAATTCAAATGGTTTAAAATGAGAGTTTCCATGGTGCCTCCCTGCTGCTGGGTGACTGTGGTCTAATTCTGTCCCTTCCGTTTCTCCAGGATCTCCTGATCATCAGGCAGGTCAGTCCTTGTTCCCACAAGGAGAATAGGAGCATTGGGTCAATGGTGTTTCACCTCTGGGAGCCATTTTGGCTTTACATTGTCACAGGATGCTCGGCTGGCAATGGAGAAGGAGATGATGACCACATCGACTTGTGGTCACTTGACTCTTCGCATGATAAAAACTTCGCCCCGAGAAGTTCTGAGACATAACCACAACACTTATTTTCCACATTATCATAAATCACAACACAAATGTTTTCAGATGTAATGGATTTTGTCCATACCTTTTTATTTAACACTTCAAAACCGGACCGTTATTATCAGCTAATATTGTAGTGTCTATTCAACATAACGGTCAACCTAGGTTAGAGGTTTCGTTTTTTCAGGCTCAAACGGAAATACAAACTCAAATAATTAGTTAGTCAGAAGTGCATCGCATTGACAAAAGAATAAAGACACTATCTCGTAATTATGAGATAGGAGGTCATAGATACCATATTTCTTTTCTTTTTAAAATGCAATACCGTCCCATACTATAGATAACCATCAAAATTGACATTTATGACCTTATATGATTGTAAAGGACATGTTAATAAAATCAAACTTAGCTCTCAGTTCAGTTGCATCAGTGTTGTGGTTGAGTATCTTGCAGGTTGCCAGAGTAAAAATGTAAAAAATGTGACATATCTGGTTAGGTAAGCAGGCAGTCTTTTAAACCCCATATCAAGTTTAAACAAGTTACATCTTGTTGAGAAGCAACAGTGAGTCATTGCTAGAAATTTGGGAATTGGGAAATACCTTCAAAGTTTTGGTAAATACATTTTGTCATCCACTCTGTAAACAAAATAATGACGTGCTGAAATGTTACTCACACTATTGGAAAAGGCCAAGAGCAGTAAACTGTTCAGAGACGGAGCAAGAATTAGTTCAAGTAAATGTTAATTTAGTTAGTTTAGTTAATGTCAATACTAATACATGCAACAAGGTGAACACATGAGCAGGAAGAGTTATGCTCTCAATTAAACAGGCAGTTGCCCTGAAGAGGTTTGAGCAGATAAAGACAAACTTTTTTTTTGGTTCAACTCACTGTTCCAATTGGATGTATTTGTATATAGGCCTACTGTCAGCCAAGTAAAAGTCATGATTTATGCACTATTCATGCCGCAGGATGCTCTAACCACACCACTGAGGATTGTGCTGTCACAACTCAGCTCTGAGTCCTGAGTCCTGTTGACTATGAAGCGCCCACCTCACCTGCTCCCAATTTTCCAAAGAACTCCTCTGTACATAAACCAGTTCTCGGAATCGCCTCTTTGCTGAACTGTTTAGTGCTCTTGTCCATCTCTCAAGTTGTTGTTTTTCTTGGCTGTTTTTTTATTTTCCCTCTGGATTTGTTTTCCTGCTAACCTGCCAGTAAGCTTCTGTTTTTTTTGTTTGCCAGGAAACCATTTGAATGTGTTCCCGTCTAGCCAATTTGCTTTCATTTGATTCTTCCTTGAGGCTTTCCCAGCACCAACTGTGACACATACAACATGCAGGGCCAATTCTTTACTGCTCAGTTTGTGACTGATTAACTTTAAAAAATACCGGTGGGACAGTTAGCTCAGTACTTTTCAATGTTTCAAACTGATGTTTTATCCAGCAGGCCACAAGTTGCTCAATACCTTGTGGGGGATTTAAGATGACAGCAAATTACTTTATTTTGGTTTTGAGATTCAGATTGCGTGCAGAATGTAAAATAATCTGGTAATACAGAAGCACTAAATGCATTTATTTTAATTTCAAAGTCAGAATGTGTAGAGCCACACTAGAAACTCAATGATCCGGTAAGTACCAAAGTAGACGAATCTGACAAACAATAGCAAGGCAGGAACAGAAGGACTGACTTTCTAAAAGGCACATTTTCACTCGGCTGGGCCTCCAAAAAGATGCTTGTAAGAAGATAAGCTTTACATAGAATTTGAACATTGAGTTACCCTTCAGTTTAATGTCCATACCTAAATATCAATCATGAAAAAGTCTGGATTCGTCAGCTATACTGTGCAGTTTAACAGTAGCGCTACAGGTGAGTTTGCTCGTGTTTCTTCATGTTACTTGAGTGACTGAAACTTTTGCCACAGAAACTGCAGCAAAACGGCTTCTCCCCTGTGTGGTAGCGTAGGTGTACCGTCAGGTAGCCCGACTGACTGAAGCGCTTGCCGCACATCGAGCAGCAGTATGGCTTCTCCCCCGTGTGCACTCTGTTGTGCTTCTTGTAGTCGCCGGCGTGCCTGAAGGTGCGGCCGCAGACAGAGCAGTAGTAGTGTTTTCGGACATCTGTCTGGAATACCGTCAAGCCTGAACTGGCCACTTTTATGTTTGTTTGAGTGGTGTGTTGTTTTTCTGCTTCAACGCTGCTGGCACCGTTGTGTCTTTGGGACTCTGGCTCTTCCAGGCCATTTTGATCCAGACTGAAGACAACCTGTCTTCTCCTAGTAGACTCCCTGTAGAGTCCCGAGAGGGTTTGAGGAGGTTCTAGGTCAAGTCTGTTAAAGAATGTAGTGCTCGTCGATGCATCACAATATAAATAATTCCCAATGCGCAAGCTGTCTTCTTCTAAGGCAGATTCTACTGTCATTGTCTGATCTCTGTCAGAAATTGGATGTGCAATAACAGAGTCAGCATGGTTTAAAACTAGTGCTGTCAGTCCATTATCAGTCTTCGTCTTAAGATTTGTTGGGTTGCTATTATGTGGTCCTGTTGCATCTCCAGGGGAGTTTTCTAATAATGTAATTGATGTGTCAAGGTCATGATCATGATCAGTGGGACACAGTGCTGCAGTGTGCTCATCAGAAGGGACAAGTTCAAGGTCCTCTCCCAGCTCTTCATTCTGCTTCGGTTCCACCTCAGCCTGCTTGGATGCGGAAGACAATTGTGGCACCATTCCTGCAGAACAACACGGACGTCGAAGACACATAAAGCATCTTTTTTTTTTTGGTATCAAATATTTTCAACATTTCTGGACAAGGGTGTTTTGGGGTGTTTTTTGTTGTTGTTGTTGTTGTTTTTTACCATTGCTCTCCACGTTTATCTTATCTTGGAGCTCCTGCAGCCTCCTCTTCAGAGTCTGGTTCTCTCTCTGGGTTCTGGCGGTTTTCTCTTGGAACTCAGACACAGTTTCTCTCACAGCCTCCAGTACCTCCTGCACTGCTTGAGACAGCAGCTTTTCCACTCGGGCATTCAGACGCACAAGTTTGGACATCTGTAATAGAAAAGAATAAGAGGTTTTAATTAGTCTGTATGTCTTTAATAAACATGTGCAGGAGCAAAGGTCTACAAACTTCCGTTTGCCCTCACATATTTATACAATTCTATAGCAGACAGATGTCACACAGGCTGTCGGATATTTATATTAAAGCTATATATATATATATATATATACAAAAAAAGTTAAATGACACGTCAAAGCTTTATATTTCTCTTTTAAAAGGTCATCACAGACAAACTGCACAAGACAGGTGTAGTTTTTGTAATACAATTATTAATAAAAGGAAGAGCAGCATACCTTGACTATACAAAACAGTGAATAAGGAGGGCTTTGATGAATCCCAGATTATGTGACGCTGTTCAAACGAACCACAAATTGTCCAATAATCACACTTACAGAGAATCGCATTTAAATGCAATCATTGTTTTGGGTAAATCGAGTAATAGCAAAACAGATGCGCGGTTGGCATCTTTATTTCCAGGTTTTCTCTCTGAAAACGGACTCTGCTCTCAAAACCGCTAATTGTACAATTTATGGATGCGGCCGTGTGCTCGAAACGTCACAATCGTCCACTTCCTGGGTGTTCCGGTTCCTGGTATTCAGCATGCGGTGCGTTGCTGACATCTGCTGGTAAAAACACGAAACAGACTATCCTAAAAAGGATTAATCTCTAAAAAATCGCCTTGCACTCTGCTGTTTTCAATGCCTTACTGTCTGGCTGTGTGAAAATAGATTCCTCCATGTGAAAATGGAACCTTTATCGTCAAGTCACTGTTGGGGAAAAAAACTAACTCGCACGACAACAAAGTACCGTTCAAACTTGTTTTTGTATTTTATGGTCATAGCATGTCTGTTTATTTGCTTTTGTAACTCATGAGGTACATTACTCAAGAATACAACAGGCTACTGATAACTTACTTAACAATAAATCATGACTTGTCATTTTGGCAACACATTACTTTTACACAAACATTTAAAAAGTGCTTTAAGGTCTGATTACACAGTCAACCCTTTTCCCCTAAATAACTCCTTTTGAAATACACACAGACTGTTACAAAAATTGAGGCAAAACACAGTTTATACAAACTGAACAGTGAACTTGGTACAATCATACATTGGGGTCCTCTTCCCCTGACGTTTTAAAGAACAACAAACTTTGTCCATGAATGTAAAATGGCAGTTGTGTACTCATGGCTGTCCCTCCAGAGTTGTTGTTTCTTCGAACATACTGAGCAGATTCTTTGGTTCAAAGCCGGGTCGGGGTAACACCTCCTCTGTTCGGACCCAGTTGCGACCACGTTGCACTGAGGATTTGGCGGGTGAAGGGTGCAGGCTGGTGGGGGAGCCCGTGTGGAGCTCGGTGTGTATGGGGCTCGCGTTTGGTGTCAGTTTGTGGCAGGAACCATTTGAATGGATGCTGGAGGGCGTCTGAGCTCCCTTACAGGAGAACCAGTCACCCAGATTGGAGTGAGTGGGAGTGTGGGCAGGACTTTGATAATTGTGTATGGGTGAACCTGGGAGAGGAGTGGATGTGCTTTCTACAGACAGTCTGGATCTGATCCTGTAGGGGGGAAATAAAATATTAAGGAGGAAATCTAACAGAAAGAACACATTTAGCTGTAGGCAAAGGCAGAGGAAGCAGCCCAACAGCTATTTCTGTGGGTATTGGTACAAGACAGATGTTTTCAAGACATAACATAAAGCCAAAAAAATAAAAATAAAACATATTTATATGCTCTCGTAATTCAAAGTGAGAAATTCTCTTTTATGCCTTCAGGATAAAGAGCAGAGGAAACGAGATTGACAAGAACATCATCAAATCAACGCAGTGAGTCTCTACCTGTTTGAGAAGGTGGGGGAAAGCTGTGGGTCTGTGGGATACAGAAACAATGCGTCATCCTCTGGGCTCCCTGAGTCTGTGAGGGGCAGGGTTAAATCCCTGTCCCAGCTGTCCTTGGGAGGGGTGCAGGGCACTGGCTTGGTGCAACGGGGGAGGAAGTACGATTGAAAGGAGGAGAACAGTCTGCAGCCAAAGCTCACCACCAACTACGACAAAAAGAAAAACATAAACATACTTTTTTTTTTAACACTTCTATGTGTCAAGTTTGCATTACACAGTGTGTATTTTCTTTAAAGCCAGTCTAAATCTTGAGAGCCCTTTTTTTTTAGACAAAGACGCTTTATACTATATTATACTGTTAAATGTTTCTTTGCAAGCCGGCATGTTTAATACATTCAATTATTTACACTAAATTATTGTTTAAATGTTTTTTTTGTAAACGTTACCTGGCACATGGAGGCCAGAGTCAGCAGAGTTTCAGCAACCATGAGGTAAACGCGCCTCTTCCACCTGTGTTTCCTAACAGAGGGGAGGGCTAGAAGCTCCGAGACGGTCGGTCTCTCAGACGGGTCTGGGGCCAACATCATCCGTAGGACTGTCTGCAGCTCAGCTGACAGGCCTGCAAGTACAGAATGGAAACAGTAAAAACATAAATCATTTGAATACAGAAAATAGGAAGATTAAAATAAAAGTGGATCTTACCATTGGTGAACTCGGAGGGGAGATGGCCTTGTCTGAGCTGCTGCCATCCATCGCCACCGTTTGGAACCTCAATGTTACAGGCGAGCTCCAGGATAGAAACACCCAAACTAAAGAAAAAGGATTGAATGATATTTAGACACTAATTTAAATCAGATAAATCGCATACTTAATTTAGAGTATCATTTACTTTTCTCATTTAGGGAGGGTGTACCTGAAAACATCTGCAGCAGGTCCGTACTCCCCGTGGAGCAGCTCGGGAGCCATATACCTGGGATCTCCCTCCTGGCCATCCTCCTTCGCTTTGCCCTCTGCAGGCTCCGTACTCGTGTGTTTGAGCTCAAGCAGCAGCCCGAAGTCGCCCAGCTTCAGACGGCCAGACTCAGTGATGAGGACATTGGCCGGCTTGAGGTCCAGGTGAACAAAACCATGAGAGTGCAGGTGTTGCAGTGCTGAGAGGAGGTCGCACAGGTAGGCCCAGGCTGCGGGCTCGTCTGGTTTGACGTGTTTCAAACAAAAGCCAAGTTAGTACGTCTCAGGATGTGAGAATTTTCTGAGTACATCCATTAATTGTATTAAAACATCACAGCTAACATAATATTACATTTCCTTTTTTTTTTTGGACAGACCTGGGCCAGGCGGCTGGTTTTCAGCATAGAGCAGCAAGCTGGTGCTGCACAGCTCTGTCTGAATGTACAGTCGCCCACACTCCTCCCAGGCTGCCACAAAATTAAGGATGTGAGGGTGAGGACACAGGCGCTCGTGGTTCCGGGCTTCCTTCACACTCCTGTTCCTCTCACTGTTACCCCTGAAGCGTTGAGCGGAGCGCTTGACTGCATACTGCCGGTCGTCCTTGTTGCTTTGCACCTAGAAAAAATCCAGAAAAGGGCTTACTTTACATGTCATTTTAATATATACATATATATATATATATATATATATCCATAAATCTTTGTTTTGCTCACCTTGTAGACCTCTCCAAAGGATCCTCTCCCCAGCAGGCCCAAATTATTAAAGCACTGGCTGAAATAGGACTGGTGTTTGCTGGGATCATACACAGAACTTGGTGTGGGGGACTTACAAAGGGAAAGAGACAGGGGTGTCCAGGGGGATGGATGCTGGGGGAACATCCGGCTCAGAGGGGGACATCCCTTAGACGGTGGCAGTGGGGGCAGAGAGTGCGAGAGTCCGGCAGGGGAAGAGTAGGACGAGTTGGACGTAGACGACGAGGAAAACGGGAGACGGCGCTTTTTGAGGGAGAAGGACTGCTCCGCGTGGGAGAAGTGGGTCGGAAGAGGGAGAGTCACCCTGGACACTGTAGTTTCCACTGCGACGGACATAGCGAAGGGACTTTTTCCAGTTTCTCTCCTATGAGGACAGCGACTGCAAAGTTCAAAAGAAAACCTTTAAAACACGAGCAATCTCGGATGATAGTTCATATTGACACATCACTGAATATTTCTGCCCTCTTGATGCCCTGTCGATGTACTGGTGGTCTAAGATTATGGAGAACTCATTTTTCATATTAAAATGTATGAAATCTGTTCAGGCCAAAAACAAACAAACAAACAAACAAACAAAAAAAAAACATCTGTGTTACCAGCGAACCAGAAATGGTTAAAGGCTCTCTTTTCTGTCCATCTGGTCACACTTGATTTGTCTCTACTAAAGTCTTCAGCTGTAACACGTTGCTGTCACAGTTTAACGTCGTCAATTAACACTGAACACCAACAACTGTCACCTCCTCGGAACACACTCCGTCTAACGTTAACCAACAACAAACACAACACAACCCAGCTGCTCCAAGCTTTCCAACTAGCTCACAGCAACTGACAGTTTCCTGTTAAATAAAGTAGGAGACATGAACGCCTTCACACTGACCATTGTCGGAGGGACGGTTTCAACGACAGGGTCCCGGACAGCAGGGCTCGGACCGTCTTCTGTGTCGTCCCCCCCCTCCACCCAAAAACATAAACCCAACCTGCGGCTCCACACCCTTCCAACGTGTAAACTACCTCGCGCCAAATTCTGAAGCGGTGACGTAGGACGTGCGTACCCGCCTTCAGTGAATCGGGCGCTGCGCATCCACGTTGCGCAATATCCGCAAAAGCGAGCGGTGCAGTCTGGGGCTTTTCTGCTGCACAAACAGAGGGCTGGCGGAACTGGCTTAGCTAGCTGACCACTTGAGGATGGTAAACTTCGTCATTATTATCGATTCTTTTTGTGAGATTTGTGCTCGGATACAAACGCGGATTTAACGTTCGTTCACGAGTACTAACGGTATAATAACAAAACGACTCACGTCGGTTACACGAGATGTTGGTTTCACTTTGTTGTGTTTTTTTTTTTGTTGTGTTGTGTTGTGTTGTGTTTTTGTTTTTTTGTTTTTTTTTAAACCAGCTGGTTAAAGCTAAGTTTGCTACGTTAGCTTCGCCTTCTCATCTGCAACGGGGAGGTTGGGAGCTAACTTATCTTTAGCTCGGCTAACCTTGGAAATGATGTCACGTTGCCCGCAGCGGACTGACCACATCGGCCGGACGTACGTTGTTACCGTCAGACCGTCGACGTCTCGTAGTTTTAACTGTTAAGGCCTAAACATTTTTTGTTTTGTTTGTTTTTTTGGACTTGGAGGTTTCGGGGATGCTTTTCGTGTTGGTTAATTTCGCGTTAGCTCGGAGCTCCGCCCGCTGGTCAGCGTTCATTGTGATTCACGCGAATCAATGAATTGGCAGCATCCCTTCTTCATACGTCTGTATCCGGGAGAAACACACGGGTGAAAAACAAACTAACGCGAGAGCTTGTAGTGTGTAAGATGTCTCTTGCCAGCAAAAAAAAAAAAAAACCTCCACACACACTCGGGTGCGGGATCAACGACTTAAATGGCCTCCTGAGATGGTCTGTAGGATGAGGACCGGGTGACCTGGTCCACCGCAGAACAGGAAACCGTGTTTGACCAAATGCCAAAAGTCCTGATCTTGAAAGTGAAAACAAACCCAGATGCCACTGATGACGTATTTGACCTGTGATTGTGCGACCACTTTCTTTCAGGACGTGTTCTTAATGATCCGGCGTCACAAGACCACGATCTTCACAGATGCCAAGGAGTCCACCACCGTCTACGAGCTGAAGCGTATTGTTGAAGGAATACTTAAAAGACCACCCGAGGACCAGCGGCTTTACAAAGTGAGTTCACCGCCGTGTTTTATGGCGCCGGAGAGACGAATGCGATTTTGTTTTGTTGGAATACCTGCAATGGATCTTGGCATTCACATTTATAGTGGTTGTGCGTTACTTGTTTGTTATCGGGGCGATTCAAATATTCTTTGAAGATCCAACACGCTGTCTTTGTATGTGTTGAAGCAGACTTACACATGTTTGCTCCCGCAGCACTCGGGCGCAGCATCTAGCCACTATAGCTTCACTATAACCTTTTTGTTTTACCGATGTTTGGTGATTAACTTTTTAGTGGCAGACTAATGCATTTTAAATACATTTTGTAATGATGATAACCCAAAATGACATTAAAATTCACAGTTTAAGTCAAATAACTGCCCACCTTTCCAGATCCTCAGAAACCTTGTAAACCCTGATTAGGGGATTTTTGTTGTTGTTGTTGTTGTTGACATTTTCACTCTTGTCCCACAGGATGATCAGTTGCTAGAGGACAGCAAAACTCTGGGTGACTCTGGATTCACCAACCAGACTGCCAGACCTCAAGCCCCAGCTACAGTGGGTCTGGCCTTCCGTGTAAATGGTATGCTATTTGTTTGCTTCTCGGGATCAGAGACATGCTTAACCCTTGATAGTAGGTGACTCTGTGCAACAGCAAGTATTACCCGTCTGTCTGCTTCTTTTCAACCCCTTCTGGCTTTTCTGGTTGGGAAAGTATCACACAAGTCTCATTTCGAGGCTTTCTTCTTTTAATGACAGTAAATTATTGGCCTGATTGATGGAAAACACTTGTACTTTGTGCAGGTTAATCTGCATTGGTCTCTCTTAGACACTCAAGATTTGTAATTATTTGCTGCTGCAGTGCCTATTGTTATTATTATTATCATTATTAACAACTGTACCTCATCCATTCTTTTGCACTGTTAGATATTAGTCTGTGATCTTCAGTGCCATTATGTCTTTTGTAATGAAATCATGTAATTTCTGTATTGACTGTACTTCAGTCTGGTGTGTCTGCTTCATTCAGTGATATGCCTATATTTTGCAGAATTTAATAGTCTCCAGACAACATGACCGAGTTCAGCTTTGGCTGGCTAATTTTTTAGAGTGCTCTTAGGAAATAACCAAGATAGAAGCCTGAAGTACAACAGAAAGAGTTTTACCTACTTGGGATTGTGCCCGTTTCTCAAAATTCATCACAGAATCCTGAAAAAGTGTTATTGCTGCCTCTTATTCAATGATTTATTTCTGTACCACCTTACAAAATTGTTGCTGTGCTACAACTATGCAATTTAAATCATTCACTAACAAAATCTCAATGTAGGTATATTTCTCAGCTTGATGTCATGTTGTTTGAGAGAACAGAGAAATTGAATATATCCTGCCATTGTTTGTACTGGCTGACCATACTCTGTTATGGCATCACTCAATGAAGTGCTTTGTGAGCGACTTGAAGGACAGGTTAAATGCAATTTCAGCCTGAAACAATTTGAGAAATTAGTGTAAAGATGGATTTTAAACTGCATCTACGAATGTAGTTTAAATATGACCCACAAAGATTAGATCTCTTGTGGGTTTCACTCTGATGCCAACGATCACGTTTAACGAACATGCACACAAGACTCTTACTAGTGTTAAAAACATGTTGACGCTGTGACCAAAGTCCCTCTTGCCTTAAAGCTCTATTACTCCGAGGTCGAGTACATGAGCCAGACTAGTTCACTTTAGGTCCTTAATTTACTTGAGGAACAACTGGAGTTGATGCACATTCACCAAGATACACTTTCCACAGTAAATGTTCACTGCTGCAACCTTTGTGACATGAGTTATGTAGCCACCTTAAACTCTGCTGTCATGATGGAGCTCATGTTTTCCCGTCTCCTGTGCCCTCCAGATGAGATGTTCGAGCAGCTGCACATTGAGGCCTTCTCCAGCCCCCCAGAACTCCCTGATGTGATGAAGCCTCAGGACTCTGGTAGCACTGCCAATGAGCAGTCAGTGCAGTGATAGCAGGGAGAGGAAAGGAGCAATGGAGGGCAGGATGGAAGTGGGTGTGTGTGGATTAACTGCAGTGAAGAAATAGCGGGGTGGAGGATATGTAATATAACTTCAGTTGATGGATGGGGACATTATAGGTAACCAAGCCTGTCCATGTTACCTTCATGCTATCATCTCGGCATCCCCCCCAATTTACTTCACTATTTGTGTTCAAACTCTCTGATTTCCACATCACATGCGGTTCTGCTCCTTGAATTTGCTCTTAAGCACCAACTGGCTCAAACTTTTGAGTGAAGAAGTTGGTTTGGAAAGTATGATAAGTGTGCGTGTGCGAGTGTATGTGTGTGAGTTATAATTATTATCATTAATATTTTGGAAAAAGTGGAGGCATAGTTGTGTGTCACAGTGCTCTAGAAGTAACATGCATGGGTAAGAGTCCAGTGTCTGAATCAGCAAACTGCATGAACAAATTCAAAACAAAAGGCTTTATTTTCACAGCAGCAGATAGACCTACCACTGATAAGTTCCCATGGTCTGGTTCTCCCCGTTTCGTTGTACATTTCTGATTTGATTTCATCCCAGGAAAAAACTTCTTTATCATAACTTTTGTTGTTGTTGTTGTTGTCATTTTGTCTCTTCAGTATGTTTTACTTGTCAGTCCTTTGTTGTGTTTCATGCACTGAGACCAAAGGCAGGTACCTCTCGGACAGCAGAGGCATTTCTTGGTCAAAGGACGTTCTGTCTGTGACATACAGTGAACACAGGAGGAGCGTTTTTCTTGTGTTAAATGCATATATCACGTCACCAACATTAATGTGGCACTTTCCCCTAGTCACACAAACATAGCCTGTAACTGTGAGCTTGCTTAATTAAAAGTTTTTCCTGTTTTGTTTTTTTACTCCGCTGACTATTTTTTTTATTCGAAACACAAGTTTTTGTCAATATTTAATGATGAAACAGAATTTAAAGTGTTAAAAAAATGTGGGCATTTTGTCAGAGCAGACATTTTAAAGGGACATATTAGGAAAATTGGGGTAAAAAGGTGTCACTAATAAGATTTACAGTGGCACTGTCCACTGCAGGGGTGACAGTAAGCTCAATGGAATTCTCACTGATTTATGTCTTTGTTTTTGTTTTTTTTACTTTGAAATGTCCAAAAAAGGTCTACAGTGGAAATGGTATTTTTGCTGGGAATTTTAGAAGTTGAGGTGCAGCTTTTCTTTTCTAATTAAAAGTTTCACACTTTGTTTTTTGGAAAGGGAGATGCCATATTGTTTTAGATTTAGTGGCAAGTTACAAAATACAAACAACAAATCAACAATGTTTCCCACCATCCCCAGATCTCTCGGAGTCGCAAAAATCCCAGGTTCACCCACAGCAGTTGTTTTTGCACTGCAGACATTTTGCCTTGTACAACAGGAAAATCCACAGGTGGAATTAATAACACCAACGATGACTGGGTTTCATTTAGTCCTCCATGACAGTGAACCAGCATGCACAATGGCAGGACTTCCTCCATGTGGAATGCAGACATTACTAATAGACTTGTGCTTTTCTTGCATTGATATGACAAAACGTCTGCAGTGAAAAAGACCCATTAGGTTACTTGTGAATGTGTTTGTGAATTTGAATCACCACTCTCAACAAATGGCATCAACTCAGCCCTGCAGTAGTATTTAGAGTGATGGCCCCGTGTGACGATATACAGAATATTTTGAACACGTTTATTGTGGTACTCACACGGGGGATTTTCTAGATAAATAAATGTGTTTCATCCCAAAAAAATATCCAGAATTATCTGGCATACAGAAAATTTGGGGCTATAGGGTGTAATCCAGTCCATCTAGGGCCCTGGGTAGAATATACCCTCGGCTGTGTTTGCTGTATTTGATTGGAACTTGAGAGGTAAGAGGAAATAATAGATTCATATTTGGTTGTTAATATCGTATATTCGTATCATTGATTTTTGTTGTATGCAGCTGTTCCTCACGTTCAGCAAATTCAATGTAATGATGATGGGTTAGAAAATCCACTATCCTCATCATATATGATAATAATTTCCAAAGCTCAAGACCTTAAAAGCAAATATGACTTAGCTTTAGGGATTTCTGCAGACAGGGGTTAAGTACCAATGACTCTTTAAGTCGGATTTATGTATGGGCAATGTGAGAAGAAAAAAAAAATAGAACTTATCCTTTAATATTGCCACGAGGTTGAGAAAACCATGAGAAAATTGTTAAATCAGTCATGTATGTTTATTCAAATCAATTTAAAAGAACAATGGAAGACCTGAATGAATTAAACGCGAAAAAGCCCAGTCATCATTTAAAGATAATTACACGTATTTAAACTAATATTTTAGAACAATAAATTCCCGTCCACGACCCTGTTGATACGTTTATATGGGATGTATTAAAAGAAAGTGGAAATCCAAATGTTCTCCGCTTTTTAAATCGAGGTGTCGGCCCGCCCTTTGCGTTGCTGTCCTGTGAAGGACACCCTAATAGTATTTTTCTAAGTTCACGAGAGCATCGATGCAGCGGCGGCAGCGCGAGCGCGTCCAGTCGCCACTAAATCCTTAATTTTCTCTCCCAAATATGGAGCAGGAATGTCCAGGATGACGTCTCGTGTCCGGGGAATGCGGGTTTGTAACCACTTATTTAACTACGCCTTCTCCAGTCTGAGGTCCTGGTAGGCATTACACAGGAAGAGAGTCGTGTAGGAAAAAAAAAAAGAAGAAACGGGACGCCCTCCTCCTCCTCCTCCTCCTCCTCCTCTTCCTCCTCCGCCTCCTCCTCCTCCTCCTCCTCTTCTCTTGGCGGATAACGGTGTCCAAAGAAGTTATTCAGGACCGACACAGACAATAGCGCCGAGACTGTCCATCCAGCTTTGATACACGGCCATCACTTCTTATTAATGCTGCCCGCCTTGAGTCCCAAAGAGGAAACCAGTCGGCTGAGATCACATCATGGACGATTTGGGTAAGTAAGAGTGCTGCTCCTCGTTTTATGCTCTGAAACAACATGTTGAGATATCTGGAGGGGATCTGTGGGAAGGGGTGGTGCGCCCAAACAGAGGAAATAAGCTCTCTGTTGATTCTGGCAGTCACAGAGTACAGTTCCTTTCTCACAAGCACATCTAGGAGGCTCTAATATGAAGTTTTTATGTGTTGTTGTTGTTGTTGTTTTTTTAATATATCCTTTTGGGTAATAACATTTTATTGCAGAGAAAAGCAACAAATATGACGGACCTCTGTCAGAACATGGGTTTTCTGTTGTGATGTGTTATTATGATGCAGCTTTTTGTCTCCTTACTGTGTTAGAAAATAGTATTTTTACCCCCACGGGCCACACATGCACACATCCAGGTAACACACGAACAACATTATTCTACATCAGCCTCACCGCTTGCTGAGTTTTTTTCATGCACAGCCAGCAAATTCAATAAATTCTTTGTAAATTAGATTTAAAGGGATCCGCAGCCGGCCTTCCCATCCATTAACATTAACAAGTCGGGGATGGAGGGAAAGCCACACGATCTCCAACAGAGTGTCTCCCATTTCGAACGTCAACGAGTACTACAGCATGTGTCCAGCATCAGGGAGCATCTTTGATTGATGCAGAGGGAAAACTTAAACATTATGAGAAGCTGGGTCTTTGTGTTTGAGAATAGCTGTCGGAGAGGCCCTGAAATAGCCCAGGGCAGCGCAGCTATTTGGAAAACCCACAGAGTTCAGAGAAAATAGAAAGAGCTTTTTGCCTCAGCTGCCCATTAGCTCTCTCTCTCTCTCTCTCTCTCTCTCTCTCTCTGAGAAACTTCTCTTTTTTCTTGAAGTCCACCTCAGAAGTCAGGCATTTGTGCTTTTCAAGCAGTTACGAGGAGGAATGGCGAGATGTAGGCGAGCACATCTGGGCACATCTGGATCGGATTGCACGCAGTGAGACGAGAGAGTGACTGGGGCGAGTGTTAGTCAGGCCGTGGCCATGTTTGAGACTCTCGGTTTATGCTGTTGTCCAACAATGTTGTAAGTTTATGTATTGGATCTGGCGAGGCTTTCGGTGAGAGCGACCGCTTGTTAGAGAGGCATTCGGCCAAGACAAACAAGTCAGCAGGCAACTCTAAATATGGTCATAATTCCCATTGAGAGAAGTTCAACTCCTTATATGTGCAGTTCAGTCTGTTAGACGGTGTGTGTGTGTGTGTGTGTGTGTGTGTGTGTGTGTGTGTGTGTGTGTGTGTGTGTGTGTGTGTGTGTGTGTGTGTGTGTGTGTGTGTGTGTGTGTGTGTGTGTGTGTGTGTGTGTGTGTGTGTGTGTTAGAGACAGAGAGACACAGCAGGCGGGAGGAGGGCAAGTAGTATATGCACAAGATTCTCACCACATGGTCGTACCACAAGTGTGAATCATCTTGGACAGAAGTGGCCGCAGGGATGAGCTAACGCTGGGTTAACTGGTTATGTTGAAGTCCATCGTTTCACAGAACGTATCAGCACAGATAAAGTCGAAAAGAGGACTTCACCCACCAGAATACAAAACGTGCTTCAAACATTCACGAGTTTAATCGTTTAAAAAAAAAAAAAAAAAAAAAAAAAAAAAGGCAGGAGGAGTCAGAGAAGTTCCTTTATGGTGCTGCTTTAAATCAAATAAATGCGACTACATTAATCTTGCGGTGTCTCGACTGCTGTTTTCAAAGGGTGAACTTTGACCCTCAGCTCGCAAGTCAGCATGAACAAGAACTGCTTAAAGTGCTCAGAGAAACTTAGAAATTTCAACCGCTACAACTCCATCTAACAAAGAGGATCATGTGAAGTGACTGAAAGCCACTAAATGGACCTTTTGGTGACTTTACTTTTCCCACTCCATGTTCCCAGAAGTCACAAACCAGAGCAAAGTAAACTGGTTTATCTGAAGTGATGAGGGATGGACCCTAACTACATCAGGGATTTTCTAACCAGAGGTACTTTGTCTGCCATTGACAGGGTGTATGTTTATTCTATGTTAGAAAATAGAAGCTGTCATACGTGTTAACTTGAGTTCAACTTAGAAGAAAACTGGTTCTCATGCAGGCAGAAAATTCAAAAATCCATTTGGATACATGCTTCAACCATTCAGTTTGTGCCTCTCTTAAGGTAACGTGAAAACTTCGACAAAACGACACTTTAACAATTCTTAAACTTCCGTCATTTATTAAAAACTTTCTGTAAGAATATCCACTTTTATTTTATTAAAGGGTCTAATGCCACTTTCAGCATTAGGCTTGTTACCTAACGCTAATTTTACTATTCATTAAAGCGACCTCCTCGGCCTTTGAAAACCGTTATCCCCGGTGGCTTTCTCATCTCACGTTCACTTCTTTGAATTTATCTTAATGACGACTTACAGACTTGTAAAGAGTGTTTTACCTCTATTGTCCAGTTGTAATTAAGACGGGGAAACTTTTTCTGAAAGCTCTGATGTGTATGACTGAGGACTTAATAACACAGGAAAGCCAGAAAAACCCAAACAAATATGGGTGCCTCACATCATCAAAAGTTGTTATTAATTACACACATATAATGGATGTGGTGTTTTATTGTCAGTGAACAGTATTTTGACCACATTTTACCAAGTCTCCAATTACATAATGCCTATCTCTACCATCTGTCCCATGTGACATGAATGCTCTGTTAGGTTTGAAAAACCCCTTGATGATGTCATGGTTATTTCAGCTTGGTCTAGACTCCAGTTTTATTACAGACGGCCTGCATTGCCAATTAGAGCTATAAGGTTTGTACGATGATAAGGCTGCATTACACAGGGAAGTCTGTAGACACGTCAGGATTAAGTCCGCATATTTTGGTCTCTTGACTTTTTTTTTTAATTTTTTTTTTTTAATGTGCCTCTTGTAAGTCTAACAACTTTAAGGAAGTGAAATACAAAATCACCAAACTGCTCTTTTAATAGTGTTATTTTGTTTGAATAAAGGGTTATTTACACCGTTGATAGAATGACCTGATCTGCAGTCTACTGACCGTAAATGAATAGCGGGTGTATTATTTTGCTTTATATGTGCACTGCGAGAGTCTACTGGGAGTATTCTCCTGGTAAAAACTTCATCCAAAACAGCAGCCTCTCTGCTACGGCTGGGAGTTTGTGATCACTCATGTTAAGTCTTCGTACTCTGCTTTGGCCTCCCCTCGCACGTACACAGCGACTTGTCACCGCTAAATTATGTCATACAGCTGCAGACAATAACGCTTGAGAGAGTTTAGTTTCTGGACAGCCTCCACTTCAGCGTGAGTGTGTGTGTGCGGGGGGGAGGGGGGGGAATGGGGTGGTGGTGGAGTGGATTTAGATATCAGTTGCCAAACACTCTTCCTCCTCTGCTTCCTTTTCCACACTGGCATGTCTTGGATATGAATGCAGAAATGTTTTGTGTGTCCTAATAACTTCACAGTTGATTATCTCTGGGTGGTGCCAGCTCTGACTGTCTCCCTGTCGTCTGGCCGATCAGTGGCCGAGGACGCTCGTTGTCCTCAGTGTGCTGTGTGGGCTGATTTGTCACGCAGGCTGTCTGTCTCTCCTTAGGAGTGCCTGAGCCACCTAACTACCCTCTCAGTCCTCGTATTGTTGTGTTTGGTACGTAACTATCTGTGCATGCGTCTGTACGCGTCATCCGTCAGTATTATATCCTTCATTTAACTTGTCTGTCATCCAGCATGCTACGTTGCATGTTCCGTATCTTCATTCATCTTTAATGCCTCACAAACGACTTGATAACACCATCATGTACAACCATAGCAGTAGAGATGGACCGCCGGATCGTGAACTGTCTTTAATTCACATCACAAATCAAAGTTAAGCGAAACTTGGCCGTGGAACCAAACTTCGATCACTTCGTGCTCTCTTCCTTGCAGATGCTCTCCTTGCTGATCTGGAGAACACCGGCTCTCCTCTACCTCGGTGTCCCGTCCTGCTCACCTCTGATCCTCCACAAAATGCTGATCACGCCACCCAGGACACAAGCCAGGACCGGCCGCCACCACCCGCCTACACACCGCAGCAGGTGGAGAATCAGGGAAGCACTCAGCGAGTGTTCTCATTGTGCTGATCCTTTGTTGCTAATAAGTTTTTTAACTTGACCTAAAAATGTCTTCTTTACTACAACTTTGATTGATTCTCCATCTGTTTTTTCTCTCAGACGGTTTCTGGTGCAATGAAATCCACACAGAATTCCACCCCAGATAAATTATACAGGTAATGAACTCCTTCACAGACTTTTTTTTTTTTTTTAATTTCTTAAATTTGTAACCCCTGACTAAATAATTTTTTTGCCTAGTTAGAGGCCTCAATTTGGTTCAGAATATCACGAGTGAACACCTCATCAGTGTTTTGGGTCTTTCAAAGCCATGCACACTCCTTCAGACAACTCAACTGAGGCTGATCAGACTTCAGTTTGTGACTAGCTTCCTTCTCGCCCCATTGTTCTCCTGTCTTGTTTCCTTGTTTCTTCCTGGCTCTGGCCAAGCATCGCCCTGCAAAGCCTCTTACATCCAACCTCCGCTGGGAGCCACCTTGCCTGCATTCACCTACAGGCCCTTTGTTCTTGGTGAGGTTCCTCTTCAGGGTTTCGTCCAAGAAATCCTCTCAGGGGGTCTGTTAGCTCCTCACATGATGAATTGCCATGAGGATTTGAATATGATAGCTGGTCTCAAGGTGGCAACTTGGAAGTGCTGAGGGACTTGAGCTGTTTGTCCAAGTCCACCACTAGCTGCCGGGCCCTGGCGGGAGCCAAGATTCGTGCAGAAGTGTTGGCTGATGGTCCTGGCTGCTTTCCAGCTCAGAGGAAAGTGATGTCCTGCGCTGAGGGGAAAGACTCCGGCACTGATGGCTTCAGCAGTGACCCTGAGGACCTGATCATGGTGCCAACAGTATCGCTCCTCTCATAATACCTCGGGGCAGCCACTCGGGATGTAGTCTAGGGTTTTTATGCGCAGCTGCCGTGGCGGTGTTTGGCCAACATGTCAAGTTTTGACAGGCTACAAAGAATATTGTGCACCGCCGGGAAAAGGAACTTTAGAATATGTTGTCATAAAATCCATGAACTCAAACCAATTCAGTCAGATCATTCAGCTGAACATTTCTGTGAATAGTACCGACTATTTTTCACATTTAACATCAGAGAGAAAACGAGAGTAAATATCTGCCCTCAGCTAGTTAGCAATCACTTTGCTAATGAGTGTGTTTGGATCGTGAAACCTCTGTATCAGACAAAGGGAGTATTCTGCTCCCTAATAACTCATTTCTGAATGGACAGAGTTCAATAGTCATCAGTGATTCATGACAAAGTGTTTGTCATGAATCCAAGCGCATTAGTGGGATTAGGATAATTTTAATGATGTTGATATCGAACACCATCTGTCTTGTGTCTCCTACAGCACAGTGTGTAAACCGCGGTCTCCCCGCGCAGCAGATCCTCCTCCAGCCTTTTCTTCCTCCTCGCTGTTGGGCGGCGGTCTGAGTGAACTGGACCATCTGTTACAGGAACTCAACGCCACCCAGTTTAACATCACAGGTTAGTGAGTGAATGTGTGGTTTTATATCTCTGAGGTGAATCTTGTTCTTCTGTATGACTTTATTTTTGTATTAGATGAAATCCTGGCCCAGTTTCCGTCTTCTAAGAAAGATGAGCGGGACAAGATCAAGGACAAGGCTACAACCCCCTCGTCCAGGTACCAAATCCAATCAGTTTAGTCATATCTAAAGAGTCCATATTGTATTTAGGCACTGCTTTTCTAGTGAAGCTTCTGCACTGACAACTACTCAAAGGTCCACAGAAAGAAAGACAGAGTTATACGAAGACTTCTGAGAGGTGTGCACAGTTTGACAAAAGTTTTATAATAACTTGCATTGTGAAGTAGTTTTGCATCATACAGGGACATACTGATCTGCCAGAAACCTATTACAGTAGGGGTTTTAGTATGTCTATTCATGTCATTACAGCAGTATATGGGTGAAAAAACATCAGAACTAGTGGTACATTTGGGTCTGTTTTTTTTTTTCAGTCGTTACATATTAAAAGATAGACAGCTTGTTGAAGTTACTTGAAAGGTTCATTGTGTCGGATTTAGGGGGATCTGCTGGCAGATGGACTATCATATTCATAAATATGTTTTCATTAGTGTGTAATCGCCTGAAACTAAGAATCATTGTGTTTTCACCACATTAGAAAGAGCCCTTCATAACTACATAAGGAGCGAGTCCTCTTTCATTGTTCCATTTCTACAGTAGCCCAGAATGGACAAACCAAACACTGTTTCTAAAGAGGGTCTTTCTCAAAGGTACATTGTGAGTTTTTTTTACCACCAATAAAAAACATATTTTTTTTTACACTACAGGAGTGCTGCTATCAGTCTGACTTAGTCTTACTTTGATGGGCAGTCGGTGGCGTTATTGTACCAGTGTGGCGAAGATTGTACTAGAAAACTTGAATGCAGAATTAAAAATGGTTTTTAAAAAGTGATATGCAGATGAGACACACGATGCATTTTGGTTAGAAACGCTGAATGTAAACAAGAAAATCCTATATTAAAATTTCAGTTTTGAATTGACAGCTACCAACAATAACCGCTGCAATGACTCAGTTTGAAGAAGCATTTTGGGGGTAGATCAGAATAACTGTTGTATGTTGTGGGTTTATCTTTTGTATTCCAGCTCTGCGAAGCCTTCAGCAACATCAGCCACACTGGAACTGGACAAATTGATGGCGTCTCTGTCCGACTTCAGAGTCCAGAGCACAGTAAGAGTCCACAAAACAGCATGAACAAGACACGTGCATTTTTTTCAGCTGTTCATCCCCATCTGTTCTGAGCTTTAACACAGCTTGCTCTGATTCACGGAGGATTCAGGAAGACTTCATAATGACTGCCCTGTTACTGTGCGGCTTGGCCACAGCTCGTGGCTCCTGGTACAAATCAGTCACCAGAAATGGTTTGTAGATGAAAATTTGTCTTAGTGGAAACATTTTCCAGCTTCAAAAACAGCTCAGAGTTATAGAGCCACAGTTGGATAAGTGTACTGTAGTTGTTCCCCTTCTCAGTGAGTCAGCAGCCGTCATGTGAGCAGAGGAAGCTCTTCTGTCATTAGGATATAGTTTGGTTGCAGTGTGCAGTCCAGCTGTGTTTTATAAACAAAGCTGCACAGGACTATGGGAACCGTTTTACAAGGGACATCTTTCTACTGGATACTCCTGCCTCCATTATCACACGATGTCATGAGGGATTGTCATTATGTTTAGTCTACACTTCCATGCTCTTCGGAGGATGAAGCCTCGAGATTTTAGTGATCCCCTTATTGTCTGTATTCTGAGTTTTTACTTTTCTGGCTTCCCAACAACATTTTTTTTTTGATTTCAGTGATTTCAAGATTTTTCCAGTGCAATGATAAACTCCCGAAGAATTTAAACCCCAAAGACATGCCATATGTGCCGTCTCTGTGCTTTGTCTTCTCCCAGCCAGCTGCATCTGTCACTCCAGTGGTTACAGCACCGCAGCAGCAGCAGCCGCAGCCCATCGCCCCCCCGCAGCCCTCATCTGGAGGCTCATTGGACAGCATGCTGGGGCTCCTCCAATCAGACCTGAGCCGGCAAGGAGTTCAAACATCCTCGAAGGGAAACTGTTCAGCTTGTCAAAAGCCAGTAGTCGGACAGGTAAGTTATCAGAATAAATCTGGTCAGATAGGCACTGAAGTATATTAATCCTTATTCATACGATATGATAGCTGTGGCACATGACGAGTCCTCCAACCCATACGATCTTATAGGTCGTTTGTTCATACCCTCAACTACGATCCACAGGAGTGTTTCCTAAATTAACACCACTGGTTAGGTTCAGGGACAAAAAAAATGCTTGGTTTGGGGTCAAGAAAAGATGATGGCTTTTGTTAAAATGATGGCCATGTTGTGTTGAAGTTATTACTTTCTTGAAGTTACGTACGTTTTCAAAACCTGTCCAGAGTAGTTGAAAATGAAACGTGAATGCTGGTTTCCTGCACCCAACCCCCCCTCCTATCAACAAGGACAAACTCACATTATATAGACATCATTTGAACTTTGTCACTTATTGGGGATACCACTATGTTTTCATAATCAGCTGCTTGCACGCAGGAACCGTGTGAGTGATTTTGGCGGGACAGTCTCCACATGCTCTATCCACAAACTTAGATAGAACTTTCCAGTTTGAGTTCATCATTATTTCTGCCAACAATATCAATAACAATGATTTCCCCTTTCATAAAGAGAATGTTTTACTCTAATCGTCTGTTTGTTTGTTTGTGCAGGTGGTGACGGCTCTGGGGAAGGTGTGGCACCCGGAGCATTTTGTGTGCACTGAGTGTGAGACAGAGTTGGGCAGTCGCAACTTCTTTGAGAAGGATGGACGGCCGTACTGCGAGTCGGACTACTTCACTCTCTTCTCCCCTCACTGTGCACACTGCAACAAACCCATACTAAATGTGAGACACTTACACCTGAATGTGTCTCTGTTATATAACTTCTTTTGACATGACCAGCTCGAATCAATACCGTTTGGCTCTTTCTTCCTCTCGTTGTTTAGAAAATGGTCACCGCTCTGGACAAGAACTGGCACCCAGAGTGCTTCTGCTGCGTAAAGTGCAGCCGCGCCTTTGGAGAGGAAGGTAATGGGTGGCACTATATCCTGTCTGGATCCAACACACCGCTGTTAATGCTGACCTTCAGTGAGGTCCCACTTCACATGAAGTCCTCCGAAAACCTATCAAATATTTATAAAAAATTCTATTAATATTTCATATAATCACTGAGATGACATTACATGATGTGAAGTGAAAGGTTTGTTGTGTAGATTAATTATTGATTTTAACATCATGCCTGTCCTGTGTTTGTAATAACTAGCAATCTGTTCACATTAGTTTTAACAGTATTTTTTCTGCCACATGACCTCCTTAAAATGACATTTGTATAGTTTTCAAAATAAGACTTTAATGTCTCAGCCTACCTTGTGATGCGAAGGCAGTTCCTCCCTGCCAAGATGGTCGGGGAAACATTACATCTTTGTATTTTCTTGGCTTGAAAACGGCCAAATTTAAATTAGTACACGCTTTAAGACTAAATAAATAAAAGTACTCTCAACCATTAATATTCAGATCAATAAAACCTTAAAACATTACAATCAGATTGAAAGTCAATGTTCCACAAACCAGAGTCACATGGAGGAAAAGAGTCAGACAGTTTTGATCAATAGGCGTTGTACAGTAAATTTTACATTTATCAGAGGAAGTCATCTTGAACTGCGTAAAACTGTGACGATATCTTCCGCAGGTTTCCATGACCGTGAGGGCCAGCAGTACTGCCAGCAATGCTTCTTGACTCTGTTTGCCTCCCGCTGTCAAGGCTGCTCCCAGCCCATTCTGGAAAACTACATCTCAGCTCTTAGCTCTCTCTGGCACCCACAATGCTTCGTATGTAGGGTGAGTGTGGCAATCTTTACCATCATTTATTGGATTTCAAGGTGTATGACATTTAGTATGCCAGATCTCGTAATGTTGACGTATGTCAAAAATAATTCGCCCTGTGATTCAGGGTCAACTTCAAAATGTAATGACTTCCTCCTTGGCCCATGCTACACCTTTCTACTAAGTTTCATAAAAATCAGGCACGTAGGTTTCCTGTAATCCTGCTGACAAACAGACAAACAAACTGCACAGAAAAAATAAACTCCTTGGCGGAAGTAATAAAAAAATTGACATGTGAAAAGTACATTGACTGAATCTCTTTTCCTCTCGTCTCCAGGAGTGCTACTGCCCCTTCGTCAACGGCAGCTTCTTTGAACACGAGGGTAAGCCGCTGTGCGAGGCCCACTACCACCAGTCCCGTGGCAGCATGTGCCAGGCCTGTCAGCAGCCGATCCTAGGCCGCTGCGTCACCGCCATGGGGGCCAAATTCCACCCGCACCACCTGGTGTGTCACTTCTGCCTGAAGCCCCTGAGCAAAGGCTGCTTCAAGGAGCAGGAGAACAAGCCCTACTGCCACCCCTGCTTCATCAAACTCTTTGGTTGAGGACACAGCAGGACACCCCCCCCCCCCCCGAGTTCTCAGTTTGTTTTTCTATTTACGACGGGAGTGAGGGTGGAGCTGGTCTCTTTGTCAGTTTTAAGAATATGTGATTCAATAGAGGAAGGGGAAAAAGAGAGAATCATCCAAGCCAACTCATTTCTGTTTATTTGACTAAAAAGTGGACTGCATTTCGACAAGCAGTGTGAAAGAGAACTGTAGCTGTGGTTAGACAGACACAAAAGGATTTTTCATGTATGTAAATCTTTTAAATACTGTATTGATTCAAATTGAATATTGAAAATTTAGATCTTTTGCCAAAGGTAGAGTAAAACGTTGTATTAAGAGCAAATTTTTTGATTCCATTAAGAATTTGTAATGCTGTGCAAGGAAATCCCCTTTAATATATTTGCTTTATATTGCAAAAAGTATACATGTCACTGCAATTGCATCTCTGTATTTTATGCTGACTGCTATATATGTTTATGTGTAGCAAACTAAAGTATCATATGTTTAAAGTCAGATATTTTGCATTATTCATTCACTATTGCTCTATGCAAATTGCCAAAAACATCATTAAAAAAATGAATAAAATACAGGTGAACACAGCTTGTTTTGTTGGTTTGATGGTAAATGACTCAAAGGATCCATGAAACTGGACTGGAAAAACTTTGAAAATAGAAAATATCTTTGTTCTAATAAGTAAAAAATGTACTTCTTAAAATGAACTTAAAAAAAAAAATCGACATCGGAACCCATTGGTAGTAATTTGAAGTCTATACATTCCTAAAAACTCAAAAAACAGTGACGCTTTTGAAATAAATCTCTGAAGAAAGTAGAAACAACAACATCTGAGTGAACAGATGTAAAACAGGTGAAGAAAGAAATATAGGTTGCTATTGTTAGATGAACAATAGCATCTATGAAAATATATTCCAAAAGGTTATAGGGCAAGCTATTATTTATGATAAATGAATTCATGACGTGAAGCCGGACCTCTCTCTTTTGGACCTCCTGTGTGAGAAATACAGGGGGGAATAATGGGTGCGTCATGACTTTAAGATAATGCAAAATACACATTTAATGAACAGACATTGGCAAAGATTTTTCAAGCATATTTGTTTTGTGGTCGCTGCCATTAATAAACATTTTAGTCACCTAAAATGTCTGTCCAAGAAGAGGTGGTTGGTTTGAGTTAACTGTCTGGGTTGTAATTATGTTTTGGATCATTAAGAGGAGCAAGGGTCGAATAAATTCAAATTTTGGTCATTTTAAACACATTTGAAACACGAATCTTCACAGGTCGGAGACGCTGTAAATAGGTTTTCAAAATATACCCCCCAAAAAGGAAAGTGCTCGGCTAATATTGGCCACCTGAGGTCAGTGTTCGCACACTGCTTTTCCAGAAGAACGAAGCGCGTCACAATTTTAAGGTCAATATGTGCAGCAGGTTTGGAAAAGGAACAGGTGGAAAGAATAAAAGCTGTCTTCAGCAAATCGAACCGAAGTATGAAGCATACAGTAAGAGGCACGAGGACGGCTTTGCTGCCGGAACCCGCCCGGTGACGTGTCCACGCGCGCTGCACCTCGCAGGTGAGTTCATTTAAAAGTTAATGAGCGTCTCTCGCCGTCTGACGAGTGAAAGCAGGGAACCTTGCGAGGAAAGTCACCGCGAACCGTCGTCTTCAAGTGTAGAAATATTTTCCAAAAATACACAATGAGCGATTCGGGACAGCAACAAGTAAGTCAGCAGCACGCGCGCGGCTTTTAATCGTGTAAATATTGTTATTCTAAGTCAACAGTCTTCGGTTTACTTGCCGCGAACATTTTTCACTGGACTATAAGCAGATTTACGCAGTTTTTGGCCAGCGTGCTACTATTTCCTGTTGTGAAGATATCACCTGGCTTCGGGGAAGAAAAAACAAAACAAAACAAAACAAAAAAAAAAAGCCTTGCATCACTTTGTACCCCATGTTACATTGTCTCCATGAACCCCAGGAGGCAGAGCCTCAGTGGCCGGAGAAAGGAGATGAGTGGAGTGATGGAGAGGAAGGGACCGGTATGGACTGTGGGCTCCTGCAGGCCATGGCCGAGGAGGACGAGGAGATAAACGTCTACAATGTGGAGACGTTTGGGATGGGTGTGTACATGCGTCTTCAATTATCTTTTTTTTAAAATTATTTTATTTTTTATCTCTTAAAATATAGTTCCTCGCGTCTGCCGATGAACAGCCCTGTTCAAGCAGGTGTGCTCATGTTCCTGCTTTCTAGAAGATATCGAGTTGAGAAAACTCTCCTGGAAAGAAAGCAACGGTCTGACATTTCTGGAAATATGCTCAAGTACTTCCTTTCTGAGAGTTGCATTAGAAAACGTATTACCATGTTCGTGTTTGTTAAAGTGGGCTAAATAGGAAGGAAGATGCCAGACAACTGATCCCGTTAGTTTTGGACAGAGCCAGGCTGAAACTCTTGGCGAAAAAGCTCAAACTATTTTTTTTAATATATTTTTTTTAAGACAATAAACCTAAATACAAATTTTGAGTCGGGTAGTTAAAATGAATTTTCTTAAATTTTGGCTTTATGTTTGTTCAGTGTTTTTATTTCTATTTTCATTAATTTAATTCAAAGTAACGCAAAGTCAGAGTTTATAGTCTGACTGAGGTTTGTGGATGTTATAAACTACACATCTGAATTATCAGTAGCCTAACTGCGCTGTGCATTGATGAATCACATTGTATTGATAAATGCTTCAGTATTTGGAGTGTAACACTGGACATAATCATAGCGAACACAATCAGCAGTGGTTCAAACTTATTTTTCATCACCTGTTTTAATTTGATCAAGACAAGATTGTGTGACTCATCTGACACAAAGACACCATCGCCACCATGTGTCAGATTATTGAAATACAAGCTTCTTGGAGGATTTTAACCCCAAATGCTTAACATGCATCTGGTGGTAGTAAATGGTCAGTTTGGCAAGACTGAACTTTAAATGTTATCAGGTGGTTTAAGTTCTGAAAGTGATGATTGGTAATTTAAGTTGACTCAACCTGAAACTGATCAGTTCATTTAATATCAAATTATTATTTCTGACAAAGTAGAAGAGTTTATTGCAAAGAACAAGGCAGGACACTCCGAACATCTAAGTTCAGCAATACAATTTTTTTTTTCATGAAAGTTCGTCACTTTGTAATGAAGGCAAAGAGTATGTTGCCTTTTTAAAAAAATTTATTTATTTATTTTACATTAAATGCTGATAATCTATATATTCTAAGATCTTATAATCTTTATGTCACAGTGTTTAAGTTGCTGTTTTTAACAGCGTGAAAAAAAATGAAAGCTCCACTGTGTCTGTATTGTAGATCTGGACACAAGTGTGATTCCAGACAATCGCAGCAGCAGCAGCCTTCAGTTTGGAGTCCCGCCGCCTCCAACAAAACCACCTCCAACAAAACCACCTCCAACAAAACCGCCTCCAACAAAACCACCTCCAACAAAACCACTTCCGGACCCCAAACCTTCATGCCCCCGCAGTGCTCCCTTCCCACCCAAGCAAATACCACAGTATCTGCCCCGACTCCCCCCAGGGCATCGTGGCAGAGGGAGGGTATGGCGGGCAGGACTGGGCAGGGGGC
Source organism: Brachyistius frenatus (assembly GCF_029030835.1). Lineage (NCBI taxonomy): Eukaryota > Metazoa > Chordata > Actinopteri > Embiotocidae > Brachyistius > Brachyistius frenatus. Next base: position 3,936,073 of record NW_027210610.1, on the reverse strand, counting down.
AGATGTTTGAAGACCCAGCTGTGATGAGGACAGTGGAGGGGCGACAGAGCATCAAGGTGACGAAGATCAGTTTATCGTCTGAAAATTGCAGTTAAACAGCAGCTGGTCCTCATTTTGGTCTGTTTTTGTTTTTTCTTAAGAGTCTTGACAGTGCCATAGTGGACTGTGGGAATGCCATGTACCAGCATATCTTTGACGATGATGTAAGTGTCAACTTTGAAAGCTATATATATTATTATTTATTTATTTTTAACCACACTTATTGCTGCTACGTTTCTTTACCCGATTTGTTTTCATCTCCAGAGGATGACACCCTCTTACAGCAAGACCAGAAGAATCTCAGGATCCATACTTCAGGTTAAGAGCATGTATTTTATTATGTGTGTTAGTTAAACAGGTGTATTTTATGCTGTCTTATTTTATTGTGTTTCGTAGGACAATGCTATAGTGTGTGTGATTGGTCACAGAGAAAAAGGTCAGCAACTGAACTCCAGCTTCTTGGATTCACCATATCCTGTCTCATCCTTCGGTTTCCGGAGAGGGGAGCCCAGAGGATCCTACTCCAGAAGACAGTTTGGCCAAAGAGGGCCCTCTCGGGTGGAAATCTCAGTTTTACCACTTCATAGCTTAATTTGAAAGGAATATTTTTTTTTTTTTTTGCAGAATTGGATGAGAGGATTCAGACCACACATCTGTGATGAAGGTGTCGCTAGTGGACACAACACAGATCACAAAAAGTTTGTTTAATCCAGACCAAAACTATTAAAAGGGATGGAACGAAATAATTTGGACGAAGGCATAAATGGTCTCAGTCTTCTCATCAAAACTCTGTAAAAAAAAAAAAAAAAGTGAATGAGTTTCCCAAAATGTGGAAAAATTCCTTCAGACAAGCACTTTGCATGGAAGTTGCCTGTTAACTTCCCCCTGAATCTTGGCTTTAGCAATACTTTTTTTTTTTTTTTTTTTTTTTTGCAGATGCTTGCGCCCATGTTACCCGCATCCCCTATCTTCTCACGCCAACCGCTGACGCCACACCAGCATTACAATCAGGTTTTTTCTATAATTAGTTAGACCTTTACTGATATATTAAAGGGACAGTTGGGACTGCTTTATGTGGGTTTGTAAGAGGTACCTATCCACAGTCGGTGTGCAATAGATTTGGAGAGGCAGACAGCTTTACTGGTACAGAAACAAAGCTATGTACTGCTGCAGACATGGTTGGCAACAAAAGGTATTTTAGTCACCTAAAAAAACCATTTCAGTTTCGGTGTATGCTATATTTAGAATATTAATTTGGATCCAAACTAACCAAGTCATAGGAGCCTGGTGGCTTTAAAGAGATTGATGTAACGGCTTCAGTTCCCCATTAGAAAGGGCTGCCTGATGTCAAGGTGAAAAGCGATGAAAGTGTTGTACGTGTAGCGTATACTTTAACTGCTATTGTTTAGATCAGTTTAAGTGTTCAAATATTGTGTTGCTGAACTTGTCCACAGCAGTATGTATATCAGCTTCTGTGCTGGTGCAGCTGCCTGCTTCTCTAAACTGGGGACATGCCAATCACCATCTACCGCAGGTAACACTCCAAGTATCTCCCACAACCCCACTTGAAACAGTCCGAGCTATCCCTTTAAAACAACACGCATGCACAACACATGCGTTTGCTTGAATTTGTTTGACTTGACTTGAGGTGCTATTTTCCCCTAAATCAGACAAGAGGGTTCATGTTTCCTCTGAACCGGCCTTGCCCCTCCACTCCTCAGTCACTGGCTCCCAAGATGATGCAACTTCGCTTTGGTGCCAACTCACCAAGACCGTCTCCCTTTTACAGCCCCTCATCTAATCTAGTACAGCCTTTCAGGTGTGTGAGAATCTCATGTATATCACAAAGGTTTTCCACTTTTTGTTTGCAGCCTGAAATATTTGAGTATCAATCATATCCATCACCTGGAAGTTAGTGTATAAAACTCTTCTCATTGACCTGCAAGAGATACAGTTCATACAGCCGGTGCCATTAATAGGAAGTAGAAGTAATGGATGAATCTACCCACTGGAGAATAAAGGATGCCAAGTAGAGAAAATGTAACATTATGTGGTGCAAGTTCTATATTATCAAACTGTTTGCTCTGAGTGAAAGTGTTCATTTGGCATAAAGATAAAACTGCATCATTACACTATGTCTATGTAAATGTATCAAAGCACACCTTCAAATTTTATGGAAGCTGATGAGGTTTCTTTTGAATGCGAAGCCCCTCTGTGACGAGCAGGTACCCCGGTCCGGTCACGCAGCTCCACCCCCAACACAAACGACTGCTGAGTCAAAAGCAACGTATATTCCAACGGTTGGTGCTGATTTAAATTCTTATTTATTATGTTAAGAAAAATAACCCGTTTTAAATATAGAAAAATCTGACCTGCTTATAGAAAGTTGGAGGGCTGGGATCCTTACTGCAATTTCATGACTCCTAAAGAGAAGGAGTGGATCACCCGGCTACAGATGATTCAGCTGCAAAGTGAGAATCCATACCTTGAGGACTACTATTACCAGGTAGCTTTGCTCTCGTGTCTAAATTTTTTTTTTTTTTTTTTTTTTTTTTTTTTTTGCTGACTGAACTGAATAATTCACCTCTGCTCTTTTTTTTAGTTTTTCCCTGAAACACATAAGCTTAACCAAAAGTGAATTGCTGATGTGCTTAAACCTTGTCGTAGGAGTACTATCGTCGACTAGAAGCCAAGATGGCTGATGAAGAGCTGGGTATCAGGAGCAAGAGGGAGCCGCCCAAGCTCACCACACCGTACATCACAAAAACTGATGCCTACACACCAGGTGAGCACATCTAACCTTTTCATGCTACTAAACGATGTTATTTGACGTTTGCTGTTGCTGAGAATTGCCCAGCCATACTTCTTCTTTAATATGGCCTGTACTGCTGTTATTAAAGGAAGGATATCATTTCCCCTGATGAACCTCTTTGCTGTTATTGTTTCAGACTTACTGAAATATGTGAAAGTGTTTGTCTAGCTGCTGCAGTGCAAAGAGAAGATCTGAGTTGATTTAAAAAAAAAAAAAAAAAATTTGCTGGACTCACCTGAGTCAGTTATTAATGTTCGCTTAGAACAGTCAGTCTAACATGAAGCAGCAGGTGCTGTGCTAACTTTGTTTTGCCTTGAGGGCTGTATACAGGCTGCCTTACCTTTTAGTGTTGGGGGTTGGCTGAAGAATACCTGCAGACACCATTCGGGGCTAAAATAAATAAAATAAAAGTTGGCATAGGTGGTAATTATTGGTTTCTTTTCCATCTTTTCTTCCAGTGGTGCACATTGAAGGCTCGTTGGGTCAAGTTGCTGTGTCCACATGTTACTCTCCTCGCCGTGCCATCAGTGCAGTTAATGCAGTCCAAGTTCAGGGTCCGCTCGAGGTGCCTTTGTGAGACCACTTCTGGTACCTTTAAAATGATATTAATCTGCTTTCCCTGACACGACACTTATTTCTCTTGTTGCAGGAACAAAATGACACCCGACAACAACGTTTAGAGGTCCTCGGCAAAATAGAAAAGGTGATGCAGTGTGACTTTTACTTATTTTTTCCTTCTCCAACTCACGGTTATCTCTGTTTTTACTGCAGTTGTTCATAGTTCTGCTGGAGGTGGAGGAAACGGAGAGGACGAAAACCACAGTGTTGTCTGAAGCAGAAGAAAGAAGGCTGATGGAGAAGATCCAGAGGAAAGTTGAGCACATCTACTCTCAGCTGCAACACCACATCTCCACGTGAGTGTGTATTGTTTCAAATATTGATTGCAGAAAAGTTGAATTGATTTTTGCCGTTTTCATAAAGCTATACCATAGTTAACAATTTAATATTTGAATTTTAACAATAAATCCCCTCAAAATTGTTGTAGAGATTCAGGAGAGGAGTTTCTTCCTTTCCTGCTGGTCTCTAAAGGCAAAAAGCTTCTTGCCCGGCTGCTCATGTTCCTGAATCGTGATTCTGCACTGACAATCTTGCGCATTGTGACCTCCAACCTACCGACGCTGATGAGCAGAGATACAGAAGAGGTAGAGCAGTTTTGAATGGTCCTTTTTCTTCCCCCTACATTCCTCAAGCAAACTTCCTTTGTAACAAAATATGGAACCTAAAAGGTGTAGTTAGAAACTGATGGTTAAATTTTTTTTTTAATCGTTTTGTTTTCTATCCCTATATTATTTGATTATTGGTTCTTACTTGTTTTTGTATTATAGATTATTACTTGTCCTTAATATCCTCCCATTAAAATTGGGATATTTTTTATTTTGGGATGTAGATGAATGGATGTGTAACTCGAGAATGGCCTCATTGCGTCATTTCTAATATTTTTTTTTTTCTGTGTAAAATTAACGATATGAATATGACCATCACCCTCATGTCATGTTTTTAAGGCCCTTCCAGTGCTCTACCCATCTCTTCGACATGTGATTGGTGGCCTGACATTCAGTCAGCTCATTGGCGTCCTCAAAGATCTGACATCATCAGAGTCTCTAACGACACACGAGTGTCTGACGCTGGCGTGTCAGAACAAGGTCTGTGCTTTATGCTGCTGTTCGGCTTTTATTTGTCGGCACTATTTTGTCTAAAGTTTCAGGTCTTCTCACGCATTTCTTTTCCTTTCAGTTTGGGCTGTCCTTGTTGTACGCTCTCCTGTCCCAAGGAGAAAAGCTGCTATCCTCAGGTGTTCCTCTAGAGCCCAGCATTGGCGACTTTGAGACCTGGTGGGAATCTGAAAACTAACGTTCAACAAAGTGCGATCAGTTCAACATTCTTTCTTCTTTTTGACGTTCCTGTTTTCTTTTAGGACCGACACAATATTCCAGGTGGCGGGGCAGCTTTCCAAGTGTTCACTGGTGGAGCCGCTCCTCTTGCCATCAAACCTGCTCACTCTCTTCTGCCGTTACCTGGATAAGCGTACAGTACATCAGCTGAAAAGCAACATGGAGTAGGTTCTTCTTTAGATGAAAGATTTTTACGCAGAAAACGTACGTTTATTTGGTGAGCATAGACCAAAATCGAATTACCAAATATCTTTGTTTAGGTCTGCGACTGGATTCCTGGCTCTTCCATCTTAAGGTGGACGGCAGCTAATGAGATGTTCAGCGAATGACCAGGTTGTGGTGAGCACTTCAGTGAAAGGACCCAGAAGCACAAAAACTCCTCAGTGCTCGTTATAACAGAAGCTAAATAATGTCCTCTGACCTTTTGATTCTTATTCTGTCCCCTCCCCCTCCCCTTCACATTTTTGCACTCTCAAACTGTTTCCCTTTTTTTTTTTTTCCTTCTTCTTTTTTTCTTTATCTGACTTTTTTTACTTTCCTCCCTTTGGTCTCCAGTAGGCTGCATCTGTGTAAGTTACTCTGAAATCAGAAACCTGTTGCTTTATTTTAAACCTTTTGAAAACAATCATATCATTTGGTCAGATTGCCATCTGGCTTCCATCCCACCACATTTACATTCATTTATCTCCAAATGTGCTCTTGAAATTCCAGTTACATTTAGGACCAGAAATTGAAGTGTGTTGGATGAGATATGGTGACCAGGTTGAGGATTGTATAATTTATTGTACAGCTGAACCTATCTGTTGATTATGATAGTAATAACCATTTCAGGATATTGTCATAGCATGGCCCAACAAACGGCATGCAGTTTTGGGTTTTTTTGTAAAAAGGCATGCATTGTGTATAAATGTGTAGTGATACTAAATAGGATGTATTTGATGTAATTTTCCATCTTAAAAGTTTCAGTTGTGAAGAGATTTTAATTTATTATATTTGTTTGGAAACAGAAATAATTTAAATTGCACCCTTGTAAAGCACTAGCAATATAAATAAAAAAAAAATCTTTGAAATTGCTCAACAACTTGATCAAGTCTGCTGAAAATGCATCACATCTCTAGCATTGGAGGACAACATTTGCTCTTGAGAGCTTTGAACAGTCAAACTCTTGGATGAAGTTTTCCTCCAGTCAGGTTTGATTGAGCAGCCGTTTCACTGTTATCTTCTTTTGGGGTATCCGTCTACGATATTACGTAGTGCCCGTTACATTGTTTTATCACCTTAATGCTTTGTGTTTTTTTCTAATCTTATAAGAATTCTTTTGACATGTTCCAGCAGCATGTTACAGAAACTGTCACGTGTCCATTGGGGACAGAAGAAAATGCAGTTTTAAATAAGGTCTGTGGAATCTGAAACGATGTGGAAGTAAAGCCAATGTTGACGAATCACAAAGACGGCTACGCAATGTCATGACTGTCTCTCATCGCTACACTGGGATTGGACTCTAGATGCAAACAAATCTGTTCTCCAGATTTTCTCTGTTTTTCACTGAAAGCAGTTGAGTTTTAACCAAACTAATAATCCTGTTCTGTGCTGAAACGCCAGTGTGTGAGATTCCTGAAGGGAGAAATGGCTGTACAGGTCTAGAGCCTCTAGATGACACTAGTCTTGTGTTGGAGAGGAAGGAGTTCAGAATAAAGTAGCAGAAAACATGTATCTGTTGTGCAGAGCATTGTCAGACATTCAATATTCTTTATTTCTTTGGAGTGGACTGAAAGTAGGGGCTGACAAATGGTTTGTTTCCAATATATAATGTCAAAAATTACTGGGCGTAATGAAAATGAGTAAAGCCATGAACGTGTAAACTTGGATATTTTCTATCTTATAGCATAGGTGGTCTGTAATGTACTTAACCCCTCAAAAAATTACTGTAAAAGTTAACCCCTTTTAGAAGATCTGTGTAGTTTTGGGTGAGATACTCGACTCATCAAATATTTGGACTGAAGGTGGGATGGATTAAAAAAAAAAAAAAAAGAAGACTGGTTTACTGAAGACAGAAATGCCAGAGAAATGAAATGTGGCTTGAGAAGGATCTCCTGCAGCTGCAGTGTGTTTTAGGAAAGGACCAGTAATACTGTACTGGATGATATAGTTTTGATGTCATGGGAACAAAATATTATTCCGAACATTGCTGCCATTAACAATTTAGATATTGTTTTACATACCTGAAAACGTGAGCGTTTAGTTGTTCTGTAGCACAGCAGTAATACAGTATCAAGGTGCAATATCTGTATAAACATTATTCAAGCCTGAAGTACTTCAATTTAAATGCAGATTAGTTCATCTGAGGTCTTCAAATTATTGTTCTCTGCATGTCTGGGTTTATTGACCGCTGTAATACGTCCATTTCTGCATTCTGTCCCAGGACGTCTGACTCGAAAGGGTGTTAAGAGAAAGCGATGTTAATATATCCCCGTTTAGGGGATAATTTAGCAAAAGCAGAAACTGTTTACCACGAGTACTTAGACCTGACATGTCACTTGAAGTAACATTTACGAGAGTTTTGCATAGAAATCTGAGATTTAAAAAAAAAAAAAAATTATTTGGGAGCATGAAATTATTTTTATTTGATATTTAACATTTCATCTCCATTATAAATTTTTAAAAAAAAAAAACGACTCCTCAGACCTCTCTGTGGTCTCAGCTGTCAGCAATGCTGTCAGGTGAGGTTGTATTTCAGGGGCCAGTTTGTGGCAGACACTAAATTGTTGGCGGTGAATTAAACACGGACACTGAGCCTCCCCTCTCACAGCTGCACACATCTGGGCAGGAATACACATGGCAGACATGGCTGTGTGGAGTCAGACAATCCCTGTCAAACAGTGGTTGCACTGTGGTCTCCATTTTCTTTCACGGTACACGGAGCGACACACCAACATCCTGACCACCACGTCAAACCAAAGCCCCCCACGAGAGTGCAGTGAAGTCAGTTTAAGCGTGAACTGTGACATGAATGGACACAGTTTGGTAGTATATCAGTTATCATCTGTGTGTTTTCAATGGTATTTTAGTTTTATACTGATGACTATTCAATTTTGTCTTATAAATTTGATATTTTTTGTAAATTTTTGATTTTTCTTCTCAGAAAATTTACAATTTTAATCTAGGAAATTCTATGTTTTTTTCCCCGCAACATTACCCCTCCAGCTCCATAATTTTGGAACAAACAGGATGGGAGATGTAGAATCATAGCTGATGTAAATTATTGTCGATTTGCTTACTTTGACAGTTATTCATCCTGCATAATTACACTTTTATTAAAAAAAAAAATCAACACGTGTCGATCTCCTGAATGTTCGTTGATCTAAACCATGAATACTCAAACATTTCCCAAAGAGATCGGAGGCTGCGTGATCAGCGGTGAATCAAAAGACACATTCATTAGCAGGCGGTGAAAAGCTGAACCGATAGTTTGTCAGTGGTGGCTGAGTTTGTTGAGGAGCCAAGTATGTGAGAGGTCTGGGTGGGCCGGGTAAGTGAGACATTAACCTCTCCTTGACCCCATAAGAGGAGGATTTGGACTTTAGGTGAGGAATCTATGTGAACGGTGAGATATCTTTCTCTTTTTACTCACTTTTTCTTTAAATATACAGGGCGCCGCTCTCACCCACCAACAGTGTGTGTGTGTGTGTGTGTGTTGGCTGGGATCATGGAGACACGATGGGCTGAAAGAGGTGTAAACGGAAGTTGAAGCTCGCTCACTGTTTCCAGCATTTGCTCTGCTACTCTGCATCTTTAAATGATGTCATCATTGTCATAAAGGCCATTCAAAAACAAGGCAGTGTAAACTCCAGGATGTCGAGCTCTCTGTGAATTCCTTTTTAGTCTTTACCACTCCTGATGAATGTTTCTTATTCGTTTCAGTCTGTGGAAATATTTGCCAAAGGGCTTGTAAAAACTGGACTAGACTGCTTCCTGTTCATGTCATTGCATGTACAGTTTAAGTTTTGTAGTGTTCTTTCACAGTGGTGCAGTAATTTGGATGATTTATTATACTGCTTATTTAGCTTATATTTAAATTAAGCAACTTTTCCATTTTCTGCTAAGATTAAGAATAAAGTAGAGGTCATAAAGGCTATCGGTGGTGAAAAAGAGAGATTTAATGCTCAATTTCTAATGAGCTCCATGTCTATTTAGTTTCTCAAATTGATATATTGATCTTATTTACTACTGTAAATAGTGATGTATCCCATAAACCCCATACTTTCTTGTGAAAAACTCATCAAAATCCTTCTTGTCTCCCTCCTCTAATCGTATTCTCATTGTGCCCCACCGGTTTGAAACATAAGAACATGCTAGAAATGTTAGAAACTTGATTTATAGTCTGTACGTGCATTTTAAACCATAAAAGTGATCACAAATCAACACAAAGCAACTCTGTTTGCCTATAATCCAGCCTGTAGGAGACACCTTCCATTGTTCATCAGTCAATGTCCAATTTAGACTCCCTCTTTTTGCTTCTGTCTCTCCCTTAAGTGTTAATGTACTTTAAGTGGCCAATTATTCAGTCAGTCTAAGTACACCTCGAGTGTGTCTCCCATCAAGCGGGGGAGGATCTGGGGAGCAGAAACCTCGATAAGCAGAGGAGGTGAGAGGAGGGGCACCTCCTGACCGGAGTGTATATGAGACCCTCATAATTCGGGTAAGTTGCCCACTCCAGCACATCTGCTCCAGCTTCCTTATTTTCCCGCAGGGGCTAAAAACATTTTGCCGCTGCTTCTCTCAGGTCCACGATGGCAGGACAACTACTACTTCAGAGTGCAGTGATTCTTTGGCTGGTGGAGACGGCACACACGGGGGGTGAGTGTCTTTTTACGTTCACGTTCGTCAGATTTAGTTTCTAAATGAACTAGATACGTGAACTGCCTTCAGAACTGAAGTCATTGATCAGTCGTATCAATTCAAGGTACAGTAACTGCCTTGTGTTTGCTGGGTGATGAAGTCAGGGGGAAATTATACCTTATAGTCACAGTTATTGGAAAACTTTCAGCTGTGTAGTTTATTGCTTCAGCTTGAAGTGCGTTTCCTTTATGTTTAGTGGAGTCAGTTATGTGTCGGTGGTCTATTGTAGAGGGAAGGTAAAACATGGCTTGAATTGTGAGCTGACATGCAGCTAAGGAGGATGATGATGATGCTGTTGGCTCTGAGGAGCTGCTTTATGTATCGACATCAGACATGATTTAAGGTCTCACAGTCAGACCAGTTGAGCAACACATTATTTCTTCTTTTCCTCTGCTGCTGCACTTGACGCAAACCTTACCAATATCCTAAAAGAGGATTATATCAGAAAATAAACCAAATAATCGGAATATTTATTCCTCACATTTAGCTTTAATTGAATTATTTCCTTCTAACAACTAGAATCTGTTGTTAATGCCATGACATAGCGAGAAATCTTAAATTCAACAGCAAATTGCAGCATTTAAATCAATCGTGCACTTGTCAATTATTGAACCATGCATTGTTTCAATATACCTGTACTAGACCCCTTCTTTAATGGTGGTGATTTTGCTCGAAGAAATACTTGTTTTTTTTGTCTCGGCTTCTGTATTTCTTTTTGATCATCACTTAAAAAAAAGGATGGCTGTTAGATATTATTGAGATCTAGTGACCACACTCACATGGCAATTGTTGAACTGTTGGGTTTCTCTAATGTTTTCAGGGTCAAGTGCCTTGAAATAACTTTTGTGATTTAGGGCAATATAAGTCAAATTTAATTGAACAGATTAAAAAAAAAGTCACCATCTACTCCTATAACGGACCTTAATTACGGATAAATTTAAGATACAGTTAAATTATTTAAACAGAAATCACTTAAAGCAATTATTGAAGTTCTTCCTGATTAGATAAAAAAAAAAAAAATATTTTATATTATTATCCATTGTTAGTTTCATTCATCTCAACCAAACCAGCTGTCACTCTTCTGCAGTGAAACACTACGGTCCTCCGAGTGTCCTGATGACATGAAGGAGAAACGAGACAAATATCTTTCAGGTGGTCGGGTTTGTCTGTCAAATTTCAAACAATCATGCTAAACTGAAATGTTAGTGACACGAGCTTACATGTGGTCGGACCTCGACCAAGTATCCTTGACACTGATGATGCGAAGGAGCTATATGCACCCTTTTCTCTTCACCAGCGGTCTCAGTTTGTGACATCAAAGGCAGCTCGGCTTCAGTGGCAGCAGCGGTCTAAATTTAACACCCCTCTGTGAGAAGGGAAGAGAATGGTTTTACTGCTTTTACACAGTCACTCCATTGACTTCTGTAAAGTCTTCACTAGTGCAGTGAACAAAATTGTAAGAGAACAAGGTTAATGTAAAGCATTTCCAGACTTCTGGAATGAAGTCACAGTATTTCTTGTCTATTTAGGGAATCTATGCCATTTTTTTTAGGCTGCGAACAAAGACTTAACATTTTAATATTAATAAGTTACTACTTTCAATTTGAATTAACTATGGACGAATGAAAGACTGTTCCAAGTTTAAATTGGTCACAGACAGAAGAAAACTTATGGAACAGTTCATATCACCATGCTTATGTGTCCAACATATCACTGATGAATAAATTGCTGTGACAATTTAAAAAGGCTGAACTTTACAGTTTGTTGTTTCATTGATGCCCATCAGTCTAAATCTGAGCAGTAACTGATGCGACATGTCACTAAGACAAATGTTTTATTTATTTTTGATTAGAAAGTTGTAACCTGATAGAAATTTTACACTGCGTGTGTTGTGTTAAAGGTTACGGTGCTGCATCTGGAGTATCCAATGGACAAGGGCCACAGCCAAACGGTGAATCCTCACATTCTGTGCACTTTCTGTAATTTGTGGATTTGCTCCACCGAAGCTTGTTTTCACAGTTGTTATGTTTTTGTTTTTGTTTTTCTAGGGAGGAAACCTCAGAATCGTGTAGGTGTAGGATCACTGCTGATGCCGTCAAAAGGTAAATTATGAGCCAGCTTCGCAATTCAACTGCTCAAGAATTGGAGACTCATTACTTTTACTCTTTTGTAAGGTGTGGGTCAGGCATTTCGGCCGCAAAATGGATATGGTGGATATCCTACAAAAGGAGTAGGTCAGTGATTACACAATGTGAACATTGAATAAGTCTGAACTGATTTCAGAGTGTAATTTTAATAATGTTTCACTCAGGTTACAGACCAGCAGCTGGTGTTTCAGGTGGAAATGGAGCCAAATCTAACGGTAAGTTTTTCTTTCCAAATTGTGAAGATTTAGCAAAATCTCAATGGATGCAACATTTGTATATGTGACCACATGTATACTATTTTTCAGGCTATGGTGCAGCTGCTGGTATGAACAAAGGAGTAGGGACAAAAGGTAAGTTCACCATGTCACTCTTTAAAATTAGGTTAAAAGTGTAATAATATACTGATTTAAAAAAAAAAAAAACTGTTTTACTTCTTGTATTTTAAGGCTACGGAGCAGCAGCTGGTGTGACAAATGGACATGGTGGCGAACCACGGGGTAGGTATTCTAATGTGGACTCAGCTAAGCTTGAAAAAAACACATTTTGAGGTGACTGGAATTGTTGCAATGAAAGTTTGATTGTGCTGATCAGCTTTCAAATGAAATTCTCAAATCAGAATATCAGAATCACTGCTTTCCATTGACTTTGATTTCCGCTTGCCACGTGTTTCTAATGAAGGAAATCCAGCAGTTTTACCCAACGGAAACGGAGCTAAATCGAATGGTAGATAAATACATTTTTACAGTCTTTATCTTTATGTTAGAGATCATTCTTTGTGATTCTATTGATAAATTCCTATAATTATTCTGTAATCTTTGTTTCAGGATATAATGTTAAAGCTGACCCAACCAATGGACAACAAATTAAAGGTGCTGTTATACATATCTTAGCACTGAGGATGTTCACACACTGAACAACTACATGGTTCAGTTTAAAAAGCTCCCTCTTGTTGCAGGATACGGTGCTCAGGCTGGCGGATACGGTGGGCAAGGAACGAAAGGCAACGGTATTTGAGATGTGATGATGTGCTAGATTTAGGGTTGAGTTCAATGTACAGAGCACTTTATTAGGAACACATGCGCAATTTAAATCAAACCAATACAAGAGCTCTGCTATTAATCGTACTTTAATGAAGCTTATCCAGTTTTTTGTTTATATTGTCAGAAAGGTCATAATTATACTTTATGTTTATTGTTGAGGATTTAGCAGGTGGTGTATTTGAGTTCTTAATATTTTTCTACCTCATTAACCAGCAAAATAGCAAAAAAAAATTAATCTGAACTATTAGCACAGGTGTTCCTAATAAAGTGCATTGTGAGTGTATGTGTTAGAGTTTTAAAAAGAAAATATAGATGATGCTATTTAAACCATTTTGGATTCAATTCATTTTCTTGCAAAAAAAGTTTAGAAGTATGGTGCATTCACTGAAGCTATTTGGCTACTGTAATTGTTGGGGTCATAAGAATATTGGAAAAACTGTTGTTGTATGTGTTTGCAGGTAACGGTGCTGCAGCTGCTGCAAATAATGGACTTGGAACAAAAGGCAATGGTAGGGTATTACTCAAAGCATGTTTCCAATATATGTTTATTAATTGGATACTCTTAAAATAATCTGGTTGCATATGATGAAAGCACAAAAAAGTTTTCAACTGGTTTAGAGTCAGAGTTGAAGAAAAAAAAAGAATTTGACCCTATTCAGGTTATATGTAAATGATGGATTGATGGAGTTCCTAAAATCCTCGTATGTATTTTCCAGGTTATGGTGCTAGATCTGGTGTACCTAATGGAAATGGCGCTAAAACCAATGGTAATGTCTGAAAAAATAAATAAAGCATTAATTGAGAAATAAATGTTCATTTGGCCAAATTTTGTCATATAATAATCTTTAGCTTTAGACCAAGGAGCAGCTGCTGGCCCATCCAGTGGTAATGGAGCAAGACCAAATGTTTAGAGATGGAGAGAGGTCATGGGAATGGGCTCTACGATAAAATACGTTGACTTTTTAAAACAATTTTTTTTTTTTGTGTCTGTTTGTTTTGTATCTTAAGTATGGCTCTGTGTTTAACAGGCCAAGGGGGAGCTGGCAGTAAACCCATGAAGGGATATGGCCGACCACCTTTTGGGGCAGGTAAATTATCTTCTGTTTGTTTTCCAGGAAATCAAAACTCTCACCTTGATACAACATTCATGTATCTATACCTCTTTGATTTTAAGGACAAGGTGTGGGGATGGGACCCTCCAGAGGTCTGGGAGTACCTCAGCTTTCCAGGAACCAAGAAAAGGGTGAGTGAAGGCCACTTCTCAGTGCTGAAGCCACCACCTGATACATCAGTAATAATGTCTTTATTTGTTCTTCCAGCATACGGCAGTAATGGTTTTAATGGTTACGGAGCTCAGCCTATGGGAGGTGAGTCATACAGGAGACTTATCACTTACTGCATCCCATGAAAAATGAAACATAAACCCTGTTTGTTAATGTATGGCTGAACTGTGTTTAAAGGCTCCAACGGTGGTTATGGCAGTGCTGGTTTGGGTTTGAGACCTCGGTTTGGAAACGGGGGAATGAAGGGACCTATGCAGGGTAAAACAATTCTTATTGCCCAGTGAAACTCCTGTACCTCACTGATTTTATTATTTTCATGTCCCTAGATGTACTGCTAAGCACAAGTCCCTGAACTCATGTTGTCATTTTAAAATTTTAGGCTACGGTGCCGCAGCTGGTGTGCCCAGCAGACAAGGTCCAAAACCTAATGGTAAGCATGAGATATAATAGTATAATTAATATAGTCTATATATACTGTTACTATATATATATAATATGTATAATAATGATATTCCACATACAGTAATATATATATATAACAGGTTTAAAAATAATATAAAATCACCTGCTGTAAAATATAAAGGTTATGCTGGAGCCAGAGTACCTAATGGAAATGGAGCCATGCCAAATGGTGGGTCAACATTCAATAAATTAATTATTAATATTACAATTAGAGTGTAAAATTAATATAAACGTTCCTGTTTGTGAATCTGTTAAGGTTATGGATACCCAAATGATGCTGCTAACAGGCCTGCAAAACCAGGTAATTCTAGAGCCACAATTAAATACTCGTAATTATTTTTGTATCTAAGTATGGTTTTATTTTTCTAACACAAGAATCTTAAACAGATGAATTATTTATCATTATTTAAAAAACAAAAAAAACAATGGTCGTTTGTTTACTATAACTGTCATTACATAATTAGAAGCAGTGGTGAAGAAGCTCATGGTCAAACAATTTTCATTTGTTCATATTATTGAATCTGTGGATCTTTTTGTGTGAAGCACAGCTGACAACGTTAGAAAAGCTCTGATGTCTTCTTTTTTTTTTTTTTTTTAAAGCATTTGGTAATATTCCAAATGGGTATGGCCCCAAACCCAACAGTAAGACTGTCATTTCCTTTTCAAATCTACTTATGATTCAAGACACACCTTTTTTCATTTTTCATCTGAATCAAATTAAACACAATTTTCTTTTATGAATGGTTTACAGGTTATGGAGGCCCCAGAGGAGGTGCAGGGAGACCCCAACTCGGTAATACTTCTGTTGTAAACACAAAATGTAAGTAAAGTTTGGAGCTGTCTGTAAAAATTTATATGATCCCAAGGTTATGGAAATGGAGCTGTTCCCAATGGATATGGAAACAAACCCAATGGTAACTGATCATATTTTGTATTACGTTTTTTTGTTTCTTGGTACTGTGAGGGTATATTTATGTAACATTATGTTTGACCAAGGTTATGGAAATGGAGCTGTTCCCAATGGATATGGAAACAAACCCAATGGTAACTGATCATATTTTGTATTACGTTTTTTGGTTTCTTGGTACTGTGAGGGTATATTTATGTAACATTATGTTTGACCAAGGTTATGGAAATGGAGCTGTTCCCAATGGATATGGAAACAAACCCAATGGTAACTGATCATATTTTGTATTATGGGTTTTTGTTTCTTGGTTTACTGTGAGGGTGTATTTATGTAACATTATGTTTGACTAAGGTTATGGAAATGGAGCTGTTCCCAATGGATATGGAAACAAACCCAATGGTAACTGATCATATTTTCTATTATGTTTTTTGTTTCTTGGTTTACTGTGAGGGTATATTTATGTAACATTATGTTTGACCAAGGGAGATGTATACATAAAAAGGAAATGTATATTGTGCTGTGAATTGTATTTCCATTTTTATTTTTAATTTGTTTTTCTCACAAGGTCATGGAATCAGAAATGGTCCTACACTGGGTGGATATGGAGGTAAACCTAATGGTAAGTGTCAGCTGACAGATTTTTTTTTTTAAATTGAAGATGATGATGAGCTCTGAATTTAATTTGTTAAAGTCAATCTTCTGAAACAGTGTCATTGTATTTACGTTGTGTAATTTATTTAAAACATTATTTGTAGGATATGGAGGACCAAACAGAGGCTCAAAACCTCTACAAGCTACCAAAGGAGTTGGAGCGGTGTCACCTGGTGAGGGAGTGAAAACTCTCGATATTGGTAAGATTTCTGCATAATTTGTATAAATATGTATGTATTTATGTATAATGTTAAAACTGAACCAACCTGAGCTGTCATCTCATTAGTGGCATTCAGGAAGAGACGGTAATAATGATGTTATCAGCAAGCACATAAAACCAAATATGTATGTTAAGCATCCTTTTGTTTGTTTGGGATGTATAAGTTTGCTTATGAAAATGTTGTGCTTCACAGGTTATAATGGTCCTGCTGGTATACCTAATGGACAGTGGGCTAAAGTTGCTAATGCTTGTAAAGCCCTCTTTATATGGATGTTTTTTGTCAGCTTTATGTCATAACATTATTGTCATTACATAACACTGCAACACTGGATCTGACAACTTTCTGCAGATATATGTGTGATGTGTATAAGTGAATTTTTTTTCATGTTTTCAGTTTCACTGTAGAGTTGTTTGTATCGTTCAGTCTTTGCTCTTAAAGGTTTCCCATTAAAGAACGATTTGGTTTTCACCCACATATCTCTGTTTGGTTGTCAGGTTACGGCACGACGCCAAATGGAAAAGGTCTAGCTGTAAAGGGTGCAGGTGAATCCAATGGACAGGGCCTAAAAGGGGGAGTTCTCTCTCTTGAGCAGCCGAGTGCGGCAACAGAAGAGGGTGTTGCACCTCAACAAGCAATAACTGAGGGTGCAGTGCCTGTTGCCCTTGAGCAGACGAGTGGTCTCTTGACACAAGGGAAATACCAGAAGCTGCCTGCACCTGTGCCTCAAGGAAAAAGCTACAAACAGACACTGCTGATCCCTCAGGCCACACCAGGACCAGTCCCAGCACTTCCTGAAGCCAGAGACCTAAAGCCCGCACCTGAACCTGGACCCGTGGGTCCAACGGGCAAGGGTCAGAAAGCAGCCACATCTGGACCTGGATCAGTGGGTCCCCAGAGTATCCCGGCACCAGAACCAGCATCAGTCTTCCCTCAAGGCAAGTACCCTGAACCTGAAACTGTACCAGATAAAACTCCACAGTTAGTCTCCTCATTGGCTTGGCTCGTTGGGTCATCCCTTTAGGTAGATGTAATGGTATTTAAAAAGAAAGCCATGAATATATTGTGCCTGTCCTTTATGGTATTTAAACCTGACAGGAAAAGTTGGTCACAAAAGTCATTCTTTCTAACTTTGTGCACGCATTTAGGGAAACACATTCTCAGTTACCATTGTGACTAATTGTGCAAGAAGAAAAGATCCACTCTGGTTACAATACTTTGCTGCTTACAACTCAATTTCTCCCCCTCTCACTTGTTTAATGTGCTGTTATAAGTTGAAGTTTTTACTGTCTTAAATGAAAATACTGTAATGCATTTCATTTTTTTTTACTGTTTGTTTCACACAGACAAGGAAAGTTAGGGGAAAAGAATAAATAATAGGATTATATTGCAGGGACAGTAGCGATATAAAATGTTTGTTATATGTATGTTCGACATGCAGAGGGAGGACAACATTTACAGTGATGTAAAAACACTCTATTTCTGCTGTGGAATTTTCCATTACACTGTTACCACTGTGTGAGTGCTGTGCAATGACACAGATTAGATATACAAGAAAAAGCTTGTACATCTGAAAGTTGTGTTGTGGCTAAGATAAGTGCACAGTCAATAAGTAGCCTCTCAAAGTTTGCATAAGTGCCGGTTTGTTTTCTAATATTTTGCTTTGGATTTGGACTTTGTAGTTTGACTTTGTACTTGACTAATATATTGCCTCTTGAAGGTTTTTAAAGTAGTTTTTCAGTAGCTTTTTTGCTGAAAGTCAAATAAGATGATTGATAGGCTACTGCTCGCAAATCTGTCTTTTAAAAATGAAACTAGCCAACTGTTCACTTAGCTTAGCATGAAGACATGGAAACAAAAGCTCAGAAAAAGCACATCTAATAGACTTCTAATAGGCTGCTTTTCATAGAATAAATAAGGTGGATACAATGGGTTCATGAGCTTTAGAAATGTTGATAGGCGTTTTTTGTTACCTTTGGACAGCTGTTTCTCCACTGTTTCTGGCTTTTATGCTAAAATAAGATAACCGGCTGCTGCCCCCAGATTACAGACTTCACATACAGCTATGAGAGTAAATAGACATATTACACAAGTCAAACTGTTGTCAAAATTTTAGGATATACATGACATCAGAATTTAACCAATTTACAATATGACACTAGACTGAAGGTGAGAAATATCTCTTTGTTTTATGGTCCTGTTTATACGTTTTGTGTTTTATCCTTATAAGTTTCCATCTGGTGCATTCAGTGCATGGGTTGTGTGATAACTTTAACCCACTGAATCCAGATAATTGCTGATAAATGATGCAGCAAGTGTAAAAACACTTAAACGAGGGATAGTTGTTGGATCATTTCCAACCAGGCGCTGACCTTTTAGTCTCTTCCTTTCAGAGAATGGAGGAGCTTTGATTTCCAACGGACAGGGAGCTAAAGCAGCCAAACCCGGTAAATGTTTGTCTCCTTTCTTTGAACAATAAACAGAGGGGAAATCCTGCTTTAGTCTACGAAGGTACCAGAAAGTCACGTCAACCTGTGAATGATCCTTTAGCTTTCCACTTAGCGCCATCTTCAGCCCTCCGTTTTAATTTATACTTTGGTTTACACACACAAAACTAATCCATTGCCATCATTTGTGTTTTGTAAAAATAACCATTTGTTAGCATGAACAAAAAAGCCAGAATAGGGACATCAAAAGAGTCCAAATCAGGGGAGTACTGCTGCTTTTCCAAATGCAGCCAAGTTAGAGTAACATTACGATAACACAAAGTCTGCTTGTATGTATTTGTGTGTTTGTTGTACTTTGAATTCTCGAGTGTGCTTGTAATCCATGTTTAAATATTGATGTTTTAGAGTGTGGACCATCCGGACTAAATGGACAATGGATGAAAATACCAAGACCTGGTAAACAGAGTTCATTGTTAATTGGAATGTAAATCCAGGACTGGTGATGTGCTCCAAAATTATTACTGTAAATCCATTGGTCAAATTTTTCTTGCATACTAAACCATTTCCATTTTAGTGCATGCAATATATCCTAAAAAGATAGATTAAGTAATGTATTCATCCCAAAGGTAAATTGTCGTGTTGTAACAGACACTTCACACACATTAATAATAAAAATGGATAGTTTTTCAAGGTTTCAGTGAAATATTATGAAGCAAAATTTTACATTAAAAAAATATTGAAAACTAATTCTAATGGAACCGTTTTTTGTTATCATTTCAGGTTATAATGCAGGTGCAGGTGCTGGCACAAACACAAAAGGTACGTGTACGCTAATGACTCAATTCAAGGGATAACATGGGATTTTGCATAGATAAAACAATACGTATTGTTTCTATTTATTTATCTATGATGCTATAATTTGTTTTGAGGTTATGGAGCAGGAGCTGGGGCTCAAAATGGATACGGTGCTAAACCCAAAGGTAAATCTGTTTTTATTCTTTGTTCTCAATATTCTGGATGCGTGAAATCCTCCCAGTGAAGGAATTCACTGATGAATACTGAAACCTGCTGCTGGTTTAATCATCATATAAATGAAAGAATTACTGTTGACCTGGTGATACTGTATTATTGATTAGGAAACGGTGCCAGTGCAGGGGGATATTCAAATGGAGGAGGAGCTAAAGCAAACAAACCAGGTAAAGAGCCTGCTAAATAAGGAATATGCTCGTTTTAGATGGAATTTATTGACTTCAAAAACACTTCTTGGTACTGCCACACGTTTAAGGACTCAATTTTCATCTGTTGTTTGAGTGTCATCGAAGTAAAATCGTACTCTAATTCAGTAATCACCCATTCAAATAATCATGTATTTTCTTTTTCATTTTTACTGCCTTGTGCCTTGTTTGTTTTTTCAGTGAATACATGTGAAGTCTTTATAAATATGAATGAAGATTTGTTTAATCCAAAGGTCCCAGAGCAGGAGGATACACCTTCCCTGGACTCAGTAATGGATACAGAGCAGGTAATATTTGCTCTCAGTGTAAAATGACATGAAGAATGTTTGGATATTTTCGTGGTTCTTTTTTTTTTACTTCCAATGAAATTTAGATGTGATTCTTACATTAAATGTATGTGTGCAGGCTTGGGGTATCCTTATGCAGGCAAAATGCAGCAACCAGGTAAATTATTTTATGTTCTCAACTAAAACTAATTCAGTCTGATAAGGCATGGGAAAATTATCATTTGAAGAGTGGAATTAATTTGCTTGTGTTCACTCAGGTTATGGACAAGGAGCCTACCTTGGAGCTGGACATGGAAATGGAAATTCTTATGGAGGTGCTTTTTCAAACAGAAAAGCTTTAAAAATGTCCTTTTAATTCAATTTATAAACTTGTGATTAGTTCGGCCTACTGTATCTTAAAATAAAAAATCCTTAAAAAAAAACCTGTCTTCAGGATTTTACTGATATTCTGCCATTTTTGTCAGGAAATGCGGATCCAAGTCAAGTAGCCAAGTCTAAACCAGGTAGTGCTGATTGTTTACTGAATTCATAAATGGATTTAACACAAGTCAATAACTTAGTTGATGCTTTATCCCAATTGTTGTTGCTACTAGCTCTGAGCACTGAGCCAGCTTATCATTTTTCACAGGTTATGGAAATGGCTATGGTGCTGGTGTACAACCCAACTATGAGAGTAAGGGCATTACCGGAAATTTTGATCGGAAGATTTGTTTGCATTTTGTCTTAATTACCGCAAAAGTCTACCTTTCTGTTTTTGCCAGGTCTCGGCCAAGGTGTGCCCACTGCTGATGGCAAATCAGGTACAAATGAGGATACAGTTAAAGCTAAATAAAACAAAAAGGTGAAGTCAGATCAACACGACATGGGTAGTGAAACAGTGAAAATAATCCTTCGATGCTGATTCTACAGGTGGCGCCAAACAGACCCCTTACAATGGTGCCCCTGTGGTTCCTGCTGGACTAGATGGTAAGATCATACGGAAATCTGATTTAAGCATGTGTAAATTGCAGGATTGTGATAGTGGGCAAAATAATCTACATCGTAATTCACAGTGAAATAACAGAAAACTCCTTCTGGTAAAACTTTGAGTTTGACTGATGAAATGCTACTGATTTCATTGAGTGTGCCATTTGTGCAAAGAGCTTTCTAACTTGTAACAGTTGTTTTCATTCCTCAGACTAAGCTTTTATGTTATGTTTTGGGTTTGCTTGCTCTTAAGTCATCTCCCTGTTTTCATCAGTGAAGGTGTAAAAGTGAACAAATATGATGTACACATTTCTTCTGTGCATTCATGTAGGAATGAGTCAGTTTGAGCCTCAGGCTCAATTTGGCGACATGTATGGAGGTATGTATCAGTTTAGACATTCAGATCTTTATTATTAAGATAAAACTTAATAAGAAATGGCAGTCACTTTTTGAAGAACCATTTTTATGAAGTCACCTCAAAAATTAATAGCACCCTGAATAGCATTAAATGCAGAACACTAGAACTTCTTCCATTGTTACAGGAATGGGTGGCTTTCCTTTTGGTGGCCAGACACTTGGAATGGGTGCAGAGAAATCAAACAGCAAGTATGGTGAGTC
This sequence comes from Brachyistius frenatus, assembly GCF_029030835.1. Lineage (NCBI taxonomy): Eukaryota > Metazoa > Chordata > Actinopteri > Embiotocidae > Brachyistius > Brachyistius frenatus. The sequence goes on along the minus strand of NW_027210610.1, from coordinate 3,914,110 downwards.
GCTTGGAAAGCAAAAGCCAAAAATATAGCTTAAATTATTCTGCTGCTTCTTGAAGCACAGAACTCTCATGAATCTTAAACTCCCAAAAGTAAGTTAATTTCTCATTATTGAAGTTCTATCCATCCTTACACTCCACTCACAGGCATCGGTGGGTTGCAGTTTGGTGGACAACCCGCCAGTACAGGAATTAATGGCGCAGGGAATTATGGTAAGTCTGTTATTGTTGCGTGATTTGGCTCGATTTGTGTGTTTAATGCGTAGTCAAAGTATCACTCTTGCTTACACCCATATTTTGTCTGCTTCCTAACTGTAAGGTTATGGAGGTAGCCCGTATGGGCCTGCAGGTGATGGTAAATCATCTGGAAAATATGGTGAGAACATAAATGTACTGCACAGATTAATGCACCACAGTGTAGTTCGAACCCTGCTTTAGATGACATTATTTTAACATACCTGCAGGTGGTCTTGGTGCCGGTATGGGAAGGGATCCTGCGCCTGTAAGATACGGTCAGTTTGATGACAAAAAAAAGGGTTTTTGTGTCGCCAACACTTTTGTCTTTCTAGAAAAGCAGCAGGCGCTGATGGAGTTATGAAAACAGATTCAGAATCTACAATTGACAGTGAGAAAGTAAGATGTCGTGGTCACTTTATACTATTCCGTCTCCATCTGTCCTCAGGATACGGTGGGTTCCCCGACGCTGGGCAGCTTCTTGGTCTGGGCAGGAATGGAAATACACCTGGCAAATATGGTGAGCAACAAGCTCAGCTGATTTGGTTACACTTAAAATCTCAGTTGTGATCCAGTTCCCCACTAAGCTCTCATTGTTCCTGTTCTTACTCTGTTCCTCCTCTTCCTCCGTAGGTTATGGAAGAATGCCTTATGAAGTTCAACCAGCTGCACTGAGCCCCGAAGCAAAATCCACTGGCCAATATGGTAAAAACCTTGAAGGGTTAATAAAAGCATAAAAGTTGGTTTAGTGAAATTGGATTATTAGATAAGGCATAAGTCATCACAAAGATCCAGCTACAGTGATCTAACTTGGCTTTTGTAAGGACAATATATTTATTATTGAGTTTTACAGTTGCTGGCAGATGGATTTTGTTGACTGGATTGAGCCGCAACAAGAAATCAAAGAATGTTGAACCCTGCTTTTATAATTAGTCGACAAAAATACAAAAACATGGGTCGAACCATGAAACCACTGTGCAGCAGGACGCCCTCAAACCAGTGTACACAGCATGCATTTGTTTTTTTTATTTTTTCTATTGAATTTATTCACTTTGTTTTAGGTCTCACTGGGTCACCATATCAGCCTGAATCTCTTGGACTTGGAAATAATGGGAAATCAACAGGAAAATATGGTGAGACCGAGCGAACGTGATGGCTACCTTTTTATGTGTCGTGTTGTTATTTATTTGGTTTTACTTGTCATCTCTGTGCGGTTGCCCACTGCTAGGTGGAGGTGAGGTTCCCTATACTCAACAGAATCTTGGTTTTGGGAGTGAAGCAAAATCTTCTGGGAAATACGGTACAGAACATCATTACTTGTGTTTCGGTTTGAACGCATTTATCTGCTTTAACATGTTCATTGAATGGTTTAATATCAATCTCTCAACAGGTAACCAGGGAGCTTACCAGCCGCAGCCTCTTGAGTCTGCAGCTGAAGATATAACAGGTGGAGAACATGATATTCTGTCATTCTTGCAGCTCATTACCAGTCGAGTTGGAAATGTACCCATGAATTGTACATTTATCTCCTTTTTTGTCTACAGCTGATTTAAGTTATGAGCCACTGCCAGATTCAGCAGGAAAATCCTACGGTGCGTCGGAAAGAGAAGTTTCTTCCTGAGACATTCACAACACAAATAGACCCAAAACTTCTCCTGGTTATCTTATCTGATATTTGTTTCATCTTATCTGTTAGTGAAAGGAGAGGTGCCGACTGGGACACTTGCAGTTGAAGGTGAGGGGAAGTCCACTGACAGATATGGTAAGTATAATTTGTATTTCTGCATCTGCTGTGGCTCCACTGCATTCAGTTAAATGTTTTGCTTTTATTTGTCTTTCAGAAAATGTGGGCTACATAAACGGACAAGTGCAGCCAGAAGGTAATTCAAAAATCTAAATTGAACAAATAGTCGAAAGAAAATATTGGAAATCTAAGTAACTAAATCTACTACCCGTATCCATCCTCCGCACCCCTTCCCCACATTTCTGCTCTCCTCCCTAGTTGCTGCATTTCCTGCTGCTCCTACTACCAGCCCCACCCTGGCCCACCCATCTGCCCCCTCCTATTTCCCTGAGTTGTCCTTCACACCTGATGAGCCTGGAGTGGACGGTCAGGACCTGCCCGACGAAGTGGGCACAGACAGCTTCGATTCTTCACCCGCTACAGAAGCGCAGGGTGTGGCTGAGGTGCCTGAGCAGGCCGATGACCAGCTGCCCCGTCAGATCCACATTCAGCAGCAGCTCAAACTGCATTTTCATCCCCAAGGCAAGTCCTGGAGGGGTTGAAAGCGGTGCTCGATAGATCATCTAGGCTCCAATGAAGATGAGAGACTGAACTGTTAAGGAAGGTTGCATATCCCATTTAATGCTGCTCTGGTTTACCTGGCCGGGTGACAGATTGAACATTTAGGTGTCGGTAGTACTGTGTGGGGGAAATAAGAAGATTGTATCCAGAATAATATTTATAAGCTGGACTGAGGTGCTTTTCCAGTGTTTTTCCTTGAAATATATTTTGGTGTTGTTTACGTGTCAGCCTCACTACCTCAAGAACTAGCATAAGAAACTTATTTTCTAAACGATCTGAGTTTCTTAAAGCAATTGTTTTGGAGATGTCCTAATTCATTTTCTTACCCAGAAGAAGAATGATGCCACTCTCGTGTTACATGTCACATTAAATACAAAGCTGCCACCAGCAAGTGGTAGCTTAGCTTAGCATTAAGACTGGAAACAGGGGGAAACAGTTAGCCTCTCGCAGTGTAGCAAATTCCACTTATCAGTAACTCTAAAGTTCACAAAATTAAATTTTTGCATACAAATTTATTTTTGTTTCATAATATATTGTTTGTTTAAATCCATACAACAACCGAAGATGTAAATGTTCAGCTGTGGTTTCACAGAGCAGACTGGCTCTTTTCAACTTTCCGTGCTAAACTAACCGCGAACTGACTCCCGTTCATATTCAGCATATGGGAATGGTATCACTTTTCCTCTCTGGCCCTCATCAAATAAAGCCAAAGAAGCGTACATTAAGAATGTTATACTATTACTTTAAAGGGATATTTGATTAGACAACTTTAGTTTAACATGCTAACAGATGAGTGCGGACAGAAGCTGGATGTACTTTGTAATAATAAGTAATCAATTTAAATAATACAAAAACAATACGTCAAAACTTTTATATAACACTGCATTTTTTTTTTTTTTTCCCTTCAGGAACAAAGAATGGCAAATATGATTTGAATGGTTTTTTGGGGAATAGTGGCTATCAAGGTAAGAACAGAATCAGTCAAATGTTTTTCACTGTGCTTAATTTTCCTCTCTCACCTTTCTACTGTACTTTTTGTTTTCTCTCTAAAGGTTGACTCTGCTGATGACAGATATAATCCCTTTCTTTAAATGTTAAGTTTGATTGTTTCCCATTTGTATATTATTTTTTTATTTTATTCTATTCAGTCTGTCAGATAGTAGTGGTAGCCATATTTTTTTGTTTGTAAGTATATAGCATATATTACATTTCAACATTTCTGTATATTTTCACTTTTTTTTTGTCCTGCACTTACTGTCCACTGTATCCAAACAAGTTGTAGGTGGATGTAGTTTGTCTGCAGCATTTGGTCACTATTTTTATTAAAGCAGTCAGTTGTGTTGGGTAATAAGAATATTTTTACAAAAAATATGAATTCAGTCTAATTTATTTTCAATGGGAACATGTTTTTTTTTGTACAACTTGTAGCAATAATGTGTTTATTATTGTACAGTATTTGATTGAATAAAACCATCAAATAATCCTAACAGTGCAACATTTTTCTTTAAACATCTGTTTCAAACTATGTTACAGAATATAAAAATCGATTTATTATGTTAAAATTTACATGAGGAATTATCAATGCCAGTGAAGTCATGAAGAAAGCAAACTCCTTGTAAAGTGTTATAATCCCCCGATCATCCTGACTGCAGCAGAGTTGTAGACGAGCCCGGGTAATAGGAGCGTGCGTGCAGTCTACAACAAAAGAAATACTTCTGTATTATTATTCTGCATTATATGAATCATGAACTTGAGGTGCGAGTTAGTTATAAGCCGTGACAAGGAGCAGCTGCGGCTGTGCACATGTCAGTTTGTGAGGATTACCCCAGCTTAGGAATGAAAGCTGTCTGCCGATTGGTTCCACTGAAACCATGCCATGTGCCAGCTCAACAGGTAGCTTGCACGGAATTACACCTGTCCGATGATGGGTTTCATGGGCGAGAGTTTCCGGCTGGCTGTGGTCACGGCCGCGCCAGAAAGTTTGGATCTCTTTTAGGATGTAAATGGTGAGGAACTTGGACCATCATTTAAATGTAAGGGCGCTGGCTGCAGGAAGTCATGATGCTGCTTCACAAAGGACCACGGCTCTTGGACTTTACAAAGACCCCTCATCACCTTCAGTTCAACAAGTATGTCCTAACGGGTTACCGGCCAGTGTCCACGGCTCAGGAATGCCTCAGGAGCCTCTTCTACGTGCACAATGAGCTGGGGAACATTTACACCCATGGTAAGTCCAGAATGTAACCGCATACCTTTTGCTTTCAGCTGCTACTCTTTCTTTAGGAATCCACTCCAATAAGGGTCATTCTGGACTTAATGTTAAAATGAATTAACATTAGAATATATCCTCACACCAAAGCAAGTTTTTCACATCTTGTATCCTATTAGTCTTTATGGGGTTTGTACAAACAATATGGGTCACACATGTCAACTACTCTCACTTATGGCCAGTTTCAGGCGTACTTGACAAGGCTGTGTAATGAGGATCTAGGGTATTAGCTGTAATCTTCCCTGGGAATCACAGTCCTGGAAATATCCGATGGTTAACTAGGGCTTTAAAGGGACTGATACTTCTCTGTTGCCCATTTGTATCTTTAGCAAACCATCCTAAGGAGACACCGGGGGGGTTTGCGTAGATTTTGAGCAGTTGCAGAATCATAGTATGTTAATGAGGTTCTTTAAAATGACTACATGTAAGACTTAAGAATTAAAGTGTGACTTAACTTGTGCAAAATTAGATGGAAATTCTGTGGTGCATGAACTAAACACTGTCCAGCCTTGAACTTCCGATGCATCTTCGAGCTCCATTTTCTCCTTGACTATCCCACAAGTTCATTAAGGCTAACACTCTTACTGAGAGGAAGTGCAGGGTATTAGCAGTAGACTGATGCCTTGTTGTCGCTATGCGTGGAGCCAAACTACTGTTGTTCCTGATTTAAAAACAAACAGAGGAACCACTTTATGGCCATTTAATTCCTCATTTTGTTTTGCATCAGGGGATGTTTCATTGCAACTGTTGTGATTAGATACCAGGTCCAAAATATCACTAGAAACAAAGATGTTGTTAACCTGCAGCAGCAATATCCATGTACAAATCTCAATTTGTAACTATCGCCTCACAATCTAGCAGATTTGAAACAATTACCTTTCTTTCTTGACCAAATGTCTCTTCTTTCCCCATTTGACTCATCTTCCTTTTGTTACAGGTATTCCTTTCTTCCTTTTCTTGGTGCTGCTGCCATTTAGTATCCCTTGGATGGAGGTGGACAACGTCTGGATATGTGCAGTTCACTACCTGGCCTGCCTCTGCCCCACCGTAGGCTCAGTGGTCTATCATATTTTTATGAACCATGTGGGAGGAGAACACGTGTACGACTCCCTGCTCTCCCTGGACATGTTTGGGGTCTGTCTAGTTAACACCCTAGGTACGTTAAACTCATCAAGCTGCCCATCAGGTCTTTTGGGGGCACAGTTAGGTATTCCAGTGAAGAATGAGTGCACACTGATGTGAAAGTCAGTTTAAAAATAGAACAGTCACAACAGTGCTACATGTCCTGGATCCTACATTATCCATGATGCAACTAAACAACGTCCTTCACGAGACCTTTTGTCTCCTGTAAAATTAAATGTCATCGTTTCAAGTGTCTTTCAAATACTTTAAGTCTTGAGCCAGACTCAAGATGTTTAACATTCAAAAACTTTGACTACAGCCACAGAAGACATTATTCAAGGTCAAAAGGTTTATATTAAGTCTTTAAAGACTCGGGTCTCATCAAACAACAGTGGGAACCAGGTTCCAAGTCCTTATTTACACTCTGCATGGGCCCCTTCGCTCCAGACTGAAATATCTCAACAATATCAGATGGTTTGTTATGGACAAACATTAGTGTTCCTCAGAGGATGCCTCTTATCTAATGTTTTCAGTGAGTCTTAACTATGTGTCCCGGCAGTCAAAACAAGTTTTAAGCTTATTACTTTTCTAGCTGAAGTTCAAATATCCAGTCTGCGGAATTTTTTTTTTTGTATCCTAAAAATAACCCGAACAAAAACAGTGCCAATAACGCAAACTCCTTCCCTTTCCTCTCCAGGGGCACTCCCCATCATTTACATCACGCTTTTTTGCTACCCAACCGTGCAACGGGCTGCCCTGCTGGCCTACGTCCTCCTGTCAGCCTACGGGATCTACTCTGCCACCACGGCCCGCACAAATGTCCTGCGCCTGCGAGCTTTCGTCTGGCAGGCTTTGTTCCGCTTCAGCCTCTTCCTGTTCCGGGTTTATGGCAGCGGGGTGGGCAGCCCCAAGTCCCTGCGCCTCTTTGTCATCATGGACTCTCTGGCTGTCGTTGGAGGGCTGGTCAACATCATCCAGATCCCTGAGCGCTTCAGCCCGGGCCTGTTTGACAACTGGGGCAACAGCCACCAGATAATGCATGTCATGGTTATTTGCTCAATTATCTACCTCCACTGGGGCACATTGGAGGATTTAGCCTGGATCAAGACCTACCAGTGTCCAACTGAGTGATGCCAATGGGGCATCTAGTTCTCATACGCTCACGCTCGAGGCTTCTGATAGAAATGAGACGTAGGATTCAGTGAGGCGGGAGGAGTCAAATATGGAGCAAAGAAAGGAGGCTGTTTTAAAATGCACTTTAGTCCTACAGCTGCTGAAATTCTTTAAAAGGAAGTTTATAATTTCACTATTTGCCAGAGACGAATAAGAGGAACTTGCAGTGTTGTAGCTGTGGACCTCAAATACCAACACATCAAATCAAACATCCTGAGCATACTTGATTCATAGTTTGTTGATATGCAGTAGTTTTGGGTCACGTTACCCATAACAAAATAGTTTTTAAATCTAAAAATGAAATAACTGTCTGTAATAAATTATATATTTTTATATCTTGGTCTAACTTGTATTTAATTCATGCATGATGTACATGACGTGTCTGACAGAGTGAAAGAAGAGGAGTAGTTGAATGCTTCTGTTGTTTAATTGCAAGAAAGATAAGTTGTATATACACTTGGAAAAAGAAATCACTGATATTGCTAAATGTCACTCCAAGTTTGATCTGTTTTCATTTGGATTTGGCAACACGTTACATTTTCTTTCATCTTATGAATAGATCCCTTTCTGGCATTAACTTAAACTGCACCTTTCAAAGACGCTATCACCTTCAAAACAAAAGCATGGAAGAACCGAAAACTGCATCAAATTATGCGAAATTATGGCCACTTTAGGAAAAAGGGTGAGTTAAGTTAAGTTTTGAAAGGTGTTGAAGTTGCAGGCTTTGAATCCCACAACCATAAACCAGCAGCTTTATTGCTTTACAAGACACGGGATCAAAGCATTCTTGTGTTATCTGCAACAGTGGACGAGCTTCCTCTTCTTTTTACCCCCAGTAAGAGCTACTTGGTCCGTTTGGGTGGATCAGTCTTCATCTGAGCTGCTGTCGTCCTCGGCCTCCGATAGGTCGGCAATGGGAAACCGCAAAATCGCAGCTACTCCGCTCAGCTGAGTCAGTTCTGAGGAAAGAGTGGAGGATAAATCAATAGGTGACCGTACACAGGGAGTGTTGCAGGAGGAGTTTATGTCTGAGTGTACGGAGGCAGCCGGTGCAATTGTAGCCTGAGTGCTTGACTTCTTCAACTGAGAATGGTATCAATTAAAAAAAAAAAAAATCTGTCAAGTCATCACTTCATGTGCAGTGCTGAGTGTTATCAATTCAGTGTGCTGATGTGGCATCAGTAACGCAACTATACAGTTATGAAACATGTAGGGTGATGTACGTTGGCATTATTTTACTTAAGGAGATGCAACAAAACCCTCCAGAGAGCTCCACATGTTCATTTTTAATAGAGGGTCCCCATTTTGTTGGCGTTTTGTACACAGACACGGATGCATGTGTGCAGTACAGTATATCATTTCATTGAGGCGGCAGTAATGTGCTGAGTAGAGGAGCAATGCATCAATAAAGTCAGCAGAGAAGAAGACGACTAACTGGCAAACATGGACGTAAACAATGACGGCCTCAAAGCTTTTAATAGAATTGTTCGTGCAAGTGTTTCTGTGGTTGGAAAAAAAGGAAGTCAATCCAACACACAATGTGCTTTGGTGAGAAGCACTGAATGTAAACACAATAAAACTCAGTGAAGTATTTTTAACCACCTATAAACCACTTGGGGGGCAACAGAAACAAACCATGACAACAAAACTAACATAACAACTGTTGAGTGGCTGTGCAAACAGTTTCACAGTCAGCAAACACAGAGCAACGCTACCATTAGGAGTCCGATGTAAGTCCAGTATGCGCTCTGCTTTTAGCTCTGTTTTTGGTCTCTACCAACGCCTTTAAACTGTGTCCAGCTGCCATTTTGCGCTGGACAGGTAATGCGCGGTGAATTTTAGAGCTGCCTGCTACGATAGAAAAAAAAAGCACTTCAAAAGCTGCGAGACTGAACCGAAACAGCAACGGACAAAGACAAGAAAACAAGACAATTCATTGATTCATAATTTTGTAAAACAACTATTACTGGTGTGTTTTTATAAAATATAATTCGCTGAAATCAAAGTAGTTTATCACTTACGTTCGCCGGATACGTGGAGGCTTGAGAATATTCTGCATGAAAAAAAAAAAAAAAAAGAAAGAAGAGAAAACTCGTCAGCTGGATGTTCTGCACACGACAAACATGTCCTTCATAACGTCTCATCCTACGACACCCCGCATCTGCGCTCCGTAACAAACTAACAGATGCTTGGTCGTCCGTCCCTCTTAAACAAGCAACCCGTGCTTTAGATGCGAAGCCCATGATGAAGACTAACGACTAATTGAAATCCTAAAATGGAATCGTTCGTCGACTCGCGTGGCTTTTGCCTGATCTGCCGATCCTTGGCGCCCCGCGAACTTACCTGACATTTCCACCATTGTCCCTCACGTTGTCTACCAATCGAACATAACGACTCCTCGTGGCGACATCCTGATGCCTGGACGCACACGCAGACAAGACGGAGAGAATCCGCATTAAAACGGTGAACCGATTCGACCAAATCGGTTTGGCCGATGACTCTCGTTTGCGAGGATCTGAGACCAGAAAACGTATCTCTCTGTATTTACCTGAACAAGTTATCACTTATCAGCAAGGTGTCGACGGCGAGGGCGTCAGCAGCTTTCTCCACATGAGCCACTCTGCGAGGATGCAAAGACGCAAAAGGTCGTTGATGATCAGTGGGAGTAAAATGAGGCGTCTGAGGCGTCTGCGGCTGGTTTACTGTCCGGGTCCTTCGTCACTCACCCGTAGAAGGCTCTGTCGGGCTCGTGCTGGAGCATCTTGTAGAAGTCTTCCAGGGCTTTCACCTCCCCAGCTGCCTGAGAGTTATACATGAACACCAGTTTACACGATAATATATGGAGGCCCCCCCCGCCCCCTCCCCCAACTGGGGTCGAATAATATTTACGTGAAAATCCATGTGAAGGGATAAATATCCAGAGTGAAAGGATTCACAAACCCTGCACACCGATTAATAAACGGTGGGAGTGGATTGCTGAACCGTGAGCAAAAATGGGCAAACTGTCCTTGTGGCTTCCATAACTCAGCCTGCTGGCACTGGATGCAAACTGTGAGGAGGGTGTAATCTGTCAGCAGCTACCACAAAGTCCATGTTGACAATTTATCATTTAATATCTATCACATCTATCTGATTCTACATGTTGCACAGGTTCTGAACTTTTAACGGGGGATTTAAATTAAACCAAAAGAATTTGCCAATGAGTGTGTACGGTATATTTTCACATAAGTATTCTTCCTCACCACATGACCCTCCATTTTTAATTTTTTTTTTTTTTTTTTTTTAACTTAAAGCATTAGTTTATAGGATGATGTGAGAAATCACAAGACACATAGTCACCTTTGTATCAGAAAGCCGACTCGTCACAGTGGGGTCAGAGAGGATTTCTGCGAATCAAAGTTCATTTTTACTGAGTCATTATCTTATCATGAGATTTAACTGTCACTCTTTGTTCCAGCAGCTCCTACCTTTGAGTGAATACTTGTGGCCTGATGACGAGTGCACCAGCATGAATTTGGGCCGATTCTCCAGCAGGACCTTGTTGTCCTGTCGCACTGCCTCTTTAAAGAGGTAGGTGATGAACTGGTCCTTCACGAACCCTGGACTGGCCACCAGCATGCACTTCACCACTTGTCGGGAGGCAAGGAAGAGGAATCAAAATTGAAACACCTCCAGTGTCTAGTTTGATTTCAAATCTCAGAAAAACAACAACTGAAAACAGGCGAAGAGGTGTGTGGCAGCAACAATAACAAAAGGCATCATTGAGATGAGTGAAAGGGAGGTTCGCAGCACAGACACAAATTGATTAGTAACACGAACTTTATAAGGGGAAGCACGGGACAAAAGCAGGAACATGTGTAGGTGTGTCAGCGAGTACGCAGCAGCTTTACCATCAAAATTGATGTGGCGAAGAATGGCCTGCATCACGGCCTCATAGAACCTCTCCAGCGCCTGCAGACAGAGACGGACAGTTGGACATCAAACAGAATGCATGACGATTACACCTTGTCCCAGTCACGAGGTAACAGGCGTCCAATTTTCGTATTTGCACTAATACACTTTTTTTTTTTTACAAAAATAACACCAGCTCTCATCATTAAACATATGCATCTAAAGTAGCCTGGTATTACCAGTCCCAAATTCACTTTATTAATATATGGGTCTTTTCATACGCCATTAGTGATTGTTTTCAGGCACGTCCTAATAGGCATAGACCTCGGGTTAATTTATAAATAAATAAATAAATGACTGGAGCAGCCTTGAACCAAACAGCATTGACCACCATGTGCGGTATGTCGTCTGTCGAAAATTAAGTTGCAAACGACAGAGATTCATCTTTTTAAGGTCTAACCTTCAAAAACACTTGTTGCGAAACAAGGAGCGTCACCGGGTCGACCGACTACCGAAACCAAACTTGATTCTCCCATCAGTCTCTCTGCCATCCCTTAAGTCTGTTTTCATATTTCGATCCTTTCTAACAATCTGCACTTTTCAAAACGGCATTCCGCTTCCATTTCTTTGCTCTGAAGGTTCGTCAGCAGCTCTGCGGTCACCTGAGAGACGACTTACCTTCTCGTGCTGAGTGCAGCTTCCCCGTCTCTTGCGAGGAATGGTAACTTCCACTTTTGCACGTAACAGAGTCATGGCCGGGGTCACCAGCACCAGGTTGGCCAGACCCTCCTGCATCACCACAGCAGCCACATCTGCCTTCTGTGCTGGATCGCATGCCTGCTCTAAAGAGAAGAAGGTGAGATTATAAAAAAGATCATCCGTGCTAGTAGGTTCTTCAGGAAGTTCTCGAATACTATAAACGATTGCATTTTACAGTTAAAGTAATTTATAATTATTGCTTGTAAATGAACTGAGTTGTTGTAGAATTTCAACATGACTTTATTCTTAAAGGTGAAAGGTGAAAATTACAGAAATCTGACAAATCTGCAAAAGTTGTGAGATGCAGCTATGGACCAGTGTCTGAGGAACATTTCTAACATCTTGTATTGTTGTTCCTATTACAGCGCTCTGTGATTATATGTAGTTAACTTATGATTAATGCCATCTGGAAACGAGATCTCATTGGCTGACTCTGAACAGAAAGAGGCAAACATTTATGTTTTGTCAGAGTCTGTTTCCATGGTTTGGTTTTATTTGGCCTGTTAAGATAAATACTGTTCATGCTTGGCTGCTCTTCAAATAGTAATAGATCAATAATGGCAAGTATATGTGATCCTTCTATCAAGAGAGCTGTCGGCAGTCTGTTTAATGTGAACAAACATGAGTTTAATACAGAAATGACCTCATCTTGCAGCTTTTTAGTTATTTGGAAATAAATCATGTTTACGGCTGAGAGAGCAGTTGCTAAAGACCATGAGCAAGATACTTGTGACTCCATGTGATTACTGTTTACAGACCCTATTTGACGTACAATTGGGAAATGCTTGCTTTAACGAACCTAGAAAGAGAGGAGTGAATGCTTTTGCTGTGATTGCTCAGACCAAACAAGACAAATCGTGGAGTTAAACACTAGCACCTGCTTACCGATTCTATCCAGCACAACACTGTCCCAGCTCTTTTTGGCAAGAGTGAACTTCCTGTTGAGCTCAAGCTCAATAGTGTGGTAAGCCCCCATCTGAGGACAGGAAGACACAACATTGTCACAACCACTTTGAGTGAGTGGAAGGAAATTACAGACATGTTATGTCAGAAAAGACCCATTTACACAGTGGAACCAGCCTGGCGTCACAAAGATGCTGGAAACAAGTATGAACCATCCGCATCAAATTATTGTGCCGAGGTTACATTGACCCATTTCTATTTTTTTTATTGCACAGCTGCTCCTCGTGTCCTCATTTACAATGTTTACAGTAAGTAAAAGGCACTAGTGGTGACTTTGTTTTGCTGGTCTTCTACATACAGCCCAGTGAGTTGAAAAAGGTGTGCTGTGTCAAGTTAGTTTATGTCGAGAGACAGAAACATATGATTGTGACTCATCTAAGAGACTGGGAAAAAAAGATTTAATTGGCCCATGTCACCCAGCCCCGGAGGTTTGTTGGAGATCTCAGACCTTGACATACTGGTTCTCCTCGAGGTTAGTGCCCTTTACTCTCAGCTGGCACGCCTGGGAGTCAAAGTCGATCGTCTCCACAGATAAAGTCAGAGTAGTCCGAACTCTCGAGCTGCCCACGCTTCCGGTAGGGGACTCTGTCTGCACCTTTCTGTGGGAGCAGGGGACACGGGCTTTAGTGGGGACTCTGATGACAAGTTGTGTGTGTGTGTGTGTGTGTGTTCCAGAACAAAACACTCACTCAAACTGTAACAGCAAGGTATTAAGTTGAGCTACGTTAATTCACGACTTCCTGAGTAGCTAGTATTTCAAAAATATGCTGTCTATGGTTATAATGTTTCCAAGATTTTTTTTTTTTTAACATAGACACTGAAAGAAATAGTAAATAACAAATATTCAAAAAAAATATATACTGTCATTGTCTTTCCTCGATGTCATTACAACCCCTGCTAAATATAGTTGCCATTGCTATAATAATCAAGATACATGGCTGAGTTTGATTGGAACTGTTTTTAGAGCTGCGGAGATTCACTGCGAAGAGTGGAGCCTTGCAAAAACAGCATTATAGCAAAAGTAATCTTGTGTAACACCAATAAATCTTGGTGACACCAACAGACTGAACAAACTGGTTAAGAAGGCCGGCTCCATCATCGGCTACAAACTGGATAGTCTGGAAAAGGTGGTGGAGAGGAGGACGCTGAACAAACTATTATCCATATTGGATAATCCTGACCACCCTCTCCACCACCTGCTGCAGGGACAGCGCAGCACTTTCTCCAAAAGACTCCTCCAGCTCCGCTGTCACAAGGACAGATACAGGAGATCATTCCTACCGACCGCAATAAGACTGTACAATAACTCACCTCTGGCAAAATCCATCACAGTACAATAACACTGTTGACTGTGTTTCTTGGTTGTTTGTATATAATATATATAGATATATACTGTACTGTATACACTGTGCATTTTATATTTTATATTGCTATTTTATTGCTTTTCTATTATTCTATTATTGCTTCTGTATGCTGCTGTAGCAAAAAAAAATTCCCCTCGGGGATTAATAAAGTAACTACCTAACCTAACCTAACCTAACCTAACCTAAATAAAGCTTTCTGTTGCAACATAATAATTGCAATGGATGTGTATTGGGGTGTTTTATGGCGGCTGTAACAAAGGTAGATAGGAACTAATCCCAACATCCTTCTCAGTGAGGCTGTGTGCACTACGGGGCTTCAGCTGTCATAAGAGGTCAGAAGTTACCTGATAGTCGAGGCTCTTAAGCTGTCGCCCACTTGGAGCAGGTTGTAAGTGTGCCACATGTCCTCCGCTTCATCGGGCATCAGAGTCACCTGGCTGAAGAAATATTTGCAATCAATTAGGCGGCCTCTGCACTGGAGTCATTCGTGGTTATCAAAAAAAAATATAAACAGTGGCTGTGCTCCTAGTTTTAAGATGTCCACCCATTGTTTGCGTCTGGGGAATGACCCGGATGGTGCAGTTACGCATGGGCTTCCATGCTGCTACAATAACTATGAAGATCACATCAAATCTGTGGGGTTTGTTTTGTTTACTCACTGTGAGTCTGCTCAGCCATTAAAGCTAAAGCTACAAGCAAGAGTCTGAGTGGCACAAACTGAGCTCACATAGGTTAGAAACGTTTCGTGTTTTGTGTCATTACATATTTACTAATCCCAAAGTCCCCCCCCCCCCACACACACACACACACATTTAGGTGAATGTAAATCACATATAAACATTTACAACGACTTGGTTTGACACATGTACAGTCACCTACGAATTAGCACGCTGGTTAGCCTGTTAGCCACTCACTCACTCACCCGGCATTATCTTTCTCAATATCTTTATGAAGCAGCTTCATGGTCGGGTCGTACGATGTACACGGGAGTACTAGTGTAAAGCTGATAAGTTAAAGTGTATACGCGTTAGAGGCATGTTTAATTTTCAGTGGAAAGGCACACTAGCTGAGGCAAGCTCTAAACTTCAGAATGAATCAGTCGCCGCGGGTTGCCAGGCGCTTAGGACATTACGTCATGCCAAACTACGTCATCACTTCTTCCCGTCATGGTCACTTCCGTGGGTGTCGCTTTTACTGCGCAACAAATACAAAGCGATACAAACGCGGATATTTGATGAAATACGGAAATTTGCGGTTTAATCTTGCGATGTTCGATAAAAAAAATTAAAAAAAATCTTCAGTTTACAACGAACAAAACGTGAAACATAACCGAGAACGGATTTGCCCTTTTTTTTTTTTACATTGTGGTTTTGAGATAAGTAAAAAAAAAAAAAAAAATGCTGACGGACGTTTAAAAGCAGCCAATCCAAACGAAGATCGGGCGCCCTTAAGCACCGCCCACGGAGCAAACCAACCAATGAGGTTTCGACAACAGCCAGGCCACTTCCGTTCAGCCTCGCTTTTGAGCTAACGCTCGTCGAGCCCTTTTTTTTTCGGGTCGATGGCGTGGTGCTAGCAGCTCCGGCAGAAAGAGCGCTGTCACGAGACATTTTCTTTTTTCGGGGGGGGAAATATTTTAAACTGAATTCGGGCATCTGATGGAAAACAGCTGACTGATGCGAATTTCTGAAGTACATATCAGTCGTTACATCTTTTAAAAAAAAAACAAACCCAGATCCTGGCCTCAAATCTCGAGGTTGTCGGCTCTGCCCCCCCCTCCTCCACCACCTCCCCTCCCCCCCCAAGGTTAGCGAGCTAGCGGGCTAACGATAGCCGATCAACGCTGAACGAGTTGAGCTTAACGGCAGCTTGGTGATTTTTTTTTTTTTTTTTTTTTTTTTGAGTTCAAACTCAACCCAAGTCTTCTTCAATTTGCATTTTTAAAATCGACCGGAATAGAAGGAAGAAGTATGGCAGAAGCCGATAAGTTGAACATCGACTCCATTATACAGCGTCTGCTGGAAGGTAAGACCCAGTGTTTATTCACCGAGGTAGCCATCTTAGCTAACCGAGGCTAGACAACGATAGCCGCCAAAATGCTACGTTGAGTTAAAAAAAACCCGAGTTCATCTCTCACTTCTCTTTTCTTTCTTTTTTTTTTTTAATATAATTCACGGTTTTAACATCGTCCTTGGGTATTTTATTATTATTATTTTTTTTTACTTTCTCGTCACATAAAGCGGTGAAGATAAAGAATTTACACTTCGACCGTACTCGAGATGTTATGACACAATAATTCAGCGAGAAAGGTGTCGAAACACGGAAAAGGATCAAAACCACACAAACACGCAACAATTTAAAGAGGTGTAGTTAAAGTAAACAACAACAAAAAAGCGATGTGATATCCGTTTAAAAGAGCGAGGACCGAGATAATAGCGGTGGAAAAAGATGTTTTTTTGTTTTTTGTTTTTCTCTTCTATTCATTTTATTCATTAACTTTGGCGACTTAAAGTTGTGTATAAATACATTAATATTTATACAAAAATAATCACAAGGTTGACCGTATCTGAAATGTTTACACCCAAGTTGTTTTTAAAATACCATGTCATTGTTAGAAAATGACTTTTTTATTTTTTTTATTTTATTTTTTATGATAACCAGCGATGAATATCAAACAAACCAAAGCAAGTACATCTCAGGATTTTAATTGGTGTTGATTGTCAGTTAAGCTTGTTCATTAGCAAATTCACGTTTTTTTTTTTTTTTGTTCCCAGCTAAAAGTACTGCTAAACCATATTTATATATGAGAATGTATGTTGGTGTCTTTAACATTTTATCTTTACATCTTTTTAAACTTGTAGGTTATTAACATGTGTGAAAGGATCATTGGACAAGATTTACTTTCCTTGCTATCTAGATGCTTTTGCACAAAAAAATAATTATGTTAGAAGTACACTGAACTCATCATAAACTGGAAATTAAAAAAAAAAAAAAAAAGCTTATATTTATTGCTGCATGCTTTCTGGCAGCTTTTTTTTTTTTTTTTTTAGTTCTTAATATTTACATTCATTGATATTTGTATGGCTGGCTTGGAGATGTAATTATGAAAATGCTCTTTCTGTGTTATCAGAAAGTTGTATGATTGCTCTGATGTTAATTTATAGGTCAGCGCCAGGATTGGTCTCAAAATGACTCTATTTCTTGTTTAATGCCATCTTTGATTGGACATGAATATGCAACTAAAAACAAAAGCATCTTACATTTTTATGAATAAATTTTGCAGATTGTAGTTGTGAATGAGCAATCATCTTTTATGTAAAATGTTAAATCTACAAATTCATCTCTGTCGGTAAGATTGAATAAACAATGTAGTCTTTACAAACTTAAGGTGATAACTGTTCATGGTAGTTTGTCCTATTTTGCGCATATCGTGTAAATGTATTTTCCCAATTAGGAACAAAATGCAATGTGTCCTTCTCTAAAATACTGGAAATCATCTCACTACCATTCCCACTGAAATTGCACTGTTCACACTTCCTATTAAAATGAGAATGAATATCAAATCTGCCGTTAGCCGGCTGTTGTTTTCACTGCACTGTTTATGACTCTTGTTCTTTTTTCTTTTTTTCTCTCTCTCTCTCTCTCTCTCTCTCTCTCACAGTGAAAGGCTCCAGACCTGGCAAAAATGTTCAGCTGACAGAGAATGAAATCCGTGGTCTCTGCCTCAAATCTCGGGAGATCTTCCTCAGCCAGCCAATCCTGCTCGAACTTGAGGCGCCCCTCAAGATTTGTGGTGAGGCTTAGCTGTGTTCTTTGGAGTCCAGGGAATTCTCAAGTGTGGTCACATCGCATTTACAAACACTCTACATTGCTGTTGTAGCTTAGAGTGCTGGCATATTACGAGAAGGCTTGCATTCACATCACGCTGCACATCATATGACCAGATGTTAAAGGAATTTCAAGTTACAGTCGATTTGAAACAGACTGTCTTTCAAAATACAAGACAGGGATGTTCAATGTTGCAGGACAGAGTCACAGTACGTGGCTGTGACCTTGCCACAAAGAGCTGAAGGGATAAACTGATAGTGGCTGTGCTGTTTTGCACTTGAAGTCTCCCCGGAGGAGTTACCCTCCTGTGTGTCGCTGCTGATGCCACTTAACATTGAATGTTAGTTTAAAGTAACAGCCTGCCAATTTTAAGAACAGGCCAAGGTTGCAGGGTTGAAAGAAAATCACCAGCATTGCGACACTTAATGCAAGCTCGCATATTAATCGTGAAAAAAGAAGTGAAGGTAAGCAACACCGCAATAACAATTTTCCTTTCAAATAATACGTGGTGAATCGTGGTATGTGGCATTGTGGTTAATTTGCAGGGTGCCAAGTCTTGTACCTCTATCCAAATCCCTTATCGTTTGTTGTGCACATACACACAGTGTGATAATCACACCTTTGACCAACATCATGCTGTTGTCACTGTTTCCACTCTAACGCTCCTCGTCTCTCCAGGTGATGTTCACGGGCAGTACTATGATCTGCTGCGGCTGTTTGAATACGGCGGCTTCCCACCAGAGAGCAACTACCTGTTCCTGGGCGACTATGTAGACAGAGGCAAGCAGTCGCTGGAGACCATCTGCCTGTTGCTGGCTTACAAGATCAAATACCCAGAAAACTTTTTTCTGCTGAGAGGAAACCACGAGTGCGCCTCTATTAACAGAATATACGGCTTCTATGATGAGTGTAAGTCATGTGACGTGCACACAGACACACAGACAGTAATCCAAACAATATACCTCTGCAATCAGTGGTTACCAGGAGTTAAAGCTAAATACAGTTGACCTTGGTGTAGTCCAGATTATTAAGTCAAAACACAAATTGATTATCATTTAGGGTTGTTTTTTTTGTGCTGAGACTGAAAAGAAGAGAGAGCCAAGAGTAAACAAAAACTAATGTTAGTATTATTAGTGAAGTTTTGGATATTTAACCACACTATTTGTATTTTTTTTTCTAATCTCCCTCGTGAATTGTTTATACAATGTCTTTTTTGGGATAATCTGCTTGTGCACGGTGCATTATCTTTAAGATCCTGGTTTTATTATTAGGAATCTCATGTCTGCTTTTAAACAATAATGCTGGTTTCATATTGTCTCATCGTGATTATCCAGATGTTTTTATTCAGCCTACGCTGGCCAAAACTCGCCTGCTTTTTAACTATAGCATCTATTTCCCCCTTCTACATCTGCAGACAGAGAGTCACAAAGTTATTGTGGAGCAAAGGTTTCTTTATATCTTCCTCTATGGATCAGCTGTTGTTATCATTGCCGTTATCAGATAAAAATATGCCCTTGATTTGTGAATATTTAACAGATTGTTAACTATTTTAGTATACGCATACAAAACACTAACAGCATCGAATGCATTGTGAATCAGAGTTGTTTTTTTAAAAAAAATTTAACCCGGTGGTGCAACAGAAGCACACGTAGATAACCTCTCAGTATTCCAAGCTTCAGGCTAAGGAGCATGAGCAGTGATTAATTGCATACCTTTCCCCCTATTCACAGAGCCAGGATTATGTAAAGAGTGTTCCCAATGTGATGCAATACATGCAGCTGATTTATACCTCCCTAGATTAGATTGTGACCAAGCAATTGTGGTTTCCTCCCCCAGGTAAGAGGCGATACAACATAAAGCTGTGGAAGACCTTCACCGACTGCTTCAACTGTTTGCCTGTTGCAGCCATTGTTGATGAGAAGATCTTCTGTTGCCATGGAGGTATACTCGTGCTCTGTTGTTCCTGTCAACATAATGGTCAAAGGCCTGCAGGACCGTGCGGGATCTTAATTTCTGTTTTGACCATATTTATATCCCCTTTCAGCAGACGTGTCTATAGATATACAGGTTCAACTCACACAGGTTGTCCCTGTGACTGACATTGCAGGACTAAATGTGTCATTGGCATTTTGGCAGATACATTCAGTCATTTCTGGTCACGTAGGATTTAACATTGTCCGCATGTCTCAAATTAATGTTCTGTATGTGAGCTGGAAGTGTTTTTAAATAACTGAACAAAATGTAATATATTTATCTAATCATGCACAAAACAGTCAGTACAGAAGGGAGACGAATTAAGGAGAAGATCTCGCCTTGCAGCTCTCTTGGCAGCTGAAAAACGGGCAAAAGCAGAAATGAAAGGAACACAAAAGTAAATAACAGATGGTGTTTTATTTTTCACAGTTTTTCTAGAAGCAAAAAAAAATTACTTTTAAAGAAAATGGACCTCGGTGTTCTGTCACAGCTATGTGGTGTCTTTAAGGCACCACTATGCAAAGTACGTAAACAGGCACTGATAATCATGAGGGTAGATGCCACCTCCTGCTCCAAACACATAAAGTTACATAAGACAAAACACAGAGAGAGGAGTCATTCATTTATGTAGCACATAGCAGTTGAAGTGCCAAACACCCTTTGTACCACATGAACATTAAATATACATGTCCAATTAAAAGTCTGTTGTGTAGAACATATATCTGAAACTTCATGTTTCAGTGGAGCCTAATTTAAAAAGCTGCAAGATAGGAATATTTTATATTGTTGATTATTCTGACGTTTATAATTCTGGTAAAACATTCGGTCAAAAAAATACTTAAAAATCATCAATTTCCCAGAATCGTCAGTAAAAGCTTCCTCTGAGTCTTGTTTGATCATGAAACCCAAATATTTTAAGTTTACAATTATACCAGACAACAAAACACATTTTGCATTTGAAAAGCTGTCAATGGGGAATCATTTAGTGTTTTTGCTTAAAAATGATTCAAACCGTTGCTGAATTGTTTCCGTATCATGGTATCGTTTTGAATATTATTGTTCGGCTCCATCAGTCATCAAAGTGCGTTCTGTAACTACGGATTCATCCCGCTCGTTATCATGATCTCGCGTCCCCCTCCTTGCTTAGTTTTGGATTTTCTGACTTTTAAAGATTAAAAAAAAAAAAAAATCCAGCTTTAAAACTGAACCTCGGCATCACAAACCTGCTGTTGAGCTATGCGACATCGCAGGTGGTAATTTCTCCTTCATCCGCCGTGTGATGTTCAACACATGAATTCTTTTCCAGGCCTCTCCCCGGATCTCCAATCTATGGAGCAGGTGCGAAGGGTCATGCGCCCCACTGATGTGCCTGACCAGGGCCTCCTCTGCGACCTGCTGTGGGCCGACCCGGACAAGGACGTGCTGGGCTGGGGGGAGAACGACCGCGGCGTCTCCTTCACTTTCGGTGCCGACGTGGTCACGAAGTTCCTCCACAAACATGACATGGACCTCATTTGTCGAGCCCATCAGGTCAGTACCGGGACTCCTTTCAAAGGTGTTGAAATGTTTCTGTTCTGGGAGTACAGGCAAGTAAAGATCAGTCAAAACAAGGGACTGAATGAAGTTGGGTGTGGAAGCGCTGGTTAATCTCTGTGGAATGACAGGAGTGTAGTCTCTGTGTGTTCTTGTGGTTTAGGACGATGACGAGCCGTTTTACCTGTAAATCAAAGAGGGTGGCGTCTCTTTGGCTATTTATCTTGAATCTTTTTTAAAGTTGCAGTAATGTGGGCACGTTCACCGAACACATATTTTACAGCTGTTATTTAGTATATTTAAAGAAAATGTATAATGTTTAAGTGCTGCAGGTGGAAGTTACTGACGAAAACCCGTTAAGCCCTTTAAGCACGTTTATATTTCAGCCCAGCACCAATAATCAAGTGTTAATTTACTTTGCTGTCTTCGGATCTGATCTTGTTTCTTGTCGTTTCCGAAACGCCTCGGAGTTCTGCAGCCGCTGATGTTCTCTACTGCAGAGCAACGCGTGATTCACACAAGTTTAACCTTCTTTTTTGAAAAAGATGTATTTTTGAATCGGCTGGAGGCTACCGTGTGTTTTTCAGCTGATGCATGCTGGTTGTTGAGTAACATTTTATATAAAAACAATTAGTTCATTTGTCCACCGTTCACGTTGCCTCTAGGGTTTTATTTGTTGATCGAAAAATGTGATACATTTCATAATAGTTATTTTTAAAGGTGCATTTTTGAAAATACTTTTTCGACCAAGTGTGTGGGATTCATCATCATCATCCATAGCCAAGTCAAGCCACATGTCCGGGCAAAGTCAATTCTTGTGTGTGTGTGTGTTTGTTTCCAGGTGGTCGAGGACGGATACGAGTTCTTCGCAAAGAGGCAGCTGGTGACGCTGTTCTCAGCCCCAAACTACTGCGGGGAGTTCGACAACGCCGGCGCAATGATGAGTGTAGATGAGACTCTCATGTGCTCATTCCAGGTGAACAAGGCAACAACCAGACCGACCGATCTGGAAGATTTACATCATCTTTCGAAGTTGCTCACTCTTTTGTCTTTGCCTCTGTTCTTTTTTTTGTTGTTGTTGGTTTTTTTGTTACAGATTCTCAAACCCGCAGACAAGAAGTTGTTCTACGGCGGCGGAGGAGGCATGGGCTCTGGCCGCCCGGTCACTCCTCCCAGGAAAGCTAAGAAATGACACCAGTAGTTTGCCCTTTGACCTTCGACCCATCCCTCCTGCCCTCTCTACCTCTCTTCTCCTTTCTTTCACCAAACAGCCAGAAATCAAACCTACTATACCCAGGGCTTTTTTCCTTTTTTATCTGTACTTCTTAAAACATTTAATGTTACGAATTGTCTGAGTGAGTGCGTGCGTGCGCGGACTACAAGCGCGGTCTCTTCTGCAGGGGAGCATTAAAAAAAAAAAAATCATGTGTGCACGTGTACATTTTGTGTGAGAGTATTAGAGATTTATACTTTCCCCCTTTCTCTGACCACTCTTCCCGTGGAAAGGTTGAAACCACAGTGTCTGTCTGTACAGTAATTTGACTGAAAAAGCAGGGTTTGGGAGACAGCGGGAGATTGCGGACGCGATGAATTTAGCAGCGAGCCCCTGCCAGCAGGTGGTGTGTGCGCGTGTGTGTGTGTGCGCGTGTGTGTGTGTGTGTACGTGTACTTGTGGAGGGGAGGGGGGGGGGGGGGTTTTGTTTTCCCTGTCCTCTGTACTGTAAAATCTCAACCACAGGTGTGTGCGTGTGTATGTGTGTGTGTGTGTGTGTGTGTGTATATGTGTGCATGCAGTGTCTTGCCTATTTGAGTATGTCACCCGATCAGAGCGAGCACACACTTATTCCCACACACACACACACACACCCACAAACACACATGCATATGACTCTTCAGATTCATATGAGCCAGAGCTGTAAAAATCCCATGCAGTTTAGGTTTGTACAGATTTGATTACTTGAAAGAGATTTTTTGTGAATTCGTTTTGTAGTCTTTCATCAAGTTGACCAATAAAGCGAGAATCTGAGCTGCAGTGTCTCCCGGTCTTTCATTATCTTCTGCATGCGAGACGGGGTTTTGTGGTGAATCCCCAACAAATAACTTGTGTGCCGGGGTCACAGGGTTCGTAACATTACGAGCA
Organism: Brachyistius frenatus; assembly: GCF_029030835.1. Taxonomy (NCBI): domain Eukaryota; kingdom Metazoa; phylum Chordata; class Actinopteri; family Embiotocidae; genus Brachyistius; species Brachyistius frenatus. Next base: position 3,890,560 of record NW_027210610.1, on the reverse strand, counting down.
GCTCCTCACTTTACCCGTGTGGAGCACTTGTAGTATGAAGACCCAGTGTTTGATGTTTCAACGGTGAAAGAGACTGAAATATGCAATCAAAATAAAAGCGTCGTTTTAACAATTCTTAAAATCACATTGTTTAAATATATATATATATATATATATATATTTTTTATCCTGGATTACAGCAGCATGTCAACAGTATAAACAGGGTTGAACTAAAATAATAATATTGCAGATGTTCACAACAAGACAATATCAAATACACACCAAAAAAAACAATTACATGCAAAAAGCAATATTCTGCATCTATTAAGGCGGCAGTTAGTTGAAGGTCACCTTTATTTAATCTGAAATCAAAACCTGTGATAAGCTGTCATTGTTAAAAGAAGCAGAATGAAATTACAGATAATGTTTTATTAATATTGTTTTTGCATTTAGGTCAACCAAATACTTTGCAATGCGCTGCGATGTGATGCACAAAGGTCAGCTGTGAAATGAAAATTGAAATTTCATATTTGCCTTTTATACCCACAAAAACAGTTGCTTTCTTAAACACTGAAGTGACAAAAAAACTCCCGCTGTCAATCGTTTGCGTGCTCAGTTTGTCTGGATGTGTTGCCTGTTCTCCACAGGGAGGCAGTGTTAAGTTCTTTTGACTCCACACAGATCCACGAGACAAAACCTCACAAATGTTTTAATATATATTTTTAAAATATATTTCCCTCCTTTATTTCAGTATCTCGTGCAGAAAGTAACTATGGTACTCCACTGCCGCTGTAGTTGCAAGGTTTTGTATAAAACCTATGGAAGTATCAAATAGTGTTTTAATAAGAGTAAAGTTGTCCCTCTGCATCTGCACGTGTTCTGTGCTGAAAACTCTTGTCTTTCTTTTCAGGCCCTCATTCTATATCTATCAAAAAAGGGATCTCGTTTCTTTCTTAAGCATTTCTCGGGCTTCATTCATCTTCCTGTTATTAACACCCCTCGTCAAGACAGCCTGTCCATCGGAGTGCCTTCCTATTACAGGACCAGTGAGGTGAGACGGGGTAACTGAGGGGGTCGGGTTTGCTCTTCAATAAGGAGAACTTCTTTTTTCTTTTTTTTTTGATCGATGAATGTGCGATGAAAAGCCCTACTTCCTGATTTCCAGAGTTGTCTTAAGAAATCAGACAGAAGAAAATGAATTCATGACAATTGTTTTAACTCATAATGTCCCGATTGAGAAACGGTTGAACCTTTGTGTGTAAGATAATTCCATTAACACTAAAATGTGTTTATGTACCTTCCAGCTGCACGTCGGGTGTTGGCTGCTCCACCTTTGCTCATTCTTCTTCAGGAGTACAATCCATTCAGAGCACCACAGTGGAGACTTAAGGTCACCCTCGGTCGTCACAGTCTGCCACGGGCTGCGTGGTCTCGGATTCTAACTGTGGCGCTTCTATCGGATTGTATTTCTAAATACTATGCTAGTCAGTGAGTCGTGAGGACTGAAACATGACCTCGTTCCTTCCCGGTGGTTGTAAATTTACTACTATTAAATACTGTTACAGAGGAAAAAGTGTAAAAATCGAACTTCATGCATCGAAGATTACAGCGTCCAGTTCGTGTGTGGCTGCGACATTCACATCAGTTGCCGCAATCGACCCTAAAATAGTGTCTCGGTTAGATAAGAGTAGCTTACTCAAAATAGACAAGACATCGAAGATGTAGTATATATTCAAGAGCTCATCTTTCAGATGATACCAAATACTGTACATACTCGTACATACAGCTATGCTGGCCTGAAATACTGAGCTGTTTAATTTACGGTTGCTATTATGAAACTCCAGAAGGAGTTTGTTCATGAGACATCTATAAAACCCTGTTAAAACATATGTTTAAAGTACTGTTAGTGATGTCAAATATAATTGTCTTAATCGATGGATGTGTTTCAATACATTTATTGTGAGGCTGACTCTACGGTCTCAGATTGAGGGCTTTAGCAGACGTGAAAAAATTGCACCCAAAAGTATTTCTAACTCCAAAAATATGAATTTATCAAAATGATTCGTAATTAAGTGTACAAAAGTATTTACTGAAAAACAAAAAAAACGGAACTGGAGAAACTTATAAATAATATATATATATATTTTTTATATATATATATATATATATATTTTAAAAAGTAAAATATATTTGTTGAATTTGAAATTTCACATCTTAATATCCTGATTAGAAAATTACTTAAATATGTACCATAGTAAAATTCATAGTCTCAAGCCTGATCACAATAGTCCCATGTAATTATTAGACTAAATTTACTGGAGTACAATTTTTGTTTAATGAAGTGTTCTGCGTGAAAACCTCTTCAACAAGCACAATTTACCAAAAGGAAAATAATATTTTGCCCGTCAGTTATGTCAGCACATGTAAACCCCACATCGGTTGACCAAAGTGCTGCATAACCTCAGACGGGATTACAACACATTGGACGGAATTAAATTAAATTCATCAAAAGACCGAGATTTGAACTCTGGTAGTGATGTAGCAGTGGATGTAACTTGTTATTACCCACCCAGCGGTTCACACGACAATAGATAGAACTTCCGTATAACAGAGTTGGACGTTGTGCAAATTTGTGGAGATTCTTTCAATCATCCTACAACATTTTTTTTTTTATCAAGCAATGAATTCTTTTAAACTCACTGTACATCAACTGACCCGTGGCAGCTAAATTATATCTGAATGTGTCTGGTCTAACGGGACGCTGTGCTGGATTCTGCAGGCCTCGAGTTTCCCCAATAAAACGTCTTCGCCATTCAATTAACAGCATCAACCTTTAAAAAGAAAAAAAAAGTGCAGAGCCAGCCAAGTAAAGGACACTGCAGTCAAATTTTGATCAACAGCCTCGCTTTTCTGCCGGCTCCCCCCGTGGCTCATATGGTACAGTCCTAAGTGTGCGGAATGGTGTGAACAACCAGGGACTCCTCGGCCCAATGTACCACTTGGATACTGATGACACTGCGGAGTCCAGTGCGTTCCCCCCAACATCCCTTCTTGTTCTCCCTCAAAGTTCAACTCGGGAGCTCGGACCTGTTTGTTCGGCTTTCTGACATAAAAAAAAAGGCCCGAAGCTGTTGTGGTGCCGTGCCCGGCAGCACAGTGCCACCTGCTCTATTTATATCTCGCGAGGAATTCAGGATTCAGAAACTCAGCTGCCACTTCTATTATTACTATTAGCTAATGCTGTAACAAGTACCCAGCTAACACCAACTCCGTAGCTCCTTTACCAATAGCCTTATTGCTCAGTGCTAATTATGTCCTCACTGTCAATACCAGACGTGGTATTGAATGTTCTGTTGTTGCATGCAGGATTTTTTTTTTTTCCGATACTCTTAATTCATTTTTCATGTTCATAAAAGTTAAAGAATGGGGAAAAAAAGAAAAAAAAGAAAACTGTAGTTTATGGATACAAGCGGGCCTATGTGTGGTTGATATGATGCTGCCGCCGTCTTAACTCTTGCTCGGGACCCTTTGAGTTATTTTTCTTTGAGAAAAGCTGTGTTAGAGTCAACATTACAGTCTGTTATTTAAACATAACAGTTCCACAAACCATCTCGGGTTGTTTTACCAAACACTGCACGGCTGATAGCTGTAAATGTGGAATCCTTCACTTCATTATGTCCCCACGAATGGATGACATTCATCCCAGCACACACTGTGCAGCCCACAGGATGTGGTGTTGATGGCAATAACCTTCTTATGGAATAATCTTCCCTGGCTCCCCGTCTTTAAGTGACAACCGTCGCCTTCTCCCTCTCACTTTGCTTGCGGCGTGCAAGTCAGCAGAGACAGACTTAGTTGCATAAGACAGCAACGTGTGCAGCTGCACTGCCACGGCACTTAACACTTGTACAGAACTGGGAACACGTATAGAGTTCACAGGTGGAGGAGGGAGGGCTCGATGGGTTAAGGTGATCCCTCAGGCTGGCACAAGGGCGTGGCGTGTTAGCACCACGGCCGGGGGCGTCCGAGGTGATGGGTGTCCCGGCTTGCTGGGGTTTACGCTGCGGTGGTCCCTGCCCACATGGGCTGTACTGACACAGACAGAGGCGGAAGATGGAGGGGAGCGAGGGAGAAACCTTATCCTTCTGGGATATTGAATTAAATGTCACTGCTCTGCCCTGAGGGAGACACTGACAGGCCGACCCCTATCACAGTCCCCAAATCTCAGAGGTCGGAACGGCTGCACGACAGCTGAGGCCCGGCGAGCCACTGGGTGAAACGGAGATGGGACACTGGCAGAGCAGAACAAATATACCATGTTTTACCAAGTCAGGGAACAAAACAGCTCGTGACGAACGTTTGTCCCCTTTAAGTTGGAACTGTGAAGCAAATTTATAAGTTTCACCCTCAGTTCAGCTTGCAGACACGTTTCTTTGTAACTGCAGAGTGACTTGTGAATGCTGTGTGGTCTGCACACTGATCATCACACTAACTGCTGTCAAACCATTTAGTAGTACCACGTGCACTAAATTCAATTCAATGTTTACTTGATTCTGATATCCCTGACATGATTCTGACATCTGTTGTGTGAACATATTTGCAACATGATTTTCTTAACAATTAAATGCTCTATGTGCAGATAAAAATAAATAAAAATTAAAAAATTTAAAAAAAGGATAATTCACTACTTTTTGCAAATGGAGTTGCCCCTCACTAAGAGGGCCACACAGCAGGTGATACCTCGGCATTGGGAACATGAAAGCTGCCACAAAAAATAAATCCTATTTTAGAAATTCTGTTTGTAAGTGCAACAGAAGCTTGTGCTTGGGTTATGAATAGTTTAATACTGTATATAGTGTAAATATGGCCTCATGGTTACGTAGTATGTAAACCATATGCTACTCTGCTAGTACTGCAAATACATGACGTTTAAAACCATGAAACGTAAATGTCAATTTTATGATGTATTTATTTATAGAGAGATTTGTTATTTCCAAATGTATCCCATTTGTTTAGAGACACTAAAACACAACAAACCCGAGTTTTGTTTTTACATATCAACATAGAAAGCGTGTTGATGAGTCATGCAGGGGATCATGAGCCACAGTCAGTTAAAAAATGTTTATAGCTGGTTTTGTTTTTGTTTTTAACTTTTTATTTGTTCTATTTCCAGACATACTACTGTCCACTGTCCATTATTGTCCACGAGGATCTTGTGATTTAGAGACACTCTCCTTCTGCTGGAAAACCTCTATGACTGGAATCATTCGCCTGGCTGGAGTGGAGTGAAGACTGAGCAAGTTAGTGTCAATGTGTTTCATGACTATTTTATTCCTGTGTTTCTTCTTACTCTACACACTGAAAAATACCAATAACCATTTATTCATTACTATTAATATGTAATATGTAAAACACATCAGAAAAAGTCACATTCCTTTACAAGTATTACAGAAAATGAGCCGTTTTCTGTCAGTCACCATGTAGAAACACCTCACTGCAAAGCATTTGACTTTTGATGAATATAGATCACATTTCAAGTTCAAATGAATCTGTCCGTTTGAATTAGGTTGAATTAGAAGAATGAAAAAGATATTTTGCTGTTAATTTCACTGGCTCACGGGGAGTCCTAAAACTCACACTGTGGTTGATCACATCATGATGTGAGATTATGTAAAACATTATGGTCACAAGGCAGTTGTGAAAATCCTCTATGAATCCTCTGAACTACAACACGTACTTTTAAAATCTAAATAAATACCCACACACTGAGGTAAAAAAATTGAAAAGAAACTAGGATGATGGAAAAGTGCTGTTTGCAGCATTTGTTTGCTGTAAAAGAAAAAAGACGATTAAAGTCTGTTAGTGTTAGAATAAAGATTGTCAAGTATTTGGGGACAAAACATATCTTATAAATTAAAATAATGTCCAAACACAGTAATCGTGCTGTGGGCGTCGTTCAGTCACCGCTGACTGAACAGGACGAGCAAAAACAGGACATCTCAAAAGTTACAGTAAAGTTAGACCCAACATATTTTACAGTTATTTTGTTATTGAGGTCATGCTCCTCTATCTGTGACCCTTCTATATGTCATCATACTGTTGGTGAATATACCAGAATATATGTCAATGATCTTTGCGCTGTGTTGCTATTTTCATCTTTATTTAATGCATTTATCCTTATTTATTGCACATGTTCAATAATGTGTTGAGTTATTTCGGGTATACAATGTAAAATAATGAAACATTGTAATGATGAGTAAAAAAACAAGTAATTTCTAATCAGCTTGATGGAAAAAAAACAATTGCAACCTTACAACACTGTAAAACAGAAAAAAGCAAATTCTGAGCAAAGCCTGTAACTAGAAAATGTTGAATACTTTTACTTGAAAAATTACTTAAATGTTGAATCTAATTCAAAGCCTAAATGGGTATGACTGAATATTTTACTAGGAAGTAACAGTGTATGTTATATAACTCCTTTCTTTATGTGAAGTAGCAAACTTTCATGGATGTAACCCGCCTTTGCCCAAAGTTAGCTGGGAGGCTCAGTGACCCTGTCCAGGATAAAGCAGGTCGAGATAACGGATGTGAAGACTCAGGTGTGTTTAAGGACAACAGCACTTGTTTTCCGTTTCTGTCAGGTCCAGTTTGTTTGACTTGATTTGTTTAAATTTTACTTTTGATGCTGGATGGATCTCACCCATAGACTGTATATAAAATCACACCTTATGTGGCAAAAACTTACAATACCCTTTAAAACCTATAATGGCACAGGCAGCTGACACAGAATTTTGACCCCCAAAAAAATACACTTTTAGATAATCCAACGTTAGATTGTAACACGCCAATAAGTGCATTTTTAACCTTCCTGCTGTACTTAGGTCTTTCATTACATCAAAATGGCTGTGAAAACGGGTCACGAAAGACCCGAGCACAGCAGGAAGGTTCAAGTAAAACTTATTTCCCTCTGAAATTAAGCTGATTTTGGATGCTGGTTGGTACATTGGCACTGTACAACAACATAATGCAGTAATAACAAAAATGCAACAAAAATGTGTGCTGCAGTAGCTGTCAGAAGTGGAACACCTGTCAGTTTATTGATTAATAACTTCAGTTCCTGTCTACTGAGGACTCTGCACTGCCTGTTTACTGCTGTTAAAACAAATAGTAAATCAACAGATCAGAGCTCAGCAGCATACTGAGCATTACATTACACTTTTACTCTGAATGCTGAAAAGTTTGCACAATATCAGGATTCACTGTCAGAAACAAGACATGTTTAGACAAAAAAGTAATAAGCAGGAAAAATAAGTGACCAATACTTCCCCATATTTATGAATAGAACTGGAATAGACCCATTCAGGCTTACAGACCCAAGGATATAAAAAGAAACTCATTATTTTCTCTGTTGAAAAGTGTGGAGTCTGATTTGTTGATAACATATTCAGTGTTGTTAATCCACCACAAGAGGCCATTGTGCCTCACCGAATGACTGCTGGTGGTGGGATCATCTGTCGTACATCTACTAAAGCCGCGCCATATCTCCCTGCTGCCTTTCCCTTCCTCATAAAAAAACAGAAATAAAACTTGATCCTTGCGTATCTGCAGCTGGGGCTTCTCCTCTGTAGATTGTATAATTTAACAGGGCTTTTTATCCGGTCTGGTGTCTCTCAGAGGTTATTCTCTCTCTAAAACTTGAAATAGTTCACGCGTCAGAGGGGAGCAGATGATGCAGCTCTGCTGCACAAAGTTCTCCTTTCTGGTTTGTGCTTTGTTCCCAGTCATCGTGAACTTATGACAACCTGCACGTGAAAATGCCGTAGTGTTCAGCCACCTTCCTCAGCAGAAACCAGTCGAGCCTTCACTCAATGCACCCCCCCCCCCCCCCGCGCCAACCCTCTGGATGATCTCCTGTCTCACTCTCTCACCTTCTCCCTTCGTCTTATTCCACTGACCATGCATGTTCCAAAAACAGATCTAATTTTCATCCACAGTACATCCCCCCCACCCTTTACTCTCTCTCTCTTTCTCTCTCTCTCTCTCTCTCTCTCGCTCTCTCTCTCTCTCTCTCTCTCTCTCTCTCTCTCTCTCTTTGCCCCCCTCCTTGTACCAGCGCTCTCCAACATTACGTCCTTTCCAAACCCAAGCCTTGTCCCCATGTTCCTGTCCAAGCCCACCATCTCACCTCCCCATTGCACCACCTCCAGCCCCACCCATGTCCACCCATGCTGGAATTTGGAGGCATGTGTCAGCGGGGCGTCCACCAATCCCGAGCCCTTCGGTGGTATAAAACCCTGAGCATGTATGTGCTTATTCGCTCTTTCTGTCAGTCCAGCACTCCTGAATTGGAGGGTGCCACACTTCTAGGTGAGGGTGGTGGAACAAGGTTGAAAACTGCCGAGAACAACAGAGAAGTAAAAGAGCGCGGCACGGTTAGACGGCCAATCCCTTGTCTATCCAGAAAGGATGGAGAACTCACATATGAAGGAGGCGCCTGAGTGCCTGACATACTTCGGCGTGAACGAGATCACTGGTCTGACTCCTGACCAGTTCAAGAAGAACCTGGACAAGTATGGCTTCAATGGTGAGAGTGCGGGCATCGGGGATGGGGTAGGAGGCCTTCTGAAAGACTCACATAGTCTGGCAACTAGGCCACATAGAGAAACTCCTCACTTGACTGTCAAAGAAACATCTCAGTGTTTGGATTCAGAATATCCCACGATGTACAACTGCTTCTGCTAAGATGCTTTTCTGGAGAGCTGGCACCAGCGGAGTTTCCAGAGATACTTGTTGAGTTGCATGAAATGCTTTTTTAGAGAGGAGTTGCAACAGCTGGTAGAAATGCAGAGACATTGAGAAGCAGAGACTTTGAGGGCTTTGAAGAGCTATTTAAAGATAGCCAAAGAAGATGGTTGGAGAGAGAGCGAGACAGGTGATGGCTCAAGAAGCTTCCTGGGTGATATATCGGGCGGGCACTAACAGGAGAGGCGGATAATTTTGGGCCGGGTAAAGTAGGGAGGTCCTTAGATGGCCTATGGCTAAAATGATCCGTAGTGTGATTGCTAATCAATAACCAGCGGAATGCTCAACCAGACAGCAAACGCTATGTGATATAGCATCACAGTCATTATGGCGGGAAGTCTCCTGCTTTTACAGTGATGCCGCCTCGGTATATTTCCAGAGCTGTCATTAAACATTTGTGTTTTTCTGGAACTTTATCCACTTCCTGGAAGTTGTCAGGCCTAGACTGGAAATCGAAAGAGTCTGAGTCAATATCAAATAATAGTACCATACAAAGGCCTTTTAAATTTGGCCATTCAGCTACAATGCTAGAGGTCAAGCAAACAGCGAGTTTTGAAAAGGTGGAAGTCTAGATTTTCCCCCAAACTTTTGTTGACAATGTTTCTTGAAGAAAACAAATCTTTCTAACCAACCTCTTTTTTTGTCTTCCCGTCTCCACACTCCTCCACCTCCTTCACCTTTGTGTCCGTCTCCAGAGCTGCCCGCTGAGGAGGGTAAGTGTTTATAATCTGACCACATTTCCATAATGTGAACAAGAACTTCCAGACAGCCATATTTGACCCAGAGAGGATGGAGATCATTTACTGGTCCTCCTCCACAAAGGGCTTGAATAAAGACACACGTGCAGCATTTTGATTGTGTAATTCCCACAAGCTAATCACATCCTACATGTCACTGGACATCGTCAATCAACCGCTGACACCTTTTTACCATCATATTGAGAAATAAAAGCCACTAAGTTATATGCTAAACAGTTTGATATCAATACAAATATACTTTCAGAGGCTTTTTTGAGATGATTATTGTCCATTGATCTATACAGATGTTTAACTTGTTCTCTGTCTCTGTGTCTCTCAGGTAAGAGCATCTGGGAGCTGATTGCTGAGCAGTTCGAGGACTTGCTTGTCAGGATCCTGCTGCTGGCTGCCTGTATCTCCTTTGTGAGTAAACAAGTGTTGGCATCACTTTTTATTCATGTCAGTCATTTTAAACTGAGGATATTCCTCTCATGTTCAGAATGAACTCAAGTAACAGTCGTAGGATTTGTAGAAGACATAATAGTAGCAAGAAATTCAATAAAACACTCTCATGTGGGAGCAGTTTTCCAAAATCTCCAACAGTTATAGTGACACTTTAACTATATTTTTTCTTAGGAATATAGTCTTCAGATTTAATATAGTGTTTTCTTACATTTTACATGTTTTCACATAATCTCTGGTCCCTCTGACATCCTCGATTTCCATCACAAAACAGGCGATTAGTTGCATTCATTTCAAAGCCCATCACACCAACCGCTCCAGTAAATTAGCACACTCATTACTTTATGGCTACTTTGTCAAGACAACATCTTATCCCTCTCAAGTCCCTCCACCCCTCTATGTATTTTTGAGGACGACAACTTGAGAGGACGGAGACAGATTGCTTGTAGGAGGTGTATTAATTCCTATGCCCAGTTTTCACCCCTTCTGCCAGCTGTCACGATGGCCTTAGAAGGCGAATATTGAGGAGCAGGCGAGAGACGGGGATCAGGGAAGTATAGGGGGGCTGAGGGGTAAGGGTTTATTTTAAGAAAGTCCCAAGCTGAGGACAGAAACTGAATCCTTCGAGAAAGGTCAGGCCTGAAGGAAGGAACGAAGAAGGCCCTTCTCAGAATGAGGGTGGAAGTCAGGAGGAGGAAGGAACTATGGGACACTGAGATCAAATTTATAATGATTATGTAATCACATTATGACATACAGAAATACTATCACAATAACAGGTGTAGAAACAGGAAAAGATAGAACCAGATTAAAAAAAATAAAAGTAAAAAAATTCCCTGTATAATTAAGAACTTAAAATCAACATAATTTTTTTTAATTTTTCACATTGTTTACATATTTTCATATTATCCAGCTGACTTGTACAACCATGCTAAATACATACAAAACTCCCTCTAAATACCTGACCACTTTAGGATGGCCTCTACAATCCCCAGAAAATGTTACCTGTTATCATTCAGATGTTACACATTTATACAGAATTATAGGAGTCATTTAATTGAGACACAATGAAAATATTTAAACCATGTTAATAATCCATTCAGTACAGATACATGCTGTTTCTCAGGAGCAGTATGACCCCACTAACACTGTTGTTTCCACACTAACAAATGACTTATACCGTGCACTGCTCTGACCTCAGGTGCTGGCCTGGTTCGAGGAAGGTGAGGAGACCGTCACCGCCTTCGTGGAGCCCCTCGTCATCCTTCTTATCCTCATCGCGAACGCTATTGTTGGAGTGTGGCAGGTCAGTGACATTGCCCAGCACATTGAGCAACAACACATATCCACTGCAGTTTGCTGCTCAGACGTAGTTGCACAATCAGGATACTTTCACTTTTACGACTTTGATGCTCAAAATAGTTTGTGTGTTGAGCAAGTCTTGAATAAACAATATTATTCACATGAACTTATATTCAAGCATATCAAAAAGATTTTCATTATAATACATTATTATAAATATCCTCATATTTGCAGCATCATATTTTGTGTAAATTCTGACTGCTGCTATCCAGTCATGCTCTTCTACATGTTTGCCAATAAGTAAGGGGAACTGCTGTGGGGTATCAGTCAATGAGGGAACATTGCTATCATCACCACCATGCCAGGTGTTGAAATCAGCTGCTTCACTTCTGTGTTTCTCATTTAAAGAACTGACTTTAGCAATGTGCTATTAGAAGATCTGTTTTGCCTCCCAGATCAAATTCCATCCCTCCAAATATCACTTCTGAACACACACACCCTCCTGTTGCAGATTAGAAAAATGTGTGCACCATGTTCCATCCAGAAAACTGTTTAATAACTTGTTCTTGGACGATATGGTAGCTTAAGATGGAATAGTGCACATCAGATAACAGATGTGACCTACTCATGTATCATCCGCAACTTGTGTACCACTGTGTAATTGCTGCACGTAATTACTCAAAGCCTCTTAGAGGACACTGCCAGTGGCACACCAAGGACAAAATGAGTATAGTTTACATCCAAGCAAGAATAAACAGGCGTGTTGACATCCCCGCAGTGTTCACATGTCCACTTTTCACAATTAAATGTGACATAACAATTTTATTCGTGCTGTTTTTTTAAGCAGATCTTTTTCTTTTTTTCTTTTTCTGTCTTGGCCAACAGGAGCGTAACGCTGAAGATGCCATCGAGGCTCTCAAGGAGTACGAGCCTGAGATGGGAAAGGTTTACCGTTCTGACAGAAAGAGTGTGCAGATGATCAAGGCCAGAGAAATCGTCCCCGGAGACATTGTAGAAGTGTCTGGTAAGAAATATCTGGAGAACGATATACCTACAGTCTCTTATGTCAAATAGTCTTATGACAATGTAGCTGCAAAAAGATACAACAAAACATCCAGAGGGTTACTCAGACAGCGAGAGACGGACACAAATTCAGGATATATGTGTCCAGTCAAGGCTGATGTCAAGGCCTTGTGCCTTTTTAGGACAACGTGAGACAAGGCAGGACGGAGTAGCACTGCTGTGAAAACATGCTGACTGTAGGAAAACAAAATCAGGAGTATAAATACCCTCATTGGCACCTCTTCTCCCCTCCCTTCTACCGCACGCTTCTGTTCACTTCTTAGTGTACACCTGTTGTCTCTTTAACTGTGCCTCCCCCAACCATGTGTGCTTTACTCTCATTGGTCAATGTAGGTGTCAGTCTAGCACCATTATGAAAACTACTAATTCAATTTAGAAATTTAGCACGTTGTCTGCACATTTGGTTCTTATTTTGGGAATTACTTTTAGTATTATGTGATATGCTGGTACAAAAATAATTAAGTAGTAGAAATTGTTCACAAATATACAGTCACCATTGGCTGTATTCTTTTTAATGTCAATAAGAAAAAGATCAATGCTTTTAGTCTGCCGATGTTAATGATGACTTCACTGTGATTCCCACAGTTGGTGACAAAGTCCCCGCTGACATCAGGATTGTTTCCATCAAGTCCACCACCCTGCGTGTCGACCAGTCCATCCTTACTGGTGAGCTTTCAAAAAAAATCAGACAGCGCTTGTTTTTCTGTTTGTCTATTCTACATTGACTTAAACTTCTGTTTTCTCTCTCAGGTGAGTCCGTCAGTGTGATCAAGCACAATGAGGCTGTCCCTGACCCCAGAGCTGTCAACCAGGACAAGAAGAACATGCTTTTCTCTGTAAGTATTTATAATTTATCTTCAGTGTTTTTCCTGTTCCGCTTTACTTCATTTTCCTGGCATGACCTGTTTTCTTTTCTCTTCTTCTCCCGGCTGTAGGGCACCAACATCGCTGCTGGCAAGGCCATCGGTGTGGCTGTGGCCACCGGAGTCTCCACTGAGATCGGCAAGATCCGCGACCAGATGGCTGCCACTGAGCAGGAGAAGACTCCTCTGCAGGCCAAGCTGGACGAGTTTGGCGAGCAGCTGTCCAAGGTTATCTCCCTGATCTGTGTTGCCGTCTGGGCCATCAACATTGGCCACTTCAATGACCCCGTCCACGGAGGCTCATGGATCCGCGGCGCCGTCTACTACTTCAAGATTGCTGTTGCTCTGGCTGTGGCTGCCATTCCTGAGGGTGAGGGAATAAAAGACTTCTCCATTTGTTTCTTCTCCACTGCTCGTTTCTCACACTTAAAGGTTTCTCCATCGTCTCTCAGGTCTGCCCGCTGTCATCACCACCTGCCTGGCCCTGGGTACCCGCCGTATGGCCAAGAAGAACGCCATTGTCAGAAGCCTGCCTTCTGTGGAGACCCTGGGCTGCACTTCCGTCATCTGCTCCGACAAGACTGGCACCCTCACTACCAACCAGATGTGTGTGACCAAGGTGGGTAATTAGTGTTTAAAGTGTGCTGTGGACAGCTCCCCCTAAAGCTCTCCTGCCTCAGACACAATAAAAACTGCCCTTGTTTCCTTCACCACAGATGTTCGTTGTCAAGACTGTTGATGGTGACCATGTTGACCTTGATGCCTTTGACATCTCTGGCTCCAAGTACACCCCTGAGGGCGAGGTGTAAGTTCGATTTCACTGCCATAAATCATCACTCAGTGTAGCTAATAGCAGTCAGTACTAAAGTGTACATGAAACACCTCTAATTTATTCAAAATTCCCTCCTATCAGTTCCCAGGGAGGTGCCAAGACCAACTGCAGCTCATACGATGGCCTTGTTGAGCTGTCAACCATCTGCGCCCTGTGCAACGACTCCTCTCTGGACTACAATGAGGTAAAAACAATCGATTCACGCAGTCTGTTTACCACTGTGATGCCTCATGATGTCCCTCCACAGTGTGACCAATTCTCTGCATCCCCCATCTTGTTTTCCAGTCCAAGAAGATCTTTGAGAAGGTCGGTGAGGCCACTGAGACCGCCCTGTGCTGCCTGGTTGAGAAGATGAACGTGTTCAACAGCAACGTGAAGAACCTTTCCAAGATTGAGAGAGCCAACGCCTGCTGTACCGTAAGTTTACTCTCTTCCATTTACATTTTAATCTTTATATCAGCTAGTTGGGACCCACTGAAAACCAGCACATAGAATTGGTCTTAGCTTTTGCTGTCTTATTAAAACCAATATCTCATAATAACTTCTTCTCTCTATATCCTCCAACAGGTTGTCAAGCAGCTCATGAAGAAGAACTTCACCCTGGAGTTCTCCCGTGACAGGAAGTCCATGTCCGTGTACTGCACTCCCGCGAAGGGTGAAGGTGGTGCCAAGATGTTCGTGAAGGTCAGTTCCCTCTTTCTTCCTCGTCACAGCCTTCTTCACTCCAACCATGCTGCATTGAATGAAACAAAACAAAAAAAAATCACTCAATTATCCTGCTTTCTCCCCAGGGTGCCCCTGAGGGTGTGATTGAAAGGTGCGCATACGTGCGTGTTGGCACCACCCGCGTGCCCCTGACCAATGCCATCAAGGAGAAGATCATGGCTGTCATCAGGGACTGGGGTACCGGCCGTGACACCCTGCGTTGCCTGGCCCTGGCCACCCGTGACACTCCTCTGAGGGTAGAGGAGATGAAACTCGAGGACTCAACCAAGTTCGGCGATTATGAGGTGAGAACATCACAGCCTCTAGAACTTGATATTAAACAGGTGGATGCAAATGTGAGTAAACTTAAAAACTTGGATTGAGCGCCTGTGTGCACATTTCCCTCCTCAGACTGACCTGACCTTTGTTGGCGTTGTGGGTATGCTGGATCCTCCTCGTAAGGAGGTCACTTGCTCCATTCAGCTGTGCAGGGATGCTGGAATCCGTGTCATCATGATCACTGGTTAGTGTTGTGAATAAGTTGAAATATTAGTAGAGAAATGTGCCGTGATGTGTTCTGTTGTTGAACACTAAACCGTACCAAAAGTAGTGACTGTTTAATTTAACAGGATTGTTGATTAAAATAGTAATTATGGAGCATTTTGTCATTTTCATGGCAATAATTGCTGTTTTAAAAACATCTATTATCTAAAAGCAAAATCAACTGTTTTCCCTATAAAGTTGGGTGGAAAATTAAACTATTAGTTTTTAATTATTTGGAGAGTAAGTAAAATGTACTTTAAATACTTCTACCATTTACCTGTTTATTGGAAAGTTTTCAGATACACAGAAATTACAGTGTACTGTAGATATTGGTTTATCTTACACCACAGAATTGCCTTGGTAATGGGTTGTGTATTCGTTAAAGCTGTTTACAGTATTTAAAACACCTATTTGCTCCTGTAGTTTTCGATATTTTCTTTCCAACATGGGGCAAAATGTTTATTTTACACCTCAGAAACTTTACCAACTTTCCGCTGACCCTCTATCTCTCCGTATGTCAGGTGACAACAAGGGAACCGCCATTGCCATCTGCCGTCGCATTGGCATCTTCACCGAGGAAGAGGATGTTGAAGGCAAGGCCTACACCGGACGTGAGTTTGACGATCTGCCCAGCCACGATCAGGGTGCGGCTGTACGCAGGGCATGCTGCTTCGCCCGTGTGGAGCCATCCCACAAGTCCAAGATCGTTGAGTTCCTGCAAGGTTTTGATGAGATTACTGCCATGGTAAGAGCTCAGCAGCAGATGATACAATCTAAACGTGATACAGACCTAATCCTTGTGTTTTTGAGGTGTCCATACATGTGTGTGTTTGACAGTAGTTTAACATATGTTTCATCTCTTCCGACCCCAGACTGGTGATGGTGTGAACGATGCCCCTGCCCTGAAGAAGGCCGAGATCGGCATCGCCATGGGCTCTGGCACTGCCGTTGCCAAGTCTGCCTCTGAGATGGTCCTGGCTGACGACAACTTCTCTTCCATTGTGGCTGCTGTTGAGGAAGGCAGAGCTATCTACAACAACATGAAGCAGTTCATCCGCTACCTCATTTCTTCCAACGTCGGTGAGGTCGTCTGGTGAGTGGCCTGGGTAACACATGCTGAGGCACACCTGAACAGCTTCTTTCTCTCTGTCTCTGGCTAACCTCAGGTTTCCTTTTGTTCTATTACTCCTTCAGTATCTTCCTGACTGCTGCTCTGGGTCTGCCCGAGGCTCTGATCCCCGTCCAGCTGCTGTGGGTCAACCTGGTCACTGATGGTCTGCCCGCCACCGCTCTGGGCTTCAACCCCCCAGATCTGGACATCATGGGCAAGCCCCCACGTTCCCCCAAGGAGCCTCTGATCTCTGGCTGGCTGTTCTTCAGATACATGGCCATTGGTGGTAAGTAGCACTGCGGAGGTTTGTGTTAGGATTTAGTCTAAATGCTGTTAAACACGCTTCCCTTCACTGACTTTGTTTCCTTTCTATGACAGGATATGTCGGTGCTGCCACTGTTGGTGGTGCTGCCTGGTGGTTCATGTACGATACCACTGGGCCCGGAGTCACTTACTACCAGCTGGTGAGGAACTGTGTCTGTTTCATCTTGCCCTTCACGAACACACTGACACAGACACCTAAATAACCTCACCTCTCCTCTGTGCAGTCCCACTTCATGCAGTGCTGCGATGAGAATGAGGACTTTGCCGGCCTGAACTGTCACATCTTTGAGGCCTCTCCTCCCATGACCATGGCCCTGTCTGTGCTGGTCACCATTGAGATGTGCAACGCTCTCAACAGGTACTACCTCAAACGTGTTTCAATAGGCCTACAGCGAGAAAAAAACTGCTTTCGATGTTACACTTCATGACGACTCCAGTGGTTTCTTCATAGATATTCACTCCCATGACTCCTTTTTCTTTTTCAAGCTTGTCTGAGAACCAGTCTCTGATACGCATGCCCCCATGGAGCAACTTCTGGCTGCTCTCTGCCATGACCCTGTCCATGTCCCTGCACTTCATGATCATCTATGTTGACCCTCTGCCCGTAAGTCAGACACTGACGCTCTCCACAGTTTAATTTAAGAGCCTTGTGTGTGCAAATCTCACAGTTTTTGTAGGTATTGTCCTTTGTGAGATGTTGTTTTCTGCTTTCCTCTGTGGGCTTCCACCAGTTCTGACTTCCACTGTTTTTGCCTTCCCAGATGATCTTCAAGTTGACCCATCTGTCCGTGGAGCAGTGGATGATGGTCCTGAAGCTTTCCTTCCCAGTCATCCTCATTGATGAAGTGCTGAAGTTCTTCGCCCGTAACTACGTTGAATGTAAGTGGCCTTTTCACATCCCCTCTAACATATGTATATTTTGAAATCATTCTTATTTAATATAAGATAACAGATAACCATTTTATTGTACTCAATGATTAATTGATTAATACTGTTATCTTTTTAAAATTAATTATTCCTTAATATTTTAACAAAGTTCATCTTTATCTTGTTCTTTCATTTCTTCAACTCCATTAACAACCATGATTTTAATTAAATCTCTTTTCACCTGCCTAATCTCTATTATCTGTCACTTCTCTCCATTCATCATTAACTCACTGACCCCTTTTTGTTGATTTACAGACTAAATTCAATCCACCCACCACCATTAGCCTGTAACTGAAGCAAGGTATTCCACAGCTCGTTGTCATCACTGCGCATCTATCTGTTTGAGTATTTTTGTTGATGCTGCTGTAATGCAGATTTGTCGTCTCTGGTGTCTTTCTGTTATCAGACTCGTGTGAATGTGGAACTCTGGGGTCTCCCCTCGACTTAATGACATCATTGGAAAATGACTTTTAAGCTTTGACGAATTATGTGTGGGGAGATCCCTAAGTGCTGCCATCTAAATGTCATGTCGTCCTCTGAACTCTCTGTTTGTTGTTATCTCTAGTTCTAATATCAGCCGGGTGAGTTCTTCCTCAGAGTTGCTGCTGTCCGTGTTGCATTATAGTATGTGTTTGGTTGGTTATACGTGCGGGAAGAATGTGACCAAAAGGTTGATAATGTCAGTGTCCTACGAAACCCTTTGGCATCCGTCTGCTGTAGCAGTTATAAGCAGGATAGAAACATTTATTGAATAGTTTATAACAAACTGTTATGTTGTTTTTAGCAGATAATAGGTCTTTTTCAGTGTCTGTTGATTTGTTGAATTTCTGGATAGATTTGCTCTTAAACTGTGAAACAAACATAAGAGGATGCTGATGTATGAGCAGATAATGAAGGAAAGTATAAAACAGTTGAAATAATGTAAAATCAGAATGTGATTCAATGTGCTATCGAGAGGTTAGCTTGTAGATTACATCACACTTTCTCTGAGACATTTTAGGAGAATGTTTAATGCATGGACTTAGCAAATGTCTCATGTTTGTCAAAGATAGTTTAAGTGTTGTTCACTTTCATTTGTCACAAGCAGATAAAACCCAAGCAGGGTCTTCGTCTTTGTCTCGTGTTCCATTGTTGCCCAAATCACCTTGTCCCCTCCTTGATTTGGCCTATTTTCTCTTTAGCAGGTACAGGAGCCAACTAGAGATGTAGAAGAAGAAGAGGATCTTATGGGTTGAAGAGAAAGAGGCGAGGAAGAGAAGAGAGAATGATCACAACCATAGAGGGGAGCCATAGTGAGGCAACCAAGAGGAGAAAACACAAGAAAATGTACAAAAAAAAAAAATCAATAAAACTTGTCAAAAACCAACATAAAAATAGCCTTTATATATATAAGGAAGGAGATTGAATTCAAATGAAGGGAAGGATCCCTGCCAACAAACAATACAAATATTTAAGATTTTATTCTAAGAATTAAGGTATGTATTAAAGGTGATTTTTTTCTTTTGTTAACCTTGGATATTCTCAGCTGTTGTGTTTTTGTGTCCTCTGTCCATTTTCATATGATTGACTTTCCAGCTCACTACTTTTATTCTAGTCTTTGTTGCTTGTGTCTCGTGCAGCCTCCCTGCTTTAGCTGGGCTCTGTACAGTGTGGTGTAGGGTTGCAAAATGACTTCACATGGGCAGAAAAAACACATGCCTCCAGCTGCCAGAGGCACCCTGCAGTCAGCGGACTCTGTTGGAGGTCTCATGACATAAAATGGGCATGTCCTCTCAGTCACAACACTTTTGGTCTTATTTATTGTTTACGTAAAATAAGCTGCAATAAAGTGATAATTAAAAACTCATGCACTTGTACTGTGGAGCACATTTTTATTGATCCTTTACACATAAATTTGGATGACATCCTCTGTAAAGACACATCATGAGGTGCAGTGATCACAGTGTTTAACATCCAGACATGAAAAGTGCGTGAAACAACATTATTTTATTCATCCGTCCTTTTGGTTTTGTAGCTCGTGTTTCAGCTGTTTGGGTGTGGCACAGTATTAGTTAATCGGTCTTTGGTTTGCAGAACGGAAAAGTTGGAAAGTCCAAAATCCGTTAGATGAGGGTCCTGAATGGTATGTTGACCTCTTTCATTTGCTTTTCATAATCTTCATCAAACACCTTTGATTGCTCGGGTGTGAAATGGTTTGTCCAATCACCTACTTCACCTGTATATGAAGAAAATACAGGAGAATACAATAACATTAGTAAAACTCTCTGTTAATAGAATAATTGGTTGGTTTATGCCATGACAGAAATCTGGAAATGTCTGTCCCTAGTTACATAAGCTGACATCTTGAAATGTCTTGGTTTGAATAGAAATTAGTCAAAAACTATAAAAAAGGTCAAATATCAATCCTACAAGATGGAAAAACACTGAGCAAGTCTTCACATTTGAGAAGCAAATTTGCATGATTTTGACTTGAAAAATTATTTAAAAGATGAGGCAATTATGTAAATAGTTATTGATTCATTTTCTGCCAATACACTAATTAGTTACAGAACAACAGTTTAGTTACATTGAGTTTGAAATTCTCTCAGGCCATAAAAAAATGGAAGCAAAGGCAAGAAATGCAGGAACCTCTAGGGGGCGCCATTGTATTTTATTGAAGTGCATTAGTAAACACAATGTTACAACACCAGAGGAGTGAGTTTTGTCTTTAAGAAACATATTACCATTGACAGAGAGTTTGATTTAACTGCTTTCTATTATCATATTTTGTCCATTATGATTTTTTTATTTACCCACTGCACTACTAACTTTGAAAACTGGGCCCTCGTTATTTCGACTGCATATTTTTACTTATTAATGTCTTAAAACTGAATCTGGCTGATGTACCTTTTCTCATAAAGGGAGAGATGGACTGATCAAACACAGGCGCTGGGATGCAGGAATAGTTGGCCATTGGGTTATCCTTCATGTTCTTAAAGGATGTGAGCTCCACAATTCGGTTGATGACCTCATCTGAGACCGACAGGTCCAGGTACCTCATGATGCGCTCCACTTCACGCCGAGGATTCTGGGGGAACAAATGTGATAGTTGGAGTACCTTTGTTTTTTGTTTTTTTGTTAATTGAACACAACAGTTCAGCTTGAACAACAAGTGAAATATTATAAGATCAAAAAAACATAATGCAAACAAAGAAACTATTGAGTTTTATAAAAGTTAGACAAGTACCTTTAATTTTTTTTTTTACTAATGTCTTCAGGATTTTGAAAAGGTGGTCCAGTTTTTAAATACTTCAAAAAGAGGGGGAAATATTTCATATCTAAATCCGCCTTAATAACATTTTCCAAGCAGAATCAAATTGTTTTTGTCTGGCTTGTTGCTTGTTGGAAAGAAGTGATTTGTTTTTCAAGCACAGCCATGAGGGAAGATTGTTCTAAAACGCTGATGAAAATGTTCTCATCATTCAATATGAGCCTTACAAAATGTGCAAGTATCACAGAAATTCATTTGAGTTATTATAACATTTATTATTTTGTTCATTGTTATTGCATTTGGGGAAATAGGACAAGTTCAAAATATTTTGCCTTAATTTTGAACAATATTAGTTTTTTGAATATGTATGTTCAAAATGATTTGGTAATGCTCATCTGTTACTACCTCTTTCATGTCCTCGTAGAAGAGGTAGAGGATGTTCTTCTTCTCTCTCTCCTCCCAGTAACCTTTCACATGATCATACCAGGAGCCCCATGACACTGCAGAAACAGAGCAGGATTCAATCATTCACATGCTATTTAAGTTTATGGATGAACTTTAAATTAATAACTTTTGGGTTGTGAAAAATCATTTTGGCTCCTCCTCCAGCGTGGCACTTGTTTTTCTTTTATTGTGGACTTTAATTAAGTTTCAGCAGTGCAGGGTGCTGCTAATCTAATCACAGCCACTGAAGCATTACATTTCTCAGCTAAATGCACGTGATAGATTCCAAAAGTTACCATCCACTACATATCTAAATTTTATATAAGTTCACAAAAACCTCCAGGCAACTAAAGTAGGTAAAGAGATGTTTGTGACGCAGTTAGACCTGTTAAGAAAACACAGAGGAATGTATTTTAATCTACTTACACTCTCCTCGCATGAACTTGGGGATGTAGCCCTCAAAAGGCCCCGGTTCAGGCTGGGTCTGATTCATGAGGTCAAAGTAGTAGTAGCTCACCAGGTTGTCTTTAGCATTGCGTGCCACGTAGATCGCCTTGACACATGATCAGAAGGCACAAAACAAAGGAATTTACAAGGTCATTTAATAAATTTAATAAACTGTTAATCTCTTACACCATTTATGTGCATGGTAACATGAACTTTAAAACCCACTAGCGTGTGTTCACTGTACCGTGTGAAGTAATAAAATAGACAGCAGGATTTTTGCAACCAGTTAAATCATATCGAGTCTCACCTTGCATTTGTTTTCCCAAAATCCATGAGGCACCAACTGAAAAGGAAGATGTGTCTTGATAACTCTTGGGGGATCCATTTTCTCGAGAAGATCAAGACCTGAGACATGGATTAAGAGAAATGGATATGAAAGAGTTAAAAGACCATATCCTACATCTGCTTTAAAACATTCAATTGGCTTAAAATTAATTTTGATCTTACAAGATTAAGACAACATCTAACTTCTTAAGAGTCTGGTAAAAACTTGAGGTGTGAATTTTACTTTTAAACTTTAGAACAAGTGTCCAGACAAGGAAAAACGAGTGTTGGTAAATAAAATACCTTTCAACCTTTTGGTGCACGGTGGGTTTGCTGTTGCAAAGTTGTTAGCAATGACCCAAGAATATTTATCCTCATGTTGGCTAATAAACAAAGATTATCTTTTATTTGCACGCATGTGCGAAGTAAATCATAGTATCACATTTAAAAAGAATGAACCCACTTTCCCGCTCTCCAGATATACGGAGCTTTTTAGCCCCATTAAGCTCAGTGTTTTGGTTTATGATCGTTCACAAACTGAGATAAAGGACTACAAAGACATTTTGGAAAATGTGCTTATTTGCCGTCTTAGTTCTTATATGAAGGTTGTGACCACTCTTGTATCTGTTCATTAAACATGATGCCACAGTCAGTTAGTGTTGCATAAAGACTGGAAATAGTGGAAGCAGCTACATTGTTCTTTCCTCCTGGCAACACCTCTGAAGCTCACTGTGGTTGTATCCATGCCGCTGTATCAGGCACACAATATATAAATTGTACCTTGTTAATTTGACACTTTTTGTACAAATAAAACAAAACAAAATAAATGATTGAGCTTTAGAGATGATGTTTGTCAAATTTTGTTTCCTTTGAACTGATCCAGATGCTTTACCCTGTTTTTAGTCTTCCTGACGCAAAGCTAAACTAAACTAAACTAAACTAAACTAAACTAAACTAAAAACTAAACTAAACTAAACTAAACTAAACTAAACCAGACTAAAATGAACTAAGCTAAATCAAGCTAACTGGCAAGTAGCAACATATTTAGCCCACATATGTTACTGTGGTATTAATCCTCACCTAATTCAATGAGAATGCAGATAATTGCATTTCCTTAAATAATAAAAATAGGTCTTACAGACCGATACTAACTGCAGAAAAACAAAGTGACTATCTACTCTCAGAAAGACAGGGAAAGCCAGCAGAAACCCGGTCTTACACATGTTTGAGCTTATCACTCCGGCGCTTTGGGCATTTTGGCGCTGAGGGAAATGTTTATGGGTTAATAGCTCATTAACCCTGATTACGACAAAGGAAATTAGCTGTTATGAAAACATTCCTCTAGGAATTGGATTTGTAAGTGCTGACATGCTGCAGTCCAATGTAGCTGGAAAATGCATTTGGTTTGAGTGGCAAAAAATACCGTAAGTTTTTAGCAAAAAAAAAAATATGTTGATGTTTTGGACAGAAAGCGACAAGAAATGGGCCGACAATTGGTAAACAACATGCAAACCCGTTGACATATAGATACACACCTGAGGGGATGGGGGGTGGGGAGTGGATCTCTAGGAAGGGACTGCGCACGGGCGTGGGGGCTCGTTTACATGCCTCAGCATCTCCATTGTGAAGAAGCAGGTCCACTATCTCCTGGGTCCATGTGGTCCCTAATGTCCCCAAAAGACACAGACACTGAACTAAATGAATAAGATACTTTTAGTGGGATGAATCTCACCAAGCTGAGAAGAACTCCTACAAAGACATCTTTTCCACTCTGTGACAATTATATATCCATTTTTCCTTTGTTAACATTGACCACTTTGATGGTGCCACAGTAACTTGTCATCTTTTGGACATCACAGCAGCAAAGAAAATGTTATTACAACATTGGGGAAGGAAATTTGGTCTTCCTTTGTTGTTTTTCTGGGACAGGCCCATCAGTTCCAAATCATAACCCTCGCACTTCATCAAACAGGATCAGTCTAAAGTCACTGTTTTTTTTCTTCATATTTCTCCTTTATTTCCTGTTTATTTTGTCAGTTTAACAACATAACACATCCTGCTATACTTGCTTTACCACTGTATTAATCAGGATCTAAAGTAAAGTAAAAGTAGCAATACCACACTGAGAAAATACTTCACAAGGTAAAGGCCTGCATGCAATGGAGATAAAAGATGAAATGTGCCTTAAAAGTATGAAACTAAAGGTACTCATAATCAAAAAGAATGTCCATCACGAGTGCTATACTATCATACGTTATAATGGAGTACAAAGATTACAATTACTGTTGCATAATATGCCAGTAATCACCTCTGTAGTTTGCCTAAGAGGGGATAATAATGTAATCCATAACAACATATAACGTGTCATAAGAATATCATGTTTTATATCATGCTTTATATGTAAACTAACCAAATAAATTAGTGTAGTAAAGTGCTAAAGTAAAATGCAAATAGTTACCTTCCACTATAGATGCAAACTGTGTGAACACTAACAGCTTTTCAATAACAATACATAAAATACAAAGATAATTCCTGTCTAAAACTAATTACGGTGATTTACTGTGTATGGCCAAAGCTGCTTTCTGAAGCGACGGTCGGATTACCTGCTTTTGGGTAGGTGGCGATGAGGAGGTCTGACGGGTCGGGACGAAAAGCCCAGACGGAGTCCCAGTTGTCAGCGATGTAGCACATGAGAGGAATTCCTCTGACCGGGATGAGAGGGAAGCGACTGATGGAGGTGCTGGCTTTCTGAATGGCCTCGCTGTAGGACAAGTCTCCCTCCTCAGACATGACTGACACTACTGAAGGTTTTCTCGAGGAAATTAAGAAGCAGAGGCTCAAATGCTATAAAATGGTCAGAGCAAGGCCTGCGCAGTGGTTTTTCCTGAGGTCCTGTCTTCAGCAGCTCCTCTTTCACCTGACTTTGTCAATCATTAAGTGCTGATTTGTTTTTGAACACCATGTATTTCAACTGTCTGCCAATTTCTTCCTGTCTGACTGTCAGGCCCACAGTCACTGTGTATACATCCTCGTCACTCTGTCATTTTCTCTTCCTTGTGTAGTTATCTGCAAACCAGGATGTTTTTGGTGTCTTTCCTTCCTGATATCTCGTGGTTTCCAGCAAAAGTCTTCTCCACCATCCGAATCCAAAAGCAAGAATCCCTCCGTAGACTCTCCCAAAAACAATCCTTTCTGAAGTCCCAGCCGAAGTCTAAGTGCTTCAGTCACTTTAAAATGTGTTTCTTCTCTCCCTCTTTCTATCTTTGTAAGCTGGCTGTGAGTGCTTGTACCAGGTTCCTAACTGTCTGCGATCACTGAAACTTGCACCAGCAGACCTACACTAAAGTGCCCTTATGTAACTTTCCCAGTTACGTATGAATTCCACTTTTGCTCACAATACTATCTCCACGGCTTTCCCTGTAATTTGAGGATGAGGGAGGGATTTAAAAGAGCCCTACGACCCACAGAGAGGTGAACTATAGTTCCTCACAAAGAGTGCATGAGAGATAGATTGAATATTAGTCTGATATCTGAAATCCTTATTGTTTCACACGGTTTTTTCACTTTTTTTCTTTCTCATTTATCAAAGAGAACAATACTTGTGTGTTGATACTCTCCAACGGAAACACACCCTTGTACCCATGACTGTTTAAAGTCAATAAAATGCACAGCATTAGCAGTAAAAGAGCTTCATGGAGATCTGTTATTCTCATTTTAGTTTGTATAAACTAAAGAAGAAACATTTTGTATACAGACATGAAGCTGCATAGGAAGCTGGATGTGTATTCATGTGTGCTCAGAGCACTGTCTTTTCAGCCAGAAACAGCTGTTTACACTTTACATTCCAGGATTTCCACACGAAAATCCAGCCACCCATAGAAACAATATTGTCATTGAAAATAAGCTGAGCTTGGCAGTTGCCTGAAACATCTGACAAAGGGCGGAGTCCGCAACCGTGTTCATGGCAGTTTTTAAAGCAATGTTAACAATAGTAGTTGAATTTTAGTTGAGTTAAATTGAAGTAAATTAACAGCATTTACTTTAGATTAGATTTGAAGATGGTCCACAGTGTGTCAATATGCTGAAGGTTTTGTAAAATGCTGTAGTGGTAATCAGGCCTGATATTACAGAGGATAAGACTAAAATAAAAATCAAGAAACAAACACTTTTCTTTACTGAATTCATGCTTCTTCTTTTTTTTCTCCATTAGTTTTGAAGTAATGATTTAATAAACTATTTAAAAAAAAATATTAAAACAATAAAATATTTTTTCCCTCATTCTTATTTTCATAACAGGCTTCCTGTTATTTCATATTTGAAATTTTTACATGAAAATGTTCTTTTTTTTTTCAACAGTCTATTTTGTAATATCATTGCTTTCTTGTATTCTTTTTTCATGGTCACCAAAGCAGGCGAACATTGACAAGTGCTCTTGATGCAGAATTCAAAGCTCTTAACCTAGGTATGAAAGTCAGCTTGGTAGGATGAGCACCTCATTAAGATAAGGTTTAATCTGTACCGTTCCACACGTTCACATCTGGAAGATCTCCGATACGACCACAGCTGTTTCTCTTGGCTACTCCACCAGAGTAGGTATGTATTTCTGGAAAGGAAACAGCAGTCAAATGAGATTCATTAATAAAACAACAGTATGGAAGCATTAAAGATTAAAACACAGAGTAATAGGGAATAAAGTTGAGATCAGGGCTATGCTCTTTATTTTTTCAGTCATTGATGTATAATCTGCTCAGACTCAGGTACAGTAATCCACCTCGAACACACGGTTCATCCTGTGTACAGTAAACCTCTGACAACCACATCAGCTGTAGATCTTCGTAAACCTCAACTGTAAAATGTTCAATGCTGCTTTTCTGCTCAGCCATCATAGTTTTCAATGTGGCCAAAATAAAATTAAAAGGAAATGAACAGTGTCCACATATTGACAGTGATTATTACATAAAATATGTGACAAAACTGTAAATGAAACATGCTGTAATGAGGTCAAAGCTGTGACCACTAGATTTTTCACAACTGGTTTTTAACCTGCTTGTGGTGATTTCTCTTTAGTCACACTGGTAGTAAAAGTGTTTTTATTGACAGTAGCAGGGGTAATGGCACGTTTAATTCATTTATGTTTGCTCACTAATGAAGGGGTATTTCCTTTACTGTTCACACAGAGGCCAGTTTACTTATTCTTCAGTTCAACAAAGCCTGTGAAAACAGTTGTATGATCTCATGTTTCCTCTGGCTCCGGGGGAGCTTTGTCAAGTCTAAGAAAGTCTTGAGTTAGACTCGAGAATTGAAATATTAGCAATAGGCTTAGTTTAGATTATGTTTGCATTTGGTTTTAATGTGTCAGAGGATGTTTACCAGCTTTATTCTCTTAAAAAAAAAGTATTATCATTATCTTCAATCACTTTAAATATTTGTACAATCCCTCCGAAAACCTACAAAAATTTAAAATCATTTTTCAGTAACTTGAAGAGATAAATATATTTTTCTTTAAAGTTTGCGAGTCAAAATATAAAGGCAGATTTTGTGCTCTATTTTCAATAAATCCAAAATGTCCCTTTTTGCAGTTTATTAAATGCAGGATCAGTTGTCCAAATTAGTAAAAAGCAGCAGCACCCTGATTGAAGTGGGGCTCCCTGTATAAATGGTTGGTAGTAAAACTGATGAATACAAATGCAAATGTCTGGTGCAGATGTGAAAGAACATTTTGTTCACTTCTGACTGGCATTGCATGCAATGTACAGCCTTGGAGGGGGCTGCTACTCTTGTTATAACCACTGAGTCACATGAAGTATTTCATGAAGAAAAACAGTAAGGTGATTAAATCAACTTATCATTATTTATCCATAGCATCATTATTAGTTTAAATCCCCCAAAACTTTAAAAAAAACAACAACAAACAAACAAAACAAAAAACCAGAGGCTAATGGAGTAATACAGTACCAGCTATTTTTCTTTGGTGGGAATTTCTCAGCTTGTTAGAAGCTTTGCACAAATATGTTTACTTGGATTTGAGGTCAAATGTAATTTAATCTACTGATGGGAAAAAAAATATATATTTGTCTCTTCCTTTTGTTTACATTGTGGCTCTGGAAAGTCTCTTCTTGTTTTCTCGCTCTTATTTGCATTGTGGCTCCAAAAAGTCTTCAGTTTTCTCTTATTTGCAAGTGATTCCTTTTTGTTTTACTTTTCACATCTAATTGACGACTCCCCTGTGTCCTTATGTTATGACCTACAATCAACTCAGTATTACCATACGAAAGCAGATACAAAGGGAATGGGAGTGACTGTCAACTGTTTGTCACACTGTATAAAAGCTGCCCTACGAAGGAGATCTGGAAGCACTGCTGGACACCTCTCTTTGAGGGTGGATGTATTTGCTTCATCTTGCAAGAATACATGTCTGATATGTTTGATTTTGAACCAAGCCTCTGAGTAATTTTTCTAACATCTACCTACACCCACCCCACATGAACTTGTGAATGTAGCTCTCCCAGGGCCTCCGGCTCAGACTAAAATGCATACAGTATTAATAGCTCTCCGAGTTGTATTTGGCTTTGCATATCAAGACCGGTTTCACACATAATCAGGAGGAAAAAGATAAAGGCAGCATTTACACAACAGTACAGAGAACAGGTAATATGATGAGAGGTACTTGTTGTTGACATTATATTGTGAAACTTGATAACTTAAATCTGTTTTTTAAAAACAAGACCGAACACATACATCCGGGTAAATAGATATGTACATTTTGAAAGGATCGAAACAGACTTCTTTTTATAAGGCCGGGACCGGTGAGGTTGTAAACAGGTCACACAGGGTTGTTGCTCGTCCTTAATGATGTTAAACTGCATTACTTTATACAGAGAGAGTAATAGACACACTGATCTACCACCAGTCAGCCATTATGCTGCATTTGGTTGAGCTATTTTGGCCTGATAAAATTAGAACTGTGTTTTTATGGGCCTTACAGAAAAAATACACACCTGATAGGGAGGATGATGTGACCACCTCTGAAGATGAGGATGGGGGTTCGCCTCCATATTACTTCAGGTTAGATCAAATTCACTCTTAATTTTAGATCCCAGTTACTCCACTGTCTCACTGGCTGGCACCAGGCCAACCAAACAACTCCTGTACAGGAGCAGAGAAGAAGATGATGACGCATAAAAGTCAGCTCTTCTGTTTGGAGTTTGTCAGATGAGACACAGGCAGAGGTGAACTCGTGTATGCAACTGCCAGCTGTCTTACTGATGATACCGATGCATCTCAATCGGTTGGTCAGGTTTCTGTCACTGAGTGTTTAAGATTTTACATTGCAGGAGTCCCGCAAGTTATCCTATCAGGGGAAAAAGAAGTAGGCTACTTTTGTTGAGAGAAAGTGTATTAGTGGGTCAATATCTGTGTTACAACTGTTACAAATTACAAACACGGAAACATTGAGTATAAATGGAAAAAAATACATTATGGTATTGGAATTGTTTAAATGTTTTACAAAATTATTTTCCTTCCCTACTTATTATAATGCAATAAAATTTAAAAGTTCACCGAGATTTGATGAGGAAGTTATAAGCTTGTGTTCAAAAGTCTTCAAGTAGCCTAGTATGGAAATGAATGTTAAATTATCTATCTAATCAATTTAATTTTCCTTCGTTTTGTCTTGTTTTCTTTGATTGTTCGATTCACTTCTGTAGCTGTTCTTCTGCTCAAACTGTAATATTTACCTTTCTGGGTGGATCGTTGCTGTTTGATTGTAATTAATTTAGTAGGTTGAAAAAAACAAAAAACAGTTTTACTTGTCTTTTCCATATTTTACGGTAGTACTATCTTAGAAACGGAAGTCTTGATGACAACTTCCTTAGTAACCAGAAGCTTGCTCTTCGGACGTTGTATTGTTGATTAGCATGTCGCTAAATTCCTCTTCGGTAAACGTTTCTGAGTTGCTTAAGTGATAAAAAAAAACACAAAAAAAAACAGATTATTATTTGTTATTATTTTATTAGGTTAATTATTTAGCTAGCTAATTAACTCGACCTCTCTGTTCAGCACAACATGTACCGGTCAACGAAATGAATTCCCGCCGGTGGTGTCGTTCCCTTCAGATATTTATCATCTTGTGCGGACGTCTGGATCTCGCGGTCACAGAATCGGGGGTGTCTTCCGCCCCAACAAATGGGGAGCCTTTTAGCTCAGCCACCCCAGCTCCAGGCGGGACGACGGCACGAGGGACAGGTGTCAGTCTCACTGAGGAGGACACTCTACAGCCCACTCTGGACTCCATGGTAACCACGGTAACCACGGTAACCACGACGCCTGTGTCCGAGGTGCCCGCCGTGGCCACTGAGGCTGCAACCACCGTCAAGCCTGAGGTCACTCAACAGGGTAACTCACACTTCAGCTCGATGTCCGTATTTGTCTCCATTCTGCAGCAGTCTGAGACTATTTAAAATAACCATCACTAATATAAAGTAAGATTTAAAATCAGACAGTGTGGCCACTGTCCTCATAACGAGTCCATTGAATCTAGTCTGGACTAACGTGAGTCTCTTCTGTTGTTTACAGGTTGTCTTTGTGATTTAACCCCTGACTTTTGTGACATTGGCTGCTGTTGTGACACAGTTGATTGCGGTGTTGTTAACTCGAGTACAATCTTCAGCGGATGTCCACAGAGAGTCATGTAAGTCTTCTAGTTTTCGGCTAAAGAACATTAACGGCACGTTTCAAGCATTGAAAAGAGCTTGAACCTTTTCATTTTACAGATCAGGAGTTTGCATTGAGAAATGGTTAATGTTCAGAGCCAACGTGGATTCATCTCTTGTCACTGTGACTGACTCCTTGTTCTGTGTTCGACCTGAAGGTAGATAGATATAATAAGAATATATTTAAATTTAAAAAAAAAAAAACTAGTATTATTGAGATCAATACTACTACTGTTAAAACTGTGCATGTTTAACCTCCCAGCAGACAATGAGCCCCAGTCTCTCCCAGCTCAAACTCAGTATCCAGCTTTAGGGGACTCGTACCAATTCTCACCACCAGGACACACAAGCATCACCCACAGCAGAGATTTTTACAGGGTAAAAGTGCTTAAAAATGTCTGCTCACAGTGTTGTATCTAAATTAATTACAAAATAAATAATGAACTTTGAGATAGGGGAGTGTATTTTTAATACAGGAAATTCACTCAAAACTAATTTTTTTGTAGGTCGATGATGTCATCCAGACATATTTGTCCAACTCCTCTGTGCGGGGTCTCCTTCGTCAGCCGTCTCCAGGGGCTGCTGCTGCTTTTTGTATCAACCGCAACCCTGCAAGTAAGTTTACACCACATAAAACGTCAAACTCCAGACTGTCAGAGTGTAACAAATGTTCCGCAAACTCTTTCAACTGCAGACCTGCCATCCGGGTATAGTTTTGTTTTAGGAACTTGCTCCTGTCAGAATATAAACTTTTCTTATATATTTCTTAAATATATATTGTCTGCATAAACAGGCAGTACGTAAAGACTAATGTGTTTATATGTATAAACGCTGCATTGTTCCTGTATGTCTTATTAACCAATATAAGTCTTTTTAAAGTTCCTTCTGTATTCCTCTGCTTGTAG
Organism: Brachyistius frenatus; assembly: GCF_029030835.1. NCBI lineage: Eukaryota > Metazoa > Chordata > Actinopteri > Embiotocidae > Brachyistius > Brachyistius frenatus. The sequence continues at coordinate 3,858,809 of NW_027210610.1, read as the reverse complement.
AGTTCTTGAGGTCAGTGTCTCTTTCTTGTACCCGTACGGTGACTCCTCAGTTATGCACCACAGATCCAAATCTCAACGCCCGCTCCTACTTCTCCGACCTGAGTCTGATTAAGGTCAAGCAATCCCACGTACATGAAATCCTTTTAAGTAAATAATTACTGATTAGAATCTCACAGCAGGTTGGCTAACGTTGACTTTTTGTTGTTGTTGCAGATTCCAGTTGCTGAGATAGTACCAGTATCAGATTTTCTGGTAAGTCAGTGATTGTAAAGGCAGCCCCGTTCACGACACAGTTAGAAACACTTCTCATTTTGCACGTCATTTTGCACGTCATTTTGCACGTCATTTGCATCTGTACCAGCTGAGTTTAACAATCACCCTACAAATCAACTGCTGACACTAATATTTGGGGTTACTCCTACATGTCATGGTACATAAGTGCTTATAAAGCCTGCTTAAAGGTCTTAGAAGGAAATAACATCTCTTATAATGTATTTGTACAAAAACAAATATTTCTGCAGCATAATAAATAAATGTATTTGTTAAATGTTGTCAGTTTGGCCTCTTGTTTATTATTACTAATTTTCTGATTGTAGATTTTAAAAAGAAGTAGAGGTAAATCATGTGCATTTAAAGATAGATATCCAATGACATGCCTTGTGTCTTACAACGTATAATACTTCACTAACTCTGGTTTCAGGTCCCAGTTACTCCGCTGTTTGACTGGCCTGCACCAAGCCAACAAAACAACTCCTGTATTAATGCAGTAGAAAAGGTGAATGACCTCACATTCAGCATGTGTCTTAAATCTTAAATCACACGCAGTATTTAATGAAACATGAAACTCAACTCAGTATTTCCTGACTCTCCTGCAGGTTGAGTTTGTTATTGGTTACACAGGCAGAGGTGAACTCACATATGCAACAGTTAATGTGGTCTTGGCAGATGTGGATCCGAATCAGATGTTGCTGCAGACACACTCTGTACATTTCCAGGTAGATTGTTAAAGCCAAAGATTTTGTCCCAAACACTACATTTCCTATGAATGCAAACGTTAAGATGAATGTCATCCGTTTCCTTCAGCTGGCCACACCGAGCCCCATACCAGGAGGACCAATCCCTGCAGTCGGACTGACAGCGGGATTTCCTGTCATTGGTCGCGCTAAAGGAGAAGTGAAGCCTGTATCCTCACCAACAAGTGTGTGCACTCTTTCTTAGGATGTTATATTTAATCTGGAAATCTTTTATGCGTCGTAGTCCCTTGACTGCGAGTCAGCTGACATCACAGGGGGTGTCACAAGGCGGGGAGTGCTCCTCCGACCTCAGCGGAGCACCCATCCTCTTCGCACACAACACCGTCACTGGCTGCACATTCAGGTGAGCCTGCGCTATTTTGTTTCTAGTTTTAACTATCTTACATGAGGAGGAGTGGTGCAAAGTGTTGAAAATCAGTCCTAGATGAACATGAGTTATATTCCCTCTCACACAATCCTCTTTCACTTCTTTTTCTCTCCATGTGCTGCATAGTTCCCCAGCCAGAAACTGTTCAGACCTGCGTTCACAGATTTATAGGATCTTGCAGGATACTCAGGATACTCCCGACATAATCGCCATGAACTCAGGCTCCCAACCGAACTGGACGAGAGTCATCACCCAGGGGTGTCCAGTCAGCCTGCAGGTAGCAGAAATAGGAATCTAAAGTATTTGATAAAGAAAGTTCAATCATTTGTGAGTTATTTTTAACACAATGACTGCAGTGTGCATGTGTACAACAGCACTTGAAGACCCTTATACTTAAATAAAAGTGGTTATTACAACTGTTTTCTGCTCTTCAGTAAAACCCAGACTATGTTGGCTGTTATAGATGTGATTGTATTCAAATTGATGAATTTAAGTCTGCACGCTGTGCCGACCATTCATGCATTTATTTTCTTCTCACTATCAGGAAACATGTGAGTCAGGCTGCGTCCTTCCACACTCTCTCTCCATCCAAGTGCTGTGGGCTCGCCAGGGTCTCATTGACCTCCCCCAGAACTACATCCTGGGGGCCAAATACCTTTTCCACTGTCAAAAGTTTAAGGTACATTTGTACACATGCTCTCTGATTCTGAACACAACTTTAGACTTTTCCTCTTATTGTTTTATCACCACAAGTGTCCACATTCTCTCCTCCTGCCTTTTTTTTTTCAGTGTCCAATGTCGTCCCCTGTCGCTCTGACCACCAAAGTCACATTCGCTGACACTACAGTTTACCCAGAACCCCCCAGGGGTTCACCTCAGCCTCACTGGAAGTTTCCGTTCGGCTTCTTCACGAGAGGCGCCGCTGAGCTGGATGGCCACGTGGTTATTAACCGCAGTCACACTGAGAAGGTCACATGGAGTTTAATGCTGTTCACAGTCACGTTACTAACAGGATTAGAATTCTTCACTACGTAGCCGGATAGGTAACAGCGGAGCAGTGTGGGACTTGAAGCTTCTTAATATGAAGAAAGGTTTTGTACGAATGATCTGAAATGAATGTATTGATGTTTTATTTTAATTTTTGTTTTAACTTGTTTTCAATAAAAACTCATCCATTTTAATTGCAGAGTGAAACAAATATAGTGACAAAATATCTTTTATTGTTTTGCTTTACTTTACATAAATAGATACATTTTTACAGGACAGTTTATGAGTCATTGGATCACTGAGGTAAAGATGCATTTCTCGCACACAGCTCCTCTTCTATCTCCTCCTTTTGGTCCACTTGTTTTCTGTGCGTTTTTCTCTCCTTCCTCCCCGTGAAGCGCACGTAGTTGAAGAGATTGACTACTGCAGCAGGAGTTACACCTTCCAGACGAGTAGCAGCACCCAGCTGGGTGATGGAGCAGAGGATTTATTGCATATTGATTAGATTCAACTCGACAAAATCAACACTGTTTTCAGACAGACAGACATGTTGAGTAAATACACTGTACTCTGAACGTGCAGACTCACTGTGCTCGGTCGAACTCGGTCCAGAATCTCTCTGACTTCTCGAGACAGTGACACCAGAGATAAATAGTCGATGTCTGGTGGCAGAGACATGTTCTCCTCCCTCTGAATTCTCTCAATCTCTTTCTTGTTTAGGTCACAGTGAGGCTTGTACACAGCTACGAGACAGACAGGAGAATTTTTTTTTATTGAGACATAATGAACTATTTTATGGTAGTTTGAATACTAAAATTAACATTTGGAAGCAGTGCCGAAGAATAACTGTGTTGAGTACTACATTTATGTCCGTTTTTCACGTTTTAATTCCTACAGCTCCAAATGCCAAGGTTTCTATTCCCTTTTGTCTCAAAATGCCAGTTTTACCCTCGATCTTGAGTCTTCCTGAGAACTCCATGTATTTTGAAAGGCACTCTGGGAAGACGGATGCCATCATTTCAAAGGACACGTCTTTGTACTGTAGCAGATCCATGCCACTGAAAAAGAAGTTAGGACCAAACATTAATCAGAAATCTCCCTTTAACTGCATCCTGACCGTCCAGACGTGGTACTCTACACTTGTGATCCGATATATTTAATGCTCACGTCAGGCTGGTGTTCTTGGTCTCACTTAAACTGATGCCGGGCAGCTTTTTTCTCCAGATGGCTGTGGACAGAACGAGAGCCTGAAGAGCTGCAAGTGCATCCTGGAGACTGTTTCTCACTCTTACAGCCTCCTGGTAACGCAAGGAAGACACACATCCCACCTCCTTAAACCCTGACAGAGGAAGGAGGTCATGAGAGGAGAAACACTCAAAGAAGGAAGACCCATTACGAATCCAGAGGTGAGTCCTATATTCTGATGTGTGTCAATTAAAATGACCGCAATAGATGGATTTACCGTCAGTCAATAGATCAGTAGTGGAAATCATTTTGTATTTCATACTTACCTTTCAGAGTGAGGCGGAGGTCAGCGTTGTCCGGCCTGAGAGAGGTTCGAAACTCCGCCCGGCTGGTGAACATGCGGTACGGCTCTGTAACGCCTCGGCTCACCAGGTCGTCGATGAGAACTCCAATATAGCTCTCCGTTCGAGACAATGCCACCGCAGGCATGAAGAGTGCCCAGCGGGCTGCGTTCGCCCCCGCCCACAAGCCCTGAAAAAGAGTTTTACCAATAGTTTCAATGTGTTCTGTGAAGATGCGTGTAGTTCACACATAAGAAAAGATGTGGTACCACTGTGGTGCTGCCATGTTCTCTCACACTAATGGACCAGGGTTCCTAATTAGTACACAAACTAGATCCCAAACGTTTGGCAGGAGAAAGAAGAGTCCTGCCTTCCGCACATAAAAGGTTCAGCTCACAGTTATACCCATAAGACGACAAGCTTTTTATTCCCTTAATTCTTTGAAAATACAGTCTCTCTGTGCACCTTACGTTTTTATGACAAGGTGGTAAAGTCTATAATTATAAATGCTGTATTTATAATTTGTCCAGTTACAGTGCAGGGTTAGAATAAAATAACTGTGACTATTGTGACACTTTACTTGAGGAGCACATTACGTGAGGCAGAAGCACAAATACTGGAAGAAAGACAATAAGCAGTGCAGAAAATATCACCTGTTGATCCTGATAACACTCTGAACCGGCCTTTCGTTTCACTTCATTCTTACAGTAACATAAACTGTGTCCCCATAATATTGTTAATCCTGTCGAAGCTCTAATTGGTCGATTGTTTCTCCAACCTTAGGAAATAGCGGTCAGTGAACACAACACCAGACATAACTGTACTGCTGAACAAATCGTAGAAACTGGCAGCGAATTAGAGCTATGTTGTAAAGTGAGATGGTCTGTGCTTGCAGCTGTGTGTGAATATCTATGTGACAGAGTTGGGAAGGGCTTTATAGATGGTGTTTTATGACCCACAATAATGGCACAAGCAGAGATTTTTTTTTTTTTTTAAAGTGCCTACCTGTGCAGCAGCCTCCTCGTACCCCGTTGTTCCATTGATCTGACCGGCCAGAAACAGACCTTGAGTACTTTTCACCTGCAATGCAGGGCTCAGCTGAGTGGGACATACGAAGTCGTACTGCACACCATAACCTGGAAACCCAGAAAAAAAAAAAAAGAGACATCTGAATATCAGATCTATTACCTGGAGAGAGGCAGGGACTTTCAATACACTGTACTTCTCTGACTGATTGAACTGTAAGTGCTTTTTATTCTTTGATTTTAGATGTACTGTAGTTCACTTTTTCTAATGCTTATTAAACAGGATCCGGGCAGTGTACCCGGTGTGTGGATCTCAGCTCTGTGCAGGGCGGGGATTTCTCTGATGAGGCGGAGCTGCACGTCAGGTGGCATGGTCATGGAGAGACCCTGTGGGTACAAAAGGTCGGAGGTCACGCCCTCAGGCTCCAGCCACACCTGGTGCTTCCGGCCTGGAAAGCGAAGCACTCGCGACTCAATGGAGGGACAGTATCTGTGAGTGACAGTGAGTTTTAGAACACTGACTACAAAGTCTAGCATCTTATGTAATATATGCATGTATGTGTGTGTACCTGGGTCCTTTGGTGTCTTCCTCTATGTGACAGTTGAGATGAAGACTCTCCCTCACCACTTTCTCTACACCAGGAGTGGTATAGATCAGGTAGCAAGGCAGCTGCTCTTCAGGCTGAAAAGTGTTTAGTTTTAAAAGAAATAAAGCGTTCATTCACTGAAAAGGAGACTGGTTAGAATTTTTTTTTAATTTTAATTTTAATTTTTTTAAGTACTTCATATAAACTTTACCTTGCAGCGTGTGTGTGCATTGAGGAAGCTGAACGGCATCGGATGACTGTCAGGTGGGTGAAGCTGAGCCAAGGAAAGGTCTACTGAATCCTTCACAATCCTGGGAGGGGTACCAGTCCTCAGCCTACCGATCCTCAGCCCCAGCCTCTCCCTCAGCGTGTGGGACATCCCGGCACTCGATGGAGCATCTCCGATCCGACCCCCGGGGGACGTGGTTTGGCCCATGAAGAGGGAGCCAGACAAGAAGGTACCGGTAGTAAGAACCACCGAGCTGGCTGAGATCGGGTGGCTGTCATTTGCTGGTGTTAAAAGAAGTGCGAAAGCATCGTAAACAGATTTACAAACTACTTTTTCTGTAATTATCAATGTGAAAATTCTTGAAGTTCATTTATTTGACAAATCACACCTGGATTTGAATACAAAACTGACAAAAATGGTCAAACAGAAATAACATTTCCTGATGACAATATAAACAAAAAAAAGACACACTACTCATGATTTAAAAGCACTGGTTGGGTGTAAAATTTCACTTAAGCCCTAAACTTTTACAGATAGTTGTCACTCGCTGCCTACCCAAATGTATCCCAGTAACTCTGTGGCGACCAGGCTCTTCTGGGTTTGGTTCTGTTACCAGCAGCTCCTCCACCGAGCCCTCCAACACCGTCAGCCTCGGAGTGGACAGCAGCTCAGACTGAACGAAAAAACAACCAACAGCCCTTTTAATTTAATCACAGACAAAAACTCCTCCATACCCGAACCTTTGTTGCATGTGTGTACTGTATGTGGTACCTGAATGAATTCTCGGTAGCGCTGACGGTCCAGCTGGGCTCTTGGACCCCACACAGCGGGCCCTTTTCTGCGATTCAGGATGGAGAAATGAATCCCGGCCCAGTCCCCGGCTCGACCACACAGCCCATCCAGAGCATCTATTTCCTTCACAAGATGGCCCTTCCCTACTCCTCCCAGGGACGGGTTACAGGACAGTGCGCCTGGGAGAATGTTAAAAGAGAAGCCGAATCAGTGCTAAAACCTCTCGGTCACATTGTTCACGTCAATATCTCCAAACCTCGTCTAAAAAAGAAAAGCACAAAACTATCAGAATAGATGGAATACACTAAGAAGAAAATATCTTGTTTGGTTTGAGTGACGTGTCCCTTTAACAAAGCTCTTTAACTCACCAACTGTGTGTATTTTCTGCGTGACCAGCAGTGTTTCAGCTCCCACTCTGGCTGCTGCTGCCGCCGCCTCGGTCCCTGCGTGACCCCCGCCCACCACGATGACATCGTACTGCTGTCTGGCAAGATGACCGACATGTCTGGAGACCGGCAACAGGAAACTCTGCAGGCGGGGGAGCTTCTTTGTCAACATGTGAGATGCACACCTGTCGAAATAAAAGTGGTCAGAGGTTTGTATACAAATATTTATTTGCTGGAAAAATAAAGAATGAACTAGTTATGTACAGTTTGACACCACAATAGAATAATAAAACTCTTCCATTATCAGTATCAGTACCTACTAAAATGGTTCCTGGTCTGTAACAGTAAACATTTTTTTTTTAAATTAATTTTGCATTTTATATAGCCTACTACTGATAATGTACCCCATTAAAGTGGCCAAGTAATGTCAAGAGATGTATGTTCCCACGTTGCTCCAAGACTTAACGGCCACATATGAAGAACTTAAAAATTTAAAGAGGCACTTCAATGAAGTTCAGTTTAATTATTACATAGAGTAATAGTGTGAAAAAATGTTTTCTGTAGGTCTAAAAAGTGAAAAAAAAACAACCTGGTTAATGTCTTAAGGGTTAACTCTACTTTCAATTTTAACTGGAAACCTCCTTTACAAACTGAATATGAGGGGTTAGGAGGCATGTTGATTTCTTGCAGTATCAGAAATGTAGGTTTGTGCCAGAAATGGGAATTTTGATGTAATACATTTAAAAAAAAAAAGCATCTTGTGAGTTCATTTCTAAATTGTCCCTTTCATGTACAAAACAGCTGCATTACTTCCCGCAAATTATATTTTCATGTTCTTCATTTCTTTATCTATAAAAACTACTGAAATCCACTTCAGTCGACAGGAATGTGAACTGATAACATTCACAGTTCTGAACTAAGGACAGAGATCAAAGACATTTTTGTTGGGTGATTATAATAAATAAGATTGGTTATCATCCACTTGTATAGCTTTGGGTCACACTGTATTTTACTCATTGTTCCTGAGCGATGATTAACCAGATCTATAAAGATCAGGTGTTTCAAATATAAGACAGCTTATGTACAGTTGCTTCCTTTTATTATTCATCAGATGGAAACTGTATTTCACCGTCTCGCATTACGCGAGATGTCTAAATCCGCTGCATTTTAACTGCCTCAAGTATTAAAAAGGTACTTACAAGTTCGTTTGCAGAGGAAGTTTGTTGTTTGAGTTTCAGGTTACTGGATTCACAGAAAGATAAAGATCCTCGGGACTCCTGCTATGTAACACAAACGCTCTCCACGGAAGCTGCCATGCTTGTCTGCAGCTCAAAGCCGTAATACCCGGAGTACAGACGCACCGACAAACCTGTTTCGCTCAGTGAAAGTCGGGTTTGCCTAAACTAATGTCTCTCCTCAAAAGCCACCCGTACATTTAAGAGAGACGTGCGACAAATAAAAGCAAGTAACAAGCAACGCAGAAAGGAAAATAGTGGAGCGGTAGTTTGTAAACAAACAAGCTGTTTCGAGGGCCGCCTGCCACGTGTGCAAGTGAGAACCGACCCGGTCGTGTTTATATCAGAGCATCCGTATCGATTTAAGTAATCGATTCATTTGCGCACGTTATTCCACGTGCGCGCGCTCACTAGTAGGTCAAATGCGCACGCGCACGTCAACGCCCCCCCCCACACACACACACACACACACACACCTCCTTCCTCCTCCACCCCTCCACCACCACCACCTCCTCCTCCTCCTCCACCCTCCAGCCGGTTTCCAGTTAGCCGCCGCGCGCGGATTGAGTCAATCGAGCCTACCGAGAGGTGGTGTTGACCGACCGCAGCAGGTTTTCAGTAAGAAACCTGAAACAAAAATCCAGACTTCATAGGAAACTGACAGTAACGCTTAAGTCCATCGTTTTTTTTTTAACCCGACGGGTCAGCGGTGCCGGAGTTAAAGGCGACGCGGCAGAGGACGAAAGTAAATCCCGGAGGAAAAGCGCCCGAAGTGAGCTTGAAGGATCAAAGCTAATGCTAACTTAGCCATCCATTGCTAAATAATTACACGGAAACTGGGGTCGTTTAATCTCTCGCTCGATTTGACGTAACCGCTGTGGGCACGAAGTAGATAGTCGGGGGCAATTTGTTCAGTTATATGTCGCGTTTAATTTAATTATCGAGTGGTTTTGACTTTACATTTTAGGCCACGGGCGACTGGTAGTCACTTAGCCAGATTAGCTACAGCAGCCGGTCTTATTTGAGGTGACGCCGGCTCTGGAGAGGTGATATCGCTGAAGATAGTTCGCTTTCAAAGCGACTTCACATCGGGTGACATCAGTGTTTATAAGTTAGATTAAAGTTGGTAGTGTCTAAGCCTTGTGCTTCGCAATGCTGAAACAACAGCAGCAACCGGGCTCAGGCGGGAGAAAGGCGTCTAACGGAACATCGGGCCCCGCCGGGATGTCTTCCCCGGTCAGCGGCATCAACAGCGGTAACAGGATACCGGCTGGGAGGTAAGTTGGCTCGGGTGTTTCTGCCAGGACAGTCCGGGGATTGTCCTGTGACTCTTAGGGGCCTACCGGTTAAAGCGCTATGTGCCCGGTGGGCGTGACACGGAAATAGAGCTCGCCCTCACCCCCCCTCGAGCCAATGAGAGTACTTCATTTTTGATCGACAGTATATGTGGACCAACCAGAATGCTCAAATTGAACTCTAAGCGAATCAGTGAGGTGGAACAAAGTGTGTGGGGGGGGGAAGCAATGAGCAGCAAATCGGCATGGAGGCGATGCAAAGTTTATCTGGCCTGCCAGTGCTGGAGAAGAGTCGCTGGTAATCGAAAAACACGTCTATATTTCCAAGAAAAGCCGGATATAGAAACGTTATAATTACAGTGCACATATTTAATGGCCTGCACGTGGCCATGTGTCGTCCTAGTCTCTGAGATGAGTGTGTGTTCACTGAGGATCCTCACCATCGTCTTTGTTTTGCAACCGTGTATGCAACTAGCTGTGATACAGTCCCACGTGGACATTATATATATTGAAAAGTGTATTTTAGCATCCAAATTGGTCTGAATCACTTTGCTGAATATCAGAAAATGACAGTAAACACCGTTTTTTAATTTGTACGTTTAATATGATGTTACTTTCTCATTTCCTTTCTCTCTTGAAGGCTCACAATTTTTTTTTTTTAATGAATGTGATCCATTAAAAAGAAAAATCGCAAATACTGAAACGTGTTTTTGAAATGCTAACAATAATACGGAAAACGTATTAAGCATAAAGCATAGTATTCAAAAATGATGAAGACACTTGTCAGGCCACTTAAGTACGCGTGTCAACTTCTCAAATAGCCATATGTTGTGTATGACGAATGTGGCACTGCCTTGACCGGTTTTGTAAACAAGTTATGCTCCTTCCAAGTAGCCAAACTATCCTGTTTCTTCCAGGAATCGGACTTCTGCGAAGCCATCATTCCAGTCGTCTCCTGTGAGTATCCTCACCTACAATTGTTGCTCAGCAAACAAACAATCAGGGTCAATATTGGAAAAGTGGCTCATGTTTTCTCTTTACTTTTTTTTTTTTTTTTTTTTACTTACAACTTTATTCTTATAAACAATATGATAATATAGAAATATACGGATATTTTACCTCTGTTACAGCTCGTTGTTTCTCATCTCAGGGTTAATGGTTAACACTTTCACAATCAAGGTTCTCGGTATATAACCATGTTATTTTAAATATGACGCTGTGTGACTGTTTTTACATCATGTCCTTATAAAACTTTGTCCTGAGAGATCCTGATGTTTCCCCCCCCCCCACGTATAGGTGTTCGAGGGTGTGTACAACAATGCCAGAATGCTTCACTTCCTCACAGCCGTTGTGGTGAGTCATTTAGGTTGTTGTCAATGTCCTTCCCAAGCCATGATGTTTATTCAGAAAAAAAATGGCTTTGACTTTATAGTAGTATTAGAGGTCAAATTGAACCTACCTACTGTAAAGCTACCTTTTCCTTCATGGTGTGATGTGAAGTCAAAGCCAGTGAAAGGTTAGAGTAACTGAAATCTAACTGAAAAATACACAAAAAGCAGCAGGCTGTAGGGCCTGTGTCATAGCTACTTCTGATATTAAATATAAACAGTGTAGGGGGTACGGTGTACAAATTATGTATCATAAAGCCACAGATTATGTCCAGTTTTGCAGGTAGCACTGATCTAAATAGCAATTTGTTACATTTCTGGTTAAATAATATAATAAATCTTTTTATTTTTGTGTATGTTTCAGGGGTCCACCTGTGACATAAGAGTGAAGAATGGCAACGTGTTTGAAGGCATTTTCAAGACTCTCAGTTCTCGGGTAAGAAGCTCATGTTGAGCACACATGCACGCCCCTCCACTAAATTATTGAAGCACTGCAAATAATCCTGTCGGTGAAAAATAAAACTTTTCCCTCAGCTGTTTTATCCCTTTTGTGCAAGTTCACACAGTCCTCAAATTTGTGCTGCCTCTCCAATGTCTGATCCTCAGTGCGAGTTGGCCGTGGATGCTGTTCACAAACGCAGTGAGGAGGCAGGCTCAACATCAGGTCTACCACGGAGGGAGGACATTACCGACACCATAATCTTCAGCCCCTCAGACTTGGTTACAATGATCTGCCGAGACGTTGACCTCAACTTTGCCACCAGAGGTACAAACACACATAAGCTGTGGGTCAGGTCAGGACACTGGGGCAAAAAGTAACAAATACAAGTTCTTCGCAGATCATGTGGAGTGAAGACGTATTGTTTCTCCTCAAAAAGAGGAGTGTTTTATGTTAAAAACGAGCATTAGATCTGTGTCCATGCTGAGAGCATTCTTGATTTGTAGTAAATGGTTTTCTTGCTTTTTTTTGTACATGGCGGTGATCTTAGAAAGTGCACACTTTAAGAAACGAGGAGTGAAGTGTGAGAAAAATTACTCAGAGGCTTGGTTCAAAATCAAACACGTCCGACATTTATTCTTGCAAGAAGGAGCAAATACATCCACCCTCAAAGAGAGGTGTCCAGCAGTGCTTCCAGATCTCCTCAGTAGGGCAGCTTTTATACAGTGTGACAAATAGTTGACAGTCACTCCCATTCCTTTTGTATCTGCTTTCATATGGTAATAGAGTTGATTGGCGGTAACAATTGTAGGGAGTGGTCAATTAGATGCGGAAAGTAAAACAATAAAGGAATCACTTGCAAATAAGAGAATACAAGAGACTTTTCAGAGCCACAATGCAAAGTTTTTTTTTTTTTCCATCATGAAGTATCTAAGCTGATTGTGGTACCTGACTGGTATGAGTCACCTCTTTATTATGGGGAAAGGGGGAGGTGACAATTCATCCTCTTCTCTGCAGGATGCTTAAAAGGAAAAACAATGAAGAACACGGTTTCATTGTTTTTTGATTTTCATCAGACCTAAGCTCAGGCTGCAGGCAAATCCTGCCAAAGGGAACAATTTTAGATCGTTTCATCATGGCCTGTTTGTTTTTAGACACCTTCACAGACACAGCCATCAGCTCCAGCCGCATCAATGGAGAACATAAGGAGAAGATTTTGCAGAGATGGGAAGGAGGAGACAGCAATGGAGAGAGTTATGATTTGGAAAATGATACGGTGAGTTACTCTTTCTTTTTAATGAACAGATACACCAAACATCAAATACTATATGGCCTAAAGATGTAATATAAAAATACAGACCCTCGATTATTCACATTCTGTATATACATCCTGTTATTTAACCGTTATCTGCTAATGTTGAAGTATTTTTTTTCACCACCTCATTAATGTCCTCGTTTGTCCCCTCAGTCAAATGGCTGGGATGCCAATGAGATGTTTCGTTTCAATGAAGTGAAATACGGAATCACGTCAACATATGATTCAAGCCTCTCCATGTATACGTAAGTTATCATTTGGATTCTTTGCTGTCGGAAATGCTTTATCAATTATCATTATTAAGATAAGCTAAAAACTGTAGGAAAAAAACACCCGAAATATTCTGATGTTGAACGATTTACATCTTGTGTGTTTGCTTACTGTCAGTTTTCATCTGACCTGTTTGTGGATTTAGTTGTTGAGGCTTCTCTATTTAGTGATTATCAAAGCAGATAATGTCAGTGTGTCTGGTTTAATGTGAGCAGATGGACTTTAACTGGTTAAAATAGAAACTCTTTGAATTTCTATTTTGAAGATTGCATCAAGATGTTGTGTTTCATGTGTCTGTTACAATTTGTGTCAGAAGTTAGAATCTGTTCACAGTATTATGGTTCTTAAATGGCAGTTGTGTCCATGTTAAATGAGATTTTTAAATTGAAATCCTGCTGATTTCACTCAATAATATCACTTAAACTAGAGAGGGAGGAAAACAGTTGATAAAAACATATGTTTGAGGTCAATAAAGTCATCATTAGCACTTTAAAGTGTCATTGTGGCTGTAAAACAAACACAAACTTGCTCCCAAAGTTATTTGCACTGATTTTAGCTTCATCAAATGTTCTAAAGGTTTCTTTTTCTTTTTCTCTTTTTTTTTTTTTTTTGTTTTTTTTTTTGTTCTACTTTTCTCTCTTACCTCACAGCGTTCCATTAGAGAGGGGCAACACTGACAACTACCGGCAGAGGGAGGCACGCGCCGCCCGCCTGGCCAGTGAGATCGAATCGAGCCCTCAGTATCGCCATCGTGTCAACCTGGAAAACGACGAGGGCAAAAGTGAGGAAGACAAATACAGCGCTGTGGCGCGGGATGGCAACGACAGGGAGAGGGGTCGCGAGAGCCCCCGCGACAGAGAGCGGGAAAGAGGCAGAGACAGTCCTGGAGCCAGCAACAGGTGAGAGGGACAGACGAGATACTGGAGGTCGTCCTCCTATTGATGTCTCCCCACGTTTGGTGATAACTGACCCCACCAAACGTTATGCAATGGTTGCACTTCATCACCCCCCAAGCCACCATTTTTTTTCATTTATTTTCAGCTGAGTCCAGACCTCTGCTTTACGTGATAATCGGACCAGCTCCATAAATATCACACTCTTATTTTATGATATTTTTTATGTTAGCACAGCTTAAAAGCACAAATTGTTTTGAAAAATCTGGCTCTTTTGTGCATTTATGTTGACGTGGATAGTTTTTTTTTTTTTTTTGTCAACTCATTCCAAGTTCAAGAAGTTAGAAACTCAAGTAGATTTCATGATGTTTCTGTGCACCAGTTGGTTTTGATATTGTCAGGGGCTTGGTTCAAAATCAAACACGTCCGACATTTATTCTTGCAAGAAGGAGCAAATACATCCACCCTCAAAGAGAGGTGTCCAGCAGTGCTTCAGATCTCCTCCGTAGGGCAGCTTTTATAGTGTGACAAACAGCTGACAGTCACTCCCATTCCTTTTGTATCTGCTTTCATATGGTAATAGAGTTGATTGTAGGTTACAAGATAAGGACATCAGTTAGATGTGGAAAGTAAAACAAAAAGAATCACTTGCAAATAAGAGACTGACTGACAGACTTTCCGGAGCCACAATGCAAATAAGAGAGAGAAAACAGAAGCGACTTTTCAGAGTCTGGTTGACAAGAGACTTTCCGGAGCCACAATGCAAACGAGGAAGAGACCAATCTTTTTTTTCCCCATCAGATATTGTAGTATTTTTTTTTTTAACATCGGCCACACGTGTTTGATGTGCACTCTTTCTCCATCAGGGAGGGCAAGTACATTCCGCTGCCTCAGCGCCAGAGAGAGATGAACCGGGAGCGCGAGCGAGCCGAGCGAGGTCCCGGCGGGCCTCCACCTCACAATCGTCTAAGCGGAGGTTACCGCTCCGCCCCTCCATCCTCCTCATCCTCTTCCCCCCGACCCCCTCTTTCCTCTGCCGCCGGGCCCCAGCCTGGCGTCTCCCCCTCAGAGAGAAGCAGCCCTCTGTCGGGACGAGGCGGGGCCTACGCTCCCCATCACCCACAGGGAAGCCCCAGCCCAGGCCCGGGCTCTGGCCCCGCGAGCCCATACACAGCTGCCTCTCCTGCTGGACCAGCACCCACCGCAGCCTCCGCTTCGACGGCGCCATCTCTAACCAGCCCCCCCGCCCCACACGGACACACAGTTCCTCATTCCCACTCACTACCGCACTCGCTGTCTGACGCCGGCAGACCTGTTAACGGAGGTAAGCGCGGGAACACGTGTCAGAAATTGTTTTAGCAGCTGTAACATCTGCGCATGTTGCCAAATTCAGATGTCTGTGCCTTTCAGTCTCTACCAGAACATCTCCTAAAGCCCAAAGACCTCCACAGTCGAGCAGGACGGGACGCACTCCAAACTCACACAATCAATCCACAGGTATACTCATTCAGTCAACTGACGTTTTCCTATTCTCCTGTTATTGATACATTTTGCCTGAAACTTAACCTTCACTTTTCTTTTTTTCTTTTTTATTCCTATCTGTCCTTGCAGCTGCTCGTTCCCCTAAATCAGTCTCTTCCCAGGACACGCCTTATTTGGACACTTCGTCTGTCTCCCTGCCCGCCCAGAAGACGTCTGGCCCCGCCCCCCTCTTCCCTGTAGATGGTACGGTCTCACCTCATACCTCCTGTTTTGTTTTGGTCAAAGTGAAAACCATTCATATCCTATAATGACATGAGCTTCAATGACTTGAGTAACCTCAAAGCAGTCGGCGACAGATATCAAAGGTGGGATCTAATGAACTTCTGTGTCGTCTTCACAGTGAATGAGATTCTTGGTGCAGCTGCAAAAGAACGCTCAGCAGAGAGCACGAGCAGCACTGAGGACAGCAAGAGCGGTAAAGGTGTGTGCACTTCAAAAATTGTACAGGTTAAATCCTGGAAATGAATCTCAACTGGACACATAAATTAAACGAGGCACAATCACAGTGGGCCTGGTTGATCACCCTTTGTCTTTGTGACAGCATGCACAAGAGTTTTCAGGATGTCACATTTTCATTAACCGTTGTTCTCTCTCTCCTCCACCAGCTCCCTCAGTTCAGCAAAGGTCGCAGATCGAGGAGCTTCGTAAATTTGGCAAGGAGTTCAGGGTGAGAGTTGAGCTGTCTTTCAGTGTAGAGTGTGAAATAAGAAAGTCGGTGACCGATCGGACGTCAAACATAACCCACGTCTTATTGGCGTGCGTGTGACCATTAACATTTATCACGTCACACTGAATCATTCTAGTCGGCCCACTCTGTCTTTACAAGTGAAGATCTGTTCACGTTTATGTAACGCTTCTTAGTGTAAAACCTCCTTCACAAGGAACTTTGCTTTCTTTAATCCCATTATTTTTATCTGATTGCAATCGAGCACAATATTCTGTAGTATTCTAGTTGTTTTACTCATTCTAGTTGAAGAGGGGGAATCCAGACGTGCCAACTTTTTACACTCGAATGTGTTGTATAACTGCAGTGTCGTCGTAGCTTTGGACATTTGCTTTGTCTTCACATAAATCTTATTGACTAGATTTGGTAACAACACCGAGGACCACATTTTTGCCCAACAAGTAGCGCTCCGACAGTAATTTCTTGACCTTCTGTGTGGTGATTAGCTGCCGAGCGAACAGTAACCAGCATGGAGCTGTACTGTGTACAGCAGAAAAAAAATAATGTTTTGGGCATTTTTATTTAAAAAAAAAAGAAGTGTCCTGAGCTGAAAATAAAAGGTTCAGAATCCCATCTGTTTTGGGGCAAAACAGTCGGCTGCCACGAATAAAATACTTGGCACAAATATTCAGCGATTACTGAATGGTAAAATGTGAATACAGTGAACCCTCGCTATAACGCGGTTCACCTTTCACGGTCTCGCTGCTTCACGGATTTGCATCGTGCATTGAAATCACATTACGACTATATGTAACGTAGATATATTTAATGTCCAGTTCTATCTATTTCAATTGTAAAATAAAGGTTACTACTTCACGGATTTCGCCTATCACGGTTTCTATTTGGAACGTAACCCCCGCGAAAAACGAGGGTTCACTGTATACCATTCTGATTAATCAAATCACAGCCAGTAGATGTGCTTAAATTGTCATAAAAAAAATACAAGGCAACGTTGGTAAAACAGTCTGCATTGATTTATGAATTAGTATTAGATGTTCTTGCAGAACCCAGCTGTCCACTTCCAATAAATCATGTGTAATTATCACCAGGCTGCAATACTCCGACTCCTCTGTTCTGATTCTGCTTTGTTGTTCATGTGGGAGATGTTGGAGTAGAGCGACTCATCAGTCCCGTGTGTCATTGCTTCCTTTCTAACTTTCCTGTCAGCAGACGCAGTATTTCATGTTTTACTCTTGAAAAATTGAAATGTGAATTGATTAATCATCACACTCGTCAGTTTGTATTCCACTTCAGCCAGACATTTGGCCTTTCGAACACCCACACGTCCTGGTTGTCACTTCCTGGCTTCTTTCCTCCATCCAGCTCCAGCCGAGTGGAGGCAACTCCAGCTCTCCCAGTTCCCCGGCAGCAGCAAACCCTCCCGCCGTCGGCGAGGTTCCCCAAGCCAGCGCAGCCAAGCCCTCGCCATCAGACCCCGCCTCAGAGCTCAAACCTCAGCCTCCAGCTTCCAGTCCTTCCCAGCCGCAAGCTCAGCCTTCACCAGCTCCCGCCGAGGACCCCACCAAGGACGCGGCGGCTACGGGGTCAGCTGCCACTACAGCGCCTCTTTCAGACAGGCAGTCGCCCGCCGCCCCTCAGCCGGCTAGGACCCCGGGAAGTGAGGAGGTCAGGTCCGAGACGACGGAGCGGACAGAGGGCATGCCGGAGTGAGTTTCCAAAAGGATCGGAGCTCTTCCGATGTTAACAATTTTGAATTGGCTTGCTTGTTGTTATTTTGCTCTTTCTAACAATTCTTCCGTCTTCTAGCCAAGTGAAGAAATCAACCTTAAACCCCAACGCTAAAGAGTTCAACCCGAACAAAGCTCAGATGCCCATGGTAAGCCAATTCATTCCTGTTCAATCTAAAGATCTCATTTAAAGCTTTAGACGTTCACAGAAAGCACTTCAGGGATGTTGTACGTCTCTCAGAAAATATATTAAAAGTGGAGATCATTTCTCCCATGGCGTGAGAATGCTGTCGTGTGGTCCAGATATTTAGTGCATCATATATCCTATCGTAGTAAACACGTTGAATTATGGCGTTATTTCACGTGTTAATGTGTACGTGGGAAATAGTGATTTATTTACTGTGTCCTCGGACAGACGAAGCCCAACACGGCGCCCACCCCTCCTCGGCCGACCCCTCCAAGCCCGGTGGTCCTGCAGCACCCAGGCGGACAGGGTCCAATCTACAACACTCCCTACCTCTCCTACGTCTCACAAATCCACTCTGTGCAGGTACAAAACCTGAACTGCGTTTCTTATCTTCCTGAAAATGTTGTTTGTGTTTCCTCTGAAAATATTTTGAGGACATGGAGAATCTTTACGGTCAGGTTTGTATGATATAACGGCTGCGCTGCTGAATTTGATCGGAATATAATTACAAACCCCTGATGAGAAACCATCCATATATTTTTTTTAATTTTTTTTATTGAATTGTGTTTTATGCAGAAACTAAGTTATTTCCATCGTTGACTCACTTTGATTATGATGATTAATTTAGTCATTAGAAAGTAAAAAAAAATCCCAACACGGTTTATGTCCTTTGATGTCTTCCGAGTCCAAAGGGAATCCTCCTTTTACTCTTAATAAAATAGTCAAAATGCAGGACGTATTAACATTTGCAGTGATAATCAGATTAACTAACCACTTATCAAAATGTTGCCAATTATTTTCTTTACGTTCACGATTATCTTTTGGATTTTTCTTCTCTACACGGCATCAGTCGTTCTTGCGCTGACCTGTTGATCCTTTCTGTCTTTCAGCCCCCGCCGATGTACCAGTACACCATGTCTGCAGTCAGCCAGGGAAAATACGCCAGGACCAAAGGTAAATGCAGCGTTTTTGTTTCTCCAGTGCCGTCAGCTTTTCTCCGTTATTGTTTCTGTAATTGTTTCAGCCCTCCAAAAAGGAATTTGCTGTAAGCTCTTGTTAAAAGTTTGACTGGATTTGAATTCTTTCCTTTCACCAGGCTCAGTCGTGGCTCCACGCTCGGATCACGGTGCTTCAGCGCCCCAAATGCTGCAAGCTGCAGCATCAGCAGCTGGGGCTCCGCTGGTGGCGTCCCACTACCCTCAGTCCTACCTTCAGTACAACCCGCAGCAGTACAGCCAGCAGCAGGTCATCCAGGCCATGAGTCCCTACCCTGGACAGGTAGGACGTCTCCCCCTCTTAATCCTTTTCATAATTCTGGTTTGAAAAGGTTTGCAGTTGCTAAATACACTTTTAACCAACTCAGAAATTATTGCCCACGTATAATTCTACTGAGATTATTACAGTCACATGAAGCTACCTGTTCAAAGGGAATATTATTTATTTCTCTCTTCTGTCCTCCTCGACAGCCGATGTACTCCATGCTGCAGGGTGGAGCCCGAATGATCGGTCAAGGAGGGGGCCCCCACCCTCAAGCCCTTGGGCCACCAGGAGGCCCCCAGTTCCAGTCACAAGGAGAAGGACCTCAAGGACCGCAGCAGGGCATTTATGGTAAAATGTCTAAACACGGGGGAGGAGGCGGCGGCCAGTTTTCAAAACATATTGCGCCCATGCTTCATATGCAAGTCAGCCCTGACACCAACCGTCTCTCTCTCTCTCTCTCTGCTGTGTAGCTCCACAGTCGTTCTCTCATCATTCAGGTGCAGTTCATCAGCCTCAGCCCTCCAGCACCCCGACGGGCAACCAGCCCCCCCCCCAGCACGCTGCTCCGAGCCCTGGACAGGTACGATAGCCCCTGCAGGAGGCATTCTCAACGACCGGGCTGCGACCGCAGTCTTTCCAGCGTTGGTTTATGTTATCTGATAAAAACCAGTCATCTCTCCACCCCTGCGTCTGCTTCCTGTCAGCACGGCAGAGTTGATTTGTGTAAAAGTACATGAAGTTTAGCATTCAATGAAACTTTTTTACCCACAAAACCTTCAAGTGATTCTCACTTTGATAGACTAGTTGTGAGTTTTGCGTTTCAGTAACTAAGTAAACACGAGTTTTAACATCAGATTTCCATCCTTTTTGAACCTTTTTTTCTACGTGCTTTGTCCAACTTCTCAAGGACCCCTAACTTCTCTTCGATGTTGTTCACCTTTTTGAAAAGGTTTCCAGGATTTGTTTAAAGTGGAAACATGAATGTGTGGCATTGCCATAAATTCTGGTGTTATGTCACTTGCACTGGTATTTAACCGGTGTTGTACTTGCATACGGTACCTTTGTGCTGATACCTGTAGGAATGTTACCTTGAATTATGTCGCGATAAATGCAAAGAACCACTAGTTTTGGTGTCCCTTTTGCGAGGAGGCACAAGTTCAGCCTCCTCACAAGGATCCATCTCCAGGGACACAGCTTGTTGTGGTTTATGCATGTTGTCGCGTCATTTTTAACAGCCTGGTTTGTCCTTTCAGAATGCCCAGTCGGGCCCACAGCCCCAGTCCTTGTACCACTCAGGTCCCCTGTCTGCACCCACCCCACCCAACATGCCGCCGGGCCACACGTCTCCGCAGGGCTCTTACCCCATCCAGGGCTACAGCATCCACAGCCACCAGGGCATCTCGCCCTCTTACCCCCTGGGACAGATAGCTCAGGTATTGCTCCCGTCTTGTCTGCTTCGCCATCTCACTTTGATCCTACGGTGTTGTTTTAACCGGAAGCCTTTTTGTTATGAGGTAAAACCTTTCGTTCACTGATCTCCTCGCTGCCCCTTCAGGCCCATGTACAAGGAGCCATGTCGGGTCCCCACCACTCGGGGAGCCACGGCCAGCCCCAGTTAGTGATGCTGCAGCCTCCTCAGCAGGGCCCCGGCTCCGTGCCTCAGCACCCGCAGCACGGACCTCAGCAAGGAGCGCACCAACACTTTTACATACCCCAACAAGGTAGGAGACACGGTGCCAACAAGCCTCCCTCCCTTTAAACCGCTGGCATGAAGGTGAATCTAACTGTTGTTCAAAGTGCGAGCTTCACAATTTTTTTTATTGTTTGTTTTTGTTTACCTCCCACAGCGATGCAGGTGCAAACACACCCCGCTTCCTTCCATCAGCCTGGAAACTAAACCCCCTCCCCAAACGGTCCCCACCCTCCCTCCCCACCCCCCGCCTGCTGGATGTGAGGCCCAGAGTGAATGCGACTCGGGGGGAAAAAAACTTGACAGGATCACACAGAGGAGAGAAGAAGACAAAAAGTCTCCCGGCACCTTATTCTTCTGCTGTAACGCTCTTCATCAGTACAAACCTCGGTGGGAGCCCCGAGGAGGACCTTTCTGAACGATGGTGACAGAGCAGCGTCCGAGCCCGGCCGCCATCCAGCTCCTCTCTCCAACTTGCGAGGCACCTCGCTGGGCGGAGCAGTCGGAGGAGGACAAACAGCAGCGGACTCTTTATCTTCCAGCAATGTGTTTTTATCCCTGTGGGGTTTTTGTAAGTACCATGACACAAATGGGAAACACAAGACTGTCGCAGGATTCTCTTGAATACAGCATGAAAGGAGGGATTTGAAAACGAGAGGGGATTTTTAGCAAAACTTTTTTTTTTTTCTTTTTAATTTTTTTTTTTTTTTTTTTTTTAACTATCTAGTCATTAAAACCACCCCTTTACCCCTCTTCTCGCCTGTAGGAAAAAAAAATTCTAAATAAAAAATGGACAAGACAAAAAAAAATACAAAAACAATGACCAAAAAATAAAAGTTTTCAACTCAACTAAAAAGCTTCGTTTGCTTATTGTATCATTAATTGCACTTGTTCGGAGTATCTACTCTTCACTGCATGAAGTAGCGGTTAACAACTATAATGAGACACAGAAATGTATTTTTCATTAGACAATGGCAGGAGCACATTTAATTTGAGGCTCAGTGAGCATGTGCTGTTATGTCAGGTTGACAAAACGAAGTAATTACCTCCTGGGGGACTTTTTGGATTTGCTTCACATTCTCATTAGCTCCGATTCGTTCTGCTTGGTCTCGACTCTGCATGTTAGTTTTAAACGGTCACTAGGGGGACCCCTCTTTATGAGCCAGCCTCCGTGCCAACGTCATGAGGCATTGCTGCCCTTGTTGTGGCAGACATGACTCTTTAGGTTAGTGGGACACTCTGCTTTCCCCTTCAGGCAAATATGACACCACACTTTGTGGTTCTGTGACAGCACTTCTAGATCAATGTACTCCCGAGTGCACCAGCCAGTCCTACGTCAATGTGTCAGAGTGTGTGTGTGTTTGGCCTAGTTTCCCACCCTAACAGCAAAATGTTAGGACACACTCGATCAGTGCGGCGGCGGCCTTCTCAGTGTGACAGGGCGTAGAGCTGCTCGGCGCTGCGCTCCAGTCGGTCCCGGTACTCCAGGTCGGAGTAGTTGCCTTCAGGGACCCCCTGGGTGCCGTAGAGGAGACCCCAGCAGCAGCAGGCGATCACTGCCGTGCTGTCACTGTCGCCTGGACGGAGACACAACAGCATGAGCGATATGTAGCGTGACGAATCTGTCTCTTTGGGCATCTTAAAACTGGCTGGAATGCATATATTTTATAATGACCACAGATCTTATGCGTCTAATGTGGAGCGAGTGGCTCGAACTGCTGAACCACACATGATCGTCCCCCAACGGTGCCCGCGGTCGCCCTCCGCTTCGAAGCTTTTTAGAATCACGTATCAACTTTAGGCCCATTACAACACAGCTGGGAGAAACGGGAGGTCAAAAACCTGAAGATATTCATCAGGACGTCTGATGGGAAAGACATTCAATATACATAAATCAAATTTAACGGCGCTTGGAGTCTTAATAAAGATTAATAAAAAAAAACTAAAAAAAACTTTAATATTACCCAGCAGACACAAGCGCGTCAGCGCAGAGTCTTTATCAGGGCGCTGAACTGAAGCACTTGTGTTAATGTCAGCCATGTAAAATTAAAGGGCTCGACTTTGGTTCTGTTGTTTGCAGTCAAACCTCAACAAAGAAGCACCTTTGTCCCCTCAGTGTGTCTCTAAAAGAACATTTTCACCTTCGGTTCATTTAAGCAAAGTCCGGGTCCTTTTACATCACGTTGTTGGTTATCACACCTTAGAGCACGATTGAAGAAATTATCTTTCTTTTTTTCTTTTTTTTTTAACCTTTTAATTCTTGTGGTCAAAATTCACTGACACACGGCTACGATAAATCTGCTGCTAAAAGGTGGGTTTTATTATTCTCTTCGTACGTGTAGTTCTGTCCAGTTCATTCCTTCCTTCATACTTTTACTGACATGATTGACTAAAGATGAGAGAGATGTGGGTAGAATATATTTTAAAATGAGATAAAATGTTTGCAAAAATGGTAAAAAGAAACGTCAGTTATGTGGTCCACACAAAGGGTGACATGTCGTATCGTTAACGGTAATTCTGGGTTTCCAAACCCACTACTATTATAACAATTAGGTGCTGCTGCTCTTTTCACAGCTCTTAAGCCACTACAGCTTCACTATAAGCTTTATCTTACCAATATTTGGTGATTATTATTTTTTATGGCATTATTAAATTAATATTTTCACAATAATAGTCCAAAATAATGTGAAAATATATCATTTTTAGTCAAATAACTGCAGACTACCTTCCACCGCTATAACTGCACAGCCCTCCAGAAACCAAGGAAACCCTGTAATGGTATCATTTTAAATATGATGAAGAAAAAAAAAAAAGACTGTGATAATGGCCATTTTCTGATTGACGCATGAAAGTTATGCAGCGTAGCAGTATGATATACTTTATGTGCGTCTTTTATACAGAATCTGAATCTTACTCTACTGAATTACTGTTGTTCATTTACAAACTAAATAACTCAAGATTATTTCTGTCCAGTTTTTACGAAATATTTAAAGGCAGACTTACATTTATGCTGCCATATAAAACTATAACACAAGATTTTGTGTTTAAAAAAACGACAACAACATATTTGTTAGTATTTTGTCAAATCGTTAAGAATTTTGTTATCGCAGAAAAACCCTGAAATATTGTGATAATATTTCCGGGCCATATCGCCGACCTCGCACACATTTTCAGAGACACTATGACCCTCTGACCTCCATGGAAGCCGGCTCGGCTCATCAGCTCCTCCCAGTCTGGGCCCGCGCCCAGCAAGGCGTCCAGCGCTATCATGGGAGCGTCGTGGCCGCTGCGTCCCGCCCAGCCCGACAGGCTGAAGCTCTTGTAGGCCTCGTCTCTCTCGGCCGGGCCGTAGGATGAGGGCCAGATCGCAGGGCCCACCCCGTTGGAGATGCCCCTCACATCCAGGTACCTGTGGAGAAATGTAAGAGGTGCTCCTGAGATCCGAATATCCTCCGATACGACAATTTTTATGTTGTTTTTCTCTTTTCTTCATAGATTATAATTAGAGTTTTTAAAGTGAGTAATTAATTAGTCTATCCATCTTTTAAAAAAAATGTCTATCAGAATCTGTAATCTAAGAATATAGAGGAGGTCCTTGCCGCTGAACTGAACCTGAGCAGTGACATTTTAGTCTGGTTTCACGTCATCATGTCATTCTGTTAACATTGAGACTGAAATAGGTTAAAAGAAGTTGCTGACGTTGTAAAACCTGCACTGGAATACGACGTGACAGCCGCTCATACCACAGCCACTTGTCAGAGAAGTAGCCCCAGTCCCTCTCCGTCTCCTCCACGGCGAAGCCTCGGCCCTGGACAAAGCTCTTTGCTATTGGACACGCCTCGTTGATCAGGCCTAGACCCCAAGTTGTGATTGGCCTGCGCTGGACGGCGTACGAGGTGAAAAGGGCTGACGCTACGGCTCCCAGGAAACCAGTGGGGTGAGGATGGGTCATCCTGCCCGTCTCCACAGCAACCGCCACCAGAGACAACAGCTGGTCAGGCCTTGGATACCTGGTGAGGACAGTATAGTCGGGTCTATATCGGCATTTATTATTGGGAGAATTCATAGCTGATGTTTTCTCCATAAAGCTAATGAGGTCCATCACACAGCTGAGAGATATGGTGTCATTACTCTTGAGTTCAGTGCATTATTTGGATAGTAATTACTTATTTTCAAGCTATAATTGACTCCACTTAGTGTTGTCACTGGCTCACGGTTTAACCCTGGACCTGTTATTTATTTGTTAGTTTCTGCTCGGTGATCAAAGATTTTCACTGTCATTCATTTCAGATTACTGAGCAGCAGCTGGATCTGTGAATGTGAACATACTGTGCATACTTAGCAACGCTATTTCAGTTAAATGTTTCTGAGCCTCATCATCCTGTGTGAAGATGATGCAGAGAAACAGCCTGTTTTTCTCTGAAGCTGAAAAAAAAAACAATTATTCCATCAAATCAATTCCAGATGAATCCATGTACAATCAAATATTATGTATTTAGAGCTGAGACAATCAGCCGAGATTAGTCGGTGGACAAAGAAATATTGCCATCTGTCAATACTTTTTTGACAACGATGTCAAACATTCTCTGTAAATAATTCTCTCCACGAAGATTTTCTGGTTTCTTCTGTTTTATATTGCTGCAAATGCAGTTTCTCAATGGAAAAACTGTCATGGAGATTTTTCACGTCTTTCTGACACTTTAAGAAAATAACCGACATTATAAAAATAAGCATTCGTTGATGCCCCCAAAACATTTTCTTGTCAACAGACGAACATTGTAATGTCTTTACTTTCGGTGTTTCCAAATTGCGTCATGCAAATCTTTGAGCTCCAACAAACATGTTGAGTTCATTAAAAAAAAAACACAAAAAAAAAACCATCAAGACAATAAGTACTTTAAAAATCTAGCATTATTTACATCTATCCATGCTTACTCTTCCTTTCATTTCATTTGTACCCTGTCATTACTTCAGCAGCTCCATCCTGTTTATCACAGTGTTTATCACGCTTCATCTCTAATGACAAAAAAATAATCATCTCATAACAATCTTATGATTTATAATCTATAAACTACCAAACTTCCTCACGTTTCTGTTAACATTCATATCTTTAAAAAAAAATTAAAAAAATAAAAACACCACACAGCAGCTACTTCACCTTGAATGTTCCTTATGAAACACAAACTTTGGCAGGGCTGGTTTTACACACTACGCACTGTTTAAGTGGCATTACTGCAAACCGCACTCAAACTGGAGTCCCTCGTAACTCTTTAGCAATTTTGAAACATTAATTAGGGCCCGAGCACCGAGTGGTGCGGAGGCCTATATTAATGCAAGGAATTTGACATCTCTTTACAACTCTTTTAATTCTCGTGTTAATTAGATGGGGCTTAGTTGTGTTAATGCATTTGTCTGACTATTAATGTTTTCCTGTGTTCATGTCTAGCTTGAAAAATGTATCAATCTTAGTGAGGCGACCTAATTAAACAAGGGAAACAGAGTCTGTTACTGCAACCTGTAGATCAGTGAAATAGTGTGGATCCATTGGTAGGACTGTGTATCACATAACCCGCGTGCGTCCCTGTGTGACCTTTGTGTGTGTGTGTGTGTGTATAAGAGATAAAACAGGGACCCACTCCCTGAAGAAAAAAAAAAAATCCCCTCCACAGCGCTGCAAGAGGACAAAAATAGTACAGGGAACCTTTAACTTTGAAACTCTCAGGTAACTTAAGACTGGATGATTAGATCTGCTATAACTGTGTATGTGTGACTGTCTGCGGGCTGGATCTGGATCCCCAGCTACACCCGCACTAAAACCGTTTTAAAACAAAACCCGTCCCCATCCGAACCTGCATTTCAGCACCAAATAAGATGCATTTGCCTTTTCAAGCATGCAGCATGTCACAAACAAAATCACAACTCTTAAAAACAAATGAAAACATGTCGTAACACAACATTTAGAGACATGAACTAATGATTTAGTGCCAATATTTTCCACTTCAGTCCCTTTTTCAAACAATCTCAAAACTGCGGTCAGTGCATACAAAAACAGTCTTTAAAAATACGATTTTAGTGTGACTCAGTTCGTCATACAGAGATGCCCTGATCCTGCTCAGGAATTTAATACTTCAATTTTTTTTTTGATGATAACCAAACCCACCCACCCCACCCATGTACGTATTCTCAGGACAAGTGTCTTACCTCAGGCCAATGCACATGGACCTCATGGCTGCTCCACAGCCGGTCCCCTCGGGGTTATAAGGCACTCTGAAGCCCCCTTCCTCTCCAGGCTTCAGTTGTGAAACGCCTAAAAGAATAAATGAGAGTTACATCTCTGCCGCTGCCACCAGCAGATGTGATATGATTTTAAAATGACCCACCCAAGATGCTCGAAGGCCCTGGTTTCCTCCCGTCCATGTCCTTCATCCCTTCCACGTAACGGGCAGCCACCTCATGCAGGAGCTCCTCCCCTCCCTTCCCTGCCAGGAGGACAGCAACTTGTTCAAACTGCGGACTTTAGAGATGTAACTAATGTGTTAACAGGGCTGCTTGTTTGCCTCATCACAGTAAAGGTCAAATTGAATTTCTTCCGTTTTCCTTGCACTTGTGTAGAGCTGTAATAGAGCAGCAAATCACGGCAAGACTGGAAATTAAATTTAACCTTTAGTTGTGGCTCTTAAAGAGGAGGGTGTGACGTGTGACTTGATGAGGCCTCATCGGAACACCACTGATGATCAGATCAATCCAATCAACTCCTCGTTTCAAGCAAAATGAGCAAAGGAGAGACACAAACCGGAGAAAGCAAATGGGTTCATTTTGACCTCACCAGTTGCCAGTCCTTCAGCCGTGGCCAGATGCAGAACTGTGTCATCGCTCACAGGCCAATCAGGGAGCTCAGCCTTGATGTTCTTCAGACCACCGAGCTCCTGCAGCTCCTGCAAAGACCAGGATAGATATGTTTGGACACCATTATGAATCAGTGCAGAGCTGGATCATGTCCTCACAACATTATAAATAAAAACTATGATCAACATAGACATTTACTCATAAATAATATAATAGTAAAATAGTAAAGCCAAATGTCTCATCTTTGTGGCGGACACCTAAAAATAACATGTTTGACCCCTGGAGGCCCCCAGCCCCACTTTATTTATCGTCTCTTTCCATGTTGGTCCAACACTGACCTGGTGAATAGCTGGTCCTGACTCATTGTACTCCCACAGCTGGTTCCTGTACCCTAGAGCATCGCCAACACCGCTCAGCAACATGGCTGCCTTATAGTGATCCAATGTGACAGATCTGGTGGGACATTATATTAAGTCAAATCCCAGTATCAGTAACGGTGTCATCGATTCGAAATCAATCAACACATATATGAACGCGTAAACCTGAAATTCGTCCGTGGCGTCATTCGAGAGTAATTTGAGTAAAATGTACTTGCAGCCTCACCGGCCCATTTGCAGCGTCTCGCTCCCTGAAATCCGGCTTCACGAGGCGGTCACGCGCACCAGTTGATACCGGGGCTGCAGACTGAGGCGCTGCGAAGACACCGCTCACAACTATTCGGTCGTCGCAAGCAGTAGATCAGTCAAAAAAAAAAAAAACACAACAACAACAACAACAAAAAAGACCCGCAAACAGCAGCGTCCGTGCACCAAAAGCTATTGTCCGCTATACGTTTTCAAAGCAGAGGCAACCGGCTGGACTCCCCATGAAAATATGCGGGCTAAAAAAAGACGCAGCTTAGTTTAGACGCCTGTTCTCCAAGCTGGCAAGATGGGGACACAACTTAACACCTGGCAAATGTTTTCTATAACACCAGGATAATCACCGACCAGTACACAGACACCATAACAAACCTGCGCCGGACATATTATACAGTTTGTATACAGATAAAAGATGCTGGGATTTTAGTAACTGGCCCTTTTAATGTCGGTAAGATTTTTAATAAGGTCTTCTGAACAAACCCAGGAAATGGAGATGTAAATTGGAGGGGCAGACTAAATTGGGAGATATAAATTGAAAAGTAAATTGCGTTATGTATTTTGTAAATATGTGGGTCTGTGCGGTTGGGTAAATTTACTTAAAAACAAACAATACAAGTTTAATTTTGTTAGTAAAAGTGTAGTTTTCAGATTATTTTTTTTGATGGGCTAATTAGCTATTAGATAATCAGCCAGCAGGAACTGACTAGGGTTTGAGAAAACTTCAATTCCATCAATGTTTGTTGCTAAAATAGTGAATTATTAAACCACAAATTTGAATTAAACAATATGTGCTCTGAGTTGGTTTAGGTCAGTTTCATATAAATTACAGTAACCTTATTCACGAGGGAAGTTGTTAGCCAGTGCAATGGATTATTTATGTATTTATTAGTTTTTGATAAAAAAAAAAAAATTAAAAAAAAAAAATTAAAAATGGAGGCATATGGCGCAGAGAAAATATCAGGCTAATGATTAGGATCAGATCAGTCTTGGTTGTGTTTTTTTTTTCATAGGATTTATTGACAAAAATACAAACAGATCTAAAATGCTTTTCCCTTTCAGTTTAGTTCTAATGCCAGATTCATATAAAAAGAACACAAATAAAAAGCCCACAGATCGAGAACTAGACTAGAACCAGACTAGAACCTAGAACTAGACTACATCTAGAACTAGAACTAGACTAGTACTGAAACCAGGTTAGATGTTATGACACCACAGTGGGATGGAATGTGAGTCATTTAGTTCACATCAACACACATAGACTCAAAATCACAGTACCCGGAGCTTTTCCTATAACTGAACAATTTCTCAGATTTACACATTTCCGCAGACGCCAGGTAGATTTAGAACAAGTCTGTAATTTGTAGATTTACAGAACAGTTCTCTGGATATTAGGTGAGCTGGTATAATCCTATAAATAGCATCATATTTTAATAGTCTAGCCTAAACTTTACCGTGATGTTGCTGGTATCGCCTTATTTACTGTCATATAGTTAGATTAAGAAAACAAGTTTAAAACTATGGTTAATATCTTTTGTGCTTTGTTAAAAGCAATCAAATTGACTGTTATCAAGTTAACTGCAGTCTGTTTTGTTGGAGTTCAACATGTTTGGTAACTCCATAGTTTTCGTAGTAAATTTGAAGGTATCCTGGATTGTAAACTGAGGCCTGCTGTTCTAACTGTGGGAATTAAAACTCTGTACTAATGTTAGCCTACATTTGGCAGTGCTAGCAAAAAAACTGGCACCTGGAGTTTTTTTTTTTTTTTTTTTTTATTAAATTTTTTTGTTACTATAACTCCGTGACAAAAAAAAAACAATTTTCCCTGAAAGGTGAGAAGGAGAGTTTGTATTTGTTTGTTTCAACAATAAAATCAATATATAATTATATAATGTATATTAATAATATAAATAATAATAATAATAATGTATATAAATATAATTAAATAATGTATATAATTATAGTTTCACTTTCAATACATGATGGTTTTTTTTTTTTTTTCCAGTGACATTAGGTCCAAAATGTTGGTTGTAAACTGTTTAAGATTTGTTTTAACCTGCTGGTCCGGATTTACAGCGAATACTTTGGTTAACCTGTTGGGGCCTTATCACTAGAAAGGATGGAAACTGTTTTTGAAACTCATATTTTATCTGTAAACAAGATATTTGAGGTGAATCCAGAACAACAGTCAGACAGTATTAGTCTATCACTAATATTGATAACTTTATTTATGAATGGATTAAACTAGAATGTCAATTAATCCAATGCACATGATGCTAAATATGCTAAATGTAAAATTAGGGTTTCAAGAGTATATAAGAATCAAGGATCTGGGTTGTTGTAATATTACTATTATTAATGTTACTGTTGATTTCTTTGAACTTTTTAGTCAAAATGGAAGAAAGAGGAGATGGACAGCAAAATGGAAGAAATCGTAAGTACTTGTTTTGTCATTCTTTGATGTATAGTCTTTCCAAAAGCCATTTAAGGGAGATTGATTCACAGTTTTATTCAGTGAATGGTGATGGTAAAATAACTGACTGATCTTACAGGCCCGCATTTTCACCTGGATTTTTTTCCCCATGGGAATTGGCCACCAGCCGATCAACGTAACGTTCTGCTGATTGCCTGGATGGAGTTTCTCAGGTATCAGGAAATAGAGGAGCTCATCGTCATCGTGATTGTGGACGAGGTGCAGGAACCTGTAGACGAGGTGCAGGAACCTGTGGACGAGGTGCAGGAACCCATGGCCGGGGTGCAGGAACAAATGGATGTGGTGCAGAAACCCGTGGATGTGGTGCAGGAAGCTGTGAGCCAAATTGACAACAACGAAAACCATCACAATGACAACATTGAAAACGCGGACAATCTCAATGACAACAATGACAATGATGACATTGAGAATCCCGATGCTGGTAATACAGACAACAATGTTGAAAATGCAGAAGAAGCTGGTGTTAATGCAGGAGTTGAGGAAGAAGAGGAGAACCACTGGCCCCAAGAATCTAGATCAAAAGAGGAGGATGATGTTAAAGACCTGGCCAGCAAACAATGCCGATGGTGGGATGAGTTTTCAGAAAGCAACAGTGATTCCTCCTCTAACAGTGACGCCAACATTACTGACTATATTCATATCGACAGGAAGATACAACTAAACAACCCGGCAGGTGCTGTAGATGAGGTTGTGGAAGAAGATCCTTTGCCTGGCCCGTCCAGGATAAGATCAAGAAAGCATGATGAAGAATATGAGAGAAGCAGCAAAAAATCAAGACAGTGTTATGAGTTTGCCCACAACCTACACAATGTTACAGTCCGAACTGACTTTAATCTTCCTCACAACAGTTGTAATATTGATCAGGCTAAGGATGCAGGTGCTGAGAAAGAGACTGAAGAGAACATCAGTCAGCAGGTGGAAGAGGAGGAGGAACCACATCCACTAAGATCTGGAGAAGCTGATCAGGACAAGAAGAGAGGAGGCAAAAAACGCAAGAAACATTTCAGATGAGACACCAGCAATAAAAATGACAACTACAGTTACCAGAACTGGTCACTGGATTTATACATTTGGATTATGGAGAGATTTTGATGTCAATGAGCCTTAAAGGCACAGACACGTAACAGCCTGTTCTTAGGCGAGTGAGAACTTTAGAGATGTAAAACAATATTGAGATGGCATTCACTGATCCCTCTTTGAATAGGCCCTCCTGACATTTCTTCCTTTTCAGGAGGAGCTTTTCTTTGTTCTCACTGAGGATCCAGGCATCCATTTGTTTTAATTAAGTTCTTTTTTATTTTATCCAATATTTTATATTCTGTCTGGAATGTAATGTGAACGTTATTTTTTTTTAAAAAGCAAAGAACTGTAAAGAATGAATGAATATAAATAATCAGAAATCAAACTGCGTTAGCATTTGAAACAAGAGTACAATATTTTTCTAAACTTTACGTATGAAATGAAAAAGTGGACGCATTATTAAAAAGAATGTGACAAAAGTATATAATAGTTTGACAGTGAAATAGGTTAGTCAAATGAAACTGTAGGATTAAATAGATTTTTGTAAAAAAAAAAAAGAAAAAAAAAAAGTACTTCAATACTGAAAACAAAGAGTTGAGTGAACTGGGACATAAAAAAAACCACTGCTTCATCGAATTAAAACTAGTTTCTCCACCACCATTCAATGATTGACTCACTGTAATGTCAGTAAAGATGAAGGGATTATTCACTCAATGAGTCCAGGGGTCAATAGTCCTTGTCCCTGTGCCAGCCATCACACAGAATAGATCAGAGGCAAAAATATAAAAGTAGGGTGCAGAAGGAATTTGACCTAGTTATTGGGTGTGTTAATACTGCTTAACAGAGGACGTCACGTGTGACAGATTAAACCCACTCAGGTGCCTCATTTGTGTGGAATAGTTTATTGTATTTGGCTGACAGGAAACTTGAAGAATAACCTCTAAAATAGGACACTTTAAAGTATTATGTTGAAGACATTCATGAAATGTAGCTGTATTTATTCCAGAATCTCTGATGTGTGCAGATTGTACCCAGAAACACACCGTCTGCTTTATAATCTCCGGAGATTCAGATGTGATCTTTGCAAGTTTGACACCAAAACTTAAAAAATAACTATTGCATCTGGACTGCGATTCATGCAGCAGGACGGTGGTGTCGTCATAGTGACCACATAGAAGAAGTGTCAGCAAGAATCCGTCCGGCTGACATGTCTGTGAGCCAAACACGACCGTTTTGCATTTTGTATGAAGGTCAGTGCTGTAACCTAAAGGTGTAGCGTGAGAGGGGAAGAAATAATTATCTTCCAGGGTTCGATTACGCTTTACGTCATATTACAATCAAGTTTTTGCTCTTAAATCCAGCTTTAGATGCAGCTTGTTCTATGACCTGCTCATCAGTCTAATGCTGCTCTGAAGCTCTTCCTACCACAGGGTGGCACGGTTTCACTGCAACAAGCAAACAGCGGCTCTGAAACGGCCTTGATGATTGACGCTGGCAGCTGGTGGGTCCTGATGCCAGACAGTGATTCCCCATTGCTGATACACACGGTCAGTCTTCACTACCAGACGATTCTCATCAAAGGGGAAGTGCAGCTTGAGGAGGTGAGTTGTCAGGAGGAAGACGCCCTGCAGGCTATTTGTCACATGAATTGTCAGAGGCCATGATGAACTATGGCAACGAGCCACAGTGATGAAATAAGAATAAATGGTCCAAGGCCAGATATGCTTGGTTGGGCTGTGGTGCTGCCTACAGTTTCAGACGTTGTCACTATATCACCATTGTTGTAGTTGAGGGACCCTGCTGTTTATTACGCTTTGACTCTTGAGTGCTCTGGAGAAGATAGGAAACATATGACTGCACCAGTAATGTCAAAAAGGTCTCACACCAGGGCTACTGTCTCTCGGTCTACGTTATTAGGTTTGCCTGGCTCGGCCAGACTGTCGCTCACAGCCTCCGTTTTCTTTACTATGATCTTAGTCTGGAAATTCTGTGCACATTCACATTCACTCATCCACTTAAAAGTCAAGGGTTTTTTCTGAATTTAATTACAGCGGTGGCATATAGAAGTGGACGCAGCTTCTGGGTCTGAAAAGTGAGGCCAATGCCTTAAACTGCAATAACAGCGAGGGCCACTATGATTTGGCTCCAAAAAGTCTGTGCCTCCATAGACTCCCAATCAACATCTCCCATGAAATAGTAACAGTCAATTTTTCCAGAAGTCATTTTGTTGTCATTTATTCTTATTAGTTTTCTGGCAGTCCATCTGAAAATCTCACGGTAAAAGAGAATGAGTTTTAGAGCTGCTGGAAGGCAACCCGGCAACTACCTAGTAAAGATTGCTATTTTCAATCTATATACTAAGATTGATTTTTCTCATGTAACTCTCCTCTAAGAGTAACTAGTTATTTTCCAAAATATTACTGTCATTTATTAAAAGCACAGGTTAAGATCTAGCTGTGTTTGAAAGTGGCAGTGCTGTGATGGATTTTTTTTTTGTTGCACAGACAGAAACACAGTTTACGCTCACACCTTGACAAAACACCATTACTCTGAAAGTTTCATGAATTATGAATGTATGCATTTCCTTTTTCCTGAAAGTACTTCAGAGACAGCTGGGAACAGGATAATGAAGAAGCCTATTATGCTGTTGCACTGCAGCCAAACCAAATAGCATCAAAGATATCCCCCACTTGCCACTGCTAATTATCGAGCCAGAGACATTTCTCCTCATGTGATTATAATGTTTCTTAAATTGCCCCCTTTGGCATGGTAGAGCTCCAGCGAGCAGCACTGCCTCTCCGCTGGGGTGGTTAGTTAAGCTCTGTTTGGCGACAGGCAGAAGGTACAGTCAGTTTGACTAAGCCTGGCAAACTCGCTCCCAGGTTGCCTCTTAGGGATGAGGGATGGAGTGGAATAGCACCATGTGGGTGTTAGGGTGAGGTGTTGGCAGCCGCGACTGCGTGAAGAGAGGATGGAGCTTTGCAAATTCAACTCCCCTCCTCCTTCTGGATAAGAACCCTTCAGAAACATCATCAAATTATCAATTACTGATATCGCCATGCCTGTCTCCTCAGTATGTGGTTTACTCCTCACAGACGCTCAATGGATCAGTAAATTTAGCATTTTTATATTAACTAGATGTAAAACAATTAACTGATTGATTGTTTTGTTGATGGGCAGGAAAATGATTGCCAACTTTATTGGTGCTAAAGTAAAAAAATAAATAATTAAATTAAATTAAAAAAATTGCTGTCATTTCTTGCTTTCTGTTTTTGTTTTGTTTTTGTTTTTTGTTTTTTTAAATTAATGTAATATTAAAAAAATTAAATAATTACAGCCCTACTTTACTTCAAAACATCAATAAGCAGAAGGAAAAATGTCCCGGATTGATGATGGAGACATGAAGAATTAACTGTATTTCAAATGTCTCCCATGTCTCTCTGTCATCCATAGAGCTGAAAGTTGCTCAGTTTGGCCTGTTTTGGAGCGGCTACTGATTGAATTTGTGGACGTTTTTCTGTCTGAAATTTGAAAAAAATACTCCTCCACTCCTCCCCTTACTGTTATGAGGTAATAGAAAAAGAAGGGAAAGAGGAGATAGCTCTCCATTTCTCCCTGATGTTCTGCCCTTCCTCTAACATAACGCATCTTGTCAACCTGATCCTGTCAGATATTGCCTTAATGTTGACTGCCGGGTCCCATGACAGTTAAAGAGATGGTTGACTTGTCACTGGAGGAGCTAACAAGTCTTGATCAGAGCATTCGTCGGCTCGACCCCGCTCTAAAAAAAAACAAAAAAACAAAAAAAACTCACGTCGTCCTCCCCCGACACCGCCATACATCCACACCCTCACTCTCACCCCACCCGCAGCGGGCCATGATACCCGAGTGCTATTACAGGTTCCAGTGTTGCCTAGCAACTGGCTGGCGGATTACAACTGGGGCTGTACATAGTGGAGATTTAACAGTTTATGGGGGTGTCATCGTGTTTCTTTGTGCATGTGTGTTCATGCATTTGTGGTTGTGTGTGTTGGGGGCAAAGGGAACTGGTGTCTGAGTGGCTGACTAATGCAGTATCTGTATGTGTTTGTTTGAGTGGATACATGAGTCCATAACGACTGAAGTGACTGTTTGTGGATGTGTTGCGAGTCCCCGGTTTTCCCTGCGGTGTCCAGGCAATATACTGGACTTAAACTTCCTCACAGTTCGGATCAGAACAAACTCATTCAACAGCTGTCTGTCTTGTAAATCTTAGGATTTATTCAGCTCCTCTGCCTCTAGGAGAGCACCTGAGCTAATCTCTGCCAGCGGCCAAGTGAGACTACTTTCCAAAATGTCTGAACTGTTGCTTTAAATGTAGTTTCTCGTTCCCGCGAGCCTTTATCTTGCACCTACTCAGCCAACAACTTTTGCTTTCAGATCTGACTATTTTTTCTTCTAATTTTGACACAAATCTTAATTTGTTACAAGTACAGTCCTTTATGTCAGTCTGACTCAGAGATTTGTCCGGTGAGCTTTGATATGAAAGCATAAGTGCACTACTGGATAATGAAAGGCCACTCTTGAAGATAATGTTCCAGCATCTCTTGACTCGTCTGTCATCTGACAGACCTAATTCAGTTGCTCTTAAAGAGCTGTACTGCTCGGTCTGGAACATTCAAATGGGAAAGGTAGGCTTGAGTAGATGATGTCTTCCTTGTTCATATTCTCTTATCGTTCTTTCTTGTTTCCTTACTTATAAATAGTCATTTAAAGAGGACCCATTATGCTTTTTCACTCTTTTACGAAGGTGGATCAATCAGTTCAAAGACTGCTCCTGTTGCCTGCGAACAATGCGCAGCACTGTGACGTAGGAGGGGTAAGGTCACCCTGATTAATAAGTGTTACAAATTCATTTGCACATGCTTTTGGTCAGCAGTGGTCTGGGTGCATCTGCGGTTTTTTTATGCACCTGAAAGTTGAGCAGAGAGCGCACGTCAGAGTTATTGGGGAACAGAAAGAAGTAGCAGGGAGCCGAATCCAGCGAGTAGTTGTGGTGGGAAGCGCAGATTGTTTTATTGTGGGCAAGAAACTTCTGCACGTGCTTGTGAGCGGGCACATTGTCATTTTGGAGAACCCAAGTGCAATCACAGTTCAAGTCATTTGCGCCGAAACTTTACCTCATATTGAACATGGCAAAAAAAATTTAATTACTTTTACGTATGTAAAGGTAATTCCTTTGAGAAAAAAAGCTCAGGCTTCAGGCTGCTCTTAACACTCAGTTCAGGACAAGCCTCTGATTTCTTTATATGATCATGTGGTTCACACACCACACCCACAAAGTATAGACAGGTGGTGCAGGGAGATACGATAACTTACAGTCATTTGATGACTGCAGAATAACTATTTAAAGCACACATAGAAAATATTTGGTATTTGGCTTATATGCATGACTAAATCCATCATAATGTGGCACAATATGCAGGTAGTGACTGCTCAAACATGTACGGATGGATTTGAAAAGTGGCCATTTCTAACCAAGAATTATAAATTATGTAAATTCGGTGGCTGCAGGCACTCAGCAGGCTTCCTAGAAATTGGCCAATCAGAAGGAAATTA
Organism: Brachyistius frenatus; assembly: GCF_029030835.1. Taxonomy (NCBI): domain Eukaryota; kingdom Metazoa; phylum Chordata; class Actinopteri; family Embiotocidae; genus Brachyistius; species Brachyistius frenatus. The sequence continues at coordinate 3,821,354 of NW_027210610.1, read as the reverse complement.
GCTTTTAGGAGACAGAAGCTAAAACAGCTCGTTTCAGACAAGATGATCTGAGGGGCTGCATAAAGAGATAAATAAGGAGTTTTTAAAAAAAAAAATGTGAATCATGACAAGCTACTCTGGTGGACTCCCAGAATAATAAAACAAATATAGAAAATGAGCACAATAGGTCCCCTTTAAAATGCTGTTGAAAATGTCCCAGCTGATCATTAGGTGAGGAACAAATTGAAAGGAATGCAGATCCTGAAAAAGTTAAGGTCATATTGAAGTGGGTGGGTTGCAAATCTTGTTCGCAAGGAATATAAAAAAAAAAATGTCATGTGTTATTGTCTTTGTGAAGTGAAGTGAAAAGTCTCACGGTACACATTAGAGACCCCTCTTTCCTCAACAAATGCACAGCACTCTGATACTTTTTTCAATAAATCCTGAATCTCTGAGGCATTTCGAAAGCTTCGTGAGATCGAAGAAGGTCTCCCTGATATGTAAAATCAATATTTCAGTGGACCTGGAAGAACCTCAATCTCCCTAGGGATGCATTTTCTAGATGATTTGATTATTTGACTGTTTTCTGGTGATGGCCTTCCTCATTCTTCTATCCCATCTTTCAGGGAGATTGAAAAAAAACCCAAACCATTTAAATTCATTGAGATGAGTCTCTCCTCTGGAAACATATATCTTACAGCCCACCATTCTTCTTCTTCCCATCTCTCCTTGCTCACATCCTCCTTTTCCTTTTCTTTTTCTTCCCTCGCTCCTTCTTATATTCAATTCTGTTTGTTTGCAATGCATGAATTCATAATTCATCATCACTGCACTTTCAAACTCTTCAGCAGAACTGCTGAATACAGCCCCAAGATTCTCTTGTTATGAAGCAGACACATAATTGTGAAAAAAAAAAACTGAAACTGTCGTGTCAAAACATAACATTGTTGATTGTCATTAATCATACTTTACACGAGTAGGAGCTTGATTCATTACACAGCACACTGTCTGCCACTGACTCAGTCTAAAATTGGCACGTGTCTGATATTTCCAATGGAATTTATCTCATCAGATGTCACACATTAATTAGATCTTCAAACCGAAATCTCTCCAAATCATCTGAGTCTTCTGTTATCTTTGATACACATGAACTCTGAGATTAATTTTGGTGGATGACACCGATGGTGATTCGTTTTGTGTCATCAGCATGTACTGTATGTGATCGGTAGTGGCACATTTTTGGCCATTAAAGCCTCAGTTTAAGTTCAAAATCAGTTTTCATTTTCGAGAACCCCTTTGTGAACAAAATGTTTGATCAACAGTCATTTTTCTTATTCAGCCGAGCACTGCTACTGACTTTATGAAGACTACAAACCAACGTCAGACTAAAAAGTTTTCATTTTCAAATGCCCTTTCAAGCCTTTTTGCATATCAGTGTACTTGAAATAGAAGTCAGTTGTAAATATGACTGGCTGCACATCACCTGAGGCTGTATGCATGCACTTTTGAGAAGAAAAAATAAAGCAAGTCGATGCCTCGCTCCTGTTCTGAGAGAACATTTCAGCACTTTACACTTTAGCTCAGATTAAGATGTTGCTGACATGGCAGCTTGTCGGCTTCTATCCTGTAAGAGAGCGTATGCTGTACAAAGCTGTGCAAGAAAAAGCTGTAGGATTTTAAAAACTCAATATAGCTGCAGTGTATGTAATTATTATGACTGTTGTGCAAAATACTATGTAACAATACTATAAACTATAATAGATTTATAGTACACCATATATCTTTTAATAAAGGCTCATAATATTGGCTTTAAACAAGTTCTGGCATTTTTATTGATTATCTGCGTGTTTTCAAAAGTGAATAAAATCTAGCAGTTAAAAACAACCTGGAACCATCTTTTGTAAGTGTACTTTGATAAATACTGTACAGCTGGTTCTCAGACAATTTGGTTTGTGTCACAGTTAAATGAAACGTCTTGTTTCCTTCTCACAGGCTTTATTTGCCTATAAGCTGTGAGCAGTTCAACCTAACTGATCTTCTTAGATTTTTCACTGAAAGACAAAATCTGTCCAGTAATTCACAAGACAAACAGTTGTCAGAAAGACCAAAATGTTTTTTTTTATTCTCTCCTATTTTCTAAAGTCTAACTCAAAGTTAATTTTTCCTCAGCTGTTGCAAATTTGTACCATCATTAATTCAAGCACCAGTTAAAACCATATGAGGAGACGCGTAGCCAGATGCTCTTCTTTCTACAAGGCAGGGTGCAACACTGAGTGACTCAGACCTGCTGGTGACTCAGCAGGGCTTTGAATAACATAAAGAACAATAACTTTGAATGAAAATCAGTGTGACCATTAGCAAGATAGGCTAACTAGCTTCTATCCACTGAGAGAAATACAAACAGCTGATGTTAGATTGGATCTGTGGCAGGGACGCTCTGATTAATCTTACACTTGGGCGGGGTTGAGGTTAGGGTTAGGATGATGGATAGGGTTCAGAGTCACCTTTCGGACTGGAAATTAATTCGCAGGATTATGCAGTGGTCTAATTCCGTGGGCGTGATCCCATTGCAATTTTTAAACAGGCCAGATTAGGTGGCTTGGAATAACATATTGGGAAGGAATTACACTACCAGAGGGATCCAAGACTGGATTATATTCTTTCATTTACAAGGGATTTAGATTCACCAATTGGAAGGGTTTGGATTACGTTTTCTTGTATCACAATGGGTTAGGATAAGGGACCATTTGATTGACAGTTGATAGCCAACTCTGTGTGGATGTTGAAAGGGGAGAAAAAAAACAACAACCTTTGTGTATCAACATTCATAAGCTATAGAGCTGTGATGTGTTCTGGTCCGTAGAGCATCACAGAAGTTGACAGCATGTTTCCTGCCCTCCAAATCTCAGTAAGCCGCTAACCTCGTGCAACACCCACCCAGAGGCTAGAAGCTTAGATTTGGCTTTCACAAATGTGCCCCAAAAGGTTTCTTTTAAAGTGGAAATGCATGCACAACAGATGCAGAGTTCATACTGTTACTTTACTTCTTTACAGAAAAAGTGTGACTATTTGGTAGATGGAATGTCAGTGTGGGAGACTTCTGTTTATTGAAATAAACAAATACAGCTATATACATATAGAGCTGATGTATTATCATATGCTAACCATGGCAGTAAAATGGCATTGCATTAATATATAGCATGGCATTGATAATCTGGTCACAGCTCTGCTGTCACCTCTGACAGTCAATGTGTTCGCTCGCAAGAAAAGACTACCCATGAGAAACACTATATGTAAACTGTATATGTTTACAGTTAACACATCAAATTCATAATGTTTTCTGTAACCTGCATTATAAATGTTAGCCTGCAGTTGGAGCTCATTGGAGCTCAAGGACTTATGATTCATGAGCACTACAAATGTGTGATGAATGTATGATAGCTTCCTTTTATACAATATTTCTGGAGTCACCTTCAACACTACAAAAACATGACCCATGTATTACCTTATTTTATATTATCTAAAGTTACTTTTTACATCACAGAAATATCTGAACATCTGAATAAAGTACATTAAGCACCCCAAACTAATGAAGGACTTCTCTCCTTGATTACCTTAAATTGGTTTTCAGGACTCTTTAGCCGACTACCCTAGAGAGAAACCACACAAACATCCAGTCTCTTAGTTGGATCATTTAGCCTGAGGTTAAACAACAGTGAAAACATGTTCATCCTTCTGAGGAAAGTCCTTCATTCAGTTCCAGCTGAGAGGCAGCTATCTGGAAAACACGCCGCTTTGATCACTAGTCCACATAAAAATAAAAAATACTCACTAAAGTATGTGTTAGTCCCCAAAAACTGAAACATTGAAAATCCATGTGATGTGCCCTCAACTAAAAATATGAATCAAGAGGACTTTAATTACAATGAAATCATCCCATGTGTGTCCTCAGCAAACATACCTCACACCCGCATTTCTTGTCGATACTTCTGAAATCTGGTTTCCGTGTAGCGTTTTGCACCATTACACTCACACACACACACTTATGGCGACAGATACCAATTTAGATGTAATGGTTCATGTGGGGAGGGTAAGAAGCCGTTACCGTCCACAAAGATGGGCAATAATCTTTAATTGCTGTCTCTCCTCAGTGGTTTCCTCGATTCAATGAGAAATTTCACAAGCTGAAACCACCTATGAGGTTGTGTTCACTCCACTTCATGTCATCTGTCACTGCCTGGAGGCTTGTGTATAACACAAATCTCCATGATATTGATTTTTGCAATATCACACTTTATCTAATAAGTCCGAAAATCGTGGGAGGTGTTTGTCTCTTGCATATACCAGTCTGCTCTATTCCCATTAGGTCCATAATTATATCATCAGAAGAAACTGCTGACAGGCACACACACTACATACATAAACGTACATGCATGTCGTCACATCCTTTTATCATGAGCAATAATGCAGGCACATAAACATGCCGGTTGTGTGGATGTACACATTAAGCTTCAGCACCCAGGTTGCCGAGAGTAAAGGCACATCCTATATGCAGTAATATAATATGAAGCTCATTTAGATGTTCAGTTCAGAGAAGCGTGTGCTTGAGGCTAAGCCTTGTGCTGTTTCCACAAATTATTTTACCCTCTCTTGACTGGACTTGTGAAGGACTACAAAGTGTATTTTTTATTTTTTCCCCCCCAAGTGTGTGTATCCTCTTAATCTTTGTGGATCAACCAGCCATTAGAAGGAAGCAACAAGACAGATTTTTAGGACTTCATTGGGATTTCTCTTGTGTCTCTTTTTCATGCAGAGATCATTTTTAAATGATCAAATATTGTTTGAAATGTTCAGTTGAATGGTATTAATTACCTGAAATAAGACAGGACATTCTTTCTGCTGACATGTTCTCTCTACCTTTTAAATTTTGGAGGAAAATGTCACCAATCCACTTTTGTGATGTGTTTTATTCTCTTTCAGTGAGGTGAACGAAGCTCTACAGGCAAAATTGTAATCCTTTTTTTTTCCAAATAATGTTTTTTACTGTCTGTCCTCACCTTTTTTGTTTTCTACAATTTCAGTCTTTGTTATTTGGATGCATTTTCTCCTTCCCCTATCTATCACTCTCTTTCTCCTGCACACCTGGAATCACAACAGCTGCTGTATTACTTTATTCGCTGTTGCTATCAGCATCTTATCTTTTCATTTTGAACGTAAGGGCGCCTGTAAAGTACTAGCATTCCCATTTCACACATTTATGGTAGAGTGAATCACATAATACATCTGGGCAGCTCATTTCAATGAGTTATAATATTGAAGAAGCAGTGTACTGGAGTGCTGTGAGAAGCTTGGGCCCCTTTTCTTTCCGATCGGTACGCAACAATCTTGCAGTTAGAGAGGCAGAGAAAAGACGACCTTGGAGCTCTCACTTTGTGTATTTCAGTTTGCTCGCCATCGTTTGGCACTATTTCATTAGGTAGGATGAAATTGTAGGCAGTCAAACTCCCTAATAATCTATAGGAATCTTGTACTGCATGTAGTGAAATGTGAAATATATGCTCTGTATAAAACTACTGCGCAGTCCTGTCTTACATGAATATGACAGCTTTTATTCAAGTTGATTCTTTACGATACTTATATGTAGGTGACATACATATATAATGTATACTTCCACTGCTAATGACACATTCACACAGTAAAAAAATAAAAGTAGGTACTGAAAAATCAGCATATGAACACTACACTTTGATCATTATTATTAATGCTAACTTACCATTTCATACCATATTATTAACAATGTAGTTGCGATATTTGTACAACTTACTATTGACAGTCACGTATTGTGCCGCATGGCTTAAGTGTTTAATGTGTGATATTGACATTTTACTAACAGGATGAATACTGCTACTGTTTTGATAGGTCTTATTGGTAAAAGTATGAAATCTCTAGGCATAGTCCCATATTTGCTGTTTCTAATGATTGCCACTGTACCCTGTATAAGTGACAGCCACTTTATAATTGGTTAGAGAACCATTACTGTCAGTGTTTGTCATCTGTGTGTAACAAGGCCAACTGGTTTGCTGATGTCATTTGTTCTTGTCAGAGCCATTGTGGACTCTGTTATGGTCAGCTGTTTTCACTGAAGCACTAGCACCCGTCCCTGACATAATTGGTGTGGAGAGAGCACGTAATGACTATGCATTCATAATTAGAAGATTTGCTGTTCTCATAAACAGGAGGCAGGAGAGCAGAGATATGATGAAGAGGAGGAGGGAAGAGGGGAGGGAAGTGGGATAAAAACCCAAATAGGTGATGTAAGGATTGAAGGGGCCTTTGACAACATTGGCTGAGTGGTGGCTCTAAATTGTTGTGTGTGTGTGTGTGTGTCTGTGTGTGTGTCTGTGTGTGTGTGTGTGTGTGTGTGTGTCTGTGTGTGTGTGTGTGTGTGTGTGTGTGTGTGTGTGTGTGTGTGTGTGTGTGTGTGTGTGTGTGTGTGTGTGTGTGTGTGTGTGTGTGTGTGTGTGTGTGTGTGTGTGAGTGTGAGTGTGAGAGAAATGTGTGAGGCATGAGCTGTTTGCATTGCGGCTTATGTGCCTTATTTTCTCATGTTAATGCATTCATGCATGTGTGTGCCATGGTATCAATTTTATGGTACTAGAACATACATACGTGTGTGTGTGTGTGTGTGTGTGTGTGTGTGTGTGTGTGTGTGTGTGTGTGTGTGTGTGTGTGTGTGTGTGTGTGTGTGTGTGTGTGTGTGTGTGTGTGTGTGCGTGCGTGTGCGTGTGCGTGCGTGCATGCGCGTGTGTGAGAGAGACACAGGAAGAGAGAGAGACAGCTCGAGAGGGGGCCTGAGATAAGAAAGAAGAGACATGACATGAAGAACATCACTGAACAAAGACATCAAGCAATTTTTTGAGATAACACATAAAAGCACTGGCAGAAGTCTATTCAGCAGCCGGTGCTGTGTGACAGCTTCTTGGCTTTTCCTTTGGATAGACGTGGAGTTTCACAGTTTGTACAAAAAAAAAATTGGAAGAAAGAAGCAAAAAAGAGAGAGAGAGATGCAAGTCAGATAAAAAGAGAGAGAGAACACCAATTTTGTCCTTTCAATAGATGCAAAGGGGAAATCGCATGTTTCCCCTTGTCTATCACTGACTCAAGCACTATTAGCTTAATTATATGGAAGAACTGAGACTGAAGAGACAGTGTGTGTGTGTGTGTGTGTGTGTGTGTGTGTGTGTGTGTGTGTGTGTGTGTGTGTGTGTGTGTGTGTGTGTGTGTGTGTGTGTGTGTGTGTGTGTGTGTGTGTGTGTGTGTGTGTGTGAGAGAGAGAGACTGTGACATTTGGACACGGGCATTGGCTTGGAATTAAAAATGGAGAGATGTAATTAAAACTAGCTACGTATGTTTGTATCACTAACAATTATGGTTAGAACTGATCTCACTGTCACATTATGGAGACACAGACAAATTCCTCAGTAAACCAATTAGTCTTAATTAACACCTGATTTTGGTGAAGATTAAGGTTAGGCATGGACAACCTGTCCTCTTACCCAAAATGACAACAATGACTGATTGTTAAGGGGTGTTAAAATGACCTATAGTTATGTTTTATTGCAATATTACCCATAGTATTACCCACCCTTTACAATAACTCACCTCTGGCAAAATCCATCACAGTACAATAACACTGTTGACTGTGTTTCTTGGTTTCTTGCTTGTATATTATATGTATATTATATATATAGATATATACTGTACCGTATGTATATGTATATATATATATATATATATATATATATATATATATATATATATATATATATATATATATATATATATATATATATATATATGTTGACTGTGTTTATTGGTTTGTTGTATATAATATATATAGATATTTAATGTACTGTATATATACTGTATGTACTGTGCATTTTATATTTTATATTTATATTTTTTATTTTATTGCTTTTCTATTATATTATTCTATTCTATTATTATTTTATTCTATTGTTTCTATTATTGCTCCTGTATGTATGCTGTTGTGGCGAAAAAATTTCCCCTCGGGGATTAATAAAGTATATACCTACCTACCTACCTACCTACCTACCTAAATGTGACCAGTGTCGATCCTGCCCATTAGGTCGAATTTAACTTGCTTCTCCATCAGATGTTTTTTGTGACACAGTAAAGAGACGAGCTTCGTAAGCAAAACTTTTAAATTCGGTGACTGAAACCAACAAAACTGTAAGAGATAATCTGTTTTCAATCCAGACAATTTTAAAGCCAGTTCAAACAATTTTACCTACAAACTTAATTTTTGATTGCAGTGTGAGAAATATGCTTTAAAACTGCCCTTTATGCTAAATTAAACCTCATAGATGTCAGCAGACTTTTTAAGCTAACCTGCTGTTTGAAAGGAAATATCTGGAGCTCCATTACTCCCCCTAAAATTGTGGGAAAAATCTTGTATTTTTTTAATGTTTTGGGTAAAATTAGAAATCTGAATTCAGTGAATTTCAAGAACAAGAAAACATCTTGTTATTTTTGACTCAGAAGTGTTCACACATTATTCTAATACAGCTCCACTGCTGGCTTTGTAGTCTCTCTATTTAAATAAACTAATTAGCAACCTCTTTTATTTGTAGCTGAAGGGACTTCATCAGTGTAAATCCCACTATTGTTGTGTGCTCTGAGGGTAAACCCACAGCTGGTTTTGTACATTGTATGGGATTTGTTGACTTCAAGAAAAGTATGATGAGTCTTATGCTTAAAGGTTAGTTTCACTGTTTAGGGGATGAATGCCAGTCAATGCAATGTCCTCCTAAGTGGCAGAAACAAACAAGTGTGTGGTTTTATGGTACTAGAACATACGTGTGTGTGTGTGTGTGTGTGTGTGTGTGTGTGTGTGTGTGTGTGTGTGTGTGTGTGTGTGTGTGTGTGTGTGTGTGTGTGTGTGTGTGTGTGTGTGTGTGTGTGTGTGTGTGTGTGTGTGTGTGTGTGTGTGTGTTTGTGGTGATGGTAGGGGGATGCAGGAGGGAGTGAGGCGAAACAGTCACATGCACAACAGACTGTCAAGGAATAACTCCCTGCTGCCTCTCTCTCTCTCTCTCTCTCTCTCTCTCTCTCTCTCTCTCTCTCTCTCTCTCTCTCTCTCTCTCTCTCTCTCTCTCTCTCTCTCTCTCTCCTTTCTCTCTTCCTCTTGACTCCCTCCATCCTCCTCCTCCTCCACCATGCCGCTCTCATCTCTCCCCTCTGCTCCTCGTTTTCATCTGAAATTGAACTATCCACGCATTTAATTTTTAATGATACACGTAGAGCTCGATCAGTCTCTCTCTCTCTCTCTCTCTCTTTTTTTTCTTTGTCTCCCCCTCCACTCTCTGCTCCCCTCTTCGCCACCTGTTAGTTAGTCTCCCTCTCCTCTTCGCACTGGAATCCCCCCTTTTTTTATGAGGAGTTTCACACTTGTCTGTCACTGAGGTAAGTCAGCATTTTTATCATTTTATTCTGGAATACAGACAGGGCTGGGAATATTTAATTCTCTCCTAATTTCCCCGCATGAAATACACCTTTATGTTTCACACTTATTCAGAGATGTTGTCTTGTCTTTTTCCCTCACCTTCTGTCTGATATCACTGCATCCTCACTTTGTCTCTTTGGTTCATGTATGTGTGTTTTTGCCTTGTTAATTTAAGTGAGCATGAGATAAACTCACAGACTGAGAGACGGACACATCTTCTGCACCAGTCTCCCAGCAGGTTGGTGCAACATGTGGCATGTATCTGTTTCAGTATCTTTTTACCTGCTCTTTCGCTTCCTTTTCACACCTTCTAACACACACACACACACACACACACACACACACACACACACACACACACACACACACACACACACACACACACACACACACACACACACACACACTGAAGTTTACTCATCCTTGGCTGCCTGAAAATAACTTGGCTCTAATTGACAAGTGCTCACTGTCACTGTGGTTTGCTATAAATGACGCGTGCCACCAAGCTCTAATGAGTAGCTACATTGTGCAGCACTATATTATACCATCTGCCTGTCAGCCAGCAGCTTGTTATTTAAAGGTGAACGAAGCCCGCCGCAGGGGTCCGTTGTATGTAGGACACAAGGGAAGAAGAAGAAGAAACAGCCGAGAGGGAGGAAAAGAGAGAGAGAGAGAGAGAGAGACCCTCACATACCTACAAGTGGAACGAAGGTGTCTGAGGAAGACTGGCGGAGAGATCATGTGAGAGATAAAGAAGGGAGAAGAAGAAGAGGTGGAGAAGGTGGAGGTTAAGGGAGAGAGTGCCCATGCCTGTGAAATGACTCTAATTTAAAGTGAAGGAGCTAAAACAGGAGGAGGGGAGGACGCATGTTGCACGAAGATATTCCTGACTGTCGGAACCTGACACCTTCAATCCTTCCTCCCAAAGCTGGAGACCCATGTAACCTTACGAATTAGTACGAGGGGACCATACATGATATACCGTACTTGGTACTGTATATGGTTGCATAACTAATAGCGAGAGGGATGGCTGCAGTGTTGGCCCATTATCTTCTAGTTTATAGGAATTATGTAAAGTAGTTCAGCCATGTGCTTTCAGTCATGTATGTGATGGAGCCTCAGCACATAAAAATCTGTAAAGTGTGAAGGGGAAATCTGCCACCTTATTATTGTGCGTGCGCGCTGCCACGCTTCCCAACAAGCAGATGATGATGAAAAGAGAAGATGAGAGGGATTCCAGCTGGCAGCATGAGAGCGATCAATCACGAGCTCCCTGCGAGCTTCTGCTTCCCAGAGAGCTGCAAGCCACCGGGCCCCCTGGTCATACGTGTGCTGTTGTTGCTGCTGCTGGTGGTGGTGGTGGCGGTGGCGGCGGTGCTGCTGCTGCTCCAGCTTACGGCCACATCTGCTAGAACTGGGAGGCGACTGACTGCGCACATTATATCAACAGACACCCGCTAACAAGCTGCACAGTGTGTGTGTGTGTGTGTAGAAATGAATTAATGATCTGACAGGAGTGTATCAGCATGTATGTTTTCTGGAAGGCTTGTGTAAATATATTGTTATATTTGTGTGTGTGTGTGTGTGTGTGTGTGTGTGTGTGTGTGTGTGTGTGTGTGTGTGTGTGTGTGTGTGTGTGTGTGTGTGTGTGTGTGTGTGTGTGTGTGTGTGTGTGCGCTTCGAGGGATAATGTTCTTCTCATAAAGGCAATCATTATAACCAGCTCATTCATGTTAATTAATCCTTCAATCAATTCCAACCACCATCATCATCATCATCACCGGGAGCTTCATTAACTCTTCACCTTCCCCTTAATGCCTGGCAATTGTCCACTTGAGATTATTTCCACTGGAGGGCAGCTTCATTGCATTATTGTTGTGTGTGACTGAGATGAATTACTGTGTCTGTGATGAGCGTTGGTTTATCTTCTCTCCACATTATTTCACCTCAGATTTGAGGAATGGAGTCTGAGGTTATCTCTGTGCTGCTTCATTGAGTGGCAACAGAGAAAGGCAGAACTCTGATTTGTTGTTCAGCGCTTCAGAGGTCATTACTTGTTCTATTGTGGTCCTTAGTGGTAGCAAATTGGCTGCTGCTGGTTTTCAAAAGGCACGATGTCCATCACTTACCAGCCTAGAGCCAGAAGTCTGTCAGCGTCCTTTCAGTCAAATGGGTCAAGAAAAGTTTGGCTGGCATACTGCAGCCATTTTCAAAAGTTTGTTTCATCTCCGGCCAACGGAAACCTGGATGAGCTGTGGTGTTTATCAGCCGCCGTTGTGTTCACAGCGCAGTGGCTGGACCATACATGACAAATTACCCTCGCTGCCTGTAATTTTGCTGAAGGTCAACAGTCAGAGGCGACAACTTCAGAGCCACTTTCTGCAGGGCACCGTTGGTTATATTGACTTTATCCTGATGAGTGAAGGGCTCTAAAATTAATCTGTTTACTGGGTTTGACCACGCAAACAGAAGGACACATGAATACACAGTAATTACAGGTGTGTTAGCCGGAGAAAAAAAAAGAAGAAATTGTTCAATTTTTCTTTTTTTTTAAATTTCTTTGTGAAATTTTTGCCATTATTAGACAGCTGCAGGAAAGAAAGACAGCAAAGGTGAGAGAAAGAGAGCAGGAGAGCAGGAGATTGACAGCCATCTGGGAATTGAACCGCAAACTCTCTGCTAACAGCATTTGCACCTATGTACCAGGTTACCTAACCACATGCCTGTCAGGTGGCAAATGGTTCAACAATTTGAGAACTACATGTATTTCTATGGGAGAATTCAATGAGAAGATTAATGCCATGTGTGTGCTTAAGCTACTGCCTGCAGCCACTTACCAGCACACATTACATGTCATTTGTTGGAGGTCTGGTTTTACAGGGAGGTATGTGAGGGACTATTTCTTGGCAGTGCACAAAAACCTTGTTTCTTGAAAAGAGCTGACGAGCTGTCTCCCCTTGTTTTAAGAACCTGCTTGCTGTAGAAACACATTTATCAGGACAGGAGAGTATCCGTATAAATCTTCCCATTGAACTCTTGCCAAGAAGGTGGATGAATATATATTTATGTCTTTAATATGTATGCAACATTGAGATTGTCAACTCCTCTAATGACAGCAAAGAGATCATCCAAAAAAAATACTTATTCTTAATTTCCCACCGCTTGTTGTTTGTGGAGTTTTATTTCAGACCATTTTCAGTCATCAAAATAAAGTCAAAATGACCATTATCCCCTCAAACATCCCTGTCTGACTTCTGATCTTTTAGATATTTACTAAACCTCTCACAACTCAACTTACAGACAACACAGAGTAAGTGCAAATACTCACCGCGCAAATATTAACTTCTCAGTTTCAATCGATTAATGCAGCGAGAGCGGAAGGTAGTCCAGGGGGGATTTGTTCAGTATTGAGGACAGAACGCCCCCTCAAGCCCTGCTGTCTTTAGAAAACAAAAGCTGTGAGATATTTGTAATCCACCCCCTTCTTTTTTTTATTTTGGGAAGAGAGCAGACACATCAGCCTCGTGGTCAACTCCACTCCCTGCAACCATAACTTTATATAATCTTCAAGACTCTTCTCTCCATCTGAGTGTGCCAAAGAGCGTTTAAGCTTGTTTAAGACTTCCTTCTGTAATTACCTGGAGGATTGTTAAGTGTTTTAGATGACATGCTTGCCTCAGCTGCTCACACACCGCAATTTCATCAAGGATGATTAGGATTTGGGGCAGACCCCTATTGTCCACTATCCTCTATCTTTCCTCATAGGCTTGGGTTTATTAAGATTTATTCAATAGAAATGTGTCCTCTGCCGTATTTTGTCATCCCATGTGTAACGCCTTTCTTTTTTGTCTTTTTTTAAACATATCTAATTATCTAGAAGTTTTCAACAGGAAAGCAGTTTGGGGTTCTTATAAGTTCTTCTTCACTGTATAATGAGAATCTTCATTTATTTCTTTTTTCACTTGGTGTTGCTCGAGAGACACTGACTGGATCGATCTCTTCCCTCTTGCTTCAGCATTTAAACATTTTAACTGCTGCAGTGCTGAAAGCAAATGTGATTAACACTATAAATCTTTTCCCTCCCAGCCCTATGACTGTGCGAAAAGGAAAACGTTTAGGCATCTCCATCCAGGAGCACATGGCCATCGATGTCTGCCCAGGCCCCATCCGCCCTATTCGTCAAATCTCTGCCTACTTCCCTCGCCTCTCGCCCACTTCCTCCTTCTCGGAGCCACTCTCGCCTAATCAGGTGGCAGCTCCCACCACGCTCAGCCCTAGCAGTGGAGGTCAAGGTGGAGGGGCTGTCGGCGGAGTAGGAAGGAGCACCGACCTGTTGTCACCGCTGTTACCAGGGGCTGCAGGTGGAGGGGGCTCACTGTCAGCCATGAGCAGCATGGACACCTCCATTGAGATTGACAGCTGTGACAGCGACGATAACAGTGAGTCACCTGAAAATAATGATCAGGTTTTGATGAAGCTGTTTGAGCTGAGGAATAAAAATAAAGTTAACACTGGATCTCAGAGAATAGATTACAAACGGCAGTTTTCACTTGAAATGCTGAAACAGAGGGCGTTCAAAGGTTCAATGCGTAAAATTTTTAGTTTAAATATTTAGAATCCAACTTAAATTATCCACAGATTGTGAAGAAAAGTCAGTTTTCTTCTTTGCAGGTAATAAAGCCACAAAAGCAATTAACAACGTAACTGGCACACATTTTTTATGTATGAGGTTTTATTTACTGCCTTCCAGCTTCCTTGGGGACGTTAGAGTTTGACCTACTGTACGAGAAAGCCACCAGCTCGCTGCACTGCACAGTCCTCAGAGCGAAGGTGAGTACTGTCCTCTGAAACGCCATCACAGCAACTGCACACAGTTTGTCCACCGAAGCACAGAGAGACTCTAGTTATTACTCAACAGTTATTTTTCTAAAACCAGTTTTTAGCCCAGCAGCAGACTATTAGTCTTGTTTGGAACGTAGGACTCTCAGGACATAGGACCCAAGGATCATAGGACCTTGGAAACATCGGACCCTGGAAAAATAGAGTCCTGGGAGCATAGATACCCTCCCCAGTCTTATGACTTTTTCAACGTCATGATTGTGGTTCAAAGAGACCTGCACATTACTCCAGTAGTTCACCTGTTGAAATGACAGTTAAGCTTTACATAAAAATATGAACTTCTTACAATATTTTCAACCCACAACTGCTCCATTTTCACAGCAGAAAAGCATTTTTGAAATTTCACTTCTTTAGAAAAAGAAATTTTGAGATCTTAAAATAGACTCTTGATGAATTTATTACATATTTTTTATGGTGTGACTCACTGTTGTATTGAAACCACCCGTCAAATTAAAATTCCACCCCCTGCTTGATTCAATTTGAAATGAACTGCGCACCTCTCAGTGTGGTTGTTTCAGAATTCATTACGAGTGGTTGAAGTTTGCACACTGTCCTCCACTGTTCATTGTGTATGCCTTATATGTTGTATCTCCTATGCAAGGGTCTGAAGCCGATGGATTTCAATGGCTTGGCTGATCCCTACGTCAAGCTGCACCTTCTGCCGGGAGCCTGCAAGGTCTGATTTTATTGTCAGATCATAAATTTGTTCCTGTGTTTTTCTATAACTAAAAGAGACCTTCAGTTTCCTGGCATCGAGGACTTTTGAGTGTACTCTTCAATCATGCTATCATTTCAGAGTTGTGAGATAGAAATGCGAGTGCAGACCGATATATTCTGCAGCAAAACAAAGTGACCTGGGAGCCAGTATGAATTAAAGTTGTTTTCCTGCCGCGGTTGTTTCCTTTTTGCACTTTCTTGACAAAGCTCTGACTTCCATTCATGTTTTCTTCGCTGTGATTCACAGGCCAATAAACTGAAAACCAAGACTGTTCGCAACATGCTAAATCCGGTGTGGAACGAAACGCTCACTTACTGTGGAATCACCGAGGAAGACATGTACCGCAAAACACTCCGGTAAATGTTTGGTTTAGAAGCTATTTCTGTCCTCTTCATGTCCTGTCCGTCTCTTTTTGTCTTTCCTATCAGAAAGCTGATCTATGCTTACAAAGGATTTCTTATCGTCTATTTCAATCACAGAGGTCTTTCTCTGCTCCCTCTGTCTTCCTATCTGTGCTTATCCTTAGATCCTCTGTCACCTCACCTCCATTCCTCATCAGTCTCAGTCTCTCCTGTCCACTAGGATCAAAAAAGATCTCCTCACTCCTTCTAAACCATCCTTTTCTCTTTATCTTCCTTTCCGTCTGGCTTCTTGCTTTCTCTTACCAAGTTGCAGTGACAGATTGAGGTCAGACTAAGCACTGCGGGGTGTTTAATTTCATTGACCCCCCTCAAGAGGTGACAAAAGCTGTGAATTGTCTTAGCCTATGACTGAAAGTTTGCCACACTACACGTGGGAGTGGGATTTAAATAGGATCGACGGATGAACTCTCGGGGGAAATTAAAGAAGCTGGCCCTACCACCACCCTGTGACACAGTGTTAATTCAGCAGAGGCATGGAAAGATCAGGAGACAGGAAGTTTAACTTCAGGAAACATGTTGACATCGCACACTGCAATCACTGACGTTTGAAATCATTTACCAAGATGTGTACAAGCAACACCATCCTGGTTTCTTCTGAAGTACTCCAGGTAGCACAATCAGGTTTCTCAACACCAGGATATGGTAATGATGAAATCAGGTTATGATATTTACTTGCACAAACAGCAAAGTCAATGTAAATGCACAAACTATTATGAGCTAGAGAGTCCACTTTTTGACTCAGTGGTCTATTATGTCATTTTTTCATAGTTTCGAGTTAAGGCTGTCACAGTCATGACATTTTAGCTGACAATTAATGGTTATACAAATATTTTCAATTAACGATTTATTTGGGTTTTTTTCTGTTCATTTTATGCCACTATCATAGTATGAACCCAATCATATTTTAATAATACCCCTTATGACAGAGTATCCATTTATTGGCTAGGTGCACTGAAACATGCATTCATATGTTTGCCTTTTTCACTTTGTAATATGACAAAAAAAAAGCAACTTTGAAACTTATTTCAATATACAAAGAAATTACAGACACTAACAGGTACCAATAATCCAAATGAACGATGTACTAGTGATATTAAACCACAGCAGATGAGAGGGGGGCACAATAAGATAATGTAATTAAAAAAGCTACAGTCAAACCTCAAATGATGGAAAATGACATGAAATAGTAGTGATGGAAATATAACAGTTTGGTTCATTTCATTCAGCTATTTTCATACAGTTGAATGGAAACAATTATGACAATTATGCAAAACGTCAGCTCAAATAAGTTCAATCGGGTGATTATGTAATAATTGTGTCAGGCCTACACTGTTTAGGTCCAAATCTTTTTACACATAATAGCATTATTTTGAGCATATTTATAAGTCTCGATTTATTATCTGTTTTTAGTAAGACCAGTTTTCATCTTTTTTTTTAAGGTGGAAATGGGGTTTTATAAGCACCAGTACAATAAGTGTTATTGCAGATTTTACCCAAAGCTTTATTTAAATCAGTCACTATGAGGCTTCAATGCACCTCCCCTGCAGCAGCAGCAGAGTCCTTTGAATGGACGTTTGAACTCCTCACTGTCGGAGGACATTCTTATTTACATGCCTGACATGGATGTTTAAGTTGGTGACAGTGTGCGTGGATCAGATTCATCACCCTGCTCTGCTGACATTGAGAGCTGTTTGAAAGAAAAGTGTATATATATATGAGCTATCATAATGACAGTATGATGTTCACGTTATTTCATGCTGTGTAAGAGTCCCCTTACATCCAGCCGACATCATAGTGACTCTGTATTCTCCCCTCACATTTGACTCTTTGAGCAGTCGTACACTCACTCACCACTCCATCCTCAAGCCCTTCGTGTCACCGTTGTCCTTTTCTCCTACGTCTATCTTTCACCATCTTTCAGCTCTCAGCTCTGACAGACTTCGTCTCTCTTTGTACTCCACTTCACTTATCTTCCTGCCGCAGCGTTTTCCTTTCTTCCATCTTCATCTTTCCTATGTTCTTGCTATTTGCTCTAAAGGGTGTTTTTTTTGTTGTTGTGTGTATTAGACTCAACACTACCTCTGGGAATTTCAGCACGTACATATCTGGTGTCCCCAGGCAACTGGCCTGTACCACCTTCCACATTTCTGCAATACTGTGTTTTTATTACCGGAAACAGCAGGCAGCGGGTGACTGCAGCGTTTCATTCCTGTGGTTATGAATTTAGTTAAGTTAAAAACTTTTTTTTTTTTTTAAACACCAAGAGGAAGCACATTTGTGTCTGTATTTCCGTGCCTTTAGGTTGCTTTCTTAATTTTCTTCCTCTCCTTGCTTGTCTTTTATTCACATTTATGTAAAAAGGTCATAAAAAGGCAATCCCGTTGGATTAAAGTTAGCCTGTTGCACACTGATTCACACACACAGATTTAGTTGCAGTAAATGGTTCTGTTTTTACCTCTTTCTTTCACACACCACACTCCATCCTTCATTTTTCAGCTTTTGATTTCACATACATGGGCTCCCTCCATCTCCTTCACTCCTCTCTGCTACTCCCACCCTGGGTGACATTATGGCAGTTGTAAAAGTGTGCCAGGCCCATAAATATGGATTGACTTAACCTTGCATGATGCACTTTCACACTATCCGAATTCCCACTGAAGTAGAAATGGGAATACTTGTGGAATGTCAATACACATGTGCTTGATTTTGATGATTTTGATGATTTTCTGACTGTGTGCTCTTTAATTCAGGTCCTGTTTGTGTCAACAATTTCCTTCCACGTTATTGTTGCCACAACATTACAATGAGTCATAATATGTTATGTTTTTTGACAACCGCACTCCCTCGCACACAACAGACTTCTTCATCTGTCTAAATTTTCTGTGCCCGCCTCGTAAATCAGCCTCTCTTATTTTATATTCATGCTGATGCCCATCTCTGCTTCTAACTGTCTCTCACTCCCAGGGTGTCTGTGTGCGACGAGGACAAGCTGACACATAATGAGTTCATCGGGGAGTCGCGGGTGGCCTTGCGCCGCGTGAAGCCTGACCAGACCAAACACTTTAACATCTGTCTGGAGCATCCACCTCCTGTGAGAAGAAGAGTGGGGCGGAAAGACTAAAAAGAAGGACAGGAAAGAGGAAAATGAATGTGTATGAGATAAATAAATGACTGGAGCGTAGTGTAGAAATATATCAAGGCTTTCTGTCTGACTCACAACTGCATATTTGAAAGTAAAGATGTGAGGAATAGACAGCGGTAGGAGAGAATGAGGTGAAGAGAGAAAATTGTTTACATGCCAACAGGGAGGCGTTAAAACATCGATATTTCGTAGACACACCTGGGTCTCCTTACTTATAAAACCCCAACATGTCTGTCCAATCTCTGCAGCATGGTTAGCAAAACAGCTGAACAAATGCATCCAAGAAGCAACTGTACACAATGTCCCAAAATACCTCAACTCACCCAAGCTCCCACTTTATTTTACATTAAACACTGACAAATGGTTGTATTAGTAGCGAGAATAAAAACAGAATACATTGGAGATTTGTTTTTGCTATGTAAAAAAATATTCATAAACAAATGTGTTTATTAGTGCAGCAAGACGGACAGCTCAGCATAAAGCCCGACTGCCGTATGGTTCCAGCCACCAGATATCAACATATCTCTGTTCTTTAAACTAAACTGTAAACTAAACACAGATGTGATTTTATCAAAGGATATGTACTGAACTATTTTGAGCTCCTAGCCAAGAAATAGTCTAATACTTAGAGTTTTTCACAAATTCCTTTCTAATACGACCTCCCTCACAAAAAGTTGTACCTAACAACTTAATTAATGGTTTATAAACCAATTAAATGCTTTACAAATCAGATATTGTATTAATTGGAGGACATTTTTATTGCCAGGTTGTGAAAAATCCTTTTCTTTGATAAATAAATTAGTAACCATTAATAAACATAAAATCAATTGTACACAATAAATTGGCCACATTGGAAAGAGGCACTAATGATTTAGAAAAAGACGGGTTTGAAATAAATCCAAATGCAATTGATTCTGATTCACAGTATCACTTGAAGTATGTGGGCAGCCAAGCGTTACACCCATGAGTGAATGCTTAAAACTTTTAAATCTGTGTCTGTAACAGCTTCCCATGTTTCCACCAGATTTTTTTTAATATTGGCTGGGTTGGACTCTGACACTGAGTAATAAAGCTGGTTTCTCAGTCACTGTTGAAATTCATCCAAAAATCTTTGATGGGGTTGAGGTCAGGGGTCTGTGCAGGCTCTTCAACTGAGAAGGCCATTTGCTTTTGAACCACACTTTGTTGTTGAGATTTCCTTTAAATGGAAGAAATGGGCCCAAACCAAGAAAAGCGACAAACAAATTGTAAACAAAGACCAGGGTGCCCACATATTTTTGGCCATATAGTGTATTCTGCTGGTTATGTTGGCCAGCTGAGATGATTTGTGCCTCTTTACAATTACAAATGTGAGGTAAACAGACAACATTTCTACTCCTATAGCCCACAAATAGCTATTTGTGCTGGCTAAATGTCAACACGTGGGAAAAGGGTACGCAGAGGAGGCGAGGAGAAACGGTGAGACGAGAGGGGGGCTGTTGGAGTTTCAATAGACAGCAAGCAAGAGAGATGAGAAACAAATGGATTAAAAAATAAAAGCAGAGGTGGGTGAAAATGGGCTGGAGGGTGCCGGGTGTTTGTTCTTTATGAGTTGCAAAGAGCCGCTGGTATTAGATTGGTCCTGAGACCCCGGTGGTGGCCACTCTGCGATCAAACGCTAAAGCCCCTCTGTCATCCTGCAAGCCAGACGCTGTGTGAGACCTGTAATTTTCAAAGTGGCTTCACCCCTCCACTCGATAGGCTAAATATCTGTCCCTTTCTCTTCATCCTTTGCTCATCCAACCTACATGTGTAGCTTCTCTGTCAGTCATCCCCACTTTTTATTCATCTCATTCGCCTATTTTTGTCTGCTATGCTTCCAGCTGGCTTCACCGACTGCGATGAGCACAGCCCTGAGAGGAATCTCCTGCTACCTGAGAGAGGTGAGCACCGTGACTCTTCTGTCTGTTCGGTTCAACATGACCCTCTTTCGGTCTGTCCCTTCGGCCCATATTTCAACCTGTCAGAAAGGACAACACACAGTTTGTGGGGAGCTTTGGTCACCTTGTCCAATGGGACTTAATTAACAGAGCTTGACAAGCATTAACATAAAACTATGAGAATGAACCTGTTACTAGTCCAAGGATGCTATTTGTTGTCATTATACAGCCTGTATCTTCATTCTAGAACAAAACTGTCTTCATCATTCTTAATCTGTCTTCTTTTCTGAATCACCATCGCTGCATATTTTACGGCTTTGCTTTTGTCCAGGCAGTGATGAGTGATAACATAATTTGTAAATTAATTCATACTTTTTTTGTAGCTGACTAATCATTTAAGTAATTTGTAAAGTAAACTTGCTGAACATAAACTGGTCCCAGCTTATCAGATGTAAAGCCTCGCTGCTTGGCTCTATTTCAGATGGTTGCAATTTGATTAGGTGTAAAATATATTTCAAAATAGATTATTGATCAGAAAAAACAGGCAATGTCAAGAAAACAGTTTCATTTTATTAACCAAAGACTTTATTGAGTCATTAAGAAATTGATTGAATAATTAAAGATGACAATAATCAATAGTTGCGGCCCTACACACTCTCACCTCTTTGTTTAACTGTATGTTAAATTTGACCAAGGCTTGCAGATAGTATTTATCAGAAGTTACATTTACTTGACAAACATCACTTATAAGTGTGAAAATCATCTTAGTGTGAATGTTGAATGGTTTCCATTCATTTCTGTAAAACATGAAAATCTGAGTTGCATTATGTAAATCCATTAAGTCAGCATTAACTTGAATGTTAGGCAGCCGAACCTTGTTTTGAATTCTTGAAAATTCTTTGCAAAACGCTTAGATTGACCATAACCTGGATGAATGACCATCTTCACAGACAGACAGATCTGCATTCATTTTCTGATCAAGTGCAGTGCATTTCAAAATTACTGCGGCTTAACTGGATAATTGAGTTTGATTATCATATCATGTGGAAAGATATGAGAAATAATGGCTGCTTGTTACAAAAAAACAAAAATACACGCAACTACTTAAAGTGAAACTATGTAAGTTTTGGTAAATGCCAGCCGATTAGGCCAAAAGTAACAATCACAGAAAAATGATAAAAAGTAGAGAGATGAATCATAAAGTTGGTGAACTAAGTAATGTCTGTTATAGACCTTTTTCACAGCAGACAAGTTGACTTGTCATTGTAGGGAAAGCACAGGTGTAATAAAGAAGGCTCAGTTCCATTAAGCGTCCCAGTAAACTGACAGTAAACCAACAGGGCCTCCTCTAAACAGAATGCAGGCATCATTAATATACTAGAGTTTCCCCTACAAGTGTCTGCTGTAAAAAAAAAAAAAAAGTTTAGACAGCAGTATTTATCAATAGTTAGGTGATAATTTATTATTTCTGTATGAAATAATAGAAACTCAAACACAAACAGACAGCAAATGATTCGAACCACACCCAAAACCTGGTAGTGTACCTGGTCGCAACTAAAGCCGAGTAACCAAGTGACTCGCTAATGTCCGTTATACAGCAGTACGGCGACCATGCGGTCATACAAGATCAAATTCTTAACTGAATGAAGCAGAAGAGGCTGTAAACAGTATATGTATTCAATTTTTTATTTGTAAGAAATATCACATTTCCTCTTTTCTTAGTTAAATAGTCTCTCTTTAAAAGTACTTTCTGTCCTTTGCTCCGATGTAATGTATTGCTCTTCTTTCTTTCATAAGCCGACACACCTAAAGAGCTCAGTGACTTTCATCTAACATTTGAGCTCATCTGTCTCAGCTCAGAGACAAACCCAACTATCGCTGAGAACAAATAACAAACAGCAGCGTAATCAGTCCAATGGCAAAAACCTGTCTTCTTGGACAAACCGACACGTGGGTCTTTAAGTCATATTAATGCACTTCGTCGCTTGTGGCTCGAGTATTTTCTACGGACAACATCAAACTGTTACCAAAGCATTTGACAACAAGCGCAACAACAGAACAGATTCAAAGTGACAGATGAAAGAAAGCGAGGAAGCAGCAACAGAGGGTGAAGAAGGGAAAAACGATGTTCTCACAGGCCCGTGACTCACCATCATGGCCAACAGCACCGATACATGTATGTTATTTATAGGAAAGACGCACTGTTTGCTATTTCAGGACTTTGCATCACTAGATAGATTTTCACGACTTGTCTGTGTTGTTTTACCTGAGAAGACGGAACAGCCTCAGTTCTGTCACAGCTGTATTTCCACGAAACGTCTCTCCCTTCCTTTGTATCGCTCCATCTCTCATAAAGTCTTATCTTCAGGCAAGGGGTGGATACAGCCAAGGCGATCAATATGCCACGCACTCCTCCATGCTCCTCCCTCCCTTTTTATAATTGTCTCAACAGCTTGCCCTCTTCTTTTCTCCTAATTCTCTCTTTCTTATCTTACCCTCTTCTCCGTGTCTGTATATTTTTCTTTGGGAATCGTTATTACTGCCAACAGCCAGATCGCCCATCTGTCGTCAATGACTAGGAGATTTAAAAACTCTGCAATCAGTGAGGGTAATTTGCACCAGGTATCCGGTAACAAAACAGCTCAGACCTTCACAGATCGACAGAGAGCGGCTCATTAGGCAGGTGGAAACAAAAGAGGCGTCGGCATGGACCCGGTGACAGACGAACGGGAAGGAGATAAATTTGTGGGTGTTTATTTTGCATGCGGGCAAGACACATTAAACAACCTTGAATGTTGTGAGAAGCACAGGCAGTCGTTTCAGTCCGGTTATCTTATCTGGTTTGGCCTCACGGTTAATTTACCCAATAATATGTGTGGAAGAGGACTGACTCTGAAATCACTTGTGTCTAAAAGAAAAAAAACAAGAAAAAAAAACTGGGGCTCTGAAATTGGATTGTAACTGCATCAAATGATTATATAAACACAACTCTGAAATTTGTGATCACTTTATTAAAATCAATAGCTAGTGGTGGCAAACAGCTGGGCCTTATTTACACTTCAGACAAACACATAAGCATTAATATATAGTCGTGTTTGAGTCCTCATGGTTAGCTTAGCTGAGCACCACAGCTGGAGACAGCTGATCTGTTTCTACCTAAGGTCAAAACAATCATTAATGAACCAGTTACAGTACACCAATCCTGTACCAACACCGCTTTTAGCTTTGTTTTGAGCTCCACCACCTTTTTTTCATTGTAAACAGCTGCTTGCTGAGGCTGAATAAAAACAAAAGAGAAAATGTGAAACAATAGGCAGCTAAAACAAATCAATAAGCTGGAAGTCATTAAAAATCTCTGCCAGGGACTGCACAGTGAGCTGATCATTTTCTTACATTACACGTAGTCATTTCAATCACAGGTAACATTTATATACCAATAAAAGCAATTTTAAAGAAGAACTTTAATATTTCATCAACAGGTCATGGCACAAAAGCGTTGCATCACTTCAAATGCTCGAAGCATCCTTTAAATTCTGTATGTACCATTTACAAATGCAGCGCACACACTTTCTCACTGGTTTTATTAATATTTCTGTCTGTTGTATCCCTTCTTTCTTCTTCAGTGGGAGACTGAGCAGCAGAGAAGTCTTGAGGAGAGGGGCCGGCTGCTGCTCTGCCTCCAGTACCTACCTCCAGCCAGCGATTGTGATGGGAAGGGCGAGGCCAAGGACAAAGCTCGTGGGGGGCTCTGTGTGGGCGTCAGACGCTGCGCCCACCTGGCAGCCATGGACGTCAATGGCTACTCCGACCCCTATGTTAAAACGTAAGGACGAGATCAGATCACTGACTGAATATCATGAGTTTTACACTGATGAGCCTAAACACTATGACCTTATATGTTGTTGGTGCCACCAAAACCGCTCCGAGATGCACCCTATAAGACAGCTGAAAGTCCCCTACGGTATCTGCACCAGGACTTATTAGCAGCAGAACCTTCAAATCCAGGTTACAGTTGGAGCGTCTGCATATTACACTTGATCCAGCACCACACTGGTGCCAGCTCCTGGTTTGTCCTACTTCAGAACTCGACTGTGAGCACCCCAAAAGCCTTTCTGTTTTAGAGATGCTTCACCCTAACGTCTGGCCGCAACAATTTGTCTATTTTCACAGTCGTTCAGGTCGTTACACCTGCCCAGTTCTCCTGCATCCAACATGTTGACTACAAGAACCGACTATTGACTGAACCCCTCAAGCCCTCAGTTATATTTTTAAACTTTCACTTGAAAAAAAAATCCAGATATTCAGTCAGTAACACAATTGTGAGGCCATAAACAACAACACTTAGCTCCATGGATAAGAGACACTTAGGAGAATTTTTTTAAGAATAAGTCTCCTAATCCTTAACATAAGGCTAGAATGAGATTTGAAAAAACCTTTTCACGTAACAACTAGTGTTATATAGTTTCAACCGAAATGAAACGCAACAAATGCAACAAACATTTTAATCATAGAAGGTGGCCTCCCCATGGTGGAAAGTGTTAAAATTGAATATATCCCAGACCTCCTCATGAATCGTGCTATGAGATAATCATTGTGCTTCACCTAATCCATGAGTGGTCATAATGTTTCAGGTCATCATCGGTGTAAATTTTAATAAAATTAGTGAAATTTATATCTGAATGAAAAACATGCGATTATTTAACCAAATATTCGAGCACATGACTGGACACACTTTAAATAATCAATACAGGACACAGCTTGGATTGATAGACTGACATTTCATGATGACCTCTCCGGTGTCACTCACACCTTAACACCTGTGTTTGGTCTTAACTGACCTTTGGCTCATATTAACCCCATGAATCACCTTCTGTCGCCACTCATGAGTGACGGATGGCTTGAGTAAACATCACCTCGGGTAATAGTGACAGATGAGGGCAGGTCTTCACTCAAATGGAAGCCATTGTGAAATATGTCACTCATTCATCCAGGTAATTACCATTAACAACATGTGTGTGTGCATTGAGAAAGCCTTAGAAATTGATTGCAAGGCAGTGACATGATCTAATGTTACGGGTATATTGTACCAGGGAGGAGCTGCAGAATTAAGGAAAACAGATTTGGGTGGTATTGTAAGTGTCATAGCGATTCTATGGAGACTCACTACTCACTTACGATAGAAACGCAATACTGTGTGTGTGTGTGTGTGTGTGTGTGTGCGTGTGCGTGTGCGTGTGCGTGTGCGTGTGCGTGTGCGTGTGCGCGTGCGCGTGCGCGTGCGTACGTACTAGGCAGGGCAGGAAGGTCCCTGAGAGGAATGATCCAACCTGACAGGAAGTGGACAAATGAGCTTTAAAACCTTATCTTCACTCAGTGTTTTCCTGAGTGCTAGTTCTAGCTTTGAGGCTGTTTCTGGAACGAGTAAAAAAAATAATTTTAAAAAAAGCGAAAGAACCTCTCATCACTCGTACATGCATACACACATGCAGGCCACCGTGCTTGTCTCACCTCAGTGCACACAAATCTCCCTTCTTGTCTCTCGTCATGCCTCATACTCAAGTTTTCTCCCTCCCTCCTTACATCCACCGAACCTACGCACACGTCCCTCACACATCCAAAGAATCACATGGAGCACCTTGTTTCATTTTGGATGCATGCTCACATCCTTGCCCTTTGGCGGAAGCTTCTTCCCAGATGCTTTGTTGTGTCTGAGAGCGTGTGGGAACATATGCTATCCGTGCTGTGGGTGGTGGGTGGAAAGCCAATGTGAAGAGTGATTTTGCGACGCTCCTTCCAGCTGGCTTAAAAATATCCTGAGAATTTAATGACAGCTCGCGAAGGGATGCTGAGCTTTTTCAGTCTGTGCTGTGTTGGTGAAGGAATTGCTGATCAGTTCTCACACGGGGATAGTTTCACAGATAATACACTTAAACCTTTGGGAGATTGGTGGGAAATTAAATTCAAGAAGACTGATATGAGAACACCTTGTTTATTATGAAGTGAGAACCAGCAGCTCTCTAGCTTACCTTGGCATGAAGACCAAAAAAAAACCAAACAGCATGTTGTTCCATGTTGTGGTAAGTCAGTGTGTAAGCATGTGAGGAGGTGACACATTTTCAAAAGGGGAGAAAAGGGAAAGAGTTGAATGAAGGAGGGTGGACAAACCCACACGTCCATAATGAAATGAACACAATGTGGTTAACATGTCAGAGTTGACCTAATCCTTTCCAGGTTTACACGAAACAAATCCATCCATTCCACCACAAAACACCAGAAACACACATTGACTACAAAAATCACCAGTTATCCCATGAGAAATGCATCAATCTATACCACAAGCACACACTGACCACGCAAAGTGCATAGACCTCATTATTCCGTTTCACAAAAAAAAGTAGAAAAGTCGGTCTCATCAATAAGGCTGAGAAATTTCTATCAAAAGGTTTTATGTGGGAGTAGTCTTTTCAGGCAATCACCTCCTCAGATGTCCTTTTCAACAACTTCTATCACCTTCAATGTGTTTGCAATGTTCCACATAGTGTGATGTCACATAGCATAATCAGAATTCTTTGTGCGGACAACATTTTTGTGTTCCACAACTTGGTTCTTTAATCTTCTTGTTTTGATGGAGCATTGCATTTTACATTTTGGACATTTTGGACTCATTTTGGACAATGAGCCCTTCCCAAGATGAAATGTGTTTTTCCAGAGGTCTGGAAACTGGAGATGTGAAATAGCCAAGAAGTAATTTGGGACAGTATCTGTTGTGAAACCACACTATTTGTGTGATTAAACAAATAAAATGTAATTTCTAATTATGAGCTGTAGAGATGCTGGCAGGCAGATTTAAAACAGAGCCTGACTGTCTCTGCCTGTTTTCTGGAGCAAAACTAAACTAACCATCTGCTGGCTGACAATTTAGCATAGAGTCAAGATGGTTTCTATTTTGTTATCCAACTCTCTCATTAATATTAAAGGAATAGTTCAGAATATTTTGAGAAACATGCTTATTTGCTTTCAGAGTTAGATGTGAAGATTATCTATAAAAGTGCATATGAGGCTACAGCCTGCAGCAAGTTAGCTTAGCTCAGCACAAAGACTGAAAACAGGGGGATACCGGTAGCCAAGTGGCAACCAGCCTTGACTTCACCCATTGGTTTGAAAACTGCTCTGAAGCCTCAAGTTTGGATTTTGGCCGTTTTCAAGCCGAGCACTTCCACGTTGGCCTTCAGACCCGGAAGCTACGTCCACTTTTATATACAGTCTATGGTCCAAGCTAACTAATTCCACTCATCACCTCATCACAAATGAAGGTGTTACATCTTGTTTGTTCAAAAAAAAAACTAAGCTGGTAGGCACATTTCAATCTGACATAATTTCCAATTATTGTGCTGTTCTAGCTCTATATGGCCACATGGACCACTTCCCACTGTCTAACTCAGTTGTAGACATTCAGGGAAACAAGGAACCACACAAAACAACATGAGAACAAAATTGCCAGTCGTCGTTATACACTGTTTGCACATTGTTTTGAGCGACTTCTCCTTTCGCTGAATCAACATCGAAGGTGAAAAGTGCAAAACAAGCATGACGCACAGAGGCACAAAAAAGAGAAACATTTAAATAAACCGGAGTTGCATGCATACGTAGGCTATATAACACTCTGCAGATGAGTAATTGTATTTCCCAAAATGTCAAACCATCCTTTAATTAAAAGGGTTTTCTTTTTGATTCATCCCTCAGAGGTCATTAAAAATGTAGTAAGAGAAACATGACAGCAAGAACCAGTAAATCTATAATTAACAGTAATTCCTGATAGAACATAATGATTTCCTCTGTGCATGAACCTACTTTGACCTGAACGGCTATCCCTGGTATTTCCAGGTAGCTACCTTCTGGTGCTTCACTTTCTTTTCAGCGGAGCTCTGAGATGTGAATGATAATGACCAGACTTATATCACACTTCTCTGTCTCAGGTACCTGAAGCCAGACGTTCAGAAGAAATCCAAGCACAAAACAGCAGTCATGAAAAAGACTCTGAACCCAGAGTTTAATGAGGTGAGACATCCATGTTTTCTGTGTGTGCATGTATAACAGGGCAAGAAGCATTTTTGCGTTGGTTAAATGTAAAGAGACAGCTCATTTAGACGTACAGTCCACAGAGACATTGCCCTGCGTGCAAGGTTTTGCAACCTTTTTGCAAGATAGCCAATTAGTGTTTGCATAGTATTATCTGCCATCTCATTAGAGAGCATTTTAGAGGGCTGGAGGAAAAGCAACATGTGTGTTGGGTGTGCTCTTCTGACCTCTCCCGCTTTCTTTCCATCCAGGAGTTCTTCTATGAAATCTCCTTCTCTGAATTAGCTACCAAGACGCTGGAGGTTACAGTGTGGGACTACGACCTGGGAAAGTCCAACGACTTCATAGGTGAGTAGACGCCAAACACTGGCACCTAATAATTTCTTGGTGGTGATTTTGGAATCACTAATTAGCTGGCTAGCTCCTTTATGAGGAGTCTAATAACTCTGTGCCCATGGCAGATGTTGCCAAAGATATTTTAAGATGTTCTCTGTTATATGTAATCATCCAAGTGCAGCCCTGGGTGTAATTTGCAGGGTTTAGTCACCAGACGGTAGTCTGTGACATTTCGGCTAAAGATTTGGTTTAAACTGGCAATCTGAGTGGGAGTGACTTTTTGCATGCTTCTGCTTTTTCTGGGATCTTTTAAAGTCAAGATTTATTTTTTCACAAATAGTAGCTAAAGGTCAAGTCTGGTATTTTTTATTTCACAAATCCCACAGAAAGACTAACAGGGTCCTTCCATTCCAGTCGATGGCACCAAGCCCACTTGTTTTTTTTTTTTTACCAAGGGTGTTAATCTTTAAAAACTATAGCTTCACTTTTGTAAAAGGGTTCAGCAATTTTGTGAAACAGTTGGGCTCTGTAGAAACTAGTGCACTTCTTTACACATTTTGAGCGCTAAAACAGTATATGTTTCCATCTTCTGGTACTACACTATCATGAGTCATCACGGTTCAAATGCGCTAATGTGATGTAATAAAAGTATTAGTAAATGGAAATAGTAAAAAAAAAAATTATACTTTTTCCTTTTCAACTAATCCAGGAGTAAAGCACGAGTATCTCACTTTTATTTTGAACAAAGTTACTTGTTACCCGTCTCTTGTGAATTTCAAACAATGTAACACCCTTTTAAGGACAATATAGGTCAATCTGAACACTTTTTCAATCATTAGACACAATAATAAGAAATTTTAGTGACAACTAAGGATTTATTAACACATGTCTGATTGATTATTTAAAGTTTAGATCTAAAGTTGAAAGATTTTCTTTTATGATATTGTCTCAGGCTGCGGTTCTCTCTGAAAGAGAACTGGACAAGTAAATTGGTCCCTCTGAAATTACACAAGCAGTTGTGGAAAAAAACAATAGCAACACAATGCAGAAGATTTTGTATGGACTGTAAAAGTGTAGGTTGAAAGTGCAGCTAGATACGCCTACACTTCTTACAATACACAACCTGTTACAAAACACAACATCAAAAGTAATGCCAGACAAAAACATGCATAATTGTAAAAACAAATATTCATTTATGCTGACAAATTTTTTTTAGTGTTGCATAAATTTTGCCCTTTAACTGAAGTCTCTCTATTCTCCCTGCTGTGGTAAGGGGGAGTCTCCCTAGGGTGCCACTCACAGGGAGAAACTCTGCAGCACTGGATAGACTGTCTGAAGGACAAGGGCAAGAAGGTGGAGCGCTGGCACACGCTGACCAACGAGCTGCCTGGATCCACACTGCAGGAATGAACTGAGCCTCTTCCACTGTACTGACGCCGGAGGGGTTGCTGGAGGACTCGGGAAGAGTGACGCGTCATCGCATGCTCTGAGGACTTTCTGCATGACTGTGATGGATTCATATTCTACTTACTTTGTGTCATAAATGAGTTCATGATTCATAACAACATATCCAAAGGGGTACACATTCAGAGATCAATACACTAACCTTGGATCTAAATAGAGCCTACACAAAACTGTCCCCACCACAGAGCTGAAACTAGGAGAATTTTCTTAAAAATATTCCTTGGCATTCATGTCCCTTTTTGAGGATTCAATGTCAGGCCAAATGTTCATTTGCGCTGGCTTAGGTAGGACAGATCCCAATCAACGAGACAAATTGAAATCATGCAAATCAGTATGATGAGGAAAAAGGTTTAATTATTCTGCGGTTTGACTCTCGTGTCGTCCCTCATGTCAGGCTTGCTTGCTCTTATTAAATTCAGCCAGTTATTTTCATTAACTGCTGACATTAAAACCATCTGTCTCACAGCGCACTTACCTGCCCCTTGCAATAATGTTTTGCCGAATGCTTCCGAAGAGTTCCAAGTGGTCTTAATACTGTTTTAAATCTACTGATCTGATTGTCATTAGATCGCCTGCAGACAGCACAACCTAAAAAGATAACTGGTTCTTCCATGTTGACGGTTTGTGTGAGTTACTTGCATGTTTGGTGTTGATGAAGCAAACTAAAAGTCAGATATGTGTGAGGCTCTACTGCAGGACCAAATGTTCATCATTGTGTTGTCCCCAATGCCCCCGAGGTGTGTAACTAAAAAGACATTTAATTGAATTTAAGGGTAACATGTTTTTTTTGTTGTGGTTGCTGTTTGATGTGTCAGCTCTGATATCACTGTCTCAGTTTGTTGTTGATGACACGTTGATGTTGACCTCATTTTGCTTCAGAATCTCTCATTTGCAAAGAGGAGGACGGTGATCTAAATAACAGGCAAGTCTCACAGCAGCACGGTGTTTAGTGGAGAGCTGTGCATGGCCGTACTCCGACACAGTAAATAAAGTCATCAGCCTTCGTTTGATATCTGAATTACAGCTCTGAATGGTGTATAGAGCACAGTGTTGTCTAGTAACTCTCATGGCTGCTGCTGCTGTGGGCTGCATTAACCAAGTGGCAGGTTTTTATCTGTGCTCGGTCTCATGTGGTAAACGAGGTATGCTGAAAATACCAGTGGTGTTCATATGTAAATGGTGTTTCACTTGCTTTGGATGTTTGTCTTTTGGAAAGTGTGCATGATTGTTTTTGGTTTTTTTCATAAAACATTCATACTGAGATGTTGTGTGAGCTCCTCAGTTTCTATTATAACTGCTGCCCTGTTCCCAAGTGGCATTGAATCTCTGATTGAGCACAGCCCAAACCAATAAAGCCAATACTGCCCCCTAGTCTTCTAGATCTGCTACTGCAGTCTCATCAGTGAAGGTGAGTGTCTATCTATCTATCTATCTATCTATCTATCTATCTATCTATCTATCTATCTATCTATCTATCTGTCTATCTGTCTGTCTGTCTGTCTGTCTGTCTGTCTGTCTGTCTGTCTGTCTGTCTGTCTGTCTATCTAT
The DNA here is from genome assembly GCF_029030835.1 of Brachyistius frenatus. Lineage (NCBI taxonomy): Eukaryota > Metazoa > Chordata > Actinopteri > Embiotocidae > Brachyistius > Brachyistius frenatus. The sequence continues at coordinate 3,789,322 of NW_027210610.1, read as the reverse complement.
CTATCTATCTATCTATCTATCTATCTATCCATCCATCCATCCATCCATCCATCCATCCATCCATCCATCTATCTATCCACTAGATTTCTCTTTCCTAAAGGCACATACTTTTATGACTAAATATTTAAGGACAGTTTGTCCTCTGTTTAACTCTTTGTCTCCTTCACCTCTTAATAACACTTCTGGAGAACACTTCTCCAGAGGCATGTATATTATTTTCTTATCACTATCCTCATTATATAAGCATGACCTATTAAACGTTGAACTCGTTCCATTTGACAGGGAAGTCAGAGGTCAGCATCGGTACATCGGGACGTTTCTACAAACACACTGCTGCTCAGTGTTTGAGTGGACAGAGTGTCAAGCTGTGAGGCTGAACACGAGTTGACTGACTGACTGAGAAGAAGGGGCCTGAGCGTCGAGACTGAAGCTGCAGTCTCGATTTTAAATAGAAGACGAGGGTTGAGAGGAAAAAAAAAACGTGTGAAGCTCTTTGCAGCTGTTCAGTTTCTGTTTATTGTGCATTTCCTACTGCATCCTGACTGGGAAGGAAGCTTTTTGTGAAATGAGATAAGGCGACTACTGTTTCATCTTAGTCACCGTTTGTTCCTGGCTGTGCTCAAACATCAACCACACCACGTCTGTCCTGACGAGATTCTGTCCCTCGGTTTTATGTTCGTAACACTGTTACAAATACAAATAATTTAGTTTGTTATTGCACTTCATCAATTAAACCAAATGGAACTATAATATACAATTAAAACATGTACTAGAATCAGCTAAAAAAAAAACAACACTTCAAAACAGCATAATAATTTGAATTAAGGTCATTAAAGCCAAATATAATGTCATTTAAAAAAAGCTTAAGATTTAAATGTCTGTTTTTTCTGGCAGGTAGTGTTCAGGTTTGAAATATTTAACAACAAACAAGGAGTATGTTTCCCTTTGCTTCATAAGATCTACAGAAGTCCACAGAGAAGGGGTAATTCAGGTCACAGACACTCTTCTGTTCAATCTGTTGAGATCTGTGTCTGGTGAAGTTCTTTTGAAGCAGTTTATGTAAACACAGACACAGAGCATTGCAGTGGTCCAAATGTATTAAAAGCATGAAGGAGTGTTTGCGGATAGAAAAATAAGATCTAATCTTCTAGAGTTTATGAAGCTGCAGGAAGAATGACTGGACGGCAGATTCTTGCGATCAAAATTGAGATTACTTTGGAAAAATAAACTATGAGAAGGGACACCTGGGGACAACAACACTTTCAATCTCTCTGAGGAATCTCTGCATGTCGGAGCCTCTAGCTCAGATATATAAAAGGCCCACCATCCCTTTACATAACAGCATGACACAATTACATTGAACGACTATAAACTACACGTTCTTGTATTTGTGGTAGTTTTGGGGTGATTTTGTTTGTCTTTATCTATAAGGTCATTTTATGTCTATTTATGGTGACTCTTTTTTCATAAATTTGGACGACATGCTATAGTATGACTTTTTTTTCACATGAATTGTTTTTATTTATTTATTTTTTTTTGTCACATTTACGACTACATGCATGATGTTTGTTTTTACATCATGGACTACATGCATGATAACATGCATAATTTTGGACGACATGCTATGGTATGACTTTTTTTCACATTTTAGATGATAAGTTCAACTGCTGTTTACATGAAACCCTTCTCCACTTCGGCCTTCAAAGTTCTCGTTTGAATATTTGCTACTACCACCAAAATCTGCAGGGCTAGGGTTAGGGGTTAGGGTTAGGGACTGTTTTTCACATTTCGGACGAAATGTATAGTATGACTTTTTGACCATATTTCGGGCGGCATGCTATACTATGACTTTTTGACCATATTTCAGACGACATTAAAGAACTGACTTTTTTGCGCTATTTGTGACGACATGCCATAAGTATGACTTCCGTTCAAATTTTTTTTTTTCAGGCCAATACAATAGTGCAGTTGTCAGCGTTGTCGTCTCACAGTCTAAAGGTCCGTGGTTCGATCCCTGCCTGGGACTCTCTATGTGGAATTTGCATGTCCCTGCATAAATAATAAGTAAAAGTAAAATATGTCGTCCAAAATATGGATAACTAACTTGTGTTATCATGCATGTAGTCCATGATGTAAAACAAACATCATGTAGTCGTAAATGTGACAAAGTCACACTCCAGGCAAGAACATGCAATCCTCCACAGACAGAGTTCCAAGCCCCTGATCGAACCCAGTACTTCCTGATTGTGAGATGACAACGCCAGCAACTGTAAAATTGTGCTGCCTTTAGTGCATGTTTGTCTGACTTATATAACTTATATGACTTTTAAACTTTTTAATGAAGAAAGAACAGTGGTGCAGTGGTTAGTGCTGTTGACTCCCAGTCAGAGAGTTGCAGGTTTGATTCTTGCCCTTGACACAGCTTTTCATCACAGATGTTAACTTAATCCTTTCCAGGGCGGGTCTCGAACCTGCAAACTTCTGACTGGTAGGCAACAATGCCAACCACTGCACCGTTGATCGCTCTTCGCTAAAATGTTTAAAAGTTATATAAGTAAGGCAAGCATGCAATAAAGCCAGCAAAATGGTTGTGCAGTGGACGACATGCTATGGTATGACTTTTTTTCACATTTTAGATGATAAGTTCAACTGCTGTTTATATGAAACCCTTCACATGGTATAGTATGACATTTTGATCATGTTTCGGACGACATGCTCTAGTATGACCTTTTTTTTCATATTTTAGACGACATGCTACAGTATGACTTTTTTTTCATATTTTGGACGACATGCTATAGTATGACTTTTTTTTCATATTTTGTACGACATGCTACAGTATGACTTTTTTTTCATATTTTGGACGACATGCTATAGTATGACCTTTTTTTCATAAATTTGTACGACATGCTACAGTATGACTTTTTTTTCATATTTTGGACGACATGCTATAGTATGACTTTTTTTTCATATTTTGGACGACATGCTATAGTATGACTTTTTTTTCATAAATTTTGTACGACATGCTACAGTATGACTTTTTTTTCATATTTTGGACGACATGCTATAGTATGACTTTTTTTTCATATTTTGTACGACATGCTACAGTATGACTTTTTTTTCATATTTTGGACGACATGCTACAGTATGACTTTTTTTTCATATTTTGGACGACATGCTCTAGTATGACCTTTTTTTTCATATTTTAGACGACATGCTACAGTATGACTTTTTTTTCATATTTTGGACGACATGCTATAGTATGACCTTTTTTTCATAAATTTGTACGACATGCTACAGTATGACTTTTTTTTCATATTTTGGACGACATGCCATAGTATGACCTTTTTTTCATAAATTTGTACGACATGCTACAGTATGACTTTTTTTCATATTTTGGACGACATGCTACAGTATGACCTTTTTTTCATATTTTACAGCGTGGTCACGGGGGGAAAATGTCATTTGGACCCCCCCAATGTCGATATCATGGTTACACCCTTGATTTTTTTTTTGTCTTTTTGAGCCCCTTACGTATATGTTTGTAGTTGTTTTGAGTTTTTTTTTTTTTAAGGTGTTGCACGTCACTTTCACTACAAACGCTTCGTGCCCTTTTGAGGTTGTTTTGTGACTTTTAAAGTACACTGGCCTTTAAATGACCCGACGTCCTACTAAAAACCTTACTTTGTAGTGATGAAGACAGATATGAAAATAGCTATTAAAATAATAATCTCAGTGAGGATTAATCTAAAATCTGGTGGTTTAGCCACAAACATTTATTTAAACCCAAACTCTGTCCTCTCTGCAGGGACCAGTGCCAGCCTTTCTGTTGATTTAGAAAACACATGATGCAAAATGATGGGTGCTGCTCTTAAAGGGTTTACATTTTTCATTCAACATTCACAAAAAAGAACAAAAAAAGATGTGCTCTTTTCAGCTCATGTTAGTGATATCTGAAGCAAACATTGTGTGGTCATGTCAAAACAATAAATCAATGACGTACATTGTATAACAAGCCATTTGAAGAAAGAGCTACTGGAAATATAAGATAAAAGGAGTACCGAAGACACCACGATTTGCAATCCCTCATGGACACTGCAAACAAAGAGGAGCTGGCCGGGGAAAAAGTTTAGTGATAATTCAGGTCTATAGTCCCTTCTCATGATGAGTAGTTTTTATTACAGAGACAAAATGAACCCGTTGCTGCCACCTAGCATGGATTAGGATGAAGGGTTAGAGGATGCCATTGGCAGAGGAATGCTGAAGTGTGGCGGTCGTGCAGTGCAGTTACAGTGGGCCAAATAACAGCCTGAAGGTCCCATCACATTTCGATTAAGCTAGATTTCATTGGACATTATGGTACTCAAGTATAACCTAGTTCTTAAGATTTAGATAAGGTTTGCATGGGGTGCATACATTCCTGTTTTTAATATCTTCCCATGCTTTTTGGTGGAAATGTTCCAAGGCGATTATACCTGTTGAGACCAGACAATTAACTTTGTTATCAACATAGTAAACCCACATTTTCTTTCGATAAATGCTGGACTTGCAATGATTTTTTTTTTTTAAACTCTTTAAGCCCTGCCTTCAAGCCACATCGAAAACATGTTTGATGAAGATAGTATTTGTTAAGCTCTCTTATGCCTCCCAGGTTGTAAATGTTGTAACTTTCTATTATCATTTTCTGTGCTACTTTAAGGTTTTTACTCTATGCTGTCATTCTGGGCAGAGCTAGAATAAGACTGCTAATGTACATATATAATTGGTGAAAATATATAATTAATGATTCATTTGTCTCTCGTTTTTGAAGGTATCGCACATGTGACACTTTATGGCAAATTATTCACTGTTAATGTGTTGCACTATTCGTGTCTGCAAGGAAAATAACAAATTTAAAGTTTATATATTTGAGTGTAAATCATAAAATTACTGAATTCTATTTAACTAGGTCAGTTTCAGGGTCTTTGGCAGGCTGTTACAGCTCACTGGGTCACTTCAGTACAGTACAGTCATTGTCAATGTTTTTAGTGACACATCAAAATGTCTGCAGTGGAAAAGGATGAACAACAGGTCAGCACTCAACTGACCTTATTTAGGTTCGTCTGTCACAACAGAAAAAAAGATGTATACAAACAAATTGGCTTTAACAGAAAACTGCCAGTTTAACACTTTGAAAAGGGTCAATTATTTATCACTGGCATCTAAAAGGTTATAACAACAAACAGTGAAATGTCTCCTCATTCAGATACATCTTGCTGTCAGTAAAAATAATAAGCACTAATAGAAACTGGAGTGGATGATGTGTTGTGTTGGCAGTAGCTGGATTTTTACCTGAAGATTATGGTGTAACCCTCTAATGCGAACTGACGGTTTTATGTGTCTCTGAATTTGAAAATGAAGGAATATTTTGCACTTAACACTCATTTCAAAAACAAATAAATCCACAGCAGTCCATCTAAGCATTAATTCAGCCTCGTGACGATTATTTCTCCAGCCTGGTTCTCTCTGCATATTAAGCAGGCAGTAACAGAGCAGTGTCACCACAGGTCAGTATTGCTCATTAAGCGGTTATTTCCTATATACAGACTGACGGGATGATCATGATGCATCCAAACGCTGCCAAGCTGACTCACTGCCTTTCTGTTTATGTGACCCAGCTGGATAATCCCTGACCCACTTACTGCATCTGGATGTAACTGCCTGGTACACTGATCCCCTTTTCTGCGCCTGTACTGTATACCGACTGGTAAATTAGCTGAGTACAAAGAAAAATACCTTTAGCTGTCAAGACGTTGACACTGGCGAAGATGAATTTGCCGGAGTCAGATGTTGTCAGAAATTTTTGTTAATGTGGTTGATTTTTTTTTCTCTGTGTGAGCTCAGGATTTTTTGTAGAAGTGGCACCTGACATAATTCCTAAAGTGAATTTAGCCATGTTTACTGTGTATATATGGTGTATTTTTTTTTTTATAGTCATTACAGCGCTCACTTCAATGAACTGTTTTCAAGGCCATTAAATTATTGATGATTTCCTTGCAACATATGTCATATTTAAGTAAGTAATGTTGCACTTATGATCGCTAGGATGTTAAAATTATAACTATCTGATGATTGTTTTCATCTAATTAATTGGTCTATAAAACATCAGAAAAAAGAAGTGGCCATCAAAATTTGCAGGAGCCAAAGGTAATGCCAGTTTAAAACCCAATGATACAGTGATGTATAATCAAGGAAAATCAGCAAATTGACACATTTAAGATGCAAAAACCAGAAAATATTTGGCATTTTTAGCCAATTTTTCAACTACTTTTTGTCCAGACTGAAATATCTTTGCAGCTTGATGCCCTTTATGAAAAACTACATGTATTTCACATGCAAAAACTGGTGTGATCACATCTGACCACATGACACGTGATTGTGTACATGTGAAACGTGTATTTTGCCCATGGGAAATGTGGTTTTAGAACATTTTCATGGTGTAATATGTGAAGCACACGTAGAGTCCTATGTAAAACCTTTCCCACATATTTTCCACACATTGTTATGTTTTACAACATGTGGTAAACGTGTCATACATGTGATCACGTGTTTCATGTGGAAAACACGTGAAACTTGTGTGAAATGTAAAAACGAAACAAAAATAGATTCCTATGAATGGTATTTCTAACATTCATGTGTCTCCCTCAGGAGGAATTTCTTATAAGTTATCCCTCGTTTTTTTCATGTAGCGCCATCATCAGGCCAAATTTCAGGTTGTACAACATTTTAGTGCGTGACCTGCAAACTAATGACATGCCCACCAGAATCTACTGCACACAGTAGCTCGAGGCCCTGCTGTTCCTATAAGCACAGGCTCATAGAGCTGTTAGCAGGTTGAGTCTCATTCGTAATTCCTCAGTTATTAAACAGCTTCCCATTCATTATTTGTATTGACTAATCATTTAATCTACTCCAGTTAAAATAAACGGTATGAAAATGTTCACGTCAGAGCAGTAAACACAGAAATGTTTGCACTGACTAAAAAACATTTATTTTTCTTGTTATTTCAATATACATTAGATTTAAAAGAGGAACGCGGGCACTAATGGCTTCTTTAAGGTTCAAAAAGACTTCAGAGAAATAATGAGGGATATTTTGCTTTGATTTTGTTGAAGTCGTCTGAGGCTCAAGTTCTCATTACAGCCGATCACACAGTGTATTTCCCTGGCTCGGAGCCTTCTCTCCAGGATTTTTCTCTTCCTGCTGTCTTTGCTTCGCTGCCTGACAACAGCAGGCGCTCGCCATTCCTGCAGTTTACACATTATCACAGTTTTTTTTTTTTTTTTTTGTACTCTCGTCTACAAAATAACAAAACACAATCTCTTCTCAATGGCTAAACTCTGCGGGTTTCGCTCACTTTTGACACTCATTCTCTCAGACAAACACACCATCTCTTTAATCTGCGCTCCTGCTGCTCTTTATCTCTCGCCAAAACCACACTGAAAACAGGTTACATGCATCGTGTCTTTATTATGAATGTGCTGCAGAAGTATAATATTCCAAGTGCCAGCTTATTGTTGTAATTTTCAACTTCTATCGTCATACATTAATAAAAATCCACAGCATGCCAATAACCACAAAGATTATAGAAGCCCAGTGGGAATACGATGACTGTCAGGAGGCTCGCCGACAGTTTCTGTGCCTACGTTTGATCATGACTACTTAACGCTAACTCATATCAACTAGAGAATTATCACAATATTGAGGTTTATATCTGCAGAATACATCAACTGTTGATTACTATTAAATTGACATTATTATGTTATAACAAAGAGGGGGGGGAATAAGCCATATTAATCTTTCCAGAAAATTGTCTGAAGGTAAAAACTCGAGACTCTGAGGTTGTGGCATTTTTGTACATAATTTAAAATCCAGGAACAGAGCAGAGGCGGAGAGTTTTATCCGTTCTCGATGAAACACGGTTGTTTCGGATCACAGTGAGGAATCACAGGTAGATAAAGATTAGAGGTTAGTCGAGGATACACAGGAGATATCAGGACAATAATAATAACAAACCAGGTTTTGAAAGTAGTTCTGCGCAGCTACTTAAATCTCTCATCCAGAAAACGAGGTTCAAAGCAGTGTTTTGCAAAGTAACAACAGAACGGGTGAACAGTATTAAGGGTTTTTCTAAGGACGATAACGCCACAAGCTTCCTGTGGGTGCAGACTGAGGCGGCAGCCACATGTTTCTCTGCACATCATAAGCTATTTAATTTGTTAACCAAATGGCGATGCCCATACAACACTACCACCAGCTGTCAACTGCGGCACAGCACTTCAAGAGCATCACATTACGAAATCTTCTGCTGTTTCAAAATGATCTTTTACAAACATTATCAAAAGATAGATAGATTAGAGATGATGCACCATCACTAGCTTCACTGTACAATGAGTGTGTTGCTACAGTGGGCTTTTTTTTTTTTTTTTTTGTCAACATGTACCCTTTCCCGGCTCACAGTGGTCAGTGGTGTTGAGCGGACATACAGTAAAGCTGCAGGAGAGTAAAAAGACGTTTGATGTTTCTCTCTGTAGCAATTGTGTGATCAGAGTTGGGTCTTTACAAAGCAGGAAACTTTCCCCTCTGAATTCTTCTATTTGGCACATATTTTTTCCTCGCAGTGATGACTGTGCCTTCTGTGCAAGACTTTCCATAATCCTTTCCATTTTAGCACCCATAGCTAGTCCTTGGTAAGCCTCTCTTTCATCCTCTTTTGCCACCCGTATACACTCCCTCTCAAAACACAAGATGTAGGGCGTCGTGGAGTCAGAAGAGTCACAGAGGACAGTCTGAGACAAGAGGACACACTGTGATGTGGAGCGGGTCTTTCTCTGTGAGGGAAAGGGGGGAATTTCTGCCGTGTGATTTCAACGCAACGCAGATCCCAGAGCCTCTCCTCCGTGTTTCTGAGGGGATTTAACGGCGAGCTGAAACTCTGATGCGTCCTGTTGTCGGTGCAGTGAAGGATGGGCTTGGCGGACATTTTGCTGGGACTCGCCATGTGGCGCTGAAGCTGGGAGTCAATCCGTCCCGTTTCATGTTTCCTGTAACCTGTAACTCTGTGGTCTCCCCTGTTTTCTTGTCCACCAGTTCTGCGGGTAGTGATCGGGCTCTCAAAGTGTCTTTCTTAAGAATCGTTCCGAATGTGTTGGCCAGAATACGAAGGGACTGATTAGTCTGTCTGTCTTCTCCATCTAACACCAGACGGACAACGCTCCCCTCCCCCTCCCCCTCCGCCTCCTCCTCTCCCTCCTCCCTCCCCAGACTCAGAGCAGCAGCATTTGCATATTTTATTTTCTTCCATTAGCAAAAGGGATTTATATAGATTAAACAAATATAAGTAAGCACTGTGTATCGGGTGCATTTTTGTCACGCATCCAGGTAATGACTAGGCGGTAAAGATGGTGGTGCAGGTGCGGGGCCAGACGGTCAGTTGCCTTATCCAGTTTCATCCTGGGATGAAACTCAGGTTTTCACATTTACTGAAAAAAAAAAAAAAAGAAAAGGAAGCATATTAGTTAGAGCTATATATCATGCAACTTAATATGGCTGTATAAACTTTCACAGACCACAGAGGACAGTTATGTAATGAGAGAAACACAGTTTGCTGAGTCCCAGAGCTCTTAAGCTCAACTTATCTCTGCAATTGCTCTTTCAGTCGTTGAGCAAATTAGGACATCTCCTGGCTTAATGAGACCCAACAGGCTGCAACTGTGTGCATTCACAAAGTAAGTACAGATAAGTATCTGCTTGAACTGCAAAGGCAAAGAATCATTTAGCTGACTGACCCTTCATGTGTGTATTTGAACAAGACGAACACTCGTCACTGAAATCATCCCTGATCTGTTATCAGAATCCCTTTATTTGCGAGGTACAATAAATGCACTTTTATTGAACTTGTGAGCCCGTGAACAGCTCACACACTGACAAACATCATATAAATGCGGTACAGGAACAGCAAGACTTAACATTTAGTACAAGCAAACTGGGCAAAACAGACAGCGGACTTCCCGCGTCACTCTACAGACACGCACAGACCGAGGCATTCAGTCAGTTACAGCTGGAGGCCACCCGAGCAAATATGGAGGAACACGTCAGAAAATGTAGATTTGAGTGTGATGAAAAAGCACTTAATATGTTCTGATCTTTGTGCAGCGCCAGCATAGTTTCTGAGGGCTAAAGTGCCGCAGTGTGTGCAGGAATTGTGACTGGTGCAACGCTGTGTGAACATGGATGGTCATAATATTAGTGATAACGGTCAGATTGGGCTAACAGGGCTAAATATTATGTAATGATGGAATTAGCAGGGACAATGGCAAGTTTTGAGCCAGGGCTACTGCTAAAAATCCACAGTTCAATATTCACAAAGGAAAAGCAAAGAGTTCAGAGGGAAGAATCAGCTGTGTGCAGCTACACAGAAGGTCAAAAATAAAATTTAAAAAAAATAAATAGGTGAGGTTAAAGGTCAGATTTGGGACACTCACTGGCCAGGTTGACAATGCAGGCGATGATAATGACCGTCCCTCCTACTAGCGACACCACTGAGAGCATCTTGGCCACCCGTCCCAGACGCACGGCGCCATCCAGGTTTCCCTGCTCGAGACTGTTCTTGGACTGAAGCAGAAGATTGAACCATCTGTTAGCGTTGGCTTGTTCCACACGCATATTTAACACGAGAAATGAAACCTTGAAAAAAACAGTCCTGCCCTTACCATGATGGAGTAGACGAATCCAACGATGTTGATGGGCCAGACGGGACAGAAGCAGGCCAGCACGGACAAGAGGAGGTAGTCTTTGACTTTGGTCCGGTCCAAGGGTGGGTTAGTGGCGATGCTGGAGTGGCGAGAAAGCGACGGCCTGGGTGAGAAGGCGGTGTAACCGATGGAGCTCGCCCTGCTCCCCTTCCTGGTTTTGCCGTGATGTGGGTAAGAGATGGAGTGTTGTCTTCTTGGAGGAGAGGAGATGACTGGAGAGGCGCTCTCTGCAGACACCGAGTGGATCCCGTTACCTACACATAAAGGACGAAAAGCACGGGCAAAAAGTTTGAAACGGTAGAGGATGAGGAGGGAAATGTGCGTGTACTCTCCCAAGAGCTTGTCCACGTGCTGGAATTTGACTTTCCCGGAGTGAGCTGACTAAGCAGCTGCGTGACCGAGCCCCCACCCACCCGCAGCCTGCGTACGAGGTCAAACTCAGTCACTTACTGTTCTTCAGTTTCTCGTTGATGACTATGACGAGCTCTCCTTTGGATTTGCTGCGGGGAGGTCTTGCGATGTCTGGGCTGCTGCTGCTGCTGTTGCCGTGGATGAGTTCTTCACCTCTGACTGGCAGGCATGGCAAAGAGACGGGGGCTTGGCTCGCTAGAGAGGCTTCCTGGTCCAGCAGCGACGGTTGTTCCTCCCCTGGCCAAATGGCGGGAGACGGCATCATGTTCACAGCCATGCTGACGGCAAGATGAAGCCCGCCTGCGGTCCAGTCCCGTGCGTGCTTGCCTGCAGTTACACCTGGGGGCCAGAGAGTGGTTTTAACCATTTATAAACAGATGCTGCTCTCATCGGCGGAGGGACTGTGAGAACATTACTGGAGGGGGAAGGAGGTAAAAAAATCGGGAAAGAGTTTCTCATTTTTACTCTAAACTTGTTGGGTGATCTGGGGCTCTTCATCTCAATCCAGATTTAGTTTTATTCTTAACAAAAAAAAACGTTAAAAGTAGAGCTGCAACATTTAGTCGATTACGTGGTAAATAAATTGTCAACCGTTTTTATAATTTATTAATCATTTTGAGTCATTTTTAGGGGAAAGAAAAAGCTTGAATTCTCAAATTCCAGCTTGTTAAACGTGAATTATTATTTTTGATTTTTTTTTAGTCCGCCATGAAAATAAACTGAACATATTTTGGTTGTGGATTTTTGGTTGGAAAAAAAACAAGACATTTTATGCTGAACCCTCAGATTTGAGAAAGACTCGACAATATTCCTAATCGATAGATTATGATAAAGAAAATAATTGTTAGCTGCAGTCCTTATAATAAATCAACTAATTTAATGAAAAAAGATTTTGTCTACAAGTCAGAAATGTGGGCTTTGCCATTTGAAGACAACAATGACGTCTCTGGGATCGAAGGTATATTTTTCATCAATAAAATAGGCAAGGAGCGAATTAAATCAATGTCAGTTTTGAGAAACAACAGAAATCTATCTTTATTATTTGTGCTTAATCTTTAACATCTATTGCGATATATTTTTCACCAGCCTACATTTTGACTTTATTCTGCGTCGTAACACCAGAGCTACACTAAAGGACACGTGATGTACAAAGTGTTAATCACAGCTCCTGATTCAAAAAATAAAGACTGGCTTGAGTATTTGGTTTTATGTTTTCTATAACAATGGCAGTAAATCTACTACGATTGTTCATACGTTACAGAAGTCCGTTTACAGGTCTTGGAGAGTACCACCGCTTCCCAGTGCTGTACGACTGGCGATACATTTCTTAAGTGCCCGGTAAATAAAACATGAATACTAATTATATATTTTGTTTTCCCCCTAGAAATAATTGTCATACAGTCCCTAAATACATTCTTTCAGCGGATTAAGAGTTTGCTTGTTGACTCGATCACTCCATAAGCCTCTTTATAATCCAGTTTGACATCAGATGGCAAATATTCTAATATTCACTGATGAATTATAAACAGAAATGCACTTTTAATCTACTGCAGATCGGGCCGCAAATGGGCTCGAATTCCCCATTAGAATAAGTAGGCTGGCTTTCTCGGGTGTAAGAAAGAAAGCAGGTCACAATGACACGGGGAGTACAAAGGCATGGCAGATGGAGGCAGGTCGCTTTGAAACGAGAGGAGCAGCCATGGTCTCCGTGCAGGTGTGTACATAGCTTTATTCCATCGTGTGTACACAGGCGCTTACCTGGCATATGGTGGCCGGTGGTTGGGCGCATAACAAAAGCACAACAACAACAACAAAAGACAGGGCTGTGAAAAGAAAGAAACAAAAGGAAAAAAAAAAAAAAAAAAAGATAAGACGATGCCAGCACTGAGGCTGCTCGTCAATTAGCCTGCTGATGATGATGATGATGATGATGATTGGAAATCAGTGGATGTGGGCAGCTAAACTGCATCGATAGCAGAAGAAAAAAAAACAAAAAACACATGCAGCTCGCATTGGATTTGTTGAAAGCAAACATGAACCCTGGTACAAATACATTAATGGAAAATTGTGGATTTCTCAGCGTTACACAGGAAAACAGGATGTAAGAAGTCAAACTGACCTTTTTTTTTTTTTTTTTTTCTTCCAGCGCTTGCTTCACATCACAGCCGGATCGTCCCTGGCTTTAAGCATCGTTATTCTCAGGTGGAGGGGAAAAAAAAAAAAAAAAAATCAGACACGAACAAACATTTCCTCTACAACCCCGTGCGTTTCCAAACGCGTCCTGTTTAAAAAGAGTCTCCGATCCGAGCGTATCGTTCAGGGGTCTGAGGAGGCGGCGGGGCTGGTGTGCTGGGACCGACGGACGGACGGACGGACGGATGGAGTCTCCTGTACGGCAGGGTGGATCAGGGAGGAGGGGTGTGTGTGAAATGAAAAGTGAAATCAAGCAGACTACGTGCTGTGAGAAGAGGAGGAGGAGGGAGGAGTGAGAGAGAGAGAGAGAGAGAGAGAGAGAGAGAGGAGGGAGGGGATTATAGCATTCCTCCTCTCCTCACCCCGAAACATCTCACAACATTCAATATTCATCCACTGATGCAGCATCCCGACAGCGCGGTAAACATCGTCCTCGTGCTTCTGCCCCGCAGGGAGGACACCGGCTCACAAATTAGCCCAGTTGGCTTTTCAAAACCAGAAGCTGGTGCGAACCACTGCCGCACACCTTGATTCGTGACCCGCCCGTGGACAACCTTGGATCAGCATGTGAAGGTGACCATTAAGAGTGATTCCCCGTCATGAAATAAACCACTCCACACCACCTTCAATACGAGACGTTTATTAAAAACAGTGCGCCACCAGCCGGAACACCGCAGTAACTACAAAAACATCATAAAACCAAGCATCAAAATAAAAGAGACAAAGGCTTAGAAAAAGAAAAAAAAAAAAAAAAAAAAAAAAGTATGTACATTAGAGGTGAATTCGAATTTTAAAAATAAAAAGACAAAAACAGAAATCATTTTCCCATGGCACTCATGATGTTTGTCTGCAAAGAAAACAAAAAGTAATGAGTGAAACCAAGAGCATTATTAAAACCAGCGTAGTTTAATGCTGCCCATCATAGAGAATGCATTAGTGCCTCAGTATGACAGCATTATGAAGTTATACCGAGATGCATGCTTAAGTTTAGCAGTTTATTTTTTCAATGTTCACCATGTCAACAATGGCTACTTAAGCTCAGTGCAACTGAGGCTGATGGTAATGTCACTCTTTTTTTTTTTTTTAATTATTTGTCATGAATCAATCATGCTGGATGAGGGGTAAAGATATTCCAATTCATCTGTGAAGAAAATGTGTGCACCCAAATACTTCAGTTAACCGCTGACAAAAATACACACTCTCCCGACTCACCTTCATGAAGGAGGAAAATCTCTTCTCCGTCATACCCTCGACTGTTATCAGATCTTCCAACTGTGAAATAAGATCCATACGTTAAGTCACCAGAAATATGTGGGGAGGGGAAATCTGAAGACCGAGTAGTGCTGCGAGGTGACTTGCATGATAAAACGAGATCTAAAGTCGAATAGTTTTCTTTCTACTAACCTTCGTGAACTGACCATGGATCTCCCTCCAGCCCAGGATGAGCTTTGCCTTCTTGTCACCGATCTGCTGGAGACCTTTCAGCTCTTTGTGGTTGCCTGTATTCAGTATCTCCAGGATTTTCTGCCTGGACTGCTCCAGCACCGAGGACTCAAGTTGGAACACAGAGATATTTTCCATCATGTTCTCTTTACCTTCAGGAAGCTGAAGGAAAAAACCAACAAAAAAACCAAAAATAAACAGTGTAAAGTAGTTGAAACAAAAACAACCTATTTTTTTAAACTACCCACATTTATTAATCTATGTTTGTCTGGGGAGGAGGTCAATTTAAATACAGTTCAACTTCTGCAGAATCTATAGAGTAAAAAAAAGAAAAGAAAAGAAAACAAATTGAAGCTAATGCACAACGTCAGCTTGTATCTGATGCTTGCAACTCTGCAGATGTGTCAAGCTAAGCACGGCACAGTCGAGGCTCGGATGCTGACCTCAACCAGCTCGGAAAGCGCCGTCTTTTTCTTCTTGACGCAGACGGACTGTTTCTTGACGACTGCAAGCTGCTGAAGAGGCTGGACCTGGGCTACTGATAGGAAGACACTGATAGTGTTAAAAAGTTCATTTAATGCAACGCATTAGAGCACAATCTGTTCATGAGCTCAATATTCTCCCGTTAAAAAAAAATAAAAATAATAATAAATCCCATTCTTATATTCTGTTTGTGGTGAAGACACTGTATGAGACGGCTGCCTCCCTCTCCATGTTGCTGAGGGGTGCAAAAATAATTCCTTCTCATCGTCATTTAATACATTTTCTGGCACCGATATTCTAGATTGAGCTGTTGTATCACGTTGCAGCTCATCAATAGCTCGAGTGATTCAACATGACAGATTCAGCGAGTCACCACGCTTCAGCGAACCATGAACAACAGAAGATGGGAAAGGTCATTTGGTCTTTTATCACTTCCTCATTCAAGGGTAGTTGGACCCTCTGAATCTAAAGCAGTTCCTGCCTGTTTTTTTTCCCCTCCCGTCTGATTTTCACTCACTGTGGGATCATTTTCCACTGCACCAGCCATTGGAGAGTTGTTCGGTTCAGAGGATTAAGGACAGTCGTATCCGACACATCCACAGTTGTTATTTTCAATTCTAACTGTACTCATTTCTTGATAAGGTGAGAAGACTCTATGGAAATCTGTTTAGTTACAGTGCCCTCTATCAACTCATCTATTATTTCTAACCGACCTTGGAGAGGTTGGACCACAGCCTGTTTTTTGGATTTTGCAGCATTTGACTGTTTTCTCAGCAGGGGAGCCGTGTTGTTCTTGAAGGCAGACTCTTCTTTTAGAGTTGATGTTTCTCCAGCCATCTGACTGAAGAGTGTGGCCTTGCTCTCAAGCTCCTTCTGCTTCTCTTTGATCTCCTGTGAGGGGCAAAAAAAAAAAAAGAAGAAGAAAATAAAAGGAGTTATGTTATGGTTGGCTGTCTACTATCAAGGAGGACCAGCTAATCAATCAGAATGAGGCCCTGACAATCAGCATCTTCAAAATAACATGCAGACTAAGATTACAGCATACATGGGGAAACAATGATTGGAGCAGGTGCAGCTAAAAAAAAAAAAAAAAAGAAGATCAAAACCTATATTATATACAGGGGCATGTGTCTTTTAACAACCCGATGGACAACTTCAGGTTTCGATGCACGTGTGCCATTTTCACCTGGATATCTTTAAGAGACTGGGTCATGCATCTCAGCATGTTGAGGTTATCGTCATCGCGGCAGCTCATCAGCTGCTTCTCCAAAGCCGATATTCTGTCCATCACCGACGGGCTGAGAGAGACAAAACAAATCAAGAATAAGAAAGGTAGGCACAACACAAGAGGATGATGAGGAGTTTTGAAACACTCGGATCAAAAGGTCGCATTCAGAAGCATCCTAACCCAGTCAGAAAACACCTGACAACAGATGGCAAGGAAGCAGCGCCTATTTCTCTCCCAGTGGGCACAGCAGCTGTAGCCAATGGGAGCGCTGCAGAAACGTGCTTTCAGCACAAGCTGTAGCGCCTTGCCCCCCCCCCCCTCTTCTGCTTTGAGGCTACAGCTTGTTTAAGTTGCTGTTGTCTGGATGGGACACAGCATAAGAAATTGAATTGGCCTGACGAGAAGGCATTTTTCTTCCCGGTCAGACATCACAGTTCAAAAGGCTGATTAGCCAGACAAATAATCAATAAGTCTGTATCGGTGTGGTCTTGAACCTGTGGGAACGTGCAGAATCGGTGGCGTCCTGCTGTCCGGGTTTCTTCTCGTCTTTCTGCTTCTTCTTCTGTGGCTCCGTGCCAGAAGCCCCGGCCCCGTGATCCACCCGGGAACGCTTCACTGGACATGAAGGCAGAGGGAAAATGAACAGTTTAGTATTCCGTGCGCTGTACCAACAGTGTCTGTGGGCTTCTCAAGAGTGTAAAGCAACTCGGATGAAGATGGCACAGCATCAGTCAAAGCTGCACCGCAGTGCCTGAATTAAAGTCAAAAGGAAGAACCAGAAAAATTTAACCAGGAGTGTTGTCTTCAAGACACCGCTGTATGAAAGAACAAGCATCAAAACAAGTGCAAAAATCTAAACATGACACCCATCTTGCACAGAAAATTGTTTATTCTTAGTCATCATCCTCTATGATGTGACATTGGTGACCCCTATTGGCCTTTGGATCAAATTCTGTCAGAGGTTCCTCATCTTTGCCTGATCAATTTCATTTATACTTCCAGTGCGTTAAATGTTATGCGTTTTTGTGTGTGTTTTAAATCGACTTAACTCACCTGGCAGCACAGGCACAGCCACAGTTTCACAGGTGAAAGGCTTGTTCACAATGAGCTTGGATTTGGCCGCAAAGTTGAGTGCAGTAAAAGTGTCAAAATAATATTTGTACTCCGGTGCGATATTGGTGATCATGACCGAGTGTGCCGAGCCACCCAGAGAGTCCTGCAGCAGCCGTGTGAGTTTACTGTCTCTGTACGGCACGCGGACGGCTGCGCCGGAGTTCAGAGAGTCTACGACTTTGCTGAGCGTGAAGAGGGACAGGTTGATGGCACCGCTCTCCTTCAGACGGATGCCCTGGTTGCCGGTGCGGCGGTTGTCCTCCGAGCCGGCCAAGTCCACCAAGTAGAGTTTGCCTGTCTGTTGTCGGTGGGGCGGGGCACGTTGGGTTCGTACGACCTGGACCATCGAAAAGATTAAGATTTGAGAGGGAGCAATGAAACCGACACCAAAACAAGGAGGTACAGAGAGAAATGCAGTTTAGGTGAAATAAAGGGACACAGAAAAATTGACTCGCATTTCGTGACAAAATAAGAAACGCTGCACATGAAGCGCCATGTCACAGGGAGTGAGAACGCAGATGACAAAAGCAGAAAAAGGACCGCAGGAAACCAGTTTGTATCTCTCCCGTAGTAGTCCCAGAAAGCCCAAAGGTTGCTAGCAGGATTGTTACAAGAGAGAATTGGATTTTAGCACCAGCTACCAAATCCTGGCCCACTGCAGAGACCACGACCTGTTTAAGATGCTGTTCGAGTGGCCGCGTGATACCAACGCAGCGAGCAGGTCGATGAACGAAACAGAACAACTCTCAAAAAAGAGAATCACAAATGAGCAAACGGCCCATTTTCAGCATTGATCCAATTATATGTCAAACCTTGAGGAGCAGAATAGCGTGGCTGCGGCTGGAGTGCTGGTTGAGTTTGGTAGAAGCTGTTGTACGATTGAGGGTCGCGGGGATAAAGTGTTTCTCAAAATCGGAGACGGAGGAGATGGTTGTGTGGGTGAGGCCGGGGATGAGGATGTTTTTGTCCTTGTCCTCTCTGATTGGCAAATCTTGGGAGCTTGGCGAGAGAAGATCTAACACCTGAGAGAACAAAAGAGGGAAGTTGTGATGGATTACACAATGTGGGTGTGTAAACATAATTAAAAAGCTGTTTAAAAAAACAACAACAACAGATGTACACAGAACGGAAGAAGAAAAAAAAAACCAGCTGTAAAGGTTTAGAGGAATATGGCTTTACTACCATGCGTTGTATTTGAAGTGGGCTCAAGTTAAGATTTCAAACGACTCCCAACCACCTTCTTTCCCCGACACTATTTTACTTCCTTATCCATTGACCGAACGCGTGACAAATCTGTGCGTTATCAAAGCATTCATACCTTCTCATTGTAAATTTCCAAATACGACATGCCAATGCTGTAGTCCCATCCTTCACCCCCATCCTTAGCCTTGACCAGATTAACAACCTCCCTCACAGCTCGGGGGATCACCCCTGGCTGCTCTGAACCGCCCAGCATGGTGTGGGTCTTCCCTGTGGAAAAGGAGATGGAAGAGAAAAATGCCTTTGAGCAACAGAACCGTGTACACAAAGCAGGTTTCGAAAGGTTCGACTGTCTCTTAAAAAGTTACATACTGTTATAAAAAAAAATAATAATAAAAATAAAAATCACTCGAAACGTTGATGAAAACGATCGGACTGATGTTTGAACCTACCAGCTCCTGTTGGGCCGTAAGCAAACACACTGGCATTTTGTCCGTTCAGTACGTGCGGTAGGACGGGCTTCACGGAAGAGAGGAAAACCTCGCGTTGCGTCGTTTGCTCATCGTGAAAAACGTCGAAGCTGAAACAACAACAACAACAACAACAACCACAGCATTCTCAACACGTATAACTGGGCGATGATTAGACATTGTATTAACAGACTTGATAGAGAGAGATGACGGAGAGGACACTGACTGGTATTTGACTGTTTCTGTTGCGTTCCTCCAGTTGATAATTTCCAGGTTCCGGGAGTCCAGGCCTCTTACGCACGGTCCCTCACTTTTCTCATCCTGTTTGCCGATGTAGGGTCGCAGACGAACCGCTACCCGAATCCTGGACGTCTTCTTGTTTCCCCCGTCCGACGGTGCCACACGCTGGGCCATGTTTGAGCTGGCGAAAACACAAAAGGCCCGGATAACGTTACCAACGAGCAGATGTTGCGCTGGTGTTTTCCTGCACGAAAAGGCGCATTAATTGTGCACTCGCGTCAATTTATATAAAATGTCGCTTGCCCCCCCTTAAAAAAAAAAAAAAAAGCACTGACTCATATTTTCATTTGTCTTTATTGACGATAGCTTCAAATGGCTAACAACATGCTAACGTTAAGTCAGGCCACGGTTTCTTTCTTTCTTTCTTTCTAAAAAAAATAATAATAATAACGTTATTAGCTGAGCGAAGGTTAACAACTACTTTATGAAGTCTTTCGTCAATGCTTACCGATTATATTTACCTTCGTTATTCACCGATTTCCTTTTCTATGAACATTGCGGCCAACTTTTTTTTTTTCCTGTAATAGCGCTTATCGCCACCTCAGCATGTAACCGAACAGTTTTCAAACGAGGAGCGCTGCAACCGGAAATGGCCACTAACCAATCAGAGCTCACTCACGCAGCTGGCGCCTATTTGACCTATTTCGCCCATATTTATGAGATTTAACAATGTACCACATATAGTGCTCATAATTATGCTATTAAAAAAAAACAACAACGCATATTTGCACACTTTAAAACCAGTTATTAACCTAAAAAGTGAATAATAAAAAATAAAAAAAAAGTCGTTTTTGAACGTTTTTGCCTCGTCTGCCCTGAGCCTCGTGTGCGACTGCGCGACGCGCCGGAAGTCATGCCGAGCGTAGATCTCCACTCCAATCAACGTAACCGATGGTCATTAGCGCTTAAGGATACATGGAATATCCAGCTGACGTATAAATCAGTGGGATCGTGCAGCCGGGAAGAACCAAAGACGATCGTCACTCGGGGTCCCTCCAGTCAAAATGGCGCTATGTTTACGTCTCTGCATAATCGTTTGTTAGCGAGTCTCATGGGGAGCTTTGGTGATTGTATCGCCTGGAGAAGAATTTGATCCAATATTCAATCTCGGCAACAATTGATCGACGACATACCGGTAATGTCAGCGTAAAGCTCACGTGTTGGTTAACTGACTGTTATTTAAAAAAAATAAATAAATAAATAAGAAAAAATAGCTCGCGGTTCGGCCTGACGTTAGCGTGCTCAAGTCCAACGAGCATAGTTTGGTTGACTCTTGACCACTAAAGCAGCAGTTCACAGCCCCGCCGCCTGCTAAAAGTTACAGGCACGATGTTATGTCTCGCACTCGCACGGTTACTTTCTCCTGTGCCGACCTGATCTTTTCATAACGCCTACTTCTGTTGGAGCAGATCTGCGTGGCTGTGAAGTGAACCAGGATGCAGGCTGAAGCCACAGACTCTTCCCTGAGGGAGGGCATAGAGGCTCTGGGTGTGAAGGACTCCGAAACACCTGCAGCAGGCAAAGAGGAGGAGGGCAACACAGAGCAACGGGACACGGAGATGAGAGCTGCCACGGAGGAGGAGGAAGAGGAGGAGGAGGAGGAGGACGACGACGACTCAGCAGACAAGGAGAAAACAGGTAGCTCCCATTTAGAGACGTATTAACAGAAAGAGGGATGTGTAGCATCTGGAAGCACACATAGTAGGCGAGAAGGGTCCATATCAAGAGGGAAAAGTCTTTATTCCGCGTCTGAAGAGTGTCATATACAGATCTATTGATACACAGCTGATGTGGCAACAAGTAGGATGAGTAAATGTTGGGAATTATACAAAGAGATTACCATTACCAAGTAAAAACAAGCAGGTTGGCTATAAAAATGTGTATTAAAGTGTAGGGATGGACTTAAGTAAAAAAAAAATGTTTTACCACAGTGGGGTACAGTAGATGTATAAAAATGTGTAAATATAAATAGGCTGTCAGTTAAGAAATACTGACTATATAAAACACTAAATATTATTATTGTCAAGGCCTTTTGAATCAATAGTATGTCAGTTTAAAAAGTGTTTCTTTGAAACTTTTTCAATGTAATGTTGAATTCGTCACTATTTGATCCGACCCTCCTAAGAATTAAGAGGCCATGCTATTCTTGTTCCATATTCAGATGAGGAGGCACACTGCATCCCTTCAACACCATCATTTTAATTGTCCATTTCAAGAGCAGTCATCCCGAATATTACGACAAGGAACAAAGCAAATATGTGCATATATCGTCTTTGGGAATCATCCATAAGGGTATGAAAATATAGATCAGATATCGGCAAAAAAAAACGATCATTTATCCATATTTACAGCATATAACTAAAACGTCAAGCTAATATGTTCAAAAGATGTTAAGTAACTTGTTTTTGCCACCATCGGTTTCAACTTTAGGGTTTATTACTTCAACCCCGTACTTATGTAAATGTAATTTAATTAGTACTGTGTAGTAACAATTAATTCACATGGTTTTGTAATATATGATATACAGTAGATCTGTGTAATTCATAATATAACAAGGCTGTACTGTCATACACAACATTGAGTTTCCTTTTGGCATTTGATAAACTGACCTCACCGTTTTTCTACCTCCTCAGATAGGACCACAGATGCAGTGGACGGGGAGGCTCAGAAGGACGAACCTCAGGCGGACACAGTGGTGAAGGCTGAAGAGGGAAAGCAGGCTCCAGAAGTGGATGGTGAATGGGAGCTTGCGTACAGTGACGAGGAAATGGAGGACCCCAAAAACTGGATGCCTCCGCCCGCTGAGATCAAAAGACTCTATGAGCTGCTGGCTAAAGGGGAGATGCTGGAACTGAACTTTGTGCCACTTCCCAGGAGGCCCCCGACTCCTGAACGCACCCCGTCACCTGAAAGAGATGACGAGGAAGAGGCGGCACAGGAGAGGGAAAGGCAGGAGAGAGAACGCAAGTCAGTATTACTTTTCATCTCCGTCTTTTCATCTCGAAGGATTTAGTCTACTGGTATTGGATTTAAAGCCTCGTGATTTTTTTTTTTTTTTTTTCTAGGCCTCCATCTCCAACTGAGTTTGACTTTGATGAGGAGCAAATGCAAGCCACTCCGAAAAATGCCTTCATCAACAGACGCCGAACACCAGGTGTGACAGAGATTTGAGTTTTAAAACATGCACTCTTACTGTGTTGTCTTTTCTTATTTCTTCACTGTGTCAGAGAGTAAAAGTGATGAGTTGGTTAATGATTTTTCCTTCTCTCCCAGGATCTTCAGCTCGCTCTTCTGTCAAGAGGGAAGCTCGGCTGGACAAAGTATTGTCAGACATGAAACGCCACCGCAAAATCGAGGAGCACATCATGCGTACGGGCCGAGATCTCTTCAAGAGTGAGAAGAAGCTGGAGGAGGCTCTTTCTCCGAACAGCCAGAAGGAGCGCGAGAAGGAGCGAGAGCGAGACAGCAATCCAAACACCATCTTCTCCCCGAGACAGAGGAGATACTGAAGTATTGAGAGATGAGGACTTGCCCAGAAGCAAACGAGGCCAACAGCTTTTCAAGGCTTTTTTCCAACACTTGAATTTTTTTAATGTAACAAGTTTTGTATGGTTTGTGTGTTTTTATATGACGGCAATAAACGGTTTACCCTGGAGATTGTGAACTGATTGAGTCGGGGGGGGGTGTACTAAAGTTGGTGGAACTTGGCAGATAAAATAAGCAGTCCAACTCATTAAAATGTACAACATCACCCGCAATGGCCTCGTATGACCAGACATATTAAAGCCACATCTATCGCTATAAATGGTTTGGTAAATTCTCTTTGACAGTAGATAATTATACTGTCCTATTATATAGAGTATATTAAGTGTGACCATAAAGTGTTGACATAAAATTCCCTTCAAACAGTAGGGGTGGGAGTCCTCACCATACATTATCACAATACTTAAGTCCAATATGACATCGTCATTAAAACCTTTTTGTATACTACACCAAGAGTATAATGAAGAACAACTTCAGTCCATTTCTACTTGAAAATTAGTTGGTTAAGAGTTCAAAACATTACCGAAATACATGGATTCTGGCACACTCTGCTGGCTCACTTATACCACGTGAAGGGGGCAGTGTTGTACAAATTTCAACGGAATTCAATAAGTGGCATTTGACAAATTATTTTTACGCTGACAAAAGTTTTAAAAAAAAATAAAGACTCAAGGCAGGCTCAGGACAGAGAAGTATATTTTAGCTAAGTTTGAGTAACAATACAGCCTTCACATAAGGCTCAGAAGCATAGAGTATAGTATGTATGCATAAATAATGCATTCAAAACCACAAACCAAATAAATAAATAAATAAATAAATACTTACAAATAAATAACGAGCATTTTGTGGAATATACAGTACATCAGTTGAAATGTTTTAGTATTGTCAGAAGCAGTACCTTATGAGTTCACAGAACAGGGGAATGGATATTCTGCTGTGTTAAACATGCCCACAGTCGTCCCAATACTTTGGCACACACTACCCTGTCTCGATGGTTTCTGATCTGTGTTTTAGAATTATTATTTTTTTCCATTTTTTTTTTTTTTTCACTTTTTTTACTTGATCCATTTTCAGGACAGTGTAGCTGCTTAAAACAAACATGTATTGATAAAACAAGCCAGGTTGTTCGTAGACGGTTCATAGAACCAGTGGCTCAAAGAAACGACTTTATGATCGTATGGACTTGAGAAACAAAAAACAAATGAATGAACAACATCAAACCAAGTTGCTGTGGACACGTGCTGCTTGTCAGTCACAAGGGATTGCTTCCCTGCACGATAAGTTTTCACTTTTGCTTCCCTCCAAACTTCAACATTGCAAGTTCCTTAACAAAGCTAAAAATACTAAAATCTCATGGATCCCTTCGTGAAATATTCATGGGTTTTGGGATTCACATCAGCACTAAACTTAAAAAAAAAGAAGAAGAAAAACATGTAAATTCAGTTTATAGTGACTGCTACTGTGCATCACATCCTTGTATGCAAAATGCAACAAAAAAAAAGACCCAATTTGTGATACCAGTAAATGGAATGAAGTCATATCTACACTGAAACAAGAAGCACTGCCGTAACGTTTGAGGGTAGTTTGCGAACACGAAGCTGGAAAACTGTGAAATGTCTTTTGTCTTAATACTGAAATACTGTTCAAAATGTCTTTAGAAACATCAGATGCAGAAATGAGACAAAAACAAAAAAAACAAAAAACCTCAACTGTGACCTAATACTGACATGGAGAGGATAACTTTACATCTGCTATGTACAATCGTCACATTTTTCTGTCTGAGAAAAGCCTCTTCCTTCTTGTTCGAGGATAAAACTTAAATTAAAACCTAGAAGAAACTGAAAACAATGGGGGGGGGAATAAGGCAGCAGAATACAGTCTTATGAGATTATCTCCCTTCTAAAGATGAGTCAGTCTGCAGGTTGGTTACATTTTGTTAGAGTGACAGTGACTACAGAGGATACAGATAATAAACACTAACAAGTCAAAATACTGTTTAGCCAGGATTTTTTTTTTCTTTTTTGAAGGTCTTCTTCATTACTAAACTGAATTCGACCTCCCATCTACAGCAAACGCACTAACATACAATATAATACATTCCTATTTTCCTGCTCTTCCTGTACCATGAGGCAGAGAGGACTGAATTTGATCTACATGAGGGAAATAGCCACCTGTGCTCGCTATACATCCAGGCAAATTCCTCAGGTCAGTGCATGTTCCTATCTGTCACAGTGCCTGATGAAATCTTGAATACTGAGCGCTCTAACACGCCGCTTGTCTCCTACGAACTAAGAAGCTGAAGTGCCTGAATGTCAGCCACAAAGTCATTTAGCTGATGGCTGGCTACAAACACTTCAGCGCTTTTTGAGGCCATCGTCTTGACTTGTTTCAAGTCTTGCTTTTCCACACAGCTTCCTTTCCTTTACATACACATTGGTACATTCGCCTTCCTTCCCTCCTTCCCTCCCTCTCCTCCTCTCTTTCCCTCCTCCTCTCCACTCCTCTCCACTCCACTCCACTCCTCTCAGTGAGTGGCCAGCTCAGGCTCTGTGGCGCGCGTGCTGTAGCCATTGGCAGGCTGCAGCAGTGTGTCGCCATCCGTCTGGCGCTCCTTAGCTGCGGATGAGGCTGAGCGCGGTCTCTGAGAACGGGAGGTGCCCATGAAAAGTCGCAGGGCACCCCTGCAAATTAGGGAGAACCAGTAGAGCTGGGGCGCCATGAGCAGAGCAGCGCCGAGGTTACAGTGCCAGGGCACTGACAGGGGAACCATGTGGAAGGGAATGGACGCGTACCTGGATCCAAACAGAGCACATGTAAAGGACCGTAAACACGTGTTCTGAACCTTATTTCCACAATCCAAGATAAAACACCAAGTCTCTGTGCAAGTTACTGACCCCAGCTCAGCGAGACAGCAGAACAGAGATGGAAAGAAGGACATACCTTCCATAGACGTAGTAGAGGTAAGGGAAGAGTACGACTCGACAGATGAAAAAAGTGATCAGCATAAGAGCCCCATTCACTTTGTGCAGGAGAGTGTGTTGCTGTTTGTACTGAGAGCGGGAAAAAAAAGAGAGAGAGAGAGAGAGAGAGAGAGAGGGAGGAAGAGAAGCAAGCAGTACAGTTTGGTGAAAGCCGCCAATGTTATTCTTCTTTGTTATATTGTTAATTGTAATATTGACACATTTGTTATTACTATCTGCATGGCCTGAACTTGAGGTGATGCAGAGCCCAGCGTCACATGCTGCTGGTTGGTAACTGGCTGGTTTCTACAGGAGGCTTTTCTTTAACATTCTCAATTGTTTAAAGCTAAAGTTTTATCTTAAACAGTCAACCTGCCTCAGTGAGATAACAGTGAGCACAAATGTATACACATTTCTTTCCAAAAGGTTTTCCTCTTCCTCAAGCCTTGGGCTTCAGGTTATCGTTTTTTTTTTTTTTTTTAATTCTACAAGAGTGGAGCTCTATGAGGCCACAGCTTTTGTTGTTTATCAAACGGCCACATGCACTGTTGTCAGGGATGGGAGGGGCAGGGTGCTAAGTGATAGAGGGGAGAAGGACAAGCTGATATTGTATCTGCTGAATATCCGGTCTAAATACTAGGGGCTATATTCAGAGGCTAACAGCTGTGGGAGCCTCAGTGGGGGACAAGCAGAAAGCAGTGGAGAGGGACAACCTTCACCCGGACGCTGAAACATTGTACACACATCTATAGAAACCTAAAACAAAGCATGGGGGGTGGTGGTGGTGGGGGGGGGGGTGCGAGTCCTACAGCGTGTATTCATGTGAACTGTGTTACCAATTAAAGACGGATGTTTCTGACAGTGCAGTACGTGTAAGATGCAGCTGACAGGAGCCGATGGCCATGAACAAGCTGCATACTGGGAATGACCGGAAATATATTCTCCAATGAATTAAAAGGGAGAGAAAAAAGTGGAGAGTGCAGAAAGAACTTTAGTGCGACACATGCACATGCAACAATGCATTGAAATCTTCTTTCAGACTGAACTACGACACTTACCTGGATGAGGATTTTTCCTAAGCAAACAGACGGAGTGCTGAGCTCAGCCATGAACATTATACCCTGGAAATAATCTCCCTTTCCATGTCGGAAGAACTAGAAAGAGAGAAAGACCTTGATTATTTGTCGGCAATTACAGCTCTGTTTCTTTGTGGACTTTTTTTTTTTTTTTTAATACATTTGCAATTAATATCCTTCAATAAGTACATGTTTAGCTGGAGATTTTTCAAGACTTAATTCTTGCATTCTTAGAGACTAATATGTATATAGTGTTAAAAATGCGATCTCCGAGTTCATTTCCAAGATGTTATAACACAAGGTTGACTGCACCACTCAACATATCTTCACACAGCACTCAGACAAAAACGCATCTATTTAGTTTGTCTCAAAATTTGAAAAAAAAGAAAAGGGTATGTTTCTTTTTGATAAAACACATTTTCAGGTTTAGATGTGACAATAATAACCAAGTGGGTATAGTCGCAGATTGATTTATACTTTTCTTGCCTCACTCAAATCACAGCTTAACAGAAAGAGCAACGTGTGACAGTTACCACAGAGACGGGGAAGCAGACGGTGACCATGACAACATGGTGCAGCACCATGAGGAACTCGCGGCGCAGGTAGCTGGTCAGCGCCGAGCTCATGTGCTGGGGTGCTGCCGAGGCCTCCTCGTGCCCTTTGACCCGCAGCTTGTACCAGTAGCACATGAACATTGCGTAGATGTCATACACGAAGTAGGGAACAGCAAACATGATGTAAGTGCTAGTAAGCCAATGCCTGCGTGAAGAGGAGGAAAAGGTGGCATTAAAAAAACTGAAATAACTGATTTTGATTGAACAATGAGAGAAGAACAATAGTTTGTTAACAGCCAGAACAGAACTTCTCCAATACCACGTTTGTCTGCCAAGTTGTAACTAAAACTCTATTTGCTACACCGTGTATATAAAATCCAGCGCAGGGACAACCTTCAATAAAGAAAAGCCTGTGCCTTCTGCTTTCTAAAAAAAAAAAAAAAAATCTCAATAGAATCAATCTCAGAGACAAAATGCTTGGGGCAGTTTGAAGGAGAAAAAAAAAAGTTTAGGCAGAGCCGAATTCAAACCTACGTAATACACTCTTACACAGCACCTGACATTTAAGGCTATGTGTCCAGGCATCAATGTCACACTGAGTGTTGCCTTCACATTTAAATTTTGCTGAGGTATGACTAAAAAAAAAAAAAATCCAAATGCCTGTGTCCTTTAGCGTGGTGCATCCTGAAACCTGGAAAAGATAAATCCTGACAGCCGAGTTGTGACACGCATTAAAAGACAGGACAGGCAACAGAATATAATCCGATGATGCCTTTCTTGACTTACTGGTCCTCAATGATGTCTTCACAGGAGGAAGCAATGATGTAGCCAGCTGAGGAAGCCATGACTGCCTGAACTGATGACACCAACCTGGGAGCAGAGAATGGCGCATAATTATCATTAACCAATGTGGTGAAGGGTTTTAAATTGTTTAATTAACACTTGCTAAGAAAGTAGTGCTCTTAGGCATTTCTGCAGAAACAATACAGCTGAAAGCACTTGGTTAAAATGACCTTAACTGCAGCCATAACAACCTGCCATACCTGGGAGTAAAGCAAAATACTCCATATGGGGATTAAAGTAAAAAAAAAAAAAAAAAAAAAACTTCAATGCCAATGCAGAAAATACACAATTCATGTGCTACAAGGTTTGGGGGGGTCACGGAGTCGTCATAACAGTTCGACAGTGTGAGTTTCTAAATGACTTGTCTGCATCTACAAGGCGTTCACGTGTTAAGAGCACTCGGTAAATAAAACATGTTTTAGAAGGACTCGCCTGGCCGACACAATGACTGCATCTCCCTCGCTCCACCTCAGTGCTGGGATGGACTTCAGACATTGTTTGGACAGCAGGAAAAGGCCTGGAAAGAACACAGACCCAGCAGCTAGGATGCTCAGCATGGTCCCCTGCGATCTGTCTGAGAGGCAAAAAGTTCAGCAGGCAATCTGGCGCTGGAGATCCTGTTGCTCTCTCCCCTCTTTGGAAAAACACAAAAACATCACACAGTGAGAAACGGTTCATTTTGATCTGGAGACCCGCAACTCCCTTATGTATGCGTTAGGCCTGCACTTACTAAGATAGCAAACGCACGTAATCAAAGTCCCAACACGTGGCAGCGCAGGATCGCAGCTTTACTGACTACGTAAAGGAAGAGGTTTAAGTCAGGCAGGCACAATGTGGAAATCAGCTTCCTGTTATTAAGGTGAAAGAGGACAGTGCGTTGGCTTGAAAGCAGGGAGACTATATAACTGCTGAGTGCACCGACGGGGGCAGAAAAGCCATCTGATGACATTGCCAGGGTCAGTCACTTCCCCCCCCCATTTATTCCTACGGGCTACCATGCGCTACCACCACGCGGCTTTGCTTACACCGGACTGGCTGACTCATTAAAAAAAAAAGAAAAAAAGTTGGAAGTCCATTAGCGAAATACGCATTGCGCTATTTGTTTTGTTTTGTTTTGTTTTTTAAATCCTTTACGTCGATAAATCTCTCGACATGACTCGGGCTGCTGCTGCTGCTGCAAACCCGCGGTCGAGATTTGGTGGCTGGCTAATAACCACAGAGGGCTGTATTTGAACACGAAAGTTATTCTGGTGACGTTATCGACGCCGACAAGCCAAAACTGTCCCATTTTGCACCGTCAGCCGAAGCAACTTTTGTTAATTTGCGCCCATGTGCAGTCCGAGGGAGCACATGTGAACCCGACCTGGTCCCGAACTACCGCTAACTTTAGCTTCCCGTCAAAACACGATAACGACTAAAGCTACAAGTAAGGCTTTATCCTTTTTTTAAATGTTAGAAAAGGGGAAAAACCGGGGCAAAGCGTTTCGTCTCGGTGAACAAGACCGACATGTCCCCTCTTCACCCGAGCGGCACGTCGGGACCGTCTGCGCCGCTGAATCGCTGCTAACAATGACGCTAAGCTACCGTTAGCTGAGAAAACGTAGCACGGCGGTGAGTCACCGCCGGTTTAGTTAGCAACCGATTTCGTTTCGACCCCCCCCCCCCCCAAAAAAAAAAAAAAATAATAATAATCAAACTACAATTAGGAAGATGATGACATCCAAACAGGACGCGTAACACCGTAACGCGTCCCCCAGTCGGAGGGTCGTTAACTCATTCGCGTTTAACCGTTTTGTTAGCCTTGTTTGTAGCACTTAGCACGTAGCGACTGAGCTAACCGTAGCTAACGGGGGGAAGGGGGGGGGGAGGAGGAGATGGAGTTTACACATGTTTAAAATACACGGAAAAAAACAAATAAATAAAAAAAAATTAAAAATCCAATGCAACATTTACACAGCGACTCTGCGGGAGTCCAAAGTCAGCGGCCGGTCGAGAGTCGCGTCCTGCAAAAAGCGTGTGGAGATGTCCCGGGGGTCTCCGCCTCGATGATCCGCATGTTTATGTGGCCGCTCCAATGTCTGAAGGGGAGCAGCGGCGAGCTAACGCTAGCGTGCAGCGACTCAAAAGATTTAAAACAAAAAATAAAATTAATTAAAAAAAAATAATAATAATAAATCGGGATCGCTGGCAGGTCGTCTGGGAGCGTTAACGGACCGGCTTTTTACTATCTGAAGTCAACTCAAGCGAAACCATCTGAACCAGGTGTTAAAAGTGACGCTAGCTGGTCCAGCCGCTGGTGTCCTCTTGTCCTCTTGTCCTCTTCATCTGTCTCTCAGCAGCAGAGCAGAAGAGATGCCGCTGACTCCCAGATGCAACGTCGCACTCAACGCAGCCGGACTGCTGCGCCAGCTCCTTCCTCACAGGTCCGGGCGGCAGCAGCAGCAGCAGCGGCGGCGGCGGCGGCGGCTCCTCACGGCATGACGAGGATTTATCTGCACCAGTCACAGCGCTGCATTTTTTTTTTTGTGTGCAATTTTGTTTGTAAATTGCTTGTTTTCTATACAGAGAAAGGCTGAATGGATCCCACACGGAAAGGAGGCCGACTAGTCCACCTGCAGTATCCAACGTGTCCGCTCAAAAGCAGTGATTTTTTTTTTTTTTACACTTCAAAAGCCGGCGTTTGTGGATTTAATTCAGAAAAAAAAATCCTTGTGAAAAGAATACAGACAGACGGGGGGAAAGGCCTTAGTCGTTTAATTCTGTTTGTGTCAGTAAAGACATTGACAGGATTTGTAAATAAATTCTCTTACCTGCACGTAATCAGAATGCTTAGTGTGTTTCGAGGCTCATAGTCCTGTCCTTTTTCTTTTTTTTTTCCACACTTGCAACCTTTGACACGGAGACCTGCAGATTACAGGGCAGTCAATGCAACTTTGTTCAGGCTTTTTTTTTTTGCAATGATAACCTCGCTTTGTCCTTTCGGGTTAAAGGGTAACGCAGGCTTGCATTGTTGAAACAAATGTCAAAATCTCCTGTAGTAGATACTGTGTGTCCTCCCCAGCCCATCCTGGTGACCATCTCCAATAGTTTGCTCAAAGCTTGTGCAGGGTAGTAGTAAGAACAAACGAGGACATGCAAATAAATACACACGTTATAATAAAACTGAAAAGCAATTTTCCACAAGTTTATGAACTTAAGTCAGTTTTAGAGACGGATGCATAATCTTCAAAACTAAATAAAAGTAGGCAATATAGAGTTTTATTGGGTCAAAAAGTTTCCATAATAAGAAAAGCAAGGTTTCATGCTGGAGGGAGGTTTTGTTTTACAACCTGGCAACCCAAAGTTGTTATTACTAATGCCTTATACCTGATCAGTAAAGCATTTATTAACTATTATTAAAACTGTTGTTTACAGCTATGAACCCGTTTAGAAATGTGCCCTATTAGACTTGAAATGCGGTAGCAAAGCTTAAGTGGTACTTAGTAAGAAATATTTAAAAAAGGCTTACAAACAATTAATAATTAATCTCAACCTCCTCCAGTTTATGACTAGCAAGCAATGTTAAAGATTTAAGAGATTCTAAAAAAACACTTTTTACAAATCTTTAGATGCTATGTTACATTTCTACTCACCAGACATACAGCTCTGATGTTGGAATAGAAACAGTCTTGTCTAAAAAGCCCTCAAAAAGTTCTGCAAATGAAATAAACATTTGTCTCTCAGATTCCAAGAAATGGAGATGATGTTTAAGTAGAAGTCACATAGCTTTTTAATATCAGTGTTTAATGTTAAGTGCATTTCACAAGTTATAGTTACTTTAACTGGTTTTGGTGGGCCTACTTTTCTTTAAATGGTCTCATCAACTTTTAATTTCAGTGTGTATTTTATTGTATTTTCCTGAAATACAATAATAAAATACAATAATGTGAAGAATGTGTCTGAACTGTTCTTTTAGCTTTACAGTACAGTGATACTGACACAATAGATAGCTTCTGCATAGTTCATTTTGGCTGTGTAAATGAAGTTTACTTTGAATGAGTATTTTTGAACACATGAGCACGATGATGTTTCTCGAGAGAAAAAGGGATTCATGTATTCAGTCTGTAAGAGACTCAAAGTAGCAAAAATCAGGAACTGCTGCACTTTCAACACTTCTAGTAATATGTTGAGTAGCTACGTTTGAATCAGTCAACTTTTGTCAGGCATGTCTTGTGTGAACATTCACTAAATTGACCCCACGCACTGTTTTCAGGTTATAAAATGATATCCAAAAACCCTACTGATTTTTTTTGAAGATTGTGGGGGAACGTTTTTGTAACTTCTGTTGTGGTTGTTTCACATTTTGATTCACAACATGCAAATGAAGCATCTGGATGCATCCAAAATGAATAACTGTGAGCTTACGTCCAGACCAATCGTATTGAGTCGTGGATGTGGAAAAAGTGAATGCAGTTTTATTACTTTTTGTGTTACCTAATTATGGATTCCCTTTGTCATCCTTTGTATGATATAGTTATGCGTGTTTTTTGTCTTGAAGGGTTCTTGTGAATGTGATTCCTAAATAAATTATTATTTATCATCCTTACTCTCTGTTGAAGTAGGTGAAATGATCAGCACACAACACAAAGCCTGTTTAATCTTTTTACTTTAAATTGTCCAAATTACAAAATAATAACATGATCTCTACTTCATCTACAAAATAACATAATATTTATGACTGTAGTAAGCATCATTGATTTTTTTGCTCTAACAACCTTTTAGACATGCATACTGTTGAGAAATATAAAAATATAAATATAAATACATCCCATTAATATTCTTAATGAATCCATGACTAAGATTTGAGATATTTTATCATAAAAGAATTAAAATGCAGTTGAGTACAATAAGGCATTAAGATGTATCACAAGAGCTGTACAGAATCCTAGAGTAGAGGTATTATTTTTTTTCTTAGTGTAATGGAGGAAACCTAAAATTAATTTGTTGTAAATTACTAAATTTTCTCAACAGGAAGAACACATATCCAAAGAAAAGAGAAGAAAAGAGAAGAAAAGAAAAGAAAAGAGAAAAAAAGAAAAGAAAAGAAAAGAAAAGAAAAGAAAAGAAAAGAAAAGAAAAGAAAAGAAAAGAAAAGAAAAGAAAAGAAAAAAGAAAAGAAAAGAAAAGACACCTACGAATTTAAAGATAACATATTAACACAAAAAGCACTCCAGTACAAAACCAGGATTTGTTTACAGCATACCGAGTGGTGTTGTCAAACTCCCGTTGTACCTTTTTGCCTGACTGGTGACTTCAGAAGTCCTGTCGACACCACACATCACTCACAATAGAACTCAAAGCAACCAAAATGTCCAACGGACACATGGCCATTCTTCACATGATTAATGTAAGAACTATAATGACTTGCGTTCAACACATTATGTGCTATACAGAGAGTTAAATGACTAAATCTAATGCATAAGTTCCACTCATTGGACTGGTACATATAGAGAAAACAAAGGACTATGGCAATGACAGTTACAATCAAATGAATGGCCAACAATGATAAAAATGTCTGAGTAAAATCAACACTTTTATAAATATTATTGTTTACAGCCAACTAACTTAGTGGAACTGCATAAAGTTTCTTTTGTCATGACAGCTCCCTAACAATAAGCATGACTGAGCTAGCTGGTTTTCATGCAGAAGGTAGTTCTCAGGTGCAAGAATTGCCATGTCCGAAGCTGAAGTGTTGATTAGCAGTTGTTTCTTCTTTTTTTTTTTCTTAAAGGCCAGACCAAGAGAGGAAGACTCAGAGCAAGACAATCCAAGAAATCCACAACCCATTTTGATCATTACTGAATCCAACAAAAACAGTTTAAGGTGCTTGAAGCTCCTGAACTCTCTTCGTGTCTCTGTACCTTTAGAAAACAAAAGAACAAGTACATCCCACAGTTCCATACCAACGTGTATGGTCTTCTGTCCTGATCTAGAAATATCCCACTAGTAGAGACATAAAAAACTAGCTTCAAATCAAATGTTGATCTTAACTGTGTGAACATACGAGCTAACATGCGAGAGGAGCCCAGACTTACGCACACCCAAACACACAACTTCCCTTCTAATGTTTTTTTTTTCTTTTTTTTTCTTCGTTTTGTTTTCTGAGAGCTAATCTCTTCTTGCTACGTCTTAACGCAAGCCATTTGGATTCTTAGTAAGTGAGCTGCAAGATGGAGGTATAAGATCAGAGCTGGTGAGAGATATACAGTACTTGGTGCACTTGCAGAGAGCAGCCAATGCCAGGGTTGACAGGGAGGGATAGAGAGAGAGAGAGAGAGAGAGAGAGAGAGAGAGAGAGAGAGGACAGAGAGGGGAAATTAATACAGTAGATGCTCACAATACCACAGTTTCATTGGAATCTCAAATGCACAAGAGCATTCAGGAATATTAGGACAACACATCCATGTTTGTCGTTAGTGTCAATGAACCTGCTGCAGCCACAAAATGTCCTTTTCTCGACTTCTGTTAATACGAATCTTCCTTTTTCTGCTTTTCTCTGGTGCTCCAGCTCTGCAGCTCCGAGGTGACACTCTCCTTGAGCGCTGACTGGTGTTAATCCCCCCCCCACCCTTAATCCTAACCTTACCTCTTGAGTGGGGATATGACAAAAATGAAACGGCGTCTACGAGTAACTTCAACCTTCTCTAACCTTGCCCTCTGCTAAGGGACTGAGGTTTTACTGCTGAACTCTCTCCTGCTAACTGTGTTGCTGTGGTGCTGCAATGCTAGAGCAGTCTGTGACGAGCAGGTCCACCACCGTGTTACCGGTGACGTAGACGGTGGGTGCTGTCACCATGTTGCTAAGGGAGACAGAGCTGCCGGCAACCACGTTAGAGGTGATGGGGCTCGGGGCCCCCTGGTTGTTGCTATGGGTGCCCATGTGCCCCTGGAGCTGGGTGGGTGTCTTGCAGTGGACGCCACACAAATGGCAGACGAGTATGCCGCCAGAAGCCGTGCCGCCGAAGCCCCCCGGACTGTCCTTCCACTCCTGGCCGTGGTGCTTCTGGGCGTGGACACGAAGGTATGTCAGCGTGGTAAAACCTGACAGATGAGAGGAGAGCCAGGAGTTAGTTCAGCGGAAAATACAAAAGTTAACTCAATACTCAGACACGGCAAGATCCAAGCACATGTGGAAGCAATGTGGGTAACCAGAAAAACAGTGATGAACTGAAGTCTGATCTTAAATATGCAAAGTAGACAGACTGTCCACATGTGGTCCAACAGATATAGAACGTAACCAGTGAGCCAGAGACAAGACGATTAAGTGACAAAAACTTATCTTTGAGGAAAAGAATTCAATCTTGACATGTTGATGTAATAGTATTACCTGTCATCTCTGCTATTTTTGTTATCTCTCTCTTTTCTTTTTTATTAATCCTTTTTATTTCTTATCTTGTATGGTAGCACCTTGGGACCGTGAGAAATGTCATTTTGTTCAGCCGTGTACTTGTATGTGGATGAATGACAATAAAATCAACCATGAACTAATGGATTAGCACCTAAAGTCCCTCGTCTGACGTTTTTGGGAAACACTCTTATTCCCTTTCTTGTTGAGAGTTAAATCAGCAGATTGATACCAATCTCATGTGTCTCTGTTACATATGAGGCAACAGTTGGTGAGCTTAGTTTAGCATCAGGGCTGGAAACAGCTAGCCTGGCCAATTCTGAAGGTAACAAAATCCCATGCGTGTAACTCTACAGATCACTAATCAACATTTTAAATCTCATTTATTTAAGCCGGCCAAAACTGAAGTGCAGAAATGACAACTCATGGTTTTACATGGGAATGTGTGTCGGACTATTTCTCCAAAATCTTCTGGTAACTTTTTGTTTCCTTGAGGTTGCTAAGAAACCGGCAGGGACTTTTAGAAGTTACATTACATTACATTTCATTTATCTGACGCTTTTATCCAAAGCGACTTACAATGAGTACATTTCAACCACGAGGGTACAAATTCAGAACAACAACAATCAAGAAAGTACAATTTTCTTCAAGAAAGCCAAACTTCAAAGTGCAACAAGTAAGTGCCATTTTAAGTGCTACTATTCAAGGTAAAGTCTGAAGAGGTGTGTTTTTAGTTTGCGGCGGAAAATGTACAGAGTTTCTGCTGTCCTGATGTCGTTGGGGAACTCATTCCACCATTTAGGAGCCGTGACAGAAGACAGTCGTGATTTTGTTGAGTGTTTATCTCGCAGTGATGGAGCAACAAGCCGATTGGTAGATGCAGAGTGGAGGGAACGGGCTGGGGTGTAAGGTTGGACCATGTCCTGGATGTAGACTGGACCCGATCTGTTCGCAGCGCGGTACGCAAGTACCAATGTTTTGAAACGGATGCGGGCAGCTACTGGTAACCAGTGAAGGGAGCGGTGACTGCACTTATCCAAGAAATAGTCCGTGCACGATCGCTTAAACAGATCCTTAACCACAAAACAACAACAAAAGGCAAGTAAACAAAAACAATAAACCAGAAAAAAAAAAAGTGGACGTTGCAGTTCAGGGTTCGCATCTTAAACCTCGAGTTATGTGGACTCCAATGTCTGCATTTCTTTCAACACGTACCTAATTTATGTCATTCCCGTTATCAAGTAATTAAAGGCAACTGTACATACTGCGGTTACAGAGATGGCAGGCGTGGTGCTGCGACTGGTTGTGCACCCTCATGTGATCTGTGATGTAAGCAGCTGACAGGAGCTTCCCACAGATGTGGCAGGGCACCTTCTCTTCGTGGCGAATCATATGCGCACGCAAACGATCCTTGGTAGCAAAGCTGGACTCACAAGTCTGGAAAAAAGATGGAAATAAATCGTGATTATACAGTAAAGAAACAATATAGAAAGAAAAGCCTGTAGACAGCAGGGTTTTAAAAGTTAACTTTTACATCATTTACAAGTCTTAATTTAAAAAAAAAAAGCAACAAGCGTAAAATCTTAGTGACAGATGCAGAAGACCAAAAGACAACCACAGACTCATTTCAGTCATCAGTCAGAGCTCATACAGATGAACTTGTCTGTAGAGGTTCATGGACAGTGTCTCCTGTCATTATCCAGCTTTGAGATGCTGCATGTAGACATAACAATTACAAAGCAGTTAGAACGAGCAGCTGTGTGTTCTCTGATTCACACAGATATGTACTTTATGCAGATCCGTTTCTATGGTAATAGTCCCCATGTTCATTTGCTCATGTCAGCGGATATGTGTGTGCGCGTGAGGCAGCTGAAGGTACAGATAGAAGTGGGCCGTGGACGTAAACACGGTCATTGCTAACATGAATGGAGCTGCTGCGTGAGGCTGAAACACGAGGTAACCGTGACGTACGGGGCATTTGAAGGGCCGCTCCGAGGAGTGCACCTGTCTGACATGACTGTTCAGATGGTCCGGCCTTGAGGGGGGAAAAGACAGGACAACGTATTAGAACAGGAGATGCTTCACGTGTTAATTACAGGTCTATGTTGTATGACTGCTGGGAACATTCGTCCCACGGTGTCACCTGGAGAAAGCCTTGCCACAGTGGGGGCAGATGTAAGGTTTCTCCACGCCGCCCTGGTGGGAGCGCACGTGGTGGCTCATGCGGTCCTTCCTCTTGAAGCGTTGCTGGCAGATGGGACAGGAGAAGGGCTTCTCGTCCGAGTGGGACAGGCGGTGGCGGTTGAGATGGTAGACGTCTCGGAAGGCCTTCCCGCATGTCTCGCAGGCATGGTTCTTCCTCACAACGTTTGGGTTGGGGTTTGTGGGCCGCTGAGGGCAAACACACGGACAGATAAACACACTACAGAGTTTAGATGGGGAGTATTTTCTGTCCAGAAACAAAGAGAAACATCTATTGTTTAAGGCATGCAAATAAACACAGATATTTTTTACCAGTTAAATAACTGACTATCTATGGTTTGTACTTTAAAACATTTCTAACAGTTGAATTACTTCCTGCTGGACTTTTAGTCTTTATCTGCTTTCACACTGTTCGTGTTACAGAGAACATGCAGGGGAGCGTGGGGGAGCTTCTAGCACAGTGTTTCTCAAACTGGGGACCAGTGCCAAACACTGGGATGGATTCCCTGGTCCCTGAACCGATAACTGTTCACGGACTTTTCGTGAAATTTAACACACGGGGGAGTTTTAGTTAAATATGAAGCAAGTCCCACACTGTCAAATAAGATGGCTTAACCATCCCTGTGGCCAGGCAGCTTAAGAAACAACATGCTCGAAGGTTTGGGGGTGACGACAGCCATCTCCACAAGGCCCTGACCCACCTGTACTGTCGCCCCTGTGGCCATGACGACAGCAGCAGGAGGCGGAGCATGAGGGTTAACACTAGCCATTACGTTGGGCATGGCAACCCCTTCACCAGCCTGACCACCCAGGTGAGGCTGGTGGGTGCCCACCAGCACGCCGGGAGGGGCGAGAGGGGGAGGCGCGGAGAGGTGCAGCAGGGAGAGGGGAACAGTGGGCCTCTCCGTCCTCCCTCCGGCCCCCACCGCCATCGCCAGCGGGGCTGCCACCGCCACCACCACCTGGCTGGCTGCTCCCTCCTTTGCTCCCTCCGCCTGCTCTCTGGCCCTGTCCTTCATGCGTACCCCAGTGTGGACCGACTGGTGCCGCCGCAGGTTGTAGTTGTTCTTGAACTGCTTGTTGCAGATGGCACATATGTGTTGCACGCGGGCCGGCCGAGACACTGGCTTCACTGGACCCGGGGGGGAGGCGGGAGAAAAGACAGAAAGAGAGGGAGAGTTGTTAATGTCAAAGATTTTTCTTGTGTTGTTTTTAAAAAGGTAATTTAGACTAATGAGGCAAACAGCAACATGACGTCTGAACACGGTCAGAGAGTAAATGACAGCTCATCCAACTGTGACATTATCAAGTGACCATAACGTGTCGGTACATGTTGATGAAGTAAACGTCTGTCAAAATTTTTTTTTTTTTTTAAATCTACTTTTTAGGCCGAAACCTGTTTTAGTGACTTGCAGGTGAAGATGCTTTAGTGCCAAAACAACTGGCAAAAAAAGTGATTGATTGATTGACAAACGCCTTTTTTGTTTTACAAATCATCAGTAATCCAAAAACCTGTCAAAGTTGTTTTCTTTTCCGTTTTATATTGTAGAGAATTGAGTCTGTCCTAACGGGTATTTTTTTTTTTAAACCATCTTTTAGTTTAAGCAGCTATCTGGTTAATTACTAAAATGATCGACTGATTAATTGATAATCAGAGATAATGATTGCTTAGTTTCATCACTTAATCTGCTGGTGACGTTCTAATGGCCCATAAGGTGTCCGAAAATGGAGAAAAATTATGTTTTCAAGTTGTTGTTTTGACTCAACAGAAGTCAACAAGATTGTTATTTTATTATGACAGAAGGCAAAATAAAGCAGCAAGGGATCATATCTGAGAAGCTGGAAACAGTGAAAGAAAGACTTGATCAGTTCATTTTCTGTCATTCGACTAATCGAGTAACAAACTCATAACAAGTTGCAGCCCGACAATGCATCAATACTTAATCCAGTTTGGTTGGAAAGTTGAACAGATACAGAGAAATTACATGTAACTTTAAACCATTGAATTATTTTGCATGTTGGTAAATTGAAGTAAAATAATATGGCTATACGATTTATTTTTTATTTTTTATTGGGTTTAATAACAATACTATCTTTATTGAACAATTACTTTTGGAGAAACACCGAGATGCTGCTGAACAACGTGTCGAATATTTACAATTATCCATGATAATCTGAGCAAATGGACTTTTGGACTTGACCGGAAATTTTAGATCCAACTCAAATCTTATAACATTTAAGCCACCTGAGTGCTATTTTTGAATACTGGGAAGGGAAATTCAAACCACATTGCTATTTCCATTTCTAAATTAATTCAGTCGATTATAAGGTTCAATTTTATTTACCAATCATTGGCTTCAATGTGTCCTGACTTTTCACCTGTCTTCACTGGTTGTTTTTTTTTTTTTTTATCACCAGACTGACTTTATCAAAAGACACTAAAGTGTCACAATTGTTTTCTTTGAACAGCTCCACAGGTGTGGAGTGAAGTGTCCCTCACCAGGCAGAGGTTCCTCACTGAGAGCAGTAGTGTCCACAGTTGAAGGAGGCTGTGCTATGTGCTCTGTGGGTGGGGTCTGGGGAGAGCTCGTATGCACTGGCAGGAGTTCTGATTGGAGGCTCCCCTCCACTTGGTTTTGGGTGGGAGTACTCTGAAGAAGCAAGAAGAAGGCCATCACCAAATGTAAACACAAGTCACAGCATTATCTTGTCGAGGTGCAACGTTGTAACACAAGATAGGAATGGGCTGTGGGACTGCCGGACAGAGCACTTGAACGGCCTGCGTGAGAAAAGTGTGCGCCGTCAAGAAAATGAGGCACGCAGCAAAAACAAGCCTACCTGGAAGAGAAAATTGCTCCAAGCAGCATCCATTTTGCGCCACAGCGATGGAGATTATAAAGTCAGCTCCTGATTGAGATCGAGGAAAGCAGCCTTTGCATGGTTTCTGTTAGGCCCGCCGACGATTGGAGGCGCAAACAGTCGCCTGTCCTGCAGCAGAAACGACGGGCTCCTGGATTCTCGTGAAAAATGTGAAGAAAGTCGTCTGCAAAAATATGTTTTTCTCATTGAGGTAGCCTGGTGCTGTCAATTAAAATGCACGCAGCTGTCGACTAATGCAAGCTGCAGTACACAGGCAATGGTGGAGCAGGCCAGGTCCAATAATGGCCCGTTTTCTCTTTCACTTTGGTTTCTAACTTTAATTCATTTAACACCTATCTCACTAAAACGCAGTATCACACAACAAAACTACTTTCAAAAGCAAAAAAAAAAAAAATCGCATCTTACAGTATTAGACTTTCGCAATAAACATAAACCAGTCTACGTGAAATAAATGAATTTTTACGCAAGAGAACAAATATGAGTTATAACACACGTATCTGGTAGCACTGCAGGTCATGCTTTGTTTTTAATTTTTGAATCTATTTTTCCGATTTCCCCCCAATAGGCCAATCGGGTGTTTGTCGAAGCCTCGTTGTTGGATTCAAGCCCTGACCCCGGCGAGCGGCGCTCTCGCCGGGCCGCAGCCTATCGCTCCACCTCGGCCGTTCAGCTGCGAGGATGTCATCTTTCTTTTTTTATCGCCCGCTCTCCCTCCTCCCTCCCTGTCTCTTTCTTCCTTTTCTTTTTTAATTCCTCTTTCTTCTCCCCCTCCTCTCCTTTTCTCGCACCGCTATGTCCCACTTGCTCTTAAAGGGATCGGGTTTCCTCTTTGGACACCCCCCTCTCATTTCCGTCTCTCTCGGCGGAGCCTATCCTCTCCCCCTTCCTTCCTGGTCTTTTGTCGGCCGACACAAAATGCTCTCCAGAGTGTGTTTTTTTTTTTCTTTTTTCTCTCCCCTCCTCAGGCCAGGCCGCACGGAACAGATCTGCAGCGTAGAAAACAGCCAGGACGACTTTCCATTAACGGAGCGATGACAGACGCATCTTAAAGGGCAGTGCGCACAGATCCTCCCAGTCAGCCTATAATAATGATGTCAGAGTGAAAATCAGTACAGGACGAATAGAAGCTCAGGATACTCACACAATGGATCACAATAATTGTTTGCAACGCGTATGTCTGCTTGGTAAAACAACAAGAAGAAAAACAAGAATCATTTTAAAGCAAAAAAAAGTATTGAGGTGAATATTGGATAATTAACTGTGATTGTAAACTTAATATTTTTTTTAACTGTGAATTGGAAAAGAGACGTTAATGTCATATATGTTTTTAAAAATTAAATATAACGTTTAATTGATTAACCTTCAACATAATTTCGAAAATTGATAAATAATCTGTGGCTGCAAATTACGTTTTTTTATGATTTAATTTTTTTTTTTTAATGTTGCTCAGAAAATGCCTTGCCAACAACAACAACAACAACAACAACAAAAAATCAAAGATAATCATAGGAAAAAATATTCACATTTTAGAAACTGGACCAGGCATTATTTTTGCTATTTTATAGAAAAATAAATAAAGATACTCAAATATTAATCAATGAACAGATTAGCTGCCGACTTCTTGTTTCATCTAAGATAGTTGTTCGTTGCAGCCCTGTAATAAACCTCTTAATAAAACCAAATCAAGACGAGTTAATGTGTTAATATCAATTTATTATCTTTTTTTAAATTACTTTTTAAAACACCCCATTTCTTTTCCAATACATGAGTTAAGACCCTTCTTCCTTCCCCTCCTCAAGTTTGGAGTTGCTTGATGTGAATATTTATTAAGAATTTCCGCCCCCCCAAAAAATCTCTGCAAAACACAGACGTGCCCGTGTTGCGTCTTCGCCCTTCACCCTTCACCTGCAGGCACCAGGCAGGAAACTGCTCTCGCCACGAACCCTCAGATACCGACAACAACCCACCTAAAAACACAACCACACTGATTTCCACACACAAAAGGCCGTCCCGAAACCCGCCAGTCTTAGTTTATATAAGGAGTTTATGCATGCACTGAGATTCCAACCAAGCATAAAGTAGTAGGTTATACAGGGAATTGTCTTGAGCTGGTGTTTCTGAGTCATACAAACAGCAGGGTGATTATCTTTTCTTTTTTTTTTTCCAAGTAAAATAATAGTAATAAAAAAAAAAAAATAAAAAAAAACGGCAACAAAAATTTAAAAAAAGTCCAGTTATTTGTGATCTCCTTCAAGTAAACGGCAGCCCACAGGGAGGGCCTGAGAAGCATCATGCTCATTGAACACTAAGAGGTCTCTAAATCCGAGTGGACGGGCTGCTGCTGTCACTGCTGCTCTGTCGGCACAAGAGGGTGCACGTTCACAGCAGCTCAGTCGAGGCCCGTCCCAATCACTACTACTTCTACTTCTTCTACTTCTTCTTCTTCTTTTTCTTTTTCTTCATTTTCTTCATTTTCCTCTTCCAGCTGATTGCACTGATTGCATGCTGCACCTTTCAGCAGTCAGATTATCAGCTTAATCCCAAACTGAAATGAGTAAATAAATAAGACGGAAAACCAGCAATTACATTCCAGTGGCCAATTGTTAAATCTTTTTTTTTTTTTTTTTTCCTATGAGAGTCCGGAGGAGGTGGTCAGAGTTCACGTGAACCGTGGGGTGTTGCTGTAGGAGTGTCTTTTAAAATTCTATTGTTTTGCCGTCTAAAAAAAACCAAAGTGGCAATATAACTAGACTTTACCGCTCGACACACATACATAAATCATTAATCAATTATTAATAATGCCTTATTAATAATCATTAATACCTTGAACACACACCATACCTGACAATGCAACAGTTTTTTTATCAACTATTTTTTTTTTTGTACAGTCAAAAGTGGGCCCTTTGCTTCTCGCAAGAAAAATGTGAACATGATTACAACAGCAATTACATCAGGATTAGTTATGGTAATATTGACACCTATAGAAAATGCAGTCGGAGTTGTCGCTCTAAATCTTGACTTCAATACTCATTTGAATATATCAAAATTACTATCGTTATCTTTGTTACTCTATAAAACCAAATGATTTGTTTTTGTTTTTAATATTCCCATAAATATGTACAGTAAAGATCAAAAATGTGGGACAGGTGATCTTCGATGCCGGTGAAACTTGGACAGTTACGGTACATTTCAAATGTGTTTGGTCATGTGTACAAATCTTTTTTTAATCTTTTTTTTTTTTTTTGTACATCTATCTCATGCATCGGAGTGACTCCCGTAGACATCTATGTTGTTTTTAGATACTCAATATGGGTTGCCTGAAAGCTTTTTTTTTTTTTTTTTTTTTTTTTCATATGTATTTGTACATTTTTCCACGCAAACATTTCTCCTCGTCCCAGCTGCATTTTTAGAAGAGTCTCTTGACTTTACAAACATTCGCGGTATT
Source organism: Brachyistius frenatus (assembly GCF_029030835.1). Taxonomy (NCBI): domain Eukaryota; kingdom Metazoa; phylum Chordata; class Actinopteri; family Embiotocidae; genus Brachyistius; species Brachyistius frenatus. Next base: position 3,744,804 of record NW_027210610.1, on the reverse strand, counting down.
TGTATTCGGTTTTAAATCATCTTGCGGTCATCAAATACAAAATTTTGATGGCACGACATCCCTTTATAACCCCTTAAAGGCATTGGTGACGCTCCAAGCAACTTGTTTTTTTTTTTTTTTTTTTTTTTTTATACACTTAATACAAAAAAGAAAAGTTTCCAAAAAAACATCAATAGTTGTAAATCAATAAAAAGTTTTTTTTTTTTTTTTTTTTTCCAAACTCCAGCAGGCTGGAGACTAAAGTAACCCCTCCTTATTTTGAATCATCCCCTTTTTGCCCTCTCCGGAGTCCGAGTCTCGAGTGCTTGCTAGATAATATCTGGACACTACAGACTACATACAAGTACGTACACAATGCAACGAAACATCATCTTCCTTTTTTCCCCCTCCCCTGTCCTCGCTCTTTCTCCATTCCAGCATTTAGAACATCATAGAAGAAGACATGGCTGCCGTCCCCTCCCTCTGCAGCTCTCGGAGGATAAGAAAAGGCTAAATGTCCCTCCTTTCACGCGTCCTAGCTCACTTATATACAGGCGGTAACAAAGATAAAAACATTAAACACAAACCTCCTCTTTTTTTTTTTTTCTAAAATCACCTTAATCCAGTAGTATTACAGGTGGTTACATTCCTCCCTCCCTCTTTTATACCTGAGAATGGGAGAAAGCCTCTCTACCCACCCTGAGTCTAAAGAGGCAGGGTGCAGCTCAATAATGTCAGTTTGTCCTCTCTTCGCCTCTGATGTTGGACCTTCTGTGCATTGAAAGAAAAGGGTGATATCCCTAAATCTGCTGCATTTCAGCTTTTCAAAAGTTGAGGAAAGAAAGAAAAGAGGCAAGCTGAGAGTATTGAGACGCAACCTGTGATAGCTACCTTCCTAAATCACTCCCACCCATCGTGCTACCGCCCTGTCTGCTCTTCCTCCTGCTGTCTAAGAGTAGGAGAGGTGGGAGCCGTTAGAGATGTGCGAAGTGACAGAGGTGCTTCGGCTCAGGACGCCGTCGTTGCCCCCGGCGCCTCCGGGCCCCCCGCCGGACGCCGTCCTCCTCAGAGGCTGGGGGCTGTTCCTCAGGGCCATCAGGCTGGGGGCGCCGCGCACGGCCAGCCCGCCGCCTCCGTATATCCCCCCCTGCGAGGAGGACGAGGACGAGGACGAGGAGGACGGGCCGGAGATGGAGGGAGGGGCAGGCGGCGGGGGAGGTAACATGGCCAGGGACTGAGAGGAGGAGCGCGAGGGCAGGTGATGGGAGAAGGGCAGGGGGTGTGGGTGGGCCAGGTCGCCGCCGGAGCCTCGCACTCCGGCCCACTCCCGCTCCCTCTCCTTCTCCCGCTCCCTATCTCGATCCCTCTCCCGCTCACGGTAGAGCTGCGGCGTGCTCTGGTGGTGGTAGTGCTGGGGCAGGTGGTGGCGTTGGTGGTGGGAGGAAGACGAGGAGGAGGACGAGGAAGAGGAGGCGGAAGAGCGGGACGAATGGTGCACCTCCCTCCCGTCCCGCCCCAGCCCCAGGGCCAATCCCAAGCCGTGGGAGGAAGAGGACGACTCGCTCCGGCGGTCCCCCGCCCCGCTTCCGATGCCGCTGCTGCTGCTGCTGCTGCTGCTGTTGTGGCTGCGGCGGGAGAGCTGCTGCGAGGGCGTGCCCTGCGGGTGGATGCCGTGGCTCCAGTGGCCAGCGGAGCGGGAGCCGGAGGGCGGAGCGTTGGAGTAGCCCTGCTTGGGGTAGGCTTCACTGGGGATGCCCGACAGGGCCATGTTGCTGAAGCCCAGACGCAGACTCTCCGAATCGAAGGTCTCAATCTCGATGGCCTGCCGCTCCAGGAGGGTGCGAATACGCTCCGAGCGCTCGTTCTGCAGGGACAACATCTCCTCCTCGATCTGGGAAAAGACCGTTACGACACAGTTTGTATTCATCCGTAAAAAAAAGTGTCATTATCAAATGCACCGAGGTCAGTAGAAGTTTACAACGACTGAGGCCATTCTTCAAAGCTTCAAAACTAAGATTTAGCAAACTTGACAATCCTCTGGAGCTCATATTATACTGTAAACGAATGAATGAATAAAGATGGCGAGTTTGCCCTTCACCTTGGAAACAACAACTGACATTATGACAGTATGACCTTTACCACAAGGTCAACTTAGCGACTGTTCTGGAGCTGTCAATTGTACCACATGGTCATCCTTAGCAGACTGAGTCACTCAGTTGTCGTGGAAATGGCAACAGGCGCTCCAACCCAAACGACTTTAAGGGTTGTTTGTTCCTACCCTCAAACACGACCCACAGCAGAGTTGTTTTTTTTTTTTTTTAAATCAGCACCCTCGGTTAGGTCTAGGCCCAAAAAACACTCGGTTGGGGAAACATAACGGTTTGGACGTTAAAGTTACCGTAGAAACGGGAAGTGAGCGGGCGTTTCGGCACCCAAGTCTGTTGTTGTATCGAACCGTACACTCAAACCCATCTGCTTTAAACGCAGAAATACTTTATACGGGTGCCATCGGAAACGCCTCACATTGTTCCTTATTCATACAACCACGAACATCTTTAAAAGTGGATCCTAGCTGTGGTTGGTAATAAGCCGTTTGTAAACAAAACCCACGTAGGGTTTTTTGGGGGTTTTTTTTAGAGGAAGACAATATAGATGTTTAATTGTCCATTTCTTCTGAGAAAGACTGTGTGATATGATTGAAAGCTCCAGAACATCTACTAAATGGACCTTTTTTTTGGGGGGGGGGTTCCTTAAGTGCTGTTTCAAAAGGTCGCTGATTTCACGTAAGCGATAGCCAAAGGAGTCTAACCCTCTGCTCCAGCAGGGCCCGGCGGATGGACACCCTCTGCTCCAGGTCCTTGACCTCCCTCTCGTGCTGCGTGTCGGTGTGGATCTTGATCTTGCTCTGGTAGGCGTTCAGCAACTCCAGCTCCTGCTGCAGCTGCATCCGCAGCACCTTGTACTCCGCTTCCTGGGTCTCATCCAGTCGCAGCTGAAAGGCAGGGAAAAAAAAAAAAAAAAAAAAGGGAGGGAGGGCGGTGAAAAATGGATTCGGCACGATTGTGTGGGCAACAGTTTCTGCTTCGGTGTGGACGAGGCGAGAGGAGGAACGGTTTAGAGAGGCTGACAAACGTAAAGAAGAGGGAGCACCAAAGAGCTGAGGGGAGGACCACGAGTGTCGTCAGATCAGTGTTTTGTCTGAGGAAGTTTGAGCAGCCCGTGCCTGTGTATGCTGCATATTGTATTTGAGAGGGTGAAGTTAAATGCACCTTTCGGTATGTGTGCAGTTTATGCGAGAAATCCGGAATTACAAAATGTTGCAGAACAGTTGAAGTCTGTTGGCCTGCGTGCGTGATGCCTGTTTTATTGCCTGACTCCAGGAAACAGATTGTTTCATCATTTAAACATATAAGTACTTTTCTGACCTGAGGATTGAGTTTAATCAGTGTTTGGGAAACCTTCCCAAACAGCATGAGGAGATGTTGCGCACAAAACAAGGGCAGCGGGGATTTTGGCTTACCGGGCTTACGTGGCGCGCTGCCCTGTGAGGTAATTAAAGTAGCACAGGGGGTTATGTCATTGAGGAGGCATGATTTTACGTCCGTCCTCTTCCTCCTATGTTTCGCTCATTTAAAAGCCTGGGATTTGCGCATTACGAGCTAGGAGAGATTTGACAAATATAAAGTTTATCGATATTTGTTCGATCGTCACACTTCACTTGAGCGAGAAGACTCCAACATTGTTCATATATTCACTTCAGCCATTAGTAAAGCACGCCGGGATGTGCCGATATTATACATCGAACTGGTCTGTAAATCAACCCAGACTAATTCCTCAAACTCGCGTCGAAGTTGGAATCGGAGTGATTAGCTGTAGCCGTGACGTGGAAAGTAAAGGTCAGTACAGAGATGTGGTTGTGACTCTGTGTGTGGATGAAGTTCCCGAGAGGCCACGAGGCAACAATTTTGCGTTGGACCCTTTTGACCCCAACTGTAGAGCAGTTTCATTATCTCGGGGACGTCCTGAAACCGAACGGCCCTGTTGAGCTGAAACGATTAGTTATTAACAATTCACTAAGTCGACTGAAAGATAATTAATAGTCCCCAATTTCTCAGCCGTACGCTTCTCCCGTAGTGGAATAATACCGCACGGTCGGGAGTTTTTTTTTTTGTCTGGTCACTACACACTAAACACACTTTACAACATTGGAGCTCAATATCAACTAAAAAGCTCTGGATCTTAAAACTTGATTTTGACGTAACGGTCGTAACGCAGCTGAACAGTTCTCGGGACAAATTTGTGGTTAATCAAATTATGTTGACCCACATAACTTATGGAGTAAACCTGCCTTCACGGTCCCCTGGGAGTCTGTGGGTCTAAGTATTTGGATGTTCAGTCCAAAAAAATATTAAATAAAATATATTATTTAGGACTTGAAAACAATCAACAAAAAGAAAAAAAAAATATACACAACACCGCACAATAATTTGGTAAAAGGACGAGAATGGATCATCTCAAGATGCTGCACTTTCACGTCTAAAGCAGAGAGACGCTCAGATATATCGGATCTCATGTAACAAAAGGTGTAAGAAAAGGTGCCATTTACAAAGGGAACTTGTAAATACAACAAGAAAGTAGTTGTATGAAGCTGTTTGAAGGCTGACCATGTTGTAGGATTGCAATGTTAAATTGATGGAAAGGTTTTAAAGATGAAACTGCCTACATGTGTTACTTGGCTGGACATCAGTGGTCTCAGTCCTGAAGTTCCGCCTTAACTCCGAACACATGTTCTCCAAGTTTTCCTCTGGCAGGGTTAGGAAACGATTATTTCTCCCAGAAATTTATGGGACAAGATGTTTTGGAGTAGGAGCTGCACAGAAATGTTTGACTGCAGGGGAAACAGGGTGGATCAATAGCTCCAACACTGGGAAATGTGAGTTCAGGTGAACATTAACACTGAGGGACCAGGAGGATGCTGGTTGGCGGGCGGGCGGGCGGGCGGGCGAGCAGGCGGGGGCGGGCCCGACCCGGAGCCGGGCACGGCAGTGGTGGTGTGGTGCGAGTGTGAAGTGAACGACGTCTCCTTGCCTTACTCACAGCCTGTGTGGACAGCATGTCATTGATGGAGTGGTCATACTGCTCGGCCAGGATGGCCAGCTTACGGGTCTGCTCGTCCTTCAGCCGCTTCAGCACGGCCTTGTGGTCCGACTTGGGCGTGTTCTCCAGCAGGTGGTTGCGCAGGGCCTTGTACTGGCGGGTCTGGATCTTACAGGTGTCCTGGAACTGACGCTTGATCTGAAGCTCTTTGGACTGGAGGAGAGAAGAAGAGAGATGGAAGCCGCTGGGCTGAAGTGCTCCTGTGGTTTCAGAAATGAACACAGATTAGCCAGTGTCAAAGGTTCCATAGGGAACGTTTCGTGAACGTTCAATAGGGAACATTGAGCGGAAAAAAAAAAAAAAAAAATTGTTTTTATCTTTGAACTTTTAAAATTGAATCTCTATAAATGTTCAAATGATCCAATATCTCACCATAAATCAAAGATTAAAGGAAAAGTCCAAAACCTGAAAAAAAGATTTGTGTATCAGAGCTTTTTCTTCTTTCCTCTCCCAGTAATTATCTGATGACTCCTCAGATTTCTCTGCTGTCCCCGTGTATAAAAGCGGATGTAAAACTAGCTCCACCTGCAGCAGCTACAACAGTAACATATCAATATAAATAATCTAATGATGTCATATATAATAATGCATCAGTCAGAGGGACCAATAAATCACTTTTACTACATTTTCTGCTAATTCTTAGACCTATGGACTTTTGCTTGTAATTGAGTATTTTTACATTTCTGTATTAGTACTTTTACAATGATCTGAATATTTTTTCCATCACTAATTAGTTTTTAAAAAATCTGCAGATTTTTGTATAAAGCAGTTCAGCTCTTTCACAATAAAAGACCAAAAAGTGCCATTCTGCAAGATAAGTACTTTTACTTTTTCTACTTTAAGTGTACTTTAAAGCTAAACTTCTGTATTTTTTTATTTTTTTTTATCAAAGCCTAAGTAACATTTAGATTGTATTCATATTCTTTTTTTCCCCTTCCTTTACTGGGTGTGTGTCTCATAAATGTCATTTAAATTGTCAGCAAAATATTTTGTTAGAATAATTAAGGTTAACTGTATACCGTAACTGGACCTAAACATCAGGAAGAATTTAACCAAATATTACATCTACAAAGTACTGCTTGGAAGTTTGGTTTTGGAGTTAGGAAAACTTTTGGATTTAATTCACCTGACTGCAAACTCTGAAAAATACTGATGTCTGTTATCGGGGCTGTTTATGTTTACTCGTTATGTCCAGAAGGTGGCATCTAAGATACATGACTTCTCTAAAGCCAGCAATGACATGACCACATGACATACTGAGAAATAATAGGTGTTTTGTTTTGTTTTTTGTTACCTGGTAAATAAAATAAAACATGTTCGGTTAATATTGACGGTTACGTCTATAAAAAGAAATAGCTGAGAGTTGCCGTTTTAGAGTACGTCCCAAAGTAAATTGCATTTAACGTTTGGACTGGAAAATTCATTTGTTTGCGCTCATCAGTCTCTTTTTCCAATTTGCATTCTCAAATCAAACTTCCTCACAGATTAACAGCAGGATTTAATCTGAATCCATTTGACTGGCTGAATGTTGGGAGTCACACGGTAATCTGCTGCTCTTAACGTTACGCAACTGGAAAATAATTGTGTAATTATTTGTCAGCAGTAATTCTGTCACTTCAGATCATGGTCCAAATTACTGTTCTGAAGTGAAATGATGTTTTTGTTCAAGGTCGACGGGTCACGAAATGAGTTCTACCCGTGATTTTCTGTGAGCACCAAATGTATTCATTTTCTTGTGTACAGGTTGTACAAATACTGCAGTTCTAGCATTATTACAGTTTACTGGAGTGTAACTGCGAGATGGAATTTGGACACATTTCCACACAAGCTCTCAAACAAGTATCATAAAGCAGATATATGCAGAGGAGGTTTGAGGGTCTTTGGGTAAAAACAAACAGGTTGTGTCTGTTGCAACTGCTGACTTTAACAAGCAGCCAAAAGATGTTTCTAAAAAGAAATAAATACATTTATCTTCTGCATTCTTTGTTCATATGGGATGAACAAACACCTAACGATCATTTCTTTTTCCGTCTTTTTGCTACAGGTGATGCTGATTTTGAAGAAACACCATTTAGAAATGTGAAATGTTTTGTTTAGAACTGCTGCTCGATCCATTTAATCTGAAACTGCAGTTTTGGGGGAACAAGCCCGGAACGTTTCCCCCAAAAACGACACTTTGAGGGATTTGGAGATGTTGGGAGGAACGTTCTTTAAACCGTGGAGAAGGTCTACGGCTCTGTTGAAACCAAATGTTTTGCATGATTTATGTTATGTTAAATAAAAAATAAATAAAAAATAAAAAAAAGATAAGCTGCAACTTCATTCAAGTTTAGAACAGAAATAGAAATAGGTTTGTGTTCCGGTCCAAATATTATTGGATCTGACATTTGGATTGCAAAATGTAACACAGATGTGATTAATCTGTACGGACATTTAAAGCAAATAAAGTTACGTTTTTGGAGAACAAGTTCACATTAACATACTCGATTGTTATCATCACGGAAGAAAAGTGGAATAAACATCGAGCTTGTAAACTCTTGGCATATTGAGTGTATTTAAATAACACAGCCCACTTCATGGCCTATAACGACTTCAGCATTTTCCACCTTCCGATTTGATAAAAATCACAGAACAGGCTGGCAATTATTTTTGGAGGATGATAAACAAAGGGAAGGGCTAACCGGATGACAACAGATATAATGTGCGGAGATACAGGAGGAATCACAATGAACAAAATGGTGATGGGATCTTTCTGTACGCTCAGATTTGTTGACAGATTAGGGAAGAAAATAAACAAATGAAGACATGGCAATAATGGAAACAAACAAAAATCATAAAAAAAACAAACAAGACAATGATTTCAACACAAAAGAATTTATTTTCTGTGTAAAGAAAAAAACCTGACAAAATGTTTTTCTATGCTTGCCAGCACACGGCTGTACAGTACGCCAACACCCATGCAGCTAAAACTGAGAATAAAATGTCTGCCGGTCAGAATGCAGTATTAGACTTATAAATACTGCATAAATTAAATTAAAATTAAAAAAAAAAAAAAAAACTCAAGGTGATAGAACTCTGTGGAAACTCAAAACACTCAAGACAGTGTCACAACAAAACAGAATGCAAACATGTAAACATACACAGAGGAGCAGGAAGTAACTCAACACAAATGTAAATCAATACAAAATAAGTTACATTCAAATAAAACAAAAAGGTTGAAACTTCTCTTTTTAAATTGGACTTTTTAAATGCAGGTCCTCTTAAAAAAACAAAACAAAAAAACAAACAAAAAAAACAGCCTGACGTTTTTGTTCCCCCTCGGTCGTATTACGGCGAACACACCGAGTACGAGACTCCTCCATGTAAACGGCTCGAAACGTCGTCCCGCTAACTTCTAAGCACGAATGTGTTTTCCTAGGTCAGATTCCCCTTTCGCAAATCTTTGTTTGTCGCACCTCCAATTTCCCCTCATCAGAGCGAGTTTGGTGTCGAGAGACAGAAACAGCACTATTAAGTGTCGAGTTTCTTTTTTGGTCTGGCTAAAGTCGAGCTGAAACGATTCATTGACTGGCAACAAAAAAAAAAAGAAGATCATTTTGATGATCAACTGATTGTTTCAGTCCATTTTTCAAGCAAAAACAGTAAAAAAATAAAATAAAATAAAAAGGCAAACATTGTCTGGTTTAAGCTGCTCGCAGCAGAGGATTGCCTGCGTTTCTCTTTCATTTAATAATGGTGACTAGAAATCTTTGGTTTCAGGAGGCAAAGAGATGTTTGAAGACATCAAGCTTAAAGGTGAAGGGAATTTGCGATAAACATTTTTTTTTTCACTATTTTCTGATTTTTCACAGGCTGAGTGTTTGACAAAAAAAAAAAAAAAAAAAAAAAAAATCAGCATAAAAAAAATAATGATTGCAAATGACCAAACCTAAACTGAAATGACATGTTCTCCAGCATTTGGTATTTCTTTAAAAAAAAAAAAAAAAAAAAAAGGCCTTTGGGACAGTGCAAAAATGAAATCAGCATTTGATATTATTTGACATCAGTCTTTTCTTCATTTGATATTGAGCTGCTAAGTTTTAAAATTTCCATTTCAGTAGTTTCATCATCCTGTTTATAATTTTCATGATTGTAGAGCTTATCACATACGTGTTCAAATTAACTGCATATATAGTAAACATGTATGTAAATAATATTGGCAGACATAATAGATATTGGAAATGTTTGACTTTCTAATATTGGTATTAGCCTCAAAAATCCAGTAACAATCACGCTCTAGATTGTATGTCTCAAAAGATTGCCTATATGGCTTCGTATAAATTACATTACATTGCAATATTAAATAAGACTTTTATTTTATTCTACTTTTACTACTCCAAAGCTCATCCTGTTACCTAATGTTTCCATAATAAATGTAGGACACGGCACTTCACAACAGACTCCTAACATTTGTGCAAACAGTTGAAAGTATAGGCACTATTCTTATATGACTATTAGGGGGAAATGTTTACATGGTAAATCATAACAAGAGTATTGCATAAGAGCGCAACAAAAGAGCATACCTAACTACAATCTTAAAGATGATGGTTCCACCAGCTGTGTGTGTAATAATAATAAAAACAATAATCATGCCTTAACACGAAACACTGAACCCAGCTAAATGATCCCCCCCCCCCCGTGCTTTATAATTTGAAGTCCGAAAAAGACCTTCAACTGAGCTTCAGCCACTTTGCTTCAAACAATGTCTCACAATGGTCCAAGGTATTTGCACTCAGCCGTTTATTGCACTTTTCTTTTGACTGAGCGCTAGTGTTCGGGGGTGACGTTAGTGAAAATATGGAGCTATCTTCTGCATTTTCACAGTATTCAGCTTGGGGAAGTAAAAATTGTAGCCACAGAGCTATGTAACACTGTGATATTTGTTCTGCTCTGAGAAAACAGTGCACCCTGTGAAATAAGACCACGATCCCCCCCCCCCAAAAAAAAAGAGAGAAAAAGATTGCACAAAAAAACGGTCTTTAAAATAACCATAAAAAAAAAATAATAAAAAAAAATATTTGTCTTACAAATTAAGAGCAAAATCATAAAATGAAAGAAACTTTAAGGAACTTTTACAAAAAGCACAATAATTAAATGTTATAACTTCACTGGGTTTGGTGCAACAACTGTGGGTTCAACAGCTGGTTCAAGCTTGCAGACCCCACTGATTCAACAGTATGGCTTGAGTGCACACACGCACGCGTGTTTGATTATGCTTCTAAAGCCAAAATCCCTTTCAGCCAGCGCACACAGATGCACATGCGTGTGCTTGTGTGTGCGTGTGCGTGTGTTTGCAGTGTGTGTGTTTGCAAATATGGCTCATCTTTGTGAAATGTGACCAGAAACCAGTTTGGAAATTATGAGAGACACATGGGCCCGAACCAACAAGACACACAAACAAACAATGGCGGATGGATGGAAGGGTGGAGTATGATCACGCTCACACACGCCACCACCAGCACACGTTTCCGCCCCCATTTACTCTTCAACTTTTGTCTCGCTATCTCCACGGCCGAATTTTCCTCCTGACAAACCTTCCAGATGAAGTTCGCCTCAACGCGCACTCCCACCTCGACTCGTCGCGAAACATCCTCTCCCTTTCTTCCCTCCTCTGCCTCTCCCTCTCTCGCCTCCTGCTCTCCCTCTGTCTCCTGTCTCTGACCTCCCAGGGCAGCAGTTGGGGCAACCTGCTCGGGATCTCCGTCTTCAAGAGGCCCAGAGTTTGGAGTTTGGTCCGGACACTGAGCGGCAGCTTCTTAAGAATCTGCCCGGCTAGTTTTAGCACTACGGAGTTAGCCAGATCGGCCAGGACCCCGAGGGGGCGTCTGCTGAACCGCCTGACCCAGAGCATGCCTTTGGCCACGGGAGAGGTGTTACTGCAGCGAGCCTGGTGCTCTAACGGCAAGCTCTTCAGGGGGACGGGGATTTTGGACTGCCGCACGCCCCAGTTGCGCCCTGCTTTGGGGAACATCTCGTAAAGGTTACGCTCGGCCATCCCGCCCAGGACCGACTGGCACATGGCGAACAGGGGTCGAGGCAGGCGGAAGAGGACGCGCATGCAGAGGCGGTTGACTTTGCGGGGTGCGTACTGAAGGAAGTCACGGGCCGGCCTGACAATCAGCACCACGACCAAGTAGAGGGAAAGGAAGAGGGAGGGAGAGCTGAGGAAGGAGGCCGAGATCAAAATCACGGGGATGTAATAAATCCCTAAGCTGAGGGAGAGCCCTAAACTGAAGAGGCTGCTGGCCCAGAGGCTGAGTGACAGGTAGGTGGAGAGGGACAGAGAGCAGCAGGACCGGAGGAAGAGGTACGAGAAGAAGAGCGCCAGCAGGGCGAGCTCGGCCGAGAGGAGCAGCGAGGCCACCGAGGGCAGCGGCGGTGAGCGACGGAGGGAGAGGAGGAAGATGCAGAGGAGCAGCAAAGTGAGGTTGGAGGGCTGGGCGGCAGCGGAGAGCGAGAGGAGGAGGCAGATGGCGTGAGAGAAGAGCGAGGGGAGAGAAGTCTGGGCGGGGGGAGGAGGGGGGGGAGGGGCGGCGGCTACAGGCTCCAGCTCCTCTTGGGCGTCAGGGAAGTCAAACTCTGACAGCTCATCGATGTCTCGCTCTCTGCGTCGTCTCTTTTCTGGGGACGACGACGATATGTGCTCCGATGGACAACCGTCAGCCACACCCCGGCCCTCTTCTTCCTCCTCCTCATCATCATCATCATCATCATCATCATCAACATCAACATCATCATCGGTGTCTACATGTGCAGTGTTACTGGGATCCTCCTCGTACTCCCACTGAACTCCTTCGATTTCCCTCCCCTCGGTCCCCTCCTCCCCAATTTTCCACTCATCCTCATCTTCTCTGCCTTCATTTCCGTTTGGTTTCCCGTCCTCCTTGTCTACCTCATCCTTCCCTCCGGCCGCAGCGCCACTCCCTCCCTCCACCTCGCCTGTGCCTCCACTGAAAGCTCCATCCTCTCTGAACTCCGCCACTGCTCCGTCAAGCTCATCAGCCTCCTTCGCTACCGCCTCGTTCTCCTTCTCTAACTCACCGCCGCCACCACCTCCACCTCCCTCCACCTCCACCGGCCCTGCCTCACTGTCCCAGCTGTCGCTCGGCCCCTCTGTCGACTGGCTGTCTCTCTCCTCGGGAGACCCCTGGCTCTGGGTGCTCTCACTCACTTTGAGGCTCTTGGGCTGCTGGCGGACCTCCACGGCGTGTTTCTGACGCAGCTCCTGCTCGCGCCTCTTGTTGTACTCCATCTGGTTGGTGAGCTCCGTCTGGTGCTGCGTGCGGATCAGATCGGCCCGCGTTCGCTGCACCAAACCCAGCTGGCGGAACTCCAGCTCCTGGGTGGACTCGTGGTGACGCAGCAGCATGGCGCACTCCAAGTCCTTCAGAGTCTGCTTTTTATTCAGCTCCTGGAGAAGAAACCATAATGAAGAGGTGGACATGGGAGACGTATTCACGGAAAACAGTTCTCTACAGACGTTAGGTTTCCCCACACAGAGCACGTGCTTTCAACTTTCCAAAGTATACGTATGTAAAGGCAGGTAAATAACACCCAGTGGTCACTTTAGTAGGTAAACCTGCAAAATGTATTTTATAGGATGTCTATTATTAAGCTTGCAGTTCGCAGTGGTGTTGCAATTGACTTTTATATTGAGGGAGATAAAATATTAGAAACAATTCGATGTCATGGAGGCCAGTAGGACACCGCAGCTCAATGCAATGTAAGTAATAAACTGAGATTGTTCCAAACTGTTGAACTAAGTTGGGTGCCATTATATTCAAAGATCTTCCAGATGTTTTGTCAAAACCTAAATTACATATGCAAAGTATGCAGCGTATAATTTTCATGTGGGAAACTCTGAAATCCAGTTTCAACTGTCTTTTTAAAGTTGTATTCCACATGCCAATAATTTGAACTACTCAGACAATGAGGTGTTTGAATCCCCAAAAATATTTTTTTTCTGTCCAAAATGTTTTTATTCATGATGTTTTAATCTAATTTTGATACGTCAATCAAATTGGAAAAAAAAAAAGAAGCTACCTCTCTGAGCAGATCCTGCTCCAGGTTGTGGCGCGCTAGCACCATCTTCCTCTTGTACTGGCGACACTGAAGCTCATAATACTGCCTCTGCCTCCGCAGCAGGCCGGCCTCCTCCTCGGCCTGCAGCTGCTGCAGACACTCCTTCTGGTGCACCAACCACTCCTGTTTCTCCCGCTTTGGTGTCGACTGGTTCTCATTCAGCTCCTAGAATGGAAAGAACGGTATTTAGCCAAACCAACGCAGCTTCTGGAGTGTTATTATTGTGCTGCAAAGTTCGTTTTAAGTTGCAGTGTAAGAAAACAATAGCTGAATCGGGAGAGAGGCGTCACAAACATGAAAAACTGTTCACCCACACCCACTTCATGCAAAAGAGGAACCGTGTTATAATCCATACTTCTCTCACTGTGGATGTTTGTCTAAATCACTGCTCGGCAGCTGACTGGTGACATAATGTCACTAAACCTAGAAGCACCTCTTTGAGCTGCTCTTTGCGCTGTCGATACTGTCGTTTCTGGGACTCCAGCAGACCGGTCAGCTCCTTCTTCTGCTGGGCCAGTATGTGCTGCTGGAACTTCTTCTCTTCAGTCAGGACCGCCTTTGTCTGTAAAAAACAAACAAACAAAACAAAAATTCTATCTCAGTAAGCAGGAGAAAAAGAGGAAGGAAATTCCAGAACATGGAGACTGAAAAAGAAAATGCACATGGTGTCCTAAACTGCAGTTGATTCTTGAACATCGTTTTATCCCGCACGTGCGCTCAACACATCTGCTTCACGACTTGTTTAGCGTTCCCATCTTGTACGATTCCATCTCTTCGTTCTCCTCTCACCGTCACTCGTTCCACCACGAGCTCACCTCTTTGTCCAGGATGGCCACATGCTTCTTGGAGAGTTTTTCTCCCTCCATTGAGAAGCTGTTCCTCTGATTCTCCAGCTCTTTGTCCAGCCTCAGCTGATGCTCATCCATCTCTGCCTTCAGCTTGTTCTCCAGGCCCATCAGCTGTTTCTGGTGCTGGCGTCGCATTCGCTTGTACCTGTGAGCAGACACAAGGCCAGAAGTTATGAGATGGAAGAAGATCATTTTGAAGGCTATTTCGAACAAGGTTTTCACTGAAGCCTTCGTCCTTTTTGAAGTCAAAACCATTAAGGCTGTCCTTTTAATTTAAAGTTTTATGAGGTGAGCTCTGCTCATCCCTTTCCAAGTGTAATTAGTATCAATAATTACATATATAAACTCAACAAGTTTTCTTGTTCCTTAAAGCAATGTACACCTAATAAGAATCATGACCTCACCCAGACATCTGCTCTCGGAGGGCTGAGCCCTGCTCATGTTCCTGGATCTGACGGGTGACCAGCGAGGCCGTCCTGATGGTGGCAAAATGGTCTCGGCCACGTCTGCGTCGGCCCCCTCCTCCTCCTCCTCCTCCTCCTCCTCCTCCTCCACCACCTACACCTACACCTACACCTACACCTCCTCCTCCACCTATAACTACACCTCCTCCACCTACACCTCCAGCAGATGAAGCTTCTCGTTGTGGGTCGATCTCTGGCTGATAGGGATCATCGTAGATGTTGTCATGGCTCTACAGGGTGGAGGAAAAAAAACAAAGCAGGAAAGAAAATTTAACACGAAGGGTATGATTTACCAATAGGAACATTTAACCTGACTTTAACTGGCTTGTGCGTCGAGGTAAACAGTCACTGTCAAGAGTCACAACCACTGGCGGTCGGGCAGCTGGTTTGGCGTTGTGTACGTGAGCCTGCTACAGTGCAGTGTTGTGATTTTCTGCTTTACTCTTTCAGTGGCAAGACTGACAAGTCTGCTCTTTTACTGTCCTTTCCCTATAGATGGTGAAAGTATTCATGTCAAACTGGCCTGACAACAACAGAAATACTTCAATATAAAGTAAAATAGTTTAACTCCAGTACTAAATGTACAAAAAAATATATATATATATATTTTTGTGTCACAAAGCAATAGTGCTTTACAAGACTGATGGACATGGCATCAGGGAGGAGTTTGGGAGGGAATGGACACTCAGAGAACGTATCCACCCACAGACAGTTTGATTATTGGACAGACCAGGGGTTTGTGTAGGACGGAGCTGTTGGAGGTGACGGTGTGCTCTCCCTCCTGCATCATGGCCATCTCCCCGCTGTCGTCGGAGCCGTCCGCCAGACTGTTGACCGAGCTGCTCTGGGAGCTGGCGCTGATGGACATGGACGGCAGAGAGTGGGAGCTCTCCATGCTGTTGACTGTGCCGGTGCGCAGCATATACTGCTCCACATCCTGACAGAGAGGAACAAGAGGAAGTTTGTCAAAATGGTTAGAAGATTCTGGGGCAAAGAAAACACTTTCAAGATGGGGACTGGGTTTTTCCTCTGCTTCACAGACTGACAGACAAGTTTCTAACATTCATAAACATGCTTATGCTGTGCAGAATATCTCTCTGAGCAGGCACACTTTAAAAAGACAGGCAGAGAGAGAGAGAGAGAGAGAGAGAGAGAGAACTGCAGATACAAATCCTCTGAATTCCTTCATTTCCTTTTGGTTGAACAGCCAGTTAGAACTGAATGGAAATGGAGATGAAGAGGTTCTATGTGACTGAACAATACAAGGGCAGGATGTTTTAGGAGATCCTGATACATTGTTAGTTTCGGTATATCCATGTCTTTCTTTACAGCAGCTTGTATGCCTAGTCTAACACCAGTCAGATTGACTTAATAAGTTTAAAGCAATGCTAACTGTCCTCACGCAACAAAACCAGGATAATCCATGTAATCCACTGTAATGTTCAAAGGGAACACAAATTCTGCGCTGAAACCCTTCCTCCTCATCCGTCCCATTCTCACCTCCTCCTCATCGCCTCCTTCTGGTGCAGGACCGTTGTGTGCCTCGTGAAAGAGGATTTTCTTCATCTTCCGGTACTGAAGGTTGTCCAGCTCACGGACGGCGTCCTTGGTGCGCGCGATCAGGTCCATCACAACTGTCATGGGCCGCTCTCTGCATAGGAAGTGGTGCTGGGTGGATGGACGGGTGAAGAGAGTGAGTGAAATGGACCGAGACGGGAGGAACAATTTAATGGTCACAGGTTGCTGAAGGTCAGAGGTCAAAGTTTCTGTATATCAGGAGCAACCAATGCTAAGCCTACATGCGAGTTGGGGTGCTGGTTTCGGGGCTAGGTGATTAAAGCTCATATGTTGATGTTCATTATTCATCTTTATGAAGGAGTTCTGCTTATCAGCCACAATAACTAGTTTAACAGACCTTAAATTCACATTGGGGGACCTTTTCTGTACAGCTGTATCTTTAACACAGAAGACATGACACTTCTGGACACCTCGGGATTCATGATGCAATCAATCAAACCCAAGTATGTAACCGTTTATATGTTGCATAACTTTGGGCCTATTTCATTCATCTGTGTGGTGAGTATGGTCTCGTCTCAGCATTTGTGACGGCTTAAAGAAAGAAACATGTTTCTGATGATTTCCATCAAAGAGATGATGGGCTGCACGTCGGTACAGTGCCACTAATCCTAGCTGCTGGCTATACAACACAAAAGATTGGTCATTTAAAAAATACATACAAATGTCCATGATTGTTGGCGCAAAATTACCCATCAACTAAATTACCCTGCCTTGCTTGACACAAAAGCTCTTCAATGATAATACCTTCTTTGCTGGCACGTTGCCCCTCCACTCAATATTTTCCGTCATCAAAGCAGGAAAATATGCTTTGAAATTAAAAGCGCAAAGCAAATTATTTGTTTCCCCCTACAGCAGCCAGCTGACCTGCTGGTTATGCCGGTGCATGCTGGAGCAAACAGTGAAAGCAAATATAGACAGAGACTCGAAAACTGAAGGGAAAGTGGAACAAATTCATTCTAATGTAATTTAGAACACCTGATGAACAAAACAGAAAACTGCATTTTAATCCCTTGACTGCATGTAACCATCAATTGAGGGAATTGTTTTATTAGAACATATACTTATTATATCCAAAATTATTTGAGGATATCAGGCCTTTGGCTAAAAGCTCTTCTTTCCTTTTTTTTTTTTACAAGGATAATCTTCAACAATCTGATATTCAGAAGCCTCCTTTTACCTTGAGCAGCACATCAGAGGTAGGTCTGTCCTGGGCGATCTTCTGCAAACAGGAGTCCACAAAATTGCGGAAATAATCCGACCTGTAAAACATAAAAATGTCTTTATAAAGGGCATCCATCACATTTTCATTATTATGTTCTGATAAATGAAAGCAGCTTGTGCAGTTTGTTCAGCTGCAACATCAAAAGAACAAAGCACCGACTTTAAAAGCCTTTTCAAATGTCTCGACCCCGACAGACTGGTGCGAAACAGTAACAGTATGCGAAATTATCAATTCAATCAATCCTCGATGCTTTGAAACCTGAGAAGGCCTCTAATAAAAGCAGCTACTCTTTGAAACCATTAACATTTGACATAATCAATAACGACGAAAGAAAATAATCATCTTTGCTTACAAGGACTCAGACCAGTTGAGAGGTTTAATCATGTCTCACCAGTGATTCGACTGCAATACGGGGCTCTCATTCTGGGCGATGTGGTATAAGGCACTCATAGCATTCATGTTGAACAGAGGAGGCTTCCTTTCCGCTGGAGACAAAGGAGAAAGCAAAGGAAATGGTTGGATGCTTTCAATTTTGTGAACACACAAACAGACACAATAAAAAAAAAAAATAATAATTTCATGGCCACGTCTTACCCAGCTCTATGCAGGTAATGCCAAGTGACCACACATCCACCTTCCCGTCGTACTGACCCTCGTCCATGGCAAGAATCACCTCAGGGGCCATCCTGCATGGAGGAAACGACAACAACACAGCAACAGCAGTTCAGCCGTTTCCAGCTCTTTTCCTTTGATCCTGGACCAACAAAGAAGAGCACCTCAGGGCTCACAGTCATTTCCAATGTCCACAGCACGTGAACAGACACGATGAGGGGTTGGCTGCCTCTCGTACAGTAACAGCAACATGCAGCGGCTGAACGCTGCTCGCTCTGATGCACTTGTGAGAAATATACATGTAGCGCTGACAGTAGTGCTTCCCGCCAGTCAGGTATACAGGTCAAAATAATGGAGATGCGATTCGCAAAGATTTATGGGATTGTGTTACACTTTTCTTGTACTACAGTTGATGGCACTTGGTACGTGACTGTAAAAAAAAAAAAAAAAAAAAGCATAATTAAAGACATAGCTCGCTCTCAATCTGCTGAAAATCACAGCGAAATTTGAGCATTTTTTAAATACTACTGTATCTATTGAAAGTAGTAAGGATGCTAATGTTAGCACAAAGCTAGTCGTCCAACCCAGAGCACCAGCAGTTCAGCGCCAGTCATTAGTCATAATTTGTTTTCTTGATTTGCTTTTACAGAAAGAAAAAAAAAAAAAAAAAAAATCACTTCCAGCTCTGCAGAAGCAATCGTTTTGATTGGGGGGGGGGGTATTTTTTTATTTTTTTTTTTAAAGGATTGCATAATTATATGTCAACACTTATGAATAGAAAGTTGGATGTTTTACCAGTAAGGTGTTCCCACAAAGGAGTTGGCTGGAGCGACTATGGAGGCAGAGCCAAAGTCTCCCAGTTTGACCTGGCCGGGCTCCGTTAACAAGATGTTTCCTGCTTTCACATCCCTGTGAGGGAGAAATGATCAGATAGAGGAAAATGACAGGACAGGAAAAATGTGAGGAAGGCAAAACAAACAGAGAGACACGTGAGACAAATTGCATTGTTGGAGGTCGGGGACAAGCAAGATGCACTGAAATGTGTTGCCGCTCAGTGTGTGAGCGGAGAGCAGCAGGAGAGCAGAATAGATGTAGATAGTGAGAACAGGAAGGGGGGAGGGGGGTGTTACCTGTGAATCATGTTGTGAGAGTGAAGATACACCAGTCCCTGCAATGCACCATGGGTTATGGCAGCTATTTCCACTTCCTGGAGGGGTTTCTTGTGGACTGGGTGAAGAGAGGTGTTAGGAGACGTCAAGTGTTTTGTGAATGATGTGAATAACTGCAAAATGTAATTAACTCATTGTTAGTGTTTTGTAATGACTCATTTGTCTCTGTTCTTTCCTGCTTACCTTCTAGGAGGTCAGAAGCTGAACCCAAACAATACTCCATCACCAGCTAGGAGAGAGACAAGGAGAGTTAAACTGCAGCCCACGAGTGTACCACGAGGTTTTTGCGCTTAGGGCAGTTTTCCCTCAGACTTAAATGTCACCTATTTTACACATTTCTGGTGTTTTATTTGCAAACTTGACAAATCTGTGAGAAGACATTTTTGTGGTTTTAAGTTCAAAAATATATATATATATATATATTTTTTATAAATATCACAAAATAGCTTTACACCTCCTCTCGTAAGTTTTTCTCTAGAGCTGTACCAAGAACAGCTTTTGTGTCTGAATCCTCTCTTCTGATTGGCTGACTCTTTTCTGAGTGACGCACGCTTACGCCAATCACAAGTTTTCTTTGGTGTTGCCGCTTGCTAGCGCTGCAACCGAACAACTGCTTGGCATTATCTTCTTCTAAAAGGTTGGACAGTGGGACATGTTGAGGGTAAACATATGACATAAGCATGAGTTTGTGACATCTCAAATTTACAGGAGTCCAAAGTGCACAGTTGCTGATTGTGTATTTTCCATGGACTGAGTCTTTTGACACTATAAACCTACTTATATAGCATCTAGACCTGATTTATAATTAAAAAATAAATAAATAGATATGTAAATGTGTACAGTATGGGACCTTTAAAGTGGGAAAGTTGTTTTAAATCTAAGGTGATGCCCAGGAAAGTATTCTCATGCTAAAACAGAAGTCTGACTTTTGCCTCTGGAGATCCGGATCAATCCCACAGCGTCTGCATCAGATGCAAACTCATTACACAATGTGTCAGACCAGCATTACGAGAGAGTATGAACATTAAGAATACAGTACTATATGCTTTACTGTAAAAAATACACTTACACGATACAGCAGATAACTGAAATAATTTAAATTTTTAGGGCTTTTGCCACCGCATCAACTTTTACAGACGGACCAAGAACCTTTTGAGGAACAGAGAATAAATCGATCTCGGTCCAAATTCTGTTGGTTCAGAAGTTTTGGGGAAGAGCTGACAACCAGTCATTAGTCAAAAACAGAGTCTGTGGCAACTATAACTTGCATACTGCTTCCTGGACAAAATAAGGAAGTACTAGAAACTGCTGCCATCAATATTAGGATGAGGGTGAGGAGGTAAAGAAAAAAGGAACAAGAGAGAAACAGATTTGATGTCATGTTTTCATGGCTCTTAGGGTCTGAAGCAGTCTTGCAAGTGCAAAAAAAGAACAACGTGATGACACTTTGTTGTTGTTGTTGTTAAAATGCTGCCAATTTTTTCTAATCCATCATTGGACGGTTTTAACCGACCTTAATGGTACTTCAAACACAGAGGAAACAGAGGAATCTGCAGGAGGGACTTTTAGTTTCTAGTTTATTTCTTAAGTTTAGTTCTGTTTTTGTCCTTTTGTCAAAGAAGGCCATTGGTGGTGCAAAAACATGCACTGAAATCGCAGGAGGGGTTGAAAGCCTGTAAAGAACCTGTTAGTTTGAAGGGGCTGCTACTAAAAGTCTGATTCGGTGTGCCTAAAGTACCAACACTTACCCACTGAAAAGCACATTTTGCACATATAAAATAATGAATTTCATGAACGTAACGTTGAGTGGTGTGGAATGTCTGCCCTGCACAATCAATTTACACACACACTCACACACACACACACACACACACACACACACACACACACACACACACACACACACACACACACACACACACACACACACACACACACACACACACACACACACACACACACACACACACACACACACACACACACACACACACTCTCACACACACACACACTCACCCAGGCGGTGTGCTCTCTCAGGTAGCAGCCACGGTACTCAACAGTGTTGGGGTGGCGCAGTTTCTGGAGGAACTTCACTTCCTTGATGATATCCTGCCATTTCTGGAACAAGCACAAGACATCCGATCACCACAGAGCAAATCTGCTCCCACAGATGAACTGATCTTTCATCTACAGCAGATTGAGGACGGGACAGTTGTCGGGTCCTACCTCATTGGACTGTTTGCCACTGTAGGACATCTTCTTGATGGCCACCACCTCATTTGTGCGGATGTCATGGGCCTGATGTAGAAATGTTAGAGGCAAAAAGATGAATTCCTTGAAGCAATGAATGATTTTCAAACCATGTTTTTCAGCTTTCTTTAAATAGTAAAGATGGCATTGCCTTGTTTTTTTTCCCCAACCAGTTAATTATAATTAAGGTTCAGCGTCAGCTGTCTGACGGCACCAAAGCAACCATTTTTTTCCACAAAGGACTCGAGAACAATGTGATTCATCAGTCACCTTTTTTCTTTTTTTTCATTCAACACAACAAAGAAATCACTATCACATAAACCAGAGATTTCTGCTGAGCTTCTCTTCTGCCCTCCCCTGTCCGTCCCGTCATCCATGACTAGCTCTTTATCACCCTTCATTAAACAGGGCTCTTCATCCACCACTGGAAAGTTGTTCTTTGAGCCCGACTCACACCATGTTTTGATTTTTTTTTTTCCCCCCCCCTCTCTCCTGCCACCTTTCAACTTCAGCTGACAGGTTTATCCACCGTATTACTTACAACATCACTCTCACTGTCGACTGTCAGCTATTCTCTTATGCTTACCGTCACCTGCTCTGACATAAGCTAGATTCACCACAGTAACTACATTTGAATGATGAGACCGCAAATTAAATAATGTGAAAAAACAGCCTTTAAATGTATGTTTTTTCACACTCATTTGAAAAGTTTTTGGATTATACCATGACAATGTTATTTGTGGCAACTATCTCATGGAGTTTGATTTGCTAAATCAATTACTATTAAAACTATAACTAGGAATTATTTTCAGTCTTCAATATTAACTTCATTCTATAGATTTTTTAAAAATTATTTTGTCTATATGAAGCCAAAATTATGACTAACTTCCATCTTAAGGTAGCAAAGCCCGGGGAGATTTTGTCTTACCGGAGACAAGTAGACCAGTCAATACATTATGGAAGATAATGGTTCATTTGTATTGTACAGTGGTGACTTTATGTGTTGTTAAAGTATAAAAAATTAAAAAAAATTAAAAAAAAAACAAGTTCATTTTCTTTTATGTCTTGATCTGAAGAACAGCTCAACAATATTCATAATACAAATGCCTTGCTGGCTCCATACCTCAGACAAGTGCATAATACAAACAGAAATCAATCAGCACATTTTTAACAAGTAGAAAAACAGCTAGAGAAAATTCAACGCAAACTATGTGACAAAAAAAAACAAACAAGAGAAGTCCAGATTTCAATAACAGATTTTCAGCTCAGTTACTTATCATTATTTCTTAAATCATCAGACATCATATTCATATTTTACAGATGTAGTTGTATCAACAAAGTGGTAACGCTACAAACTAAACTTTATCATTTCAAATATGATAATGCACAAAATCATAAAGCACAAATTTTAAGTTTTAAATGCTTCGTTCACCCGCATCTTGAGGCCAGTTGACATAAAACAAAACAAAATTTTAAAAAAGACAGACAATTCTACCCAACAACAGATTACCAGTATCGCATATACAAGCTCTAACGTGTGCGCATGCAAACTGTGGCCCCTTGCTGTACTTTGACAAACTCAGACAGCAATGAAAGTAACTTACGAAGTAGACTGCTCCGAAGCTCCCATGGCCGATCTCCCTCAGGTCCGTGAAGAGCTTCTCGGGATCCTCCCGGCAGAACAGCTCAGCCACCTCCGGGTCCTTCAGGCTCCCGGCCCGCACACTCGACGGCATGACCAGCGCCTGGAGAGCGGGACGAGAGACACACGGGGTGAGCGTCTTGTTATCGGGAAGGAAACATTCGGCTTGGAAACACTTGGGAAATATGGTCTCGTCTGTCAGGTACGAGCGACACACTTGGATCTGTTGGAGAAGTCGTATACAAGGATGTAGCTGCTGCATTTTTTTTTTTTTTTTTTAACGTCCATTGTAAGTTAAAAAAAAACTTTTTTTTGTAATAGATCTTGGTGCCTGCCCAGCAATTAGCGAGAGCACCTTTCTACCTTCACTTACACAATGTTAGTTATCATTTTACACTGACACTGAATTATTCCTGGCTCTGCGAATCGCACCAATTACCAACACATTAGTCGGCAGCTCCAGACATTGTTTGCCGTTCCACTTCACAGAATTGTGTCACTTCGGTTCATGAATAAAAAGTGTATCCTGCACTACAACTGCGGTTAAAGTATCTAATGATACAAAAATGCTAATTTGTGTTGGCTCATTTGGACGGAAAACATCAAAGTGCCCGTTGGTTTCAAATGACCATCAGTCCACCACCTATTCGTTCATCCATCATCATCATCATCATCATCATCATCCATCTGTCTCTCTACCACAAATCTAGGGCTGAACAATACTGGCAGAATTTACAGATGCCGTATTTTTCATTTTTACATCCAACCCTGTGATATTCAAGACTGGTTAATTACCAGAATTTCACCAGACACAGTTTCTACAGATTTAGCTTCTGTAGATCCAACCGAAGGAATTAATTGCTGGTTTTTTGTTTTTTTTTGGACCAGATTATCTTTTTTTGTTTGTTTTAGAGATCCAAATATCTTAAAACGGCAGATGCAGCATCAGTTTCCCCGAGCAATTCTTTTTGTAATGGTTTCCTTCATTTTCATGACTCATGGAAAGTGTGATTTACAAAAAAAAAAAAAAAGGAAAAAGAAAAAACCCACACAGAAATGCTTTTGTATTTTCAGTGTTTTCGAAACGAAACACTCCTACAGTGATTTTGACTTGTCCTTCACCAGGCCGCAAGCTCGACGACATGGCCGTTGCCACTAGACGGCATGTGTGGAGGCATATGTAAGAAAACAGTGAAGAAAGCGCAGTAAAGTCCGGGTAAATAACCAGGTCCACGCAACGGTTTGTCTTTGAGATCAGCTTTCTTTCAAGCAGTAAAATCTTAGGAGAGTGAATCGTGGTTGGTCTGATTTGCAATGTTGATGCTAATACGATACGTTGTTTGGCCCAAAACAAATACATAAATAAAAGCCGAGGTAATAAACACGAGGTGAGAGAGGGACTTCTGTAGTCAAAATTACAGCCTGACTGACGCCGGATTCGTGAGGCCGATACTCATATTTGGGAATTTCAAAAATCCAATAACAATATATAATCTGATAGTAATTTATTTAAAACACAAACAACAATCATAACAGTGATATCGTAGATCTGAATGAACTGTGACCAGCATAGAGTACAGTTTACAGCCTGAGCCTTGCCAATTTTCAGCCTAGCTCTGGTCCAGAAAGACATGTCTCTGAACAGCAGCAGACCACAGCAGGCCAAACATCACACGATGAAATTAAACTGCCAACCAGCTTAACAGGTCCATGACTTGCCTACTGTGTAGGAACAGCGTGACCACCTGATTTACCCGTGTTTTTAGAGCGCAGCCTCTCTAAAAGTCTATTCAAAGGCTTCCTGAGCAATTATGGTAATACAGGCAGAGGAGCGTTGGTCATTAACAGGAGCACTCAGGACCACATTTAAATATGTGGCAGATTAGGCCATCATACTGATAATTAATGTAATAGTATTTCCTGCTCTGTCCAGTAGAGTCAGCTGATATGAGACGACATACTCTGAGGCAACAGACTTATCATGCAGATGCCTAGCAACGAACATCAGAATATATATTTTTTTTTAATATGTATTGATTCAAAATTTGCTTCTTTGCAGTATTACAATGTAGTTGGTAGTTTTCATAATTAGTTATTAGTAATTAGCTGCACTGTCATTACCATATTAGATGTGTGGCACTACAGAGGGCCTACATAAAACCACACGTCAGTCATGTAGACCGAACGTGGTGATACTTTGGGAAGCACGGGCGCAGAAAAGATCATTTGGCAAAAAGTAAATACACTTGGTATACCGTTCGGTATTTTGCCACCGAGTCAGTTGGTTTGCGATGCTCGTGTAACAGTGGCTATCAGTTCAGTCTCCCACTTTACAAGCAGAAAAGACACAGAGACACAAACTATATTTTGGAAAAGTATCGTGTAGTGAATGCTTCTGTGGATCTGCAGTGCCAACAGGAGCAGTTCATTTGTGTGACGCACTGTCTGTCAAGTTAACAGCCTGAAATTGGATAAATCACAGGTCCTTGGGATTTTATCACTACTTTTATCCTCTTTTTTTTTTAATGGTCAGTAAGTATGCAACAGAGCCTCCAGCATTTCCAGACACATTAAAATGCATCAGATTAAACATTTCTTACGTGGTCATCGGGCTGCTGAACAAAAAGGAAGCATCTTGTTCCCTCTGAAAAACGAGAAGTTCTTTAAACATTGCAGCCGGAGCCAAAAGGCGAGCTTCTTGGGTCTATTTAAGAAACACACAACAGCCCCCGTGCATGTCACACCGGTGCCAGGAAAGAGACCACAAATACCAGAACTATGTGGTTTCATTCAACAACAACAACAAAAAAGTCCCCCCCCCCCCCCTTTCACCTGCATGCAGTTTACAATCACGGAGCAAGAAAACAAAAACAGACAAGAGGAATAACGATGGTAAGATGTGCGCTTTGTGTGCATCTCAGCCGAGGAAGCTGCGCGTCTCTCGCGCTTCGGCTGGTCAAATTAAGACTTTTTTTTTTATTTTTATTTTTTTTTATATCTCTGCTCGCCAAAACAACAACAACAACAACAAAACAAAAAAGCGTGACATGTATTCAACAGCGGGCGAGACAACAAAGTCCAGGTTGGACTGGATGTTCAGTCTGCAGGCCAACAACAAGCTTCAATGTCAACGTCTCGAGGATGTGAAAATGAGGTGGCTTTAAACATGCAGGTGGGGGTGGGAGGTGGAGGAGGTGGGGGGGGGTGTCCCAGCTGCAAACAGGAGCAGGGATGCGCATTTTTTTTGTTTGTTGTGTGTGTGTGTGTGTGTCTTTACAGCGCTGAATGATTTATAACACGTCTTACCGTGGCTTATGGGATCCACTGTAGCTAGCTCTGGAGCTAGCTAACTGGCCTGGCTGGAAAATATCGGTCTCACTCCTCCTCCCTCCTCCTCCCTCCTCCTCCTCCTCCTCTCTCCCCCTTTTTCGGCTCTCGTGTCTCCTCAACACGAGCAAACCGCAGTCTGTCTGTCGACGCTTTGACTTGAACTCCCCTCCATGCCGACGCTCCCAGTCAAACGGACAGCTTGCACGTCGGTGGGGCTTGACATGAAAGTGTCAGGCGGGTTGAGAGTGACAGGTTGAAGAAACCCAGGAGGAGGAGGAGGAGGTGGAGGAGGAGGAGGTGGAGGGTGCTAGTAGCTCTGGCTGCTGCTAGCGACGCCGCTAACTGGATCACGTCGGGAGGCGCCCGGGACCGTTTTCAGCGGGAAACCGACTCGTTAAAATCCGCGGCTCCGCTCCCTTCACCGCTTCGTGCTGCCGTTGCGTCGGTGCCGTCGGCGGATTTCATCTCCGGTCCGTGTTATCCCCATTTTGCTCGACTCTCAGCCGTTTTTTGTTCAGGACTTCATGATGGCGGAGCGGGGCGGGAGCCGAAAGGAAAACGGAAGTGCTCTTCTTCGACGCTTCAGAAGCGGGCACGTGAGCAGTAACACGAACCTCATGTGGCCAAAAAATTAATACACCGATACGATTAAAGTCAGCAATAAACCCTATTTACAAATACTGTAAACTATATAATAAATATATATATATATATATATAAAATATATATATATATATATATATATATAGTATATATATATATAAATATATATATATATATATATATATAAATAAAATATATATATTATATATATATATATATATATATATATATATATATATATATATATATTATATATATATATATATAAAATATATATATATTATATATATATATATTATATATATATATATATATATATATATAAATGTATATATATATTTATATATATATATATAAATAAAATATATATGGTAGGTAGGTATATACTTTATTAATCCCCGAGGGGAAAGTTTTTCACCACAGCAGCATACATACAGGAGCAATAATAGAAACAATAGAATAAAATAATAATAGAATAGAATAATATAATAGAAAAGCAATAAAATAAAAAATATAAAATGCACAGTACATACAGTATATATACAGTACATTAAATATCTATATATATTATATACAACAAACCAATAAACACAGTCAACATATATATATATATATATACATACAGTACAGTATATATCTATATATATAATATACATATAATATACATATAATATACAAGCAACCAAGAATATATATATAAAAATGTATATATATATATATATAAAGACACAGGATGAAACGTAAGTACATTTACTCAAGTAATACGTGCATATTCAAAGTAGGCTACTTGTACATTACTTGATTTTATATATTTGATGCTATCTTATACTTCCACTCCACTAGGCTACATTTCCAAGGGTAATATTGTACTTTCTACGCCACTATATTTGTCTGAAAACTTAACTTACAACTTAAGCCTACTTTTCCCTGTCAACAAAGGGTTGTGTTTTCTGCGTCAGCAGCTGCTAGAGTGTAAATCGAGGTGTCAAAACCTTTCCAGCTTCAGGGCTGCTTCTCTGTGCTCTTCTGTGACGGTGAGGAAGAGGAGAATTTCTTGAATGAAAAATGATTTGATCCAAAGAATAACTATTTTCAATAATATAATTTGATGTGGTGATTAGTGCCATTGTCCACTCTCAACTCAACACACAAAAATAGATATCGGGTCAGATATCCTTCCATTGCAACAGTGCTCAGTACTGTATTTCGGGTCTCTTGCTGAGAATTAAAAATATCCTTTTACAGATTATATTTTAGAGATTAAGCAGGTTATTGCATCGTTTATCATTGCTTTAAAGGACAATTGGGATTAAGTGATTTAAAATGTAGCTGTTCTTCTGCAACTAATTGCAACTCTCCTCTTAATTTAAATTTAGTTTTTATTTCATCAAGCTGATTTGATGGCAAATTATCTCTGCGCACACAAACATTTGTCAGCACAATCACACATATGCATTGTTTGCCCCAGCATTTGCTGTCATAATCTGCTCAGTATAATCTCTACGTTTTGTCATGGTTCTCAGAAAGTGGGACCCAAATGCACCACTCAGGAAGCAGATCTAAAAGTAAAAGAGTCTTTACTTAGAAAAAACAAGGATGCCAAAATCCAAGAAGGCGAACTAAGTACAAAGGAACAGACTGAGGCGAAATCCCAAAACAGAGACAGGGTCAAAACAATCTCAGGATCAAAACAGCAGAATGGTGGAAAGCTAAGCCCCAAAGACAATCTGGCAGAGCGAGAAGTGGAAACAGACAGGTATAGAAAAAGTCATGAGAGAATGAGGAATAGATAGACAGGTGAGTGAGGAGGAGGAGCAGGTCAGGTGATTCTACCGGCGCTGAAGGAAGGCAGGTAAGAGCGTCAGGGTCTGAAATGACAGCTTGTTTTCACAAACAACTGGACCAAATGAATGAATGAACAGACAGAAACTCAAAACCACGACGGCGACACGTACACAAAACACATAAAACAAGTATTTTTCTCCACATACCTTTCTATATGATTATTACCAGTTACTCATCAGGCTGTAACACATCAGAAATTAACTGCTGAAATGTCAGATTTTTGCTGTGCTTTCATGTGGTGTAGGAGCATCTTAAATTTTTTTCCTGATCAAACAGTATAAAAGACTTTTTTTTACAATTTGTTCTGAAGGCTTTCCATTGTAAAAAAAAAAAATCAATGTAAAAGAAACAGTAAAAAAATCAAATTACAGGAAGAGTTATTCAACAGCAAATAAAAAAAAGACATTTATTTAGCCCACTGTATATTTTTGCCATTTATGCTTAATGGAGAAAAACAATAAAGCCGTAACTTGCACAGTACATTTCTGTAAAGTAACTTTTTTCCTGTGTAATTTCTCTCAATCCTAAAATTAAGCCTATACACCGAAACCTTCTACCTCCTCCCCTCCCTCAACCACCTGGCCTCCACTCCACAGATTTCTTTTCACAGCCGTGGATTTGGCCTTGCGTAACCTCTCAGCTTGCCCACTGCGACCCGAGAAGAAAAAAAACATAATAAATCGTTATTAGTTCCCATTGCATAGCCCAGCGGATTATGCTTCTTATGCAAACAGATTTTTGATGAATTTATATAACAGCGAAGCACGCGAAGGGGAAAAGGTCAGAGCAGAGGACACACACACACACACACACACACACACACACACACACACATAGATCAAGACTTCAGAATTTCCAGCCCATTTAAGTCAGACTCTGCATTATCTCTTTGCTGTAGGAAGAGATATTAATCCCAGTCTCAGCTGGGTATTTCGTGGAAGAGATCATGGTTTTATTCCACGCAAATATAACCACTACATATGCAGATGGTCACACAATAGGATAACAGCTGTAATTAGCCTGTGGCTCATTAATACATAAAAAAAAAATATTAAAAATAAAATAAAATCAGTTTTTCACTCATGTCTTTGAAAACAAGAGGGGCTAAATTAACCAGCTGTTTTCTGTTTCTCAGCAGAAAAAAATAAAGCACATTGGGAGTGTTCCATTCATTTTGTCAGTTTTATTTTACTCAACAGTGTAAAACCCATCATAAAATAATAAATGTTACTTTATGTTGTCTGAGTTAACTCTTTAATGACCAATGCCTTCCTCATTTTGGGTTATTCAGTCGACCTGTGAATTGTTGATGAGTTTCTTGATTCAAAGAAACTATGAAAAAGTTGTAAATACTATCTGTACTATCTGTATTTGACCTCACACTGTTTTTTAATCATTTTTTATTGTATAATATACTAATGTTTCTTTTTCTTGCTTTTATAAGCACACTGAATTGCTCTTGTGTATGAAATGTGCTATACAAATGAAATTGCTTGCTTGATTGTAACTTTTGTTACACACACACACACACACACACACACCAGTAATATCTGACTTGTTCAAATACATGTTTCCAGTTCTGTTGCTTATCAGTAAAACTAGAGAAAAAAACTTTATTAAGAGGAATCCAAATAAACTTTCTGTTATAACTAAGTACCTTATTAACTGTCCTGGGAATTCCGATCATTGTTAAAAAAAATCCTGAAGTGTGAAAAGTAAAGTAAAAGATACTTTGAAATTATTGTTGGTCATATTATATATGTAGTTTCAGGTGAGAAAACTGTGTGAATTTCAGATATGGTAGGCAGGTAATAAACTAAACACAAATTCACATGAAAGTAACTTTCACAAAATCAAGCAAACAAAAAATAACCAGGCAAAATGCAGCGGAGAAACTGGAACAAACATGCACAACAGATTTGTATGTTAAAATATAGATTTTGCTTAATCAATTGATAATTCTACTGAAAATGAATTACAAACTCTTTAAAAATCCTTGAAGTTATTTATCAACCAAATATGTCATATTTTCTGGTTCCAGCATCTCAAATGTAAACATTTTCTGCTCTTTCCTGATTTTAAAACAGTAATAGTTTTTGATTTTGCCACAAAATTATTTTTTAATCAACCAAAAATTTCACAACCCCGTGCAGTACCTTAGCAGACCCCCGAGGGGTCACGGGCCCCCTGTTGAAGACCTCTGTTTTAAATGATTAGTTAAACTATAGACAAGCAATTTGTAGATCTGACTTTTGCCACTGACAACTTGTGATGTTTATTTTTGTAATTTTCTGACGAGACTAAATGATTAGTGACAAAAAATGGCTGGCAAATAAATAGATAATTATAAAAAGATAAAACACAGCTCTGGTTCTTTTATTCTGTGATTAAAATACTTATTTAGAGTGGTAGACTTTTTAAGTGTTTAAGTGAATCTGCTGTGTAAAACTTGAGTGAATAGGAGAAGTAAACTGTAATTAATTCACTGCAAACAAGAGAACCTGTAAACAAGCAACTGTACCCTTTCACCTGTTAACTGATAGTCTCCTAATGTATGTCTGCTGTGAGCCATGGGTTCAGAAATCAGTATAATTTACAATAGTGATGTCGTCACTTAGCTGGAAACCGGGGCGTCATCTCTTCAGCTCATGATCCTTCTTCTGTCACCCTGCTGACTCCTCCCCACCAGCATACAACACAGGATGCAGCCACACCATCCCTCATACAACCTCCAAGCATCCAGGCTGGACAGACAGGCTGAGGAGGGACGGGACAGCTACAAAGAAGAAGATTAAGAAACAGAAGGAAGACAGGGGGCTTTCAGATCAGCACAGTTCAGCTGCTGACTCTCGGCTCCAAGGATCGTGTATGAGCACTTGGATGATAAAAAGAAATCACCAGAAGAAGGTGAGCACAAAAAGCCACATGGCCCATGACATTTCTTTGTAACTTTGTTGTTTAGATAATGAAAATGGTTTGTAATCTTTAAAGAAAATTATAAAATGCTCTGACATTTAGGATATAACTGCACAGTTTAAAACATTGCATGAAGTTAATTGGACTAATTTGTTATTTAACTGTATCTATGAGAAGCATTTTTTTTTCTGCTCAATCAATTGATCAAATACAGAATTAAAAAAAAAGTTTATACATGTTCTGTCAAATAGCAGGCAGTCCTGTATCATGTGTGAATTTTTCCTAATTAAACATCACACTCTGTCTCTCCTCTTGCAGAAATGAGTTTTGGAGCAGCGTGCATTTTCCTGCGAGGAGGGAAGAACATTGTAAGTACAAGCTGCAGTAAAATAATTTTAGTATTATTTTTGATGGGTTTGTACTGATGTTTGCAAACTGATCTGAAAGGCTGATCGGATTATAACCCCAAAGGTAACAGGATCAAATGAGACATATACAGACCCTCAGAGAATCTGTGCATAACACTGAGGATTCTGGCCCATATGAAGCCCATAATACACTTAAATCCATGCCATCAACATAATCCCACAGTTTAATTGCTTTGTTACAATTCCATTTAATTCTGTAGTAATGTTTTATATTGGACTGTTAAGTTCATGGCTGTTTGTATGTGCATGGTATGTTTGTATGTATGTTGTCTGTATGCATGTTTTTAACAGCTGCTGTATTTAAAAGTAACCTTGTATGACAGTGCAGAGTGTTTAATGTAAATGTCAAAATTTCACTGGACCTAAGCAATTTTTCCTTTTTCTTTGTGCAGGAAAGAGAGCTGGCTGATGATGAGATTGAGGGTAAGTTCAATTCTCACCATCTCTGCATCCTTTCTCTTGTTTCTGTGGTAAATTGCAGCTTAAATCACTACGTCAGATTTTTTTTTTTCTAGTTTGCCACTTATAGGCTACATTTTTATACACTCACTTTGAAAAATATTTCAAATATTATTTCTGTACACCGCTGCAGAGCTACGTGATGCATTCAATGAGTTTGATAAAGACAAGGATGGGCTGATCAGCTGCAAGGACCTGGGGAACCTGATGAGGACCATGGGTTACATGCCCACTGAGATGGAGCTGATCGAGCTGAGCCAAAATATCAATATGAACCGTGAGTCCTCACTAAACAAAATATATTACAAACTTTTTTTTAACAGTAGAATTTGTTGCAGAATTCCACAGTTAGCAGTTGGTTTGCAGATATTAGATTTAATTAAATATAGAAAACTACATAGACATGTAAATGTGACTCAGGACTAACTCAAAACTGTTAAGATGCATAGCTGCCATAAATACAAATAATGCAATGTCAGCACGAATAAAGTGTGACGAGTCTATCTTCATTTCTGCATCTTGTCTTGCCTCACTAGTCGGAGGCAAAGTGGACTTTGAGGACTTTGTAGAACTGATGGCCCCGAAGCTTCTGGCAGAGACAGCTGGGATGATTGGTGTTAAGGAGCTTAAAGATGCCTTTAAAGAGGTGAGGGTGAAACACTTTCCAGAAACTTAACAGACACAGCTGCTTTCGTCATTATCAGATTTGACTTGTCATCCCCATCATCATGGTGTCATAATCTTCTTGTTTTCCTCTGGTTAGTTTGACGTGGACGGTGATGGACAGATCACGACAGAGGAGCTGCGGTCAGCCATGACCAAGCTGATGGGAGACCACATGAGTCGAAGAGAAATCGATACCATAGTAAAAGAAGCAGATGACAACGGGGATGGCACAGTAAACTTTGAAGGTAAAGACTGTCTTCCACCTGCAGTGACATAATGATAATATATTAATCATAGCCAGGAGTTATTATCAACAGTAGTAGTACAGTCAAGTTTGAGCAGTATATTGCTATAGTAAATATGATGTGATGTTAATCAGATTTAGATAAATGAGACTTACATTTCTTGCTAAACAGTAATCTAATCCGATTATTCTCCCCTCTTGCAGAATTTGTCAGAATGATGTCCCATCAATGACAGTTGAGGACGATGCCAAACAAGAAAATGTATTTGCACCTCTGCAAACATGCATTGATATTGATGCTGTCTATCTCTGAAGCTCTTTAACGAATCATCTTGTGCACATTCAGAACAAACACACGATCCACTTAAATTAAATGCTGCAAAGAAACATTAAGCAATATAAAGTTGTTCTCTGAGACTTTTATAGCTATGCAAAGACTGATAATTTTGTAATGGCATTTTTTTCTTGAAGACTAGTGAAAAAGGCCGCTGACCAAGTGGAACTGTATATTCTTTTTGTTTGATTATAAGTGTTGTATATAGAGGAAGTTATTTTGGATTGGTGTGTGGAATTGGATTGATCTTTTGGAAATGTATATATTGCGAATGGAACATATTTATTCCAACTGAAATATTCTGACAGTATTGCATTATTCTTATCATAAAAACAATGCTATTAGGCAAATTAGGATACAAGTTATCAAGCATTTACAGTTAAGTTACTACTATTTATATGTACAGTATTTAGCCTGGGCTTGTTGTAATATGTAAGTTGTTGGTCTATATTTTTGAGGGGGACAGAATCCAACAAATTAAATCCTGGTAACAGGAATCTGCCTTTGTTTGGCTAAAAACAAAATAAAATGTCTAAATGAAGTAAATGTTTCAGAAGTAGTCCCAGTGTAGCCCCTGAAAGTAATCCAAGGACACTTGATGGGTTTTATTATTAGTTTTGATGAATATGACTTCTGACTGATGTATGCTTCTCCTATAACATACAACCTGCTGCTTGTTTAATAAATCAAAGCAATGGTCTATGGATTTCATGTACCAACGAAGGCATTTAGTGACAAAAATCATGAGCGATGCTGTGCCACAGTGGTGGATTGAACAATGTCTCTGCCCTGGCTTTGGAAAAACATTAGGATAAAGAGATCGTGTGAGCAAAAAAGGGCAAACCAGCGATTTGAAAAGGCTGCTACCCATGAAATATCCAAATTGTGACATCATGACTCCTGCATAACAGATTTTTGGGTATTAAAAAAATAAAATAAAAAAAGAGAGCGAGAGGGGCAGGATTTGCTTGTCTCAGATTTGTGCCTTTTAGAGAAACTGGTTGAGCTGTTCTTTGAATTTGGAAATTTCCAGTGCAATTTCATGGACAAATGGGGACAAACACTGAGATAAGTTTAAGAGTATTAAAGAATACTTGCAGTGAAGAACTTCTTGTTTGAATTGCTAGTTTATTTCCACTAATATACAGTTAGTATTTTCATCTAAAAGAACAGGTTGTAGAAATACAGTAAAAATAAAGTTGCACTAAATTAGATTTCTCTTCCGACCCTGACCTGTGGACAGAATTTTTCTTGTGGTTCATCTACAAATACCGTGTCCAGCTGATCGAAGGCCAGCACAACAGAGATTAAATACCCGGGTTGAAATTAAGGATGTGGACACACATGGGGACACACTGCACCCTCACAAGCAGGGCCAACCAGCCAGATGTTATTACATGACAAACTGGGCAGAACCTGAAATGGATGGACAGATGGGGCACGAGAGCTTAAGTACCAATTAACAAAAGTGAAGCTGTTCTCTCTCTGAACACAGATCTAATAACCAAACACACATCTGTGAATGGCACTCCACAAATTGGGTACCAATAAGTGGTGATAGCTGTGCCAAATATACTTAATGTATGAGTAATAGATTTTGTTTTTGTATTATCCACAACTGCTCATTTCTGTTGATAAGGAGTCGGAGACAGAAAAGTCATTTAGGAAGGATTGAGTACACTGTTTCATTTCTTTTATTAGCACACTATTGTAAATGTAAATACGGGTGTTTTGAAGAGGGGGCCCCACTTAACTTGAGGGGGGTGTACCGCAAAGAGAGACTGATGAGACCAAAGGAAGAATCAGATGATGTAATGCTTGCTGCCCGGTCTTTGCCCTGATCCTCCCTGATCCCTTTAACATCCAGCATCGACTTTTACTGCATTAATCCACAATAATCTCTCTCTTGGTCGCTATCCGACTCAATTCTGAGGTAGCCGCTCGGCCCACCAGCCCGCATAATGAAAGCAGTTTTAACCCTTTGCAATCATCCCCAAACACTCCGCTCTGTTCTTGTTTTTTTCATGTCATTTGTTTATGGTGAAACTGCGGGTAATTTTTCTGAGAAGAGCCGGAAGCAGTGTGGGTATCTTCTGCTGGACCACCTGCCCTGTGAGATTAAATACAGTTTATCAAAATCATCTAGTCTTTTGCCGTTCACATTAATCTGTGAATTTGTTTTATAACATTACATACAGACTGTATAACGTAATACCAACAGCTATATAGAGTTGGCTTAATGTTTAAAAACATTTGAGTCAAACCCAATTTGACAAAAACTTGTGTAATGTGATTAATGTGATGTTTAATTGGCTCTAGGTGATGCTCAAGTGTTTTTATTACGTGTGTATTTGCACAATATAAATAGAGGTTTTAAAGAAAGAACTGACTATGACAAGAGACATCTGTTGTGGGGCTGAGGACTTTTTGTGTCACTGACAGAAAAATTATCATAAAACCCTCAGTAAACTGCTTCCGCTTCAACTGATTGCATTTCACCCTCTCAAGTTCTATTTGTAAAACTTATGTGTTTTCTTTTTTTTTTTTTATAATGAGCACTTAATACGTACATAGGGAGAGGGTCCTCTTCCAAGGAGCCCGCCATGTTTCTACAGTAGCCCAGAAGAGACATATCAAACACTGGCTCTAGATAGAGGGACTTCAGTGTTTTTGTGAGTTTTGCAGTCATTCAGTACATTCTCTAATACACTAGGAAGGGGAGGACAAGGCAAAAGGTATTCAACTGGTTTCAATCTCACAGCTAAATGCCAGGGAATCCTACACACTGCTCATTTAAACCTATTTAAATCGCACGAGTAATTCAGGCAGCTCCACCCTTAGGAACTTAGAAAACTCTTTTCTGCATTTTCTATATATAGTTTATTCTACAGTATGTAATTGTTTAGTTTTATTTCATAGTTCTCGGATTTTGGCAAAGTAAGAAGGGCCCCCAAAGAAAGTCGGTCCCCCCGGTTGTGTAGAGCCGGCCCTGCTCACTGACGTTTAGCCACTCCTGCGACGGAAGCCGAGAAGGGGCACAGTGAGTTACCAGTAAGTGCAGCCGCTCTGCCCACAAAATAACGTGCTCAGCAACATAAAGTTAAAAGTCTTATTGCGTGACAGGCAAGCGAGAGTGTGATAAGTACTCTCATGCACATATTTACGTTTTGATGCTGTGGTTTTAAATGTAGCGGTGGCGGTCTAGTGTGTTGCTAACGATAGCTAGCTCTGCTGTTAGCCGCGTGTCAGCTGTTTGTACCGACAGCAGTCAGTTGTTGATCAAGTTAAATCTGTTATTGTAAAATCCAAAAGTCCCATTTGTTTGTCACTTCAGTTTGCTTCACATTTGACTAAATGTTAGGTTTTGGGCTTTGGAATCTCTACTGTATAGCTCATTAGATAAAACCGTAGATAAACATTAAAAAGTTCAGGTGTACTTACTGCTCAGACAGATGTTTCAGTCTGGGAGGTTTTCAGACAGATGTTTCAGTCTGGGAGGTTTTCAGACAGGTGTTTCAGTCTGGGAGGTTTTCAGACAGATGTTTCAGTCTGGGAGGTTTTCAGACAGGTGTTTCGGTCTGGGAGGTTTTCAGACAGATGTTTCAGTCTGGGAGGTTTTCAGACAGATGTTTCAGTCTGGGAGGTTTTCCTGATCAGAGGTAATAATAAGTGGGCTCAAATCTGTCATATGTATTATTCGTTTTTATTTCATGTTTCACCTCTAAAATATCGGACATGATTACCAATGTGTAATTTTCTATACGCTTAACATCTTCAGCTAAATGTCTAAAAACAGAAGCTGCAATGAAATAAATGCAGCAGCTTAGAGATAAAATAATCAATTAGTCCATTAAGAAAAGAAAATGATCCATAATGGATTTTTTTTTTTTTTGGTTGAGGTACTTTCTTCTGGCAAAAATGCCAAAGATTCTAAATTCTGTTGTAAACTCGGCATGAATCATCAATCTGAAGGCATCACTTTTATTATTTGAGCATAGAACATCTTTAGTGGGAAAAAAATGCTAAAATTGTGAGACTCCAGGCTCTTAAATGTGAATATTTCCCGATTCCTTTAGTCCTTCATGATAATGAACTGAATATCTTGTGGTTGTGGACTATTGGTCGAGACCC
The DNA here is from genome assembly GCF_029030835.1 of Brachyistius frenatus. NCBI lineage: Eukaryota > Metazoa > Chordata > Actinopteri > Embiotocidae > Brachyistius > Brachyistius frenatus. Next base: position 3,706,806 of record NW_027210610.1, on the reverse strand, counting down.
AAGATATTTTAGGGCTTTTGGAAACATTAGTTGCGTTTTTCTTCATTGTTTGACCACACAACTAATTGACTAATCAATATATAATCAACAGTTCATCGATAATGAAAATAGTTATTGTTTGGAGGAATAGATTTAATTAATTTATTATCAGAATTGTGATGAATCCTTTCAGCGGCTGTTGGACATTGAATCCGAGACTCATTTTTAGTCAGGAGGGGTACAGCCTGTTGATTGTGTGTTACACAACATTATGTATTTCTTCTCTTTTTCTTCACACAGATCTTCACTGATGTTGACTGGATGTAGAAATCTCTCTTGGACATTTTTATCATCCACTAATAGAAGACTTGGGACCAGGAAGAGTTTCAAATCACAGACTGCTTCCTGTTCTTCAGCCTCCACAGTTTCATCTGTCCCTCCATTTCTCCCTTCACCTACTCAGGGTCACAGCTTTTTGACAAGCCGACAGCTCTCCGTTCCTGCGCCTCCATCCGTTCGTCTCTCCTCCACCCGCTGCCTCTCTCGTTCTGCTCATTGCGGCGACCCGATGGACCTAAAGGAAGTTCTGGAGCTGTTGGAGCAGCTCGCTCCTCTGTCACTCGCCGAGTCTTGGGATAATGTCGGCTTGCTGGTCGAGCCAAGCAAACCTCGGCCTATTAAGACCATCCTGCTCACCAACGACCTTACGGATGCTGTCATGGGGGAAGCAGAGGCAGCGAGCTGTGACCTCATTATTTCGTATCACCCGCCACTGTTTCGGCCAATCAAGCGTCTCACTCAGAAAGACTGGAAGCAGCGATTGGCCATCCGGGCCGTGGAGGCCGGGATGGCGGTCTTCTCCCCTCACACGTCGTGGGACAGTGTTAAAGGAGGATTAAATGACTGGCTGGTCGGGGGACTTGGTAAGAGGTCTTTCTGAATGCAAAATATGTGACATACACACCTGCTCTAATTGCATTTTAATGAAGGTAAAGGCTACAATGTTGTAACACTGATCCACTGGCCAAGTGTCCTCCATCTCATTCCCTGACTGATTTTTTTTTTTTCCATCTCTGGTGTCTGTCTGTGACTCTCAGGCAGCGGTCAGGTGTCCGTATTGAGTCAGGCCCTCGGTGGCGCCGCCCACAGTCACAAACTGGAATTCACGGTCAGGAGCACAGAGGAACTAAACGCTGCCATGGAGGAACTGAAGGCTTGTGATGGTGGAACAACATTACAGCATTCAGTTGGCAGGTTGTGTGCATGAACTGAAACGTGTATTAAATTTGACAGAAGGAGCACTCTGTGGTTTTGTCTGATATACTGCTGACATACAACAAGCACTTTGTTACTTTATCTCAAACACGCATAAATGTATCAACTGGCAGACACCTTCATGGGTAACATTGAGAAACCAGATTTATGAAGCTGTGTTTGTGCAAAGATTTAAGAGTCAGCTGTTACAATAAGGTGCGAACGTTGACAGCGAGGTTTTGGGTAGAAATCACACGCTCGTGTTAATTATTCCAATCGTGCTTCATATTGTAATTTTAAGTTACTACTTACATGTAACATATTGAAAGGACATGCGTGAAAGGTTGAGGCATGCAAAAACAAACCTTTGTGGTCTTTTTTTTACTGGCAAATAACAGTTCATGTCTCCTCATAACAGACCGGACAGCAGTGTTATCCAGGTCAGCATAACCTGCAGTGACTCAGCACTGACCCCAAGTGTCCAGACTCTGTTACGGCACAGTAACTTCAGCCGGTCTCTCAACATCCTAAAGTTAGAGAAGGTACAGCACAAACACATCACATGCAATTACAAGATAAACTAAATAACACAGTTTTCATTCACTGTAAACAAATTGTGTTATATTTTAAAAGATACCTCTGGCATAGTTGTGGCTGGATATTCTAATATCCTGTTTAATGCGTGGTAGTAACTTTCCACCTGTCACTCCCTGCAGCGTCCTCTCCTGGGCCACGGACAAGGACGACTCAGTGTTTTGGAGCAGCCAGTAAACGTGGCAACAGCTATCCAGAAAATGAAGTCCCACTTGGGTTTGAGTCACCTGCGTTTGGCTCTGGGATCAGGGCAGACGCTGGGTGAGGGAGAGAGGAGACGCATACACACACACACACACACACACACACACACACACACACACACACACACACACACACACACACACACACACACACACACACACACACACACACACACACACACACACACACACGTGCACAAACACAAATACAGACCAACAAACACAAAGCTCAGGAAATAGCTTTTTAAAAAATAATTTAAATCTTAACTTTCATGTTTGTTTGAGTGGCCCTGACATGTAAGTGTGTCTGACTGATATTTTTCAGAGTCCTCGGTGTGCTCCGTGGCTGTTTGTGCTGGTTCTGGGGCGTCCGTACTGAATGGAGTCAAGGCGGATCTCTACATCACAGGTTAACTAAAGTTTAGTGTTCACATGAAACAATTATATACATCTCATATCATTTGTTTTATTATCAGTGAATTTGGTTTATAGTCCGGTGCCGAGGGATGTAATTATATCCATTCCTCAGGTGAGATGTCCCACCATGAGGTGCTGGACGCGGTTGCCAAAGGAACCAACGTCATCCTCAGTGAACACAGCAACAGTGAGCGAGGTTTCCTGTCAGTGTTCAGGGAGAGGCTAGCTGTGCGTCTTCCTGATGGTGTAACCGTGGTGATATCGAAGGCTGACAGAGACCCTCTGGAGGTCGTCTGACCGACTCTGACTTGCAGTTGTACCAGTTAGTCTGTTGGATTACTAATCACTGTTTTGATTGGATAAAACTGAGTGATCCAAATGGATGAGTGTGACATGTTTTCATAAAATACTGTCTGTGTAAAGCAATTTATTGACTGTAAAACATAAGCACAAAATTTCTGGGGAAAAAAAAACCAAGCAGCGCCTCATGCTATGATGAAAACTGCTTCCTTGGTACATGCTGTTCTATTTATGATGTCTTTCTGGCAGGGTCTTAATAAAGATGTGCTCTGGTTGACCAAAATGGACTGTAGGCGTGTTGGATAAGACAAAATAGCACCAGCCTACAAATGCAGGGCGAGCTGAAGATAAAGCATGTAATCTGTCATCTAAATGCATGTAGCTTGTACATACACTGGTTCTGTTTGCGGATGACAGTGACCTCAAGTCTGCCTTTGGCTTTGGTGTGGAGAGAACATCCACAAATTTTCCCTAAAAGTACGAGTTTTTTTGCATAATGCACAGGAATAATAATAACAATTAAAAAAAAAAGTCATCTTTATCAGATTAAAAAGCTTGTTTTTCCATCATAAACATGCTGTTAGAAATCAAGACTGCCCGACAAAGTGCTCGATCAGCAGGAACATCAGCACCAATCTGAGTCGGCTATGAGAATTTAAACCCAAATTACAAGACAAAATACAATCTACTGCACCTAAATAAATAATTACAAATCAGAGTGACTCAAGTGCTCTGGAATAAAATGACCTTTAGACCTCGGTAAGCAAACATAAGTGGACATCAAACCATTTAGCACAGACATGTCAAAGAGCAGGCCTATGGTAATACGTAATGCACTGTAAACAGCATATATTACCCGCCCTCACTCTGGTAATGGTAAAAAAAACAAGCAACGATCATCATCATTGGCCTTTACAGAGTGTTGTAGCTGCAGCGCCTGAAACGCACCTGTCACGTCGTAAAAACATTAAGAGATGTTACATACACACACACACACACACACCTTGCTGCCCCCATCAAGGTAATGACCGCTGTCTCAGCGTGGTGTTCACACCTCCACTTCCCCTCAGTCCTCCGTAGCTTTTATCCCCAGCAACACACAAATGGAGAAGAAAAACAACAACTACATCAACATAGATACTTCACTCCTGTAAATGGACCACAGCTGTCTCTTTTATGTAGTGGCATCCATGTTGGAAAGCAGGTAGATTTGGGACCTGTTTTCTGTCAACATTTTGATTGCTGCTACTTTCAAAGATTAAAATGACATTGTGGTACTCCTACATTTTTGTCACTGTTCACCAAATTTTCATCACAACACATCAGAAGTTATTGTGAATCAATTCATTTGAACAACTTGAGTGTTTTGGGAACTTTTGGGTCAGATTGAGCTATGATACTGAGCTCATAACTGAAGTCAAACCTACATGCAAACAGTGGTGGAAAGTAACTAAGTACATTTACTCAAATACTGTACTAAAGTGGAATTTTGAGGTACTTTTGTTGAGTGATTTCCATTTAATGCTACTTTATACTTCAATTCCAATCCACATTTCAGTAGGGAATTTTCTACTTTTTCCTTCTCTACATTTATTTCACAGCCTCAGTTACTTTTCAGACACGATTAATAATACAACGAGCTATTAAAATACAACACACTGTGAAAGATTAAACCAGCGGTTTCCAACCTGTTTGTCCTCTGACTTCTTACAAAAATATGTGTAGTCAGGTCACATTTCAGATTTCTGAGTTGTCAACAGCTCCACTAAGACCTGATTTTCCCCTCTAAACTTCTCACATGGTGTAATTTCAATAGAAGTTCAAATGATCCAATATCTCAGTAAAGATCAGAGAAAAAGTCCACAAACTGAAAACAGATTTGTGGATCAGAACTTTTTTTTTCTTTCCTCTCAGTTATCATCTGATGACCGCTGAGATTTATCTAATGTCCCTGGATATAAAACTGGATATAAAGTAGTTCAAACTAGCTCCACCTCCAGCAGCTACAACAGTAACATGCTGCTTATACACTAATGCTTCAGTATTAATAATCTAATGATGTTTCTATAATAACATATCAGTCAACCCAGTACTTTCCCTCCAATACTTTTTACCTTAATACTTTCACTGAAATTAGAATTTTTAATTGAAGACTTTCAATTGTAATAGAGTATTTTTACATTACTTTAATAGTACATTTACTTAAAGTACAGGGTCTGAATACTTCTTCCACCACTAAAAACTTCTAGACACTCATGTTTGTGTATCGACCAAATTGTAGCCATTGGCCAAACTGTCCTCCTCTTCCACCTACATTCAGGACCTGACTCCCTGCTGAGAAAGCCTAACAGGCTGCATGCTGGGAGGAAGAAACATGTCATCAAGTCATCAAACAGCCACAGGGGACCTGCCAGTAAAATACTAGATTTCTATGCATGAAAAAGAGGGATTGCATTTCTTGGAATTATTAAATGAGTCACAGAAAGTCAGGAAAGTAAGATTATAAAAGAAAGTTGCTGTTTTATGTCCTACACACACACACACACACACACACACACACACACACACACACACACACACACACACACACACACACACACACACACACACACACACACACACACACACACACACACACACACACACACACTGTGTATTTAAGACTGAAAGCTGTACTGATGACTAAAATCAAAGACAAGTAAAGTGTGTATAACTGATTCATTTAAGCCTGGCCTGTCAGGATGGAAGAAGTGTTCAAATCCTTTATCCCAGAAAATAGTTATGAGGGAAAAGTACAGCAGTATTAGCAAAAGAAATTACTTAATGTATCAAAAGTAAAGGTCCTGCATGTAGTACATTTAATTGTCGATGCATTAATGTGTAAGGTTGAGGTGGAGCAAATTGTAACTGCTATATAAACAATAGTTTTGGTAGTTTAACTACTGAATTTATGTAAAATGCTAATTATTTGCTGTAAAATAATTGTAGAAAAGTATAAAGTACTATATTTGCTGCTAAAATGTAGTGGAATTTTTTTTTTTAAAAAGGCAAAAATAAAAATGTTCAACTAAAATAAAAACAAGGTAAACCTACACCTTTAAGTAATCCTGACATTAAATAACACAAATCACATAATTCTTTCTAGATATTGAAGCCCTGATTTTTCCAGTGCCCTGCAATACGACCAGTGTTGTTTGTGTTTGTCAAGCAGGGACAGAAGGGAAGTTAAGGGGAAAAGGTGGAGAGTCGGGGAGGCAAATGAAAAACATTGTGAAAATGGGGCCATTTGTCCGTATGTGTGAAGTCTCCCACACCTATTTAACAGAGCAGGTCAGCACTGTGGACTCTTGTAGTAAAGGACATCAGAAGGATAGGAACACAAGTAGGAGTCAGAAGACAAGAGGGAATTTTGAGACGAGATCTCCAGTGCAACTACTTTGTTTTTGCTATAAACAACAGAGGAAAATCTGTACGAAGAACAGAGGAGTGAAATGTGAGTTTGCTGCAAGTGAAGAGACAAACACAGACGAGGAGTATGCTGAGCATGGAGATGTACCCTGGTTTGACTCTGGGACCACAGCTGATTGGAGACTGCTTTTACAGAGGTGAGAGGGAGTTTATGTACGTGCATGCATCCATGAGATGCTTTTAAAGATCTTGCATGGTCATTCAAGAATTTAATGGTTGACTTTCATGAATTATTACCTTAATAAATAGTTGCCTTTCAAGATCTTAAACAATGAACAACCACTGTAACTGTAACAGAAGCTAATGATACATTTTTTTTTTTAGCCAAGACAGGGGTATGATGGGTAATTTATTGCTGCTCTCAGACCAGCAATGCTCTAAAAAATTCTTGAGTTGTGGCTAGACATTTTACTCTTTAAAAAAAATGTCAAACATTTTGCAGAAGATTTTATTTTTATCACAATAAAAGCCTTGAAAATAAATTTTCTTCACTAGTTTAAAGAAAAGTGGATTCAAATCCACTCTTAGTTTGTTAATAAATAAGTGACTGAAAATTGATTGGGTCAAATGTTTCTACAACCCAATATATGTTCCCCCATTTGCTTTTTTTTTTTTACCATTCAATTCAAAGTTTCTTACCTTGGATTTGTTCTTCCAACAGACCGGGAGGCTCCTGCTCACATACCACTGTTCCCTCCCGCCTGTGACGTGGCGGCCAAAGCTCTGCCGCCGAGACTGCTGGGCCCTCCTTCTGTTGCCAGCCAGCACGATGCCTCCAAACCCCAAAAAGATGAGGTGAAGATGGAGCTGGAGAACGCGTCCCTATGGAAACACTTCAGCTCAGTGGGCACGGAGATGATCATCACAAAGAAGGGCAGGTGAGAGAATACTGTGGATGTGTTTAGCCAACGACCTTTGACCTCTGAGTCTACTCTCTGCTACTGCAACTATTCGATTTCCTCTTGATATTCACTTATAATTCTCACACACTCACCACTTCGTTTACTTCTTCTACACAGCTTTTTGAATCCTGCAGGCATCTGTCTCTAATTGTCTTTTTTGTCTACCATCTCTTCTGCTTTTTGTCCTCTACCCTTCATCTTCTTCTTCTACCTTCCTCTGTCCCTGCTCACAACACCGAACCTGCCCGGAAAGAACAACTAAAAATGCATCTGAATACATGTGACAAACAATCTTCCAATAACTTAAAATAATAAGACAAACACGTCCATGTTATTCTCACCTTCTTAGACGGATGTTTCCCGGGTTGAGGTTGAAGCTGTCAGGCCTGAATCCGTCTCTCCGTTACATCCTCCTCCTGGACATCGTTCCGGTGGACAAGTCCCGCTATCGTTTCCAAGGTGGAGGCTGGCAGGCTGTCGGCGGAGCAGAAGCCAGGCTACCAGACCGGGTGTTCATCCACCCAGACTCGCCTGCCACAGGTGCACACTGGCAGAGCCGCACCATCTCCTTTCACTATGCCAAGCTCACCAACAACACGCTGGACTCACAGGGACATGTAAGCACTGCAGATTGAAATAAATATAACTGTCTCACTGGCAGTCTTTGTTTTTAATGGTACATTTTGAGTCTTTTTCTTTTACTTCCAGATCATCCTGCACTCGCTGCATCGCTACCAGCCCAGAGTTCATGTGATTGAAGCCAGAGATGTGTTACGGTGGGGGGGAGGACAGCACTCCTTTGTTTTCCCAGAGACTCAGTTTATCACAGTCACCGCCTACCAGAACATCAAGGTATCATAAAATGTTTTACATTTTTAAATTAAGTAACTTCCAGATAAAAAACTTTTCAATTTATGTCTTAACATCTCAAGCTGCAGATTTACAGAGACACATATTTCTCTGAACAATAATTGTATTGTATTTGAGAGATAACGGATAACAGAATAAGAGCAAATAACCAAAAGTATAAAAACAGTAAACGAACTGTAACTTTTCTTTTTTTTTCAGATCACAGAGCTTAAGATCAACGCCAACCCCTTCGCTAAAGGCTTCCGAGAGGATGGAATGAACAGCAAAAAGTAATGCACAAAACTATATATAAACACAATCACAGATAGACATTTTATATTGCTGGCTCCATATTGTGGAGGATCTAAACTCCTATTTTTTTTCTTAACAGACAAAGAGATGCGAGACAGAAGCGCAAAGTGTCCGTCTTGACAGAAACCTTGGATATTGGTAACACGACTTATGACACTTTAAGTCATTTTCATGATCTTTCTGCCATTTCTAACATTTCCTTGAGTCACCTTCTCCTAAACCATCTTTACCCCTCTGACTCTATCAGTGAACTGTGATCCATGCGACTCTGCTGAGCTTCTGCCGCAGCCCACAACCACCAGCGCAGACCTGCAGGCACTCACTCTGGCCTCTCTGCCCCCGATGCCTCACCCCTCCTGTGGGTTCAGACCAGACGAGGTCTCCTATCAGGACACGCTGGTACCAGAGGAGTCTCTAGACCTCAGCCAGGCATTTATGGCCTCCCAGATGTCTGATATCGGCATCACGATGACCAATGGGATGCAGGAGGCACCAGGAAGTGAGGTGGCGAATAGTATGATTGAAAGGTAGGGGTGCAGAAATACAGCAATTTAATCATGTGGGAATGTTGTTGAATTTATCTGCCTTTAACTTTTTAGTGGGTATGCAGACTGAAATGTACATGACAATCAACATACAAGCATCAACTTGAACAGGCATCATAAAACAGTCATGTTTCATGATATATGCAGCCTAATATCTCAATTATTTGTGTTAACAAACACTTTATTACGCTGTATATTTCTATATTTTCAGCATGGAATATCTGGACACACTTGTTTATAAATGTTCAAGGAATATTACAACATTTATGGGTAATATTTCCCTTATTCTAGGCTGACAGGAAGATGGACACTCGACTTGTTTGCGCAGACATGAACCCAGGAAATGGTTAGCTTGGTACAATGACTGGAAACAAAGGGAAACGGAGGGAAAATTATTGTTTTCATTTTAGCTTAAACCAAAGTCAGAATTTTGGTAACGACAAAACTCCCCCTTTGAGCTGTTGACAAAAGCCATGCTAGTAGTTTCTCCCAGATTTCAGTCTTTATGCTAAGCTAACATCTGCGGTGGCGATGATTAATTGTTATTAATATTGTCAATGTCCTATTTTTTGATTGATTCATGTTTAGGCACTAAAATGTACTGAATCTATTAAAACTTTTCGTTTCTTTTCTCCTCCACAGATCAGACACCATGGCTGAACCAGCCTACACCTCCAGCTTCCCTGCTGCTCAAGCCAACTCCTCCTCATTCACTTCAGCTCCTCTTCCTCAATCCTCCTCCTCCTTCTCCTCACTTTCTGTCCCCGCCTCCTCAGACACATCCGAACCTCAGCCCTCCATCCCTCTTATCGACTATCCCTCTCTCCTCTCGTCCTCCCCCACGCTCTCTTCCACCTCCACCACCCCCTCACTGCAGCAGACCTCCTTCACCTTCCCCACTCCACCTCCTTCCAGCTCCTCCTCGCCACAGCCACTCCTTTTGTCGTCCTCCTCCCCTTCCTCCAACACCTATCAATCCATCACTGAGACGATCGGCTCCCACACTCCAGCCGACGCCTCTTTCCCTGCCCCGTCATCCACGTGTCCGTCAGGTCTGCAGGACCAAATATCTCCTCACTCTCGGCACACCCAAACCAGCCAGCAGCTGCAGGGTGAACCTGTTACCAATGGCAACAGTTCACCCACTGATCAAAGCTCAGCAGTATTCATCTATCCAAACATCCTGCCTACAAATCCTGCTCCTGCTCCAATCACAGCTCAGCCTCTCACCAATCAAAACCAAGCACCAGCTCCGTCTCTGCCGTGCTCCCTAGCCGCTCATGGCTCCTCCACATCTTTTCCTTTCTCTTCTGTCCCTCCACACATGCAAAATCTCTCATTTCCCAATGTGTCTCCCAGCCCTGCCCACCCTGCTCTGCACCTCCCAAATCCCAGCCACCAAGCCCAAGCTCCCTGTCTTCCTGCTGGCTTCCCCGCCTCTTTCACCCCTCCGTCGTCCTCCCTTCCTCACCCTCCTTTCCAACCCTCCTCCTGCTTGGCTTTCTCCTCCCCTTTCCAGCAGTCTGTTACCTCTGCTGCCTCACTGCCACCAGCGGCCCATCCTCAAAACCTGCCCAATACCGCTTTCTCCTCCTGCTCCACCTCATATCCACCAGTTGAATTAGGTGGCATCTCTCAGTTTGGCGCTGCTGCCCCGTATCGCCCGGAGATGGTACTGCACCACCCATCTCTCCTCCCTCAGCTGGACCCGTCGCTCCCCTCCTCCACCCCTCCCCCGGCCCTCTACCCCGCCTTTCCCCCCTACCCTCTCCGGCTGTGTCAGGACCCCCACTCGTCCCTCTCTATCCCATTCAGGCATCTGTACAGACAACACCAGCATGGCCATGGCCACCCCCACCCCCAGGGGTCCTACCTGGACATGAGCACAAGAGCAGTGTTTTGAAACATGTAGTAACATTGATGTTGTCAAAATGACTTGGTTTGGTGGCGCCTTAGGGGGAATTAGAATTAGTCAAGCTTTTCTCATCCAGGGTGTCAAACACTGCCGTTTTTTCACAGTCCACTTGTGTCAGAGATACGTCAAAGGTGTCTTTGGTTTAGGCACCAAAACCACGTGGTTAAGTTTTTAGAAAAGATGGTTCTAGTTTACAGAAGTATGTTTCTCACATCCGTAAAGTAATATGTTATAAGTTACGCTATGTTGATTGAATACATTTTACTTACTTACGTTACTTTAGTTAAATCTATGCGTACTTCGTCGCTACTTATACTCTGACTTCCTTTTTCAAAAGGGGTGGTAAAGGTACCAACGCCTTCAGCTTTGATTAAACGTAAGTATTTGATGCTCTGGGAACGTGGATGGGCTGAATTAGTTCAAGTAGTAGTGTAGTGTTGTGTTGTGTGTGTTTGTCTTTTCGACAACTCAGTTGATGAACTGATTGATAAAATTGATACTAATATGTATACTGTATATTCGTTGAAGATTTTCTTTTCAAATATTCATTCCAGTGTGAAAAATAAAAAACTACTGTTTCAAGCTTTTGTGATTTAATTCTTTGCAACTTAAATATTAAACAAGCTTAATTAAATTGGAGTTCCTCCGTTTAGGTGACATTTTTGAGAATTACACGGATTTGTTTTCTTGCTGTTGTTATGAGGTGGTGTTTACCAGGACCCAAATGCAGGCTCACAGACTTAGGTATCAGACAGACGGGTGACTAACAAATGAACCCACAACCAGAGGAGTGCAGGGGCGGGGTACATATAGTCCGGGGAGGTGATCAGGGAGATGCAGCACACCTGCAGGTGGTGATCAGGGGTGAGTGGCTGCATCTGCTGGGACCGGTGAGGGGCGTGTCCACGGGAGGTGAGAAGAGGAGGACACAGAACAAGTAGATGGGACTGAGGGGACACAGGAGGAGAGGTGATCGGGGGGCAAAACGGAGGAAAACCGGACTCCTGACAGCTGTGAGTTAGAAGATAATATTAATGTCATGTTTGCTCTTCTGGGAAAATTCACATGTAAATCAAATCGTAAAATGTTAAGACATTTTGTCTTAACACTCAGTGAAGCTCACTAATTAGCACATCTACTGTTAATTATTGTAATATAACTATCATTATAATATGACCATTGCTTAGTGTTTGGTTTGTTAGTATGGCACCTACTACATTCTGCTAGCTGCCACTGAGATCATGACCCTGAAGGATCTCACTTGAGTTTGAGTGACACTCAGAAGTGTCAGGCCTTAACCAGATGAAGAGAAGCAGTGCTGCCCTGCTGTGTTGAAAACTACAGCATCAGTCATTAGTACTTTCATGGCTGGTTGGTCGGCAGAGACTGCAGAGCAAAGACTTGAGTTTTTTATTTTTTTTATTTATCAGGTCAGAGATACACAACAAGGATGGCAGCAGTTAATCATTTCCTCTCCTCGCTGCTTTGCTTGGCTGTTTGTGGAAATGTGTGTAAGCTCAACTGAACTGAACTAGAACTTTTACAGCCACATTTATTTCAAAACTTAGCGCAAAAAATAAATGAAAAGCCAAATTCAACAGGACATGTTTTTATACTTATTATTTATACATGTCCATTGGGTTGATTTCAAACCAGGGGAACACTTGTGGGTTAAAGCCAAGGGTCAACCTGATGTTTACACACATTTCCAAGTAGTCACTTATTAACCAGTGGGTAAGCCAAAAATGAATTTTACTGATTCACACTCAAACCCTTAAACTGCACTTGCTTAGCTTGTCTTCATTCAGGTTTTCCGAGTGCCGTATGAGGACGGAGGGTGAGGTGTTTTTTTAATTTAAATTCTCCTTTTACATTTTATACAATTTTATTTGTTTCCGGGTAACGGAGAATATTAGAAGTCTCTTAGGTTCAATGCATCTAATTCAAACTGTATTGAAATTGAATTTATGTAAATCTGTTCTGTAAAATGTCCCCACTTCAATGCAAAGAAATAAGCTATTCAGTAGTGACATTATAATTGATCCTTTTACTTCTTGTGGCGCCACGCAGAAAAGCAGGTGACTGTATGGACACTTGTTTTGCCTCTTCCAACAGATTCTGACATGAGGATCATTCCTCCTTCCTGAGCTGACCAATCCGACTCTGACGCTCTGGATCATTGTGTTTTTGTTTGACACAGCGACTTCTGAGCAGACTTCAATATTAAAAAAGGAAGATTTAGACAAACATTTAAACACCACCAACAAACTGAGTCAGTGCCAAACATCCCGAGATGTTGTGCTCACATTTACTTCCCTCACTCCCTCACCTCCGGTCGTTGAGGCTCCTGGGTAGTGCAGCCTCCAGGACGGTGGCGGTCAAACAGCCTCAAATTCTCCCAGAGACTTTGACCTTTGAGGATCCCAGCGCCTTCAGGGCGAAGAGTGCATGCGAGCTGCTCCGCGCTCTGGGCATCTTCCGTCTCTGCTCCTTTCCAATGCTGATTAACAACTGTGGAAAGGTGAGACTCCATATGTTACTCATGATCTGTATATAAATGTAAATTATGATGAATAACACTGTTGAGTGAGTTGAAAAGAGAGTGATGCTTGGATAAAGATCTTTTCCTTTTTTTTGGTCAGTCTATGTCACATTTCTGTGACTGTGTTGTCTTGGTATGGATGACTGATCATTTCAATAAGCTGCAATGTGGTGTAATTTTGCAGACTGGGCACATCCGTCAAAATATACAAAATAAGACGGGGTTATTGGCAAAAAGTCCAAGTGACAGACTGTTTCTGTGTCACCTAATGAACCTCTGTCCTGCTGTCTGTTCTTCTTCTTCAGCTGATGTCCGTAGCACGCACCCTCCTGGGGAGGAGGGGTTTTTCCTTGCTGCTGAGGCCAACTGTGTATGCTCAGTTTGTGGCTGGAGAGAACGAGAGTGAGATTTCTCATTCCATGGAGAAGATGAGCTGGCTTGGTTTGAGGCCCATGCTTGCCGTACCAATCGAGGAGGACCTCGGAGAGAGCACTGGGTCAGTTTCACAAGTCACGCACAGTTTGCTCAAGCTCTGACCCCGTTGTTAGCAGGTGGATCAGATTCAAGTTCTCTCTGATTGCTCTCCAGAGAGAAAAGATACGATGACAACATGGAGGCCATGTTGGAATGTGTGCGGCTGTCCCACAGCAACGCTTGGAGCAAAGACCCCATGATGCAGCTGAAGATCACAGCCCTGCTCAGCCCGGAGCTGTGTGTAAGGCTCTGTCCTCCACCTCGGAGTCACCAACGATGCTTTTAGGAAACACCAGGCCGTTTTCAGTCAAACTTCTACTAACATATTTATTATAAATAAGACGTCATTCTGCAAAAAATGTTCAAAAAAACCTCTAAACTTTCAAATGCTTGTTCTTTAAATGTTTCAATACAGGGGAACCCTCCAGTTCACCTTTCAACATATCAGTTTTTTGGGAAACCAATTTTACCCATTTACCTGGTTTTAAGGACAATTATTTGTGCTATATCCAGGTGTCTGAGTCCGTACAAGAACCTCATACTGCGAAGTTGAACTGAGGCAGCTCACAGTGCCAGCGCATTAATTTTTAAATGTGGGAAAAAAAGATAAGAATACATATTTTAGTGTTTTATGTATTCACAGCTGTTCTAGGTCACCTCCATCCCCCTCACGCCTCTCTTTTCCCCGTGTCTACTCTGTCTTTTGATTCACTCTTGACATCATGTTTTTCCTCTTACTGATGAGAAAACACCATTTGTGTCAAAGGTGAAACTCTCAACCCTCCTAGCACAACAACCGCAACCATACAATCTAGATCTCCTTGTCAGAGCAATGGATGGAGAGGTAAGCCCACAATCATCCACAAGATTACTCAATCTGTCACATGTCCTCCTTTGATTTCCATCCTGTATATTTACAATACTGAACAGGGTGCGTCTGATGTTTAAATGACCTTTGCTTGAAACTGCCTTTCAGCCAATCACCTTCCCTGGTTTAGAAGAAAAGGCGGCCAGCCACTTCCTGTGTGGCCTGCAGAGACTCAACAAAATAGCAGAGGTACAGATGCGAAGGATCATGGGAAATCTGTATCGCATGGGAGCACCACTGTAAACACTGAAATATTGGCAGTTTATTTCAATTTTAACCTACAAGACATTGCTGTGATTCATTCTTATGAAGTAGTGTTAATATGCGCAGTTACAAATTTATAATAAAAGTTTTTTTTTTTTTTTAGGCGAGTGTAAACAAAGTGAGAGTCCTGGTTGATGCAGAGTACACCTACATGAACCCCGCCCTGTCTCTTGTCACCATGGCGATGATGAAGAAATTTAACAAAGATTGCCCCTGGATTTGGACCACATATCAATGTTACCTAAAGGCAATTATGCAAATGTTTCTCCTTTTCATTTTTTATATTTCTCTTCTGTGCTGCAGTTAACAAGTATTTTCTTGATGAGAGATGTAATCAGATCCTCACTTCTCTGTCTGGGTCTGCCAGGAGTCCAGGTCTCTCCTGCTGGAGGCTCTGCGTCTGTCCAAGAGTGAGGGTTTCTGTCTGGGGGTCAAGCTAGTAAGAGGAGCCTACATGGACAAAGAGAGAAAGTTAGCAGAGAAAGAGGGTCGCGTGGACCCCATCCACCAGTGCTGGGAGGACACCAATGACAGGTAGGTAGGACGCACAACCAGGCAAATGCATCCCAGACAACGACAAAACACATACGGCTGAAACAATGGGTCAAAAAATCTGATGGCATTGCGTGGATTTGTTGTGTGATGACATAAAAGCCTTGACATTCTTGAAAGCACACGTCGTCTCTGACAGTGAACTTGACTCCGAACACATTTCATCTCGTTTACTTGTGTTTGTGCAGTTATAACGGCTCCCTGGATGTGATGCTGCAAGTCATTTCCCAGGAACCCGAGCGCTACAGGATCATAGTTGCCACTCACAACGAAGATTCAGTGAGACGAGCCGCCAAACGGTTAGACCCTGTGAAGTGAAAAACACGTCATTTGGTATCAGTGACACTAGATAACTATCGCAGCAGTGTGAAAGAATGCACGCAGCTATAAACAAGTTCAAGTAAGCAACCTTAAACAAGTAAGCAGGAACAACTTGTTTATGGCCAAAGTTTTTCTTTTTTTCTGATGTAAACTACATTGTTTTTCTCCCTGTGGTCTGATCTCACCTGAATATCACTTGATGTGCATGCTTGAGACGCCTCCAGCTGTAAAAACCTGGTAAACACAAGATCAATGGTTTGCAGGCATTTATGAGTTTTAATTTAAATGGTGCAATGGTCAACAAAACAGAACGGTAGAGAGAAAAAAAGAAACGGCTCGCATGCAACAGTAGTTCAGTTTGCTCTGTGTAGTCTCAAGTTGCATTGTGGGTAACGTAGTCAACAGGCTGAGAGCAATGTCTGTGGCATCAATTTTGAAGAATCTTTTTCTAAAAACTATAAAAAGTCTTACTTGCCCAAGTGTAGTTTTTAAATGTTTCCTGACCCTTCAAGTATATCTTGCAGCCCCTACTGAGGGTCTTGAGCCCCGGGTTGGGTACCATTATCATTCACGAAGCAAATATCGTGTATATGACCTTCAGGATGGAAGAGCTGGGGATAGACAAAGACGGAGGCTCGGTGTGTTTCGGCCAGCTGCTGGGGATGTGTGATCACGTCTCCCTCACGCTCGGTGAGCTGCACAGCTCGATATAACACACGACTGCTGCAGTGACTGAACCTCCAGACAATGAGGACAGAAGCTCTGACCACGCAGTCCCTCACCATTTCAACTGATATGCACAACATATAACGCTCACACTCAAATCCTCCAGAATCATTAGGCAGAGCAGCGTAGAAGGAAAGCACTGAATTTTCCTTATTTATCGTCTTAATGTAACTATAAGTGTAAGTATGAGGAAAATAGTGATTACCGAGTAATTAACAGTGAGTGCACGCAGCGCTGCAACTCAAATGTTTGGTGTAATTTTGACTGACTTAAAAACACAAGAGCAAAATTTCTTTAGTGAATTTAACATTTACTTATTTTTGCCTTTGGACTGATTCATATTTCATATACAGTAACTGGGTAAAATTTAGGTTAGGTAGTTACTTTATTGTAACTAACCTAACCTACAGTCTTAATGATTGTGTTCACACTTTTTGTCTTTCTGTTCCAGCTAAGGAGGGTTATTCTGTGTACAAGTCAGTGCCGTACGGCTCAGTGGACGACACGCTTCCCTACTTGGTGCGCCGTGCTCAGGAGAATCGCACGGTGTTGCAGGGGATCCGCAAAGAGAGGGACCTTCTGAGGCTGGAGCTCAACCGGAGACTCCGGCTGAGTCTGAGAGGAGGAAGCTAACACGTCACCAGAAACAGAGAGGAAAGACGTGTGTGTGTGTGAGAGAGTCGGTGTAAACTGCTGCCCAACTGGACAAATAAAGAGGCCACATGAACACTGAAAACAGAAAAATCAAATCCATTTTCAAACTTTTGCGTCTGCAGCACCCAAAAACATTAGGAACTAAAGTAAATGTAAATCAAGCACAAAATTGGGTATGGTTTGATAATGAGTAACAACAATGTGTTTTACTAAGTTTGCTAGACTTGTAATACTGCTGCTGTGCATTAAATGTCAAATATCTTTGTTTTATAGAAATAAGGTTCTTAAGTTCGCAATATTTATTTTCATTTAAATATTGAGCTGTATTTCTGAAACTAAATGGAGGGAGTCAGTGAAAACATTTACCACTGCTATTTTCTGCAGTCAAACTCGGTTTATAATGTAATGACGCTGCAGAAAAGTAGTTTTTTAGCAGTGCTGAAGAGATTGTATAGATTGTTATTTTGAATGGACATTCAAGAAACAGCTTGTCAGAAGCAACAAATAATTAGCAAGAAGAAAATGTGTTCGGCTGTGACACATTGAAGGAGTCTGATGTTTGAGGATTAGTGTTTTAAGTCTCACTCATGTCAGGTTGACCTGACACATTTACCTTGTAGTGGTTTGCTGAATACATGCAAACACATCAGTAGATAAGTAAGTTCCTGAAGTTTTTGTCTCCCTAAAGGAATATTACTCTGAATTGATTCTTTATTGTCTTTATATATTATTATATTAAGGTTATGGAACCTATTTGAGGAGGATATCGTTCCGTTTCCTGCATACTGAATCGTGAACGAAATGAATGCTTCTTTTGGTACTTTTCCAGCTCATGAGTTAGCGTCCGCAAACTGCCCAACAACCTCAGAAGTCAATGTTTTCCTTTGGATTGAAACGGCTCTTCTATTTGCACTTCAAATTCATGTCTTCATTAGGTACCCATGGCAGACCATTATTTGGAGATGGCCTGTTTCGTGGCGGTCGTAAAAAAAAAAAAAGCAAAACGAGCCTCTTAACACATTTTCCAGAACAAGATTGATAAGCTCTCTGACGGCAGCTGGCCTGTGACACTGATATGGAGTTCAACACCAAGAAGTGGGGTTTAAGTTATCCTTTTAGTTTTTTGTATCATGATTTGTTTTTTGTTGTATTTGCACTGAATTATCATCAAAATAAATCTCTCAAAAATCCAAAACAATCTGTATATTATTGTTTATTTGATAAGTTGGGAGTCAATAATACTTGACATGTCTTTCTCCTGACACATTACAATGCCTTCATTTTCTGCTAGCAATAATAAAACTCTACATGTTTGTCCAAGAAGTTGGTGGTACTGGGACATGACACCTCGGGGTCAGCTGGAGACAGTTTTGAGAAGGGGATGCATCTAGGCGCAGACACCCCAAGTTGTTGTTGTTGTTGTTATGGAATGAAAACTGAAATCCAGGCGCTCCGAGCTCAGTAGTTGCTTTGGTTTTGATTCCTGTAGCCGCCTCGCTGGTAGCCCCCCTGGTAGCCCCCCTGGTAGCCTCCCTGGTAGCCTCCCTGGTGGCCACCCTGGTAGCCCCCTTGGTGGCCACCCTGGTAGCCTCCCTGGTGCCCACCCTGGTAGCCCCCTTGGTGGCCACCCTGGTAGCCTCCCTGGTAGCCACCCTGGTAGCCTCCCTGGTAGCCTCCCTGCTTCTGCTGATAGCCACCTTTCTGATCTCCTGACCGAGCAAAGAGGAAAACATTTAATCACGTTTAAAAGAAAACATTTTTATCTGACCTACTTTAAAGGGTTACACATGGTTTCAAATGCAACTATAAAAAAAAACACAACAGCCCTAGATCGCTAAAACATGACCCGATTCTCATCGTTAATTTAACAAATAATATTGTTTTATTAAACGCACGCAAGCCAAATTAGCAACATAGTTAACAGCAGTGAATAAACAGAAAACAACCTCAGTGTGGCTCAACATACCTCTCTGGTAGGATTGCTTCTGTTGGTAGCCACCTTTCTGATCTGTAAAGCAAACAACAAACAGTTAGCACCGTTTCTAAAAAAAAGAAAGAAAAAAAAGAAGCAATATTCAACCAGCCATTATAAGATATGTTCCAGGTATTTTACAAGATACAGTATTCATAGCTGAAGAGAAGTACTCTCATGTGACTTGTGGTGATTCAGAAACAGGTTAAAGCAGTCTGAACTCACCTCTGTTGAAGTAGCCTCCGTAGACGCCCTGTTTGAGGTCGAAGACGCGCTCGTTGTTCTCCACCAAGCTGCCCAGTTTCTCCGCCAGCTGCAGAGCCATGTTCTGCAGGGAGGTGGGCTCCGTGCGGTGCATCACCACCGTCTGTGTGGGCTGGTCAAGTGATGCCTGTTAGGGAGAAGACAGAAAACACAAACATTTGCACAAACGGACACCAACTTTTTATGTAAAGATGCAACAGAGCCCATCTTTTGAATTGTGTTGTGTCCATACGGACTAAAATTCAACACCGAAACTTACCATCAGCTCTTCGTTGATGATCATCTTGCTGATGATGCTGTGAACTGTGGGTATCTCCAACTCGAACATCTCGGACAGCGTCTGCATGCTGGAGCACCGACACAAAAATTGGAACGACTCCAATTCAATTTCTCATCTCAAAGTAAAATCATGGCTCAGCTTTCGTTATTATTTGTGTAGTTTGCATGAACACTGGGCAGCACAGAGGTTTGAGTCATCTCTGGTTTATGTGGAAACAAACTCAAGCTCCAAGTGGAGGCATGCTGGTCTGCGCTGATCTTACTGTTGGATCTTGTGCTTACCTGATGGAGTCGTATACACTGCTGTACGTGAACAGATACGTCCTCAGCGACTCCTCCTGGATCTTCCTATAAAAAGGAAACAATCAGGACTGTTTTAATTCCTCAAAATATTAAGACATAACTTGTAACTTCACTTAAAACACAACAGCTATAATAAGTAACTGAACATAAACATTTGGAAATAAATAAAGTGATGTACGATAATAATAATAATAATAATAATAATAATAATGTGTTTGCTAACCTGACAAGCATCTCGCGTACTCTCTGCGTCTCAGGAAACAGGTCCCACACTTTACTGTTCATCTTCTCATTGATGATGAAGGAGTGGCAGGTACGCCAGTCTCCCATCTTCATGGCCTTGCTGGCTGCCACCACGTGCTCCCTCATGCTCTCGGGGGGTCCTGGAGGACAAACAAGAGCGCTGCAGTTACCCTCTCTGGGTTCTCTCCGAAATCAAACATCCGGGTGGGAAGAAGCTGCTGGGTGACATTTTCCGTACCCAGCAGCGGTTGCCTCTCTCCCACTCTGAGCTGGTGGTGGAACTGCTTGCTGATCATCCTGCGGCGGGCGTCAAACTCATGGGCGGCCATGTAGGGGATCTCCAACAGCATGGCTGACACCAGGTACACACACTCCAGCAGCTCCAGGTTGATGTGCATGTGGAATGGCACCTGTTGGGGAGGGACACGTGTTATGATCACGCTATCAGCTGCCGAACAACCTGACAGCAAGTCTGTTGTTGAAATCCTCCTGGTGTTTGGAAGGTGGTACTTAACACAACAGGCGGCACCGACGCCGCGTCACAATTACTTCAGTCGCATGATCGCAATTATTCTGCATAATCATTGATTTCATTTTGATTGACTGCTGGATAAAACTAATAGAAATGATCTATTTTCCACCACAATGTCTATGTCTATTTTCTTTCTTCACTTTTTCAGGTTTGAGTGCCACTCAATGATTCCATATTGTTGCCCCCTTCTTCTTCTGCTCTGGTTTAATGACACGAGTGGGGAATTAGCGCCACCAACTGTGTATCTCCAGGCTTTCCACATCTAATATTCAACTGACCGCATTTTTAATGAGCATCTACTGATATTACCATCATGAATTTGGAAATCCATCCTGTTGCCATTGAGATATTCATGTGTTGCCTAACTGCTGAACCAACTGGTCAAAATGTCCCTCATCCTCCTGCTTGTCCTGTTAGAGGAGCCCGACCAAGACCACCAAGCTCCTCATTGATTTAGCAAAGCCAGGTTACACTAAGCAGATCATCAGCAAGAGAAAATAACTCGATCCTGGACCGTAGTTTACTGATCACGCAGGTCTTACTTGTCTTCTCTTTTCAATCTTCTCCTGCTCTGCATTCCTCTCCTGCATGTTCCTCATGAGCAACCCTTGACCCAGGAGCTCCTTGGCGCGGCCCGACGACTGGATGTCCAGCAGTGCATTGTGGGCGTCTTTAATCATGCCCTGCCTAAAAGCGCAAATGCCGAGCTGGACCATGGTTCTGTTGTACAGGATCTAGATTTAAAAAAAAAAAAGAAGAAAAAGAGACATGTGGTCCGTATTGTAATTAAAGGTATTATTATTACTGCGCGTTGTGCTCCGTGTCCGTCTGCCTACCTGCACAGGCGGGTCAGCGTGCTGGATGTTGTCCTGCAGGTGGCTCATGAGCATCAGGTCGCGTGCCTGGTACCAGCGCGAGTGCAGAGCATGATGGTAGATGTGGCAGAGGATGGCGCAGGTGCGGATACGGTCGGTGCGATCTTTGGAGTAGATGTACTTGCAGAGGCGGTCCATGATCACAGCGCTGTCCTCCCCCTCGCTCTCCTCCTGGTCCTGCTCGGACTAAACGGCAGACAGACACAACTTAGCCCATCCCAGTTATTAATAAACTCATAGTCAACAGCCAACTCCTGACAAGACACTGTAGACTCATGAAGTTGCACACAGATACATGCTATACCCTCCATACCCTCTTTTCCTTTATTTTGATTTGTATAACTCCCTCACTTTAAGAATATTAAGTTTAACCCGCTGCAGATGTGTTTGTCCAGAAAAGAAGTTTCTCTTTCTTACTACTTGAATAGTCTCAAGCTGGCTACACCACCCCTTTGCTTTTCTCACCTTGGACTCTCCCTGGAGGCCCAGGCTGCGCCGGTGAGCTTTGTAGTCAAACTTGTAGTAGGTGTGCATGATTCTGCGCAGGTAGATGCGGCAGATCTCTTCTGTGCTGCCTTTGGTCTCCATGTAGGAGAGCAGCCGGTCGACGATACCACAAACTCGTCCCTCGTCTTTGAGATTGTCGACATATTCTGAAGGGAGAGCGGAGAAGGAAAAACAGTGAGCAAGTAGGAATACAGAGATCTACGGCAGCGTGAGCAGCACGACACGGCAACACAATTCTGGGCTTTACACCAACATTTACATTTTTAAACTTGTATTTTGCAAAACAAGGGTAAACCTTACTGAAACGGAAACAGCATGATTCGTTGTTTTTTTAAAAAAAATTTTACAACAGTTAACAATTACAAGTCACAGCACACCTTGTGAGTGGGGATCAGTGTTCTGCATGATCTTGGTAAACTCTTCATCCATCCTCTCTATCAGAGTTAAGACACATCCACGCACCCTGAAAGGCTGTCAAAACAAAATGAAATAGCAATCAATACAACCCCACGAGATACAGCACAGATGACACGGTGACAAAGACACAGTTGCAGGGAGTTTCTTCAATAACCCGCTTCAGCCGACTGGTTTAACAAAACTAAACTCTGACTTAACCAACGCTGACGTGGGAGTTTAGATCATGATGAACGAAAGAAAAGGAAAGATGGAGCTCTGACTTAACAATCGATCGTGGCAACACAATAATACACGGCGATAATCTGTACACGCACACAGTCTGAGCTGGTGTGGAAAACGGCGTAGATAAGCGCAGTGTTTCCCACACGTAGACTCCGCCCTTTGTGAAACACAGATATCAGAGGGCAGAAACTAGAAACTAGCGTGACTGTCAATGCTGGCGAAACGCAGCTGAGACTCTCACACTGAGCTGAAAAGATACGGGTGCTCATTAATTCGGTAAATAAGAATACACTATTTTTGTTTTGGCTGGAACGCAGTATAAAGTGAACGTCTATCAATAAGTGTGTGAAGGATAAAAGTTACACCATTGGTTGGCTGAATGCTGCCACTTCAATTTCAAATGAAAGGCCCTGTAGTTTCTTTCTGGAATTCAAGCTGCCACCCAAAAACACCAGACATGTAAAAGAAAAACAGGAAACCAAGATGCATTACCTGATCGGTGACTGTCAGACATTCACTGTCTTCTGCGATGTTCTCCCCGATGAAGATGCTGTTGTGCTCAAAGAGGATGTCCAGCAGCTCATCTATACAATCCAGGCACTTCTTCCACATGTCAGGCTAAATCCAAGTCAGAAACAACAGATTTGTAGTCCTGCCTCTTCAATCCAAAATGTTTAACACTTACACATAATTTGTTGCATTGAAAGCATATACAAAATCTGGTCAGAAATTGTGAAAAATGCCAATGGATCTATTATATCAAAGCATAAATAAACATTTATCCCGATTTTCTTTGGTAAAAAAAATCTTTTAGCGTTGGTTAATAAACGTAGTCCTGGTACAAGCCCTGAATTGAACAAACGCAGTAACATTAAAAACAGCGACTCTCACCTTCATGAAAGCTGCCAAGTTGGGGTTGTAGTCGTACAGGGAGGCGATGATGTTGAACTTGATCTTGACCAGGACCCCTTGGCCCAAGTTGTTCTCAGCAGCGATGATTGCCAGAGCGTGGAGCAGTTCGATCTGTGCGGCCCTGTGAGTGGGAGAAAAGAAACAAAGGAAGGAGTGGAGATGAGAGACTGTGGCACAAATATAAAAGACAACAATGACTGTATCTTTGGATGTTGCGTACAATACAGGACGTGTGTGTTATTGACTCACAGAGATCAGTTATGCTTTGTAAGAACGAACACATTGTGCAGTCGCATTTTCAGTTCGTCTGAGCTTTCGTGAAAGATGCAGTGTTACCTGTCTGTGCCTTTTTTGCCTCTTGCTTGCAGGATCTCATTCAGCTTCTTTACCACCACCGGTACGTTGATCTCTGTGCCTTTAGCAAACATCTTGGGCTTCTCCTGATTAATCAAAAGCGCCACAAACAATGTAAATAAACTGAAATGGATGATATGCATCATGTGGATGTTTCCGTCGAGGCAAATGGTTCTTTACAAGCTTCTTGTATTTTTTAATAACATCCCACACAAAAAAAACGTTACTCTTTACTTCAATTGAACATATTTGCCCCGGGACAAAAACAACAACAACAAAAAAAGAGCTAAAAGCTAAGCTAGCTTTGAGGTTGTTTCTGCATCATGATGGCATTAAATCTAAAAAGAAGCTGTTTATCACCATCTCTTCTTTACCTTGACCAGAGGGACGCCTCCCTTCACCTTCTCCCAGCCTCCCTCAACCTCCTCCCCTCCTTCCTCCTCGCCCTCCTCCTCCAGTCGCTCTTTCTTTTTGAGCTTCTTCTTCTTTCCAAGCTTCTTTTCGCTGGACTTCTCAGACTCCTGCGTCCTGAGGACAGAAACCAGCGCGGGAAGTTATTACTTGAATTTCTTTGACTTAATAACTGCTGGGGCTGCAACTGACCAAAAACAAAGAGAGACTCACTTTTTGAGGAAGACGACGGCCAGTGAAGCGTTCCTTCCTTCCCCGTCATCTGAACTCTCACTGCCACTGTCAACAGTGTCCGAGCCCCAGTCTTCATCATCATCATCATCATCACTAGAAGAGGACTCATCCTGTCAGAGGGAGAAAATGCCGGCACATTATCCCTTTCAGCGCGAGTACAAGTATTGGTTTTTTTCCCCACCAGGTTTCTTATCCTGCACTCTGTTCTACATCTTATATGGCATGTCGGTCTCTTACCCCAGATCCTTTGGCAGATTTGAGGAACTTGCTGGCATCTGGAACAGCCTCAGGCTTTTTCTTTAGGAAGGCCTTGGCTCCCTCTTCACCTTCTCCATCGCTTTCAGAAGACGAACCTTGTGCAACAAAAATCACAACTAATTTTTAGAGGTCTGTTAAGCTTTTATAGAAACATAGAAACATGTATAAACAGCTGTCTTACCAGAATCCCCTGGCTCTTTCTCATCCTCTTCATCTGCAGACTCTTGTGGGTTCTAAAAAGAAGATGATTTTGTTTTTCCAAGTCTGCTCTCTTGCATAAATTCTTTATACACTTCCCAGGTTGCACACAAGAAAGCTGCACAGTGCAGCCACAGTCCGATCTGTTAAACACTGAATAGCTATACTGGCACCGGGCTAATGCAGCTTTTACAAACCACACAGATTCATGTTATACATTTGAACCCACCCCTCACTTAAGAAGATAATATCCCTTAAACAGAAAGTTTCCATTATGTCCTGAAGCACAGGACCACTGGAAGAAAGTTTCCTAATTTACCTCCTTGTATGCTGCTATTTCTGTTTCGTAATCCCTGTTGTACTTGCGGATCTTCTGACGCAGTGTACTGAGGGCCTTTGCGTTGTTTTTGTTCATCTTCTTCTTGCCCTCTTTGTCCTCCCAAAGCTGTAAAGAACATAATGTTGATTATTTGCGTCAAGAAAAGCAAAACACATTCAGAATATCCTGAGCCAATCCAAAAGATCAGTTCCGGTGCCGATCAAGCCATTTTTAAAGTTATCCTCATTCATATTTTAAGACACTACAAATTATATCCAGATGGGAAAAGGCCTGAAAAGCAAGCAGCTAAAACAGAAGTAAAAAGATTTGTTGCCATCAATGGAATTATGATATAACTAATATTTTAGTTTATAATTTGTAAAAAAAAAAAAAAAAAAACTCAAGAAACAGATGCAGGCCTTTTTTTCTGAATGCATAACAGACCATTTCAAGCATACATATTAGATTGATTTTAATAATATTAATGAACTTTAAGTGTGCATTGAAGCTGTATTATTTAGGGAAAGGTATCGGATCAGGACTCTGAATCGTCAGCCACTAATTATATCAAAGGACTCAGATTAAGGGCAAGTAACTTGACTAGGACGTCCCTAGACATCATGTTGTTAAATTTGGAAGTTACATTTTAACGCAGGGCTACTGACCTGGTTCAGATAGTCCTCCAAATCGGCCAGAAGACGAATGTAGAAAGAGGGAACACCCTCTTTGTCCACAATATTCTTGCTTTTGAGGAAGGCTCGACATAACTGCTCGAACTCCTCCAGACATTTCGCCATGTCGCGAATCTTCATAGCATTGCGGATAGTCTTTATCAGGTTGGTCAACTCCTCAAACCTAAAATTTTAAGAATGAACACATTTAAATCAAAAACTGACAATACGTTCAGTTTGCATGGTGTTGATAAGAAACCGCACCAACCTTTTGTCTTTGGCACTGCGCACCACCCTTTTAGTATCCTCCTCATCATCACTAAGAAGCAACGACCTGTGAAAACAACATGGAAGTGTAAGACAACTACAAAAAGAGAAATTTGAGTCCTGATGATTTTGAGATTTATTGTAAATTGCACTGACTGCTTGAAAGTTGTCCCGGGTGCTTTTGGAGTGATCTCATCGGCAGATGAGGACTCCTCTGACTCGCTGTCAGACCCGGTGGCAAAGAAACGAGACATTGTTGCAGGAAACAGTCAATCTGTAAGGACAACATTGCATGTGAGAAATAGAATTTAAGAGATTAAATTAAAAAAATAAACCACATCTAATCCAACCTGTTCGACATTTCTACTGGAATGTGAAAATCCGATGTTTACAGGAGCAATTTTACTTCCTATAAAACCCAAACTGTGCCTGTCATGTACTGCAACACATTCAGGTCACAGAGGTAATGACCGACTACTTATCTTAAAACTAATCATCCTTTAACAAAAAAACAACAACACATGCTTTCCTCTGTGACCTAAATGTACGCCAGTAAACAACTTCCTATTATTATTATTATTCAAACGCAATTTTCTAAAAGCTGAATGAAGTCCTTATGCTCATGAACACATAACTACTGTATATACTGTGCATTTTTATATTTAATATATATATATATATTTTTTTTACTGTTGTTTTATTGCTTTCCTGTACCTATAGTGCTGCTGTAGCGAAAAAAAAAAAAAAACGAAAAAAAAAACCCGCTGTATTTGCAGCTAAACGCTTCATATAATATATTTTTGACAAAATCCAGTGATATAAATAGACGCTGTCGTCTATCAGCTGCCAAACTAACTGGATAAGAACTAACGTGGTGCGGGGGTCGTTGCTAAGCTAATGCTAACACCGGGCCTCACCGCATTTGTAGCCGCTTAAAACACGTCGCTAAACCCGAAATAATCCCACGCAGTTGCGCCATTTACTGAACCAGACTCACTTATGTCCTTGTGTAAATGATCCGGCGCTTTGTCTGTCTGCTTCGATGGGTTATAAAATCCAGTTTTGCTGTAGGGCGACCACAGATAAAGCGCGAGGCAGCCTCGCCGGGTAATTGCGTCAGGAAAGGAAGTGCGCTGCGGATCTGCACACAGCGAGGCCGCCTGGTTATACTGCCACCTAGCGGGCTGAAAAGAAAGTACATCAGCCGTGTTACGAGAGGTAGGTCGGTAGTTACTTTATTAATCCCCAAGGGGACTTTTTTTTTTTTTCGGTACAGCAGCATACAGGAAGCAATAAGATAATAATAGAATAATAAAAAGCAATAAAATAGCAGTAAAGAAATATTAAATATAAAATGCACAGTATATACAGTACAGTATATATATGTCACAAGGACAGATACAGGAGATCATTCCTGCCGACTGCAATAAGACTGTACAATAACTCACCTCTGGCAAAATAATACTGTTGACTGTGTTTTTTGGTTGTTTGTATATAATATATATATACTGTACTGTATACACTGTATATACTGTGCATTTTATATTTTATTGCTTTTCTATTGTTCTATTATTATCTTGTTGCTTCTGTATGCTGCTGTAGCGAAAAAATTTCCCCTTGGGGATTAATAAAGTAACCTAACCTAACCTAACCTAACCTATATATATTATATACAAACAACCAAGAAACACAGACAACAGTGTTATTGTTGTGTGATGGATTTTGCCAGAGGTGAGTTATTGTAGTCTTATTGCAGTCGGCAGGAATGATCACCTGTATCTGTCCTTGTGACAGCGGAGCTGGAGGAGTCTTTTGGAGAAAGTGCTCTGCTGTCCCTGCAGCAGGTGGTGGAGAGGGTGGTCAGGATTATCCAATATGGATAATAGAGAGGTCATAACATAACAGAGGGAAATAAAATGCAAAGTTCACACCTCGGATATCTCAGTATATTTATTCCAGATTATTTCAGATGAAGTCCACACTCGCATGTCACAGAGTAAGACGGTGAAACCACTTCACCCCTGCTGCTGCTGTTATACACACACACACACATACTTTGATTTATGGTTATCAATGAATACACTGGGAAAATTAAAAGGTTCAGCCTCATGATTACCAAGAAACCTTTGTCATGTCTTTTCAGTATTCTTCAAAAAGAAGAAAAAAAAAGTCCAAGGCTGGCAAAACATAGCAACTTTATTCAGATAGCTGTTTACATGTAGACGGCTGTTGTTTTAATGTGTGTAAGCACCTTGTTTTTAGAATTTCACTATGAAGTAGCCATCTGAAAAAAATGTGTTTTATTTGTTGCCAGGTGATTGGACTTTTTCCTTCTTTCTGTATTTGTACGGTCCCTAGTAAAGAGCACCTTAAACACACCATTTTGAACTTCTCCACACGCGACACCTTTTCCTGCTTTCAGTATTGTTGTTGTTAAATGACTAAGGCAAAATATAATGAGGGGTAAAAAAAAAACGTATCCTACTGGAGTTTTCCTGTGAGCATGTTATATCAGACCATATTTTAAAAAGGAATAACTGGTCAACAAAAGCCACTATTCTACAATGAAGAGATTAATAACGTATATTATATATATATTTTTAAAATACTTCAGTGAGTAAAGCTGTGTTGCATTTAAGCATTTTTCTTCTTAAAATTGTTTTATTTAATATAATTTTACAGGTGAAATGTAACATTTTTTAAATGACAACTGTGCTGTGAAACATTAACTTTGGGACTGCAATGGAACATCAGCATTCTTCGTCTTGTTTACTGTACTTTAGCAGCTCTGGGGGAAAAAAAGAAACATTAATCAATAACAAACTCTTAAACATTTAACAAAATAAAGGAAAATCAGGATTTTGACATAATTACACAATAACTAAAAATCAACCAAAAAAAAACAAAAAAAAAACAGTTGGAAAGCATAAGAGCCAATCGTCACTGATCAGACCTGATGAGGCAACTACAATAAGATCTGATGGAGTAAAGAGCGGAGTCTTTCAAATACGTACTTCTAACTGAGCGGTACAGATAAACATTGCTTTCATTTCAAAAGCATATTTTCTAAATCATCTGTAGAAACTGAATCAAGATAAAAAAAAAAAATAATAAAAAAAAACAAACACCAAGTGATACCTTCTTTCAACCTCCTGATTTCCTCTGATTTCACTCTGAGTTGCTCTTCAAGCATGCCACAACCTGCAACACAGTTTGAATCATTACATTACAGAGGACAAAATATCTGTCAAATAATCATTAGCTTCCACCTTTGGAAACCATGGGTTTACTGTTTAATCATGTATTGTATTTTAAAAGCTTGTTATATTAACCATTATGTCAAATCTTCATCTGAAAAGTAGCTAAAACTGTGACATAAATGTAGTTTAGTAGAAAGTACAATAATTGCCTCCCTGCAGGCATCAAATGGAAATCCCTGAGTGAAGTACAAGTACCTCAAAATTCCACTTGTGTAATGTACTTAGTTACTTCTCATCACTGGTCTTGAACAGTAGACAGGTGACCATATAAAGAATGAAACGGGTTTTGCTTGCTCTAATCGCTCCCCATGTCTATACCGAATATCAAAGAACACTTCCTACAGTGCCATTGTAAGTGATGAGGATAAAATCTGCAGCCATCGTTTTGTGTGAAGTACATTGAACTGTTCATCTGAAGAAGCTAACATGCGGTGTCAGCCATCTAATTAGGCAAATCAAATGGAAATCTGCCAAATAAACATATTTATTCTACAAAATTTCCAGATATTTTGCACAAAAACACAGATAACTTTCAGATATTTCAGACAGTGGCAGCATGTTGTATTTTAAAGCATACCTTCATTCAGTCTCTTTATTTCTTCTGTTTTCACTTTGAGATGCCGTTCGAACACGACACAGTTGGCACAACCTGCAACACAATTTGAATCATTACATCACTCAGGTTCGGGTGTCTGTCAAATAATCCTTTACTTTCCACTTTTTATCACCTGTAAATCAGTTATTTATAACTTGTATGTTACTCCTGCTTCTTTGAGTCAATGCTTTATGGTCCTGGTGGTGAGTGCAGTAGTTGTTATCCTCATATGAAATTGTCAAACTGGTCCCTAGAGTCTTTGAGAGTTACTTTCTTATTAATGTCTTTCTTAATGCGTGACGCCGTCACTCTGTCTTACAGTAGAAATTCATACACTGTGACAGTTTGTTTTTATACATGTGTTCATCATATATACAGCAAATATAATAATTTGTTGTCACAACTATAGGGACAAGCATTACTCATGGAAACGCTGGCATCAGAAAACATTTATCCCTGTTGTTGTCTGATGTCAGCAGTTGTAAGAACTGGAAACAGGTGATAATGGAGCACACAATTCAGAAAACAAACAACTTCCCTTCAGACAAATCGCTAAGTACAAGATGGATGGAACCAAAATGGCTCCATTTACCAAAAAAAACAAAAAAACAATTAGAAAATACACCAGACAGGCCCTCTGAGTTTCGTACCACAGTACTCCAGACTTACCATGGCCTTGAGGTTTAGCTGGCAGAGCTCTGTGGCTGCCTCCATGCGGTTTTAGGGCTCTGGCTCTGCTGGCAGCGTCACACAATGTTGAGGATTCTGCAGAACTTGCCGGCACTGCAGCATCTGAAAAGCATGCGATAAGGACCATGTATCCGAGAGAACTAAAAGAAATAAAACAACAACTCCAGCAACCACAAATCATATCACACCTGAATCGTTTGTACATAACAGTAGTGTGATGCAGTCCTAACACCTACCGTCTCTTTGGGTTTTAGCTGGCAAAGCTCTCTGAGTGGTTGTGGGCTGTTTCAGGTTTCTGGCTCTGTTAGTAGCATCACAGGCCGATGTTGAGGTTTCGGCATTAACTGATGGTACGACAGCATCTGAAAAGATGAGGAATAGAAGTGTGAGGCAGACATACAGTAACTTACCTTTAAATTGTAGTTATTTATTGAGCAAAGAATATTTTTTTTTTCAGATTGTGTTGTACAGTTTTAGTTGGAGGATTTGTTGACACAGCTGTGTTATCACAGCATGCTGTTGCAGCAAATCAATATTTACCCATTTTCTTTCTCTTCAATAACGGCAAAGCTTCCCCTCTGGCTAAAGGGTGCTTCTTCGCTTGTGCAGTCTTCGTCACAGGGTTGGCAGCTGTATGCGTATAAAGAAAGAAAACAATATTTATTATTACATTATTACTATATTTAAAAGACCCTTTCAATTAAATGATGGCTATGCTTTTACTGAAAGCCTACTGAAACAAACTTTTTCCAGTTTTGCTTCAAGAAGAGCTCAATAGCAGAAAAAACAGTCAAAGCATACAGTCTGAAGTTGAGGTGGACGATATGGCACTAAAATATTATCACAATAGTATTTCTGCAATAACAATATTCTTGTTTTGACAAAATACCCCCAAAAATATTTCATTATTAATTTCAAGAACATACAACTGAAAAGAAGTTTTACATACGCAGCAGTTCATCTGTGAAGCTGCGTAATGCACGTAACGCATGTACTGTTACGCTATGTAAACAGTATGATATCATGAAATCGACAAGCCAAAATATCCATTATCACAATATGATTTTGTTTAACGTAATAAATATTATGACAATACAAATATTAACAATACGATAGGTGGGACCCCTCGTCTGACGACTGTGAGAGTACCTGCAGGTCCACAGAGTTTGTCAGAACTTGAAGTTAGTGTACTGGTTCTTGCTGGTAGCAGCCTGAGACCCGGTGCAACTCTCTGGACGCTCGGTGGAACTCCACTCAGTCTCCGCAGGCCAGAATTGAGCGGTTTGGATCCTGACAGCAGCAGAGAAGGAAGACAGTGTGGACAGTGGATACTGTGCACATACACACCCCACTCATTCAAAAGGGTATTATACTGTATTGAGAGTGACTAATATATCAGACGGCAGATTATATTGGCAGATATTAAAGCCAAAAAAAACAAAAACATAATGCAGAAAGAAACATTTGGGTTGAATTCAAAATTATTTGTTTTTTTAAAGTTATAAAATATAATTATTAAATTCCCAGTAAAGCTATGTGTCAAGTGTTTGAAAACTACATTTGTGAAATGTAATGTGTGCTTATACTGTATGTGAACATACACGAAGAATATCACCCATATTTATTTATATCAGAATTTTATTTATTTCCTAATATTGGTATCAACCCCAAAAATCCAGTATAAGTCAGACTCCGATGCTGCACTATATGTAGCTAAAAACAAAACCAAAGTTAAGAACAGAAATACAAATCTTAAAAAAAAACCCCACACATTTAAAATATTTCATTAGAAAAAAAAATCGGAGAAATTCTTATCCCAGTTTTCTTATAATTTATCCCTAATAAGTATAAAAGATAAAACGGGAAGCCTTTCTGAAAACAAAAATACACACTGCCTACCTGCTGTGAGTAAGTTGTCGGTGCTTGATATTCCTGTGGCCTTGAATACACAAAACCAGAGGATTTCAGAGACAGACCGTCATCAATACATGCAGCCAGTGCTTGTGTAATAAAAAGATGTCTGGTATGACTCCTAAAAAAAGTGGATGACCTCATGTCAGTTTCATTTGCTGAATCCACTTTTTTTTTTTTATGAGTCATGAGGTCATCAGATCTATTTCAATAAACAGAAGATTCTATCAACATTTTGCAAACTTGCAAAAAGACATTAAAGAACGTTAAAGTCCTACCGTCCGGGGTGCGTCAGAAGAAGCAGCATTTCTTACAGCCTCTGCCTGGGTTCT
Source organism: Brachyistius frenatus (assembly GCF_029030835.1). NCBI lineage: Eukaryota > Metazoa > Chordata > Actinopteri > Embiotocidae > Brachyistius > Brachyistius frenatus. Next base: position 3,673,641 of record NW_027210610.1, on the reverse strand, counting down.
TCGCCTCGTCATTGGCAGACCTGATGTTGGTCCTGGAAGTGCGAAGGCTTGCTTGTACTTCAACAGCTGGAACGTGGCTTTCGAAGTAGGCAAATGGGATTTAACAGCAGGTTGCGTCAAGAAAGTTTTACGGTCAGAGACTAGGTTCGATGGAATACCCGATGGTACCTGACCAGCTGCCTTACGGGCGCCATCCCCATACAGTTTTTTCTGCGCTCCGAGGGTTTTTCCCTTCTCTCGCTCAACAGTGAATATTTTACAGCTCAGCATCGGCGTTGAAGTAAACAGGGAGTCTGGCCTTAAGTCTAACGTGTCATCCAAATTGAACGTGTTTTCTTTTATGTTCTCTGAATTCATGCTTTGATGGTTTAAACTGTTGGACAGACCATCTCTCATAGGGAAACCTGACTGTGAATGATCCTCAGTCTGACGTCTACCAGATCCAGAAGCTACCTCAGAAACAGGATTTGCTTCAGGGGTCTTAACCACCTCGCCACTAAGGTCTGTAGCAGTATTTTGCTTTGACAGGTCAGCAGGGTGGACTTCAGGAGTGTTGTCTTTAAGGCTAGTGGTTAGATTACAGACTTGAGGAGAGGAAGGCTTGTCCAAAGTGACAAGGTGGCTGTCACTTGAACTCATTTCTGACAAAGTTAGTGTGCCGTTGTTTTTAAAGGGAGCTTTACAGTTGAAAGTGTTGAGGAGGGGATTGGTCGGAGTTTCCTCTAAGAGAGTGTCACCACTGGACTTTTGAAGAGAATGTCTGTCAAAAGTCGTGTTCTGCACAACGTGTGAATTGCTTTCATTTACAGCTGAGCAATTTGGGTTCATCGTGAGGGATGTTTCAGTGGTGACTGAATTTGCTTGATCTGTAATCTCTCTCGCCACATTCAGACTCTTTTCGTTAGATGTAGGAAGATCCTGTGTTTTATCCCGAGGGCTGGAAGTCGGAGCAGTAGAGTTTAAATCAGAGGAGGCACTCAAGTTGGAGGATTGCACGATAGTTAATGTGCTTTTCGCAGCCCCGGCCGTTTTTGGGCTTGATTGTGACACCCTCCTGGTCGACTCAGTGTCATGGCTGGTAAGTAGCTCTTCATTGCCAGCTTCCACAGTAACAGGAGTGTCCGCCGGTTCACCATGCAGCTCTGAGGGGACTGCTTTTGAACTCGTGTTACAATCCATGGCAGAAGCACAGAGCTGTGCACTCTGAGCAGACATGTCACTAGAGGAGGTTATGTCAAGAGTAATATAAGCAGGTTCAGTTCTTTCTTCAGCTGAAGTTTGAAACTTCTCCACAGTTTGTCCACTGGGCTCTGATGAAGATCCACTGTTTTCCAGAACACTGTCCATTGTAATATTCTGAGTTACTTCCAAGGAAGCTTTAATTACATTTCCCCCCCCATGCCTGTCGGGTTGAACAATTTTACATGACAATTCTTCACTTTGATTCATGTGCAATCTGCCGAGCTCTGCCACAAATTGTCCGCTTAGCTCTGCCAGAGTTCTGCTGTTTTTCAAACTATCAAGTGGTGGAGAACCCTGTGTGATTTCCATTGAGGACTGCCCCACTGGCGAAAGCTCTGAATCACGTGTCACCTCAAGGAGAGTAATTTCTTGAAAGTGTATATCATCCAGCCGGTACACGGAAGCATTCTTCCTCTCAGGGGTTTCAACCATCTTGGCATTACGGTCCATACGAGCTGCTGTCCCAACAAGTTTTGACGGCGCAGGAGGGTGGAGTTCAGGATTATTTTGTTTCGTGCCCGTGATTGCTTTACAGACTTGAGGAGGTGAGGGCTTGCCCACAGTGCTCTGGTGACAGTCACTAGTTTCTGACAAAGCTATTGTGTCATTCTGCTTCGTAGGAGGTTTACAATCGAAATTGTTATTCTGGAGTTGAAAAGTTGTAGCAACAGCTTCTTGTAATGTAGAATTGCCCTTAGATTTGTTCAGGGAATGGCTCTGAAACGTTAAGTCCTTTACATCACATGAACTAGCCTGATTCGTTGCCTCACTCTTTTCTTCATTCTCTTTGGTAATGCTAATCTTAGATTGGGAGGAATCATGTGTCATATTCTGTGGGCAGGAAATTGGAACAGGGGAGTTTAAATCAGTGGAAGAGCTCAACTGGGTGGGTTGGAAAGTGTTGCCCTCAATCTTGGGTGTTGCAGGTTCGCTGTCAGGAAAAGCAGAATCATTTCTGGTCATCTCCATCATGGAATCGTCAAAGAGAGTAATATCTGGCAATTTTTCATCATGCAGCCAGCTCACATGAGCATCCATACCACTTAATACTCGCCCAGTGTGACTGCTGGAGGCAAAACAACCTGTCTGAGGAACTGTCAGAAGAGGATTGTTCCCATGTTTGAAAGCCTCTGGAGACGGACATTTGCTGCCAACATTTGAGAATTTTAAAATTGGCATTAGAGCAGAGGAAAAATTAGAGAAGCGTGGTTTTGCCTTGCCTCGACAACTGCCGCCAGTTGGAGCTGGTGTTGAAAAGGTGCAAGCGTCAGACAGGGTTTTGTTTTCTTCATGCGGCTGCATGGAGGAGTATTCCATGATATCTTTTACGGGGACTTTGAGCTTTGACGTCCCAGCTGCAGCAGTGACTCCAGGTGGAATGTTTTCGCAGCATTCATCAGCCTCTGGACTCCCCTGAATACACGAGGCTTGTGCAGTTGTTTTGTTGGCCATGATGTACGATTTTTGCTTTCACACAAACAACATAGGGTCTTCTTGCGTTTTTGGAAACGGCGCACAATACTCAGACTTTTTGATGCATCTTTTCAGGTGTCTTCAGATGCTCTGTGCCTGCTGCCTGTGGATTAAAAGGTTTCATTCAATGCAAGACATTTATGATCACGTAAACTTGGCCACACTTGTCCTGCTCTGATTCAAAATGGCTTCACAGACTAATACAGACAAGTTAGTGAAATAGCAAGCGGGTAAAATCCACAAGGTACATAAAAGGGTGCAAACAAGGTTTTAATTCTAAAGCAAAGCCAACTAAATACCCCTGAACAGGGTCATCCATATCTAGCATGTAATTTAGCACTGACAGCTAAGGATGATCATACCAGTAGTAGTACGTTGCGTATTGGAGCTGTATGACTGAACGTTAAAGAACAACAGGCCGAAAATACAAAAACATGGCAACTTTAGCAGACAGAGAAAGATCACAGACAAGGCAGGTTAACATCCACATGCAACATTTTAGATTAAACGGTTAAATTATTGATGTTATGCTTGAAATACGAGACACAGTCCCGATCGATGTTAAGCTCATGTTTGTTGCGTAACGCTAGATAGTAAAACGGAAAAAAAAAAAAAAAAGCATTTATTTACCCATCAACACGCACTTCCTGGTGGCCGTTTATGTTTGTGAAGATATTTCAAATAGTCCTCCCGTAATTCAAGTCTGTTTCGAGAAACACTTGTACGTTAAAGTCCACTGAATGCCAGAAAAACATCGGGAATTTCACGAAGTCCCGACCACAGCAGCGCCGCTTCAGTTCAAATGTCAGTTTGCTTCAAGCTCATTCGACAATTCCAACCAATCATTGCGCAGGGATTCTTCTTCGTGTATCTACTGGTGGGTGAGTGTTTCACACGATGGAGCAACATTGCCATCTACTGCCTACATAACAAATTAAATATAGTCATTGAACTTTCGTCGTCTGAAAGTAGGGCCATAATTAAAATAGACCCATATATTTATATATATATATTTTTATATTTTAGAATGGCAGAGAATCCGTTTTTGTGGGCCAACAACTTACTTAGAACATAGACCGTGACTTAGATATGTAATGTGTTTCCTTAAATTTCTAATCATCCAGCATGACAAATATTTATTGTAAAGTCTTGCTGTAAGGACTTTAATGTGTTAAGTGCCATGAAATAACCTGTGTTGTGATTTGGCACTATATAAATACAATTTAAATTGAATTGAAATAAAATTGAAATATAAAAACTGAGACCATTCATGCTGGGTAATATTGATTCTTCTGTTTTGTTGTAGTCCTTTGTGTGTTGTTTTTGTCACTGACATTTGAGCTATGACAATTGTGTTTGCTAAAAACTCAGTGAGGACAGGTAATACCACTTTGCATGAAAGAAAATACCATTCCTGTTTCAGGTATGCTTTATTATAAAAGCCGAACACTGGACAAGGAAGTGACACAATGGACATTTCATCACTGCATTCATTCAGTTTGATAAACAAAAATAAAACCATTTCTATATTATATCCAGATATTCACAAAGTGCTCCAATGATTCTTCTCACTCTTTGGGGGTTTTCTTCAGTTTGGTCTTCAGCTCAGACATAAGTGGATTTCCAAATCTGGGGAGACATGACAAAACTAAGAATCAGAAAAAGCTTGAACATAAGATGCTTCTTTTGTGCTCTGAGACTTTTAGTTGTTGTTGTTTTACCCTGGATTTCTTGGTGGCATCCATTTAGGTCTGTGTTGCACCTCATCCTGTTTGGGAGTGTCACTCTTCTCTTCTGCCTTTGTCTCAGGTTCCTGTTGATATTGTGACATTTTAATCACGTGTTCCTCTAAAAATAAGAAGAAACAGGAAGAGTAATAATTGTACCTGAGAGAGAGTTTCCTGGGTATTTTCTTCTCTCACCACCCTCTGTGTCTTTTTTAAAACAGGAAAACCTGCACCGAGCCCTAAAAAGAAAAAAAGAAAAACATGCAACATTATTTACAGATCATGACAAAAAAACTGGACCTTAAAGACTGAAGGTAGTGGCTTATCTCTCCAAGTGACCTACCAGGCAGTTTTATTCCAACACCCAAGCCTCCTAAAGGCCCACGGGTGGGGAATTTGACTGGCACATGTGAAGAGGGCATGGGATCTGCTGAGGGCATATGCAGCAGGGCGCGGGGATTTTTGGGTGGTCTTACATGAGGGTTTTTAACAGCAATTCGTGACCTTTGAACAGTGAAGTCCAGCAAGCGGGCATCCACCTGCATTGACAAAAAACAAAATAAGACAAACAGCTGAATCCAAAATGTATTCATTATTTAATAAGATATTTTTATGCCATTTAGAAAAGATACCTCATTCTGGTCTTCAGACTTTGGCTTGTTTAGCCAAGGTAATGACTCAGTAATATCTTCTGAGCAGAACAACTTCGGAAAGGTCCCCTCGGATTCAGTCCAGATGTTGATTTGTGAATCAGTTTCTGTCGACACTATTTCCTCCTCTGACGAAGCCTCGGAGCCACTTCTAGATGTAGATGTTTCTTTGGGTTGGATTTCTTCTGAGGAATTAGACACAATCATCTCAACAGGCTCATCTTCAACTTTTGTTTTCTCATCGCATAAAAGAGCGCTTATTTCTGTCAGTGATGTAACATCTGCTCCTTCACTGTCTTTCCATTCAGTCTTTTCCTGTGATCTGGTTTCAGTCTCCACTAATTCAACTACTTCTTCATCTGTTTTTTCTTCTGACATATCAGATTCCTGATTTAGATGCCTCTCCTCTGGTGATGAAACTCCTGAGTTGGGGTAAAATCCAGTCTCGGTGATTGATCCCTCTTCTATCAGGTAAGCCTGCACCGTCTCAGCTGTTTCCTCCATCAGTATATTCTGAGATTCAGAGTTGGGTTGTGGCGCAGAGACGTCCGACATGTCGGCTGATTCTGAAATGCTATCCAACATGTCATGGATACCTTGAAGTGAGCCGCTGCTTGATTTTAGTAGCCGAGTTTCACTGTTTTGAGCACCATATTCACTGAGAGACTGGTCCAGAAATCCAGACTCAACTGTGGATGAGGACATTTCTGTGTCGCTTACTAATCCAGGTTCTCCTGAATTTGACTCTACTTGCTTCTCCTTCTTCTTCTCTGATGATATTTCACCTCGTTCCTCATTTAATCTGTCTGTTGTGGTGTCCATCTGTTTCCCTGGCTCAGGCCCTTCTTGAATACCATCAGTGTTCTCTGACATTGCAGTCTCTATCCACAAATCAAGGATTTCTTCATCAATAACATCTTGATTTTGTCCACTGACAAAGATACGAGGTTCCTCTGTGTAGCTCTCCTCTGATTCTGTCTCATGTTTTGCCGTTTCCTCTGCTGACATCACGGGTAAATCTTTTGGTTTAGGCTCTGTTGTCTTTGATTCATCAGCTGCTTCAGTGTCTGTTATCGTCTCTCTCTCACTTATCTCAAATGCTCTGTCCGGGTATTGATTTGTTATCTGTTGTGCGTCAACTTGTCTAGATAGTTCAGACTCTAAAATCAAAGTATTTGTGGTTAGCTCAGTTGCCATTCCTGCTACCTGCAGATGTAGATCCATTTTCATTTTGTTCTTGATTTCATCTTCTGCTTCCTCCTCTTCATCTACATAACCTTTCCCTTCCATATCCATCACTGCATCTTTCATTCCCACAGGACTATCGTCAAGTAATCTAGGCTCAATCTCAACTGAGTGTTTCAAGAAGACAGATTCAGTAATGTCTTCTCGCAAACTCGGGTTCCTGTTGCCGTTTTGCTCTGAATCCGTGGTATGTACCAGTTCCTGAAGGGAGCTTGACTTTTTCATCTGCTGAACGTCAACTTCAAGGAGTTTTAAAGTTTCATCAGCAAATCCAAACACTTCCTCAGCTTCTCTCCTCGCACAGCCATCACCAGCAGATTCAGCTTCTTGGGAATCACATAACCCTTCATCTTTTCCAAAGTTCACCAATATCTCTTCAGTCCCATCATGCAGCTCTTCTGTTGTTTTAATTTCAGCTCCTGAGCAAACATGTGTCTCAAATTCCTTTTCGAAGTGTCTGACCTCCGTCTTCATTGGGATTTCCGACAGTTTTCCTCCGTCTTTGTCGAATAAGTGTTCTGATTCTTGAATTACGGCTTCAAAAATTGGTTTCTCTGTTTCTTGAGGCAGTCCAGTATCAGTAAGGTGCAGTATTCCGGTCTGCTCCTCCACAGAGCTACTCTTAATATCTTCTGTGCTTTCTTGTTTCTCTTGCATAAGCTCTCTCACCAATAAGTAGTCCGCTCCAGGGATACAGACGCTGTTTTGAAGACTCTCCCGTTCTTCGCTCTCCACCTTTTCTGGTAATTGAGTGGTCGGGACTTCCTCCCAATCTCCTACTTCCAGGAACCATTGAGTTGTATTTTCATAGAGCCCGAGCTCATTGTTGTATTCAGGAACTGCCTCTTGTGTTTCCTCACATGTTGAAGAGTTTAGTTCCCCCGACACAACAACCTGGCCTTCACTTTTCTCTGAGGGAATATTTCCAAGCTCTCCACTTACTTCCTGTCCAGTCTCGCCTTCGGCTTTTACCGTAACTGAGGAGGTCGTACACACTATTTCCATACAACTTTCTTTGTTGTCTACTTCACTGAAGAACCTCTCCCCTTCTACTTGATCATTATCAACAAGTCTCTCATCGACTGAAATGTCTGTTATCGTCACATCTGTCTCTCTTGTTTTGCTTTGCTCTTCGGTGACCACCACATCCTCTTGTTCTTTATCTGTGACCTCAGCTGTGTGCCGGCAGGTTTTAGCGTTCTGCACAGCTTCTCCGCTGCTTGTAACACATTCTGTTAAAATGTTTTCTTCAAGGCCGTCTTCTGTTCTGATGCTTTTTTCCTGCTCTGACATTTTATCTACGGTCTGGTTGTTTGCAGCCTCATCGATGCGTTCTTCCTCAGTAACAGCACCCTGCTCCCTCTCATCCAACGAGCGCTTGTCCTCTTTCTCAACTTCATCAGTTTCACCCTGATCAGCGACAACATACGCTCTTCCAACAACAATTAGCTCATCTTCTGACAAGTCTTCATCGACTGAAAGCTGTTTTTCAACTTGTTTTGTTGCCTCGTCTGTTTTGTTCTCCTGTCCAGAAGCCATCTGTAACACACCTTCACAGTTTTCTGATTCCTCTTGTGTCACCACTGGAACTGCATCGTCCATGTGCATATTGTCCTCTTCTTCTGTGTTTGTGCAGAGTTTTACCTCAGACTCTTCTGCCTCCAACTCACCTTCATGGGGCCTTTTATCCTTTTCTTCCTTTACTTGGATCTTTGTCGCAAGTTCGTCCATTTTTAGATGATCATCTGTTGTCACTGTGCTCACAGTCTCCACCTTATCACCTGCTTTTCCTTCCTCCATGTCTCCACTCATTGCATCATCTGCAAGATTTTGTGACCCTGTATTCACATGTTGTTCATGTTTGTCATTCACATTTTGTTCAGGAGTGTACCATTTTACGATCTCTTTCTTTTGTTCGTCTTCTTTTGCTCTTGTCCCTTTAGTGACGAGCTGCCCTCCATCATCATTTCCTGTTTGGCAGAACTGTTCCTCTGTTGTGCCCTCACTATCCTCAGATTCATTGCTCTCACTGCTGCCACTCAGCTGGGGTTTGTACTGCGTGCTTTCTTCATCAGTAGTGCAAAGTTCCCAGGCAACAACTGGCCAAGATGATCTAAGTGTAGAGGCTGTGGCAAGTGGCAGTTCCTCATTGGCTCCTCCTCCTCTGGTGTCACCCTCTGCATGGTCATAGCCAGTAGGCTCGCTGTCCACTGCAGATCCCTGGAAGGAGTTTGGCTCACTGCTGACGATGTCAGCTGGCTGTGGCCTGAAGAATCTGTTTACAGCACCAGAGAAATAGTACTGAGAAAGAGATGAAGAGAAAGTATTACGTTTATAGGATATTTGAGTTGTATCACGTCATGACAATTAAAGAAAATTTGATTACATTAATTTCTTCCCAATGCTTTGTTTCCACTCATATTGGTAGAGTTTCTACCATTTAATGTTTGTTTTTTTGTTTTTGTTTTTTTAAACAGTTATGATTCAAATGTATGGCCCAAAGTATCTGGACACATACCATTGTGTACAGTGCCCTTGGTTTTGTGCGTCTTTCCAGATTTGTAGCAAGTTTGGGGAAGGCCCTTTCATGATTTGGCCCCAATGCGCAAAACAGGGTACATAAATGGTTTTAAATGGAGTCTGTAACACGTCTATCTAAACATTAATTGTGAAACCAAAACAATGAGCCGAAAGGCACCAAAATGCCTAAGGGTGATGTAATCCACAGTATCAAGAGATAATTATCTGTGCGTTCATCATTACAGGCAACACCAACATAGTGAGCAGCAGCAAGGCCCTGAAACATAAAATACATCCATCACTACTGATATAGTTACATATGAGAGTTTCCTGTTTGTCAAACTTTCAGCTGTAAAAATCAAATAATTTCCTGGGCAGGTAGAAAGAAGTGTTTAATTTCACGCTAAATAAAAGGCAAAATACAGGCAGTGTTTGAGTGGTAAACCATAATTAATTCTGATATTGTGAAACTTAACCCAAATGCAATTAGTCAGTACATAGAAGGTCAGCTAAACATGCAATGTAAAATGAACATATATGAAAAAGTTTTCACTGAATGTTTTTTTTTTCCTGAGTAAGAATAGAGCCTTCAAATCAACAGTTGCTTTCAGAACAGCCATAAATAAATCAATCTTAAACTTTGTGCAAACTAAAGTTTTTTTTTCCAGATAATAATAATAATTAAAAAAAAAACAAGCTCAGCCAGATTCAAAAACTGAAATGATGTTTAAGTGTACAAATACTTTTGTGTCTATAATATAGATTGTAAACCTTGAACAACCCTCTTTGCCAGCTGAATGCTTGGTTGTGGTCATGACAATAAAGCAAATTTGAACTGGAGTCAGAGAAACGTCCTGTGTGTGTGTGTGTGTGTGTGTGTGTGTGTGTGCGGAAGTTGCACAAAACACACAGGAAACCAGACGGGGGCAGGGAGTGGTGGGTGGAGAGATGGACATTCAGCCTCATTAAATGTGAGCGACCCAAACAGGAAGTGACAGACTTTACATCCATATGTAATGGGTTCAAAGTTTAAACTTAAAGCAGTTATCTCCTTACACGTAGACACTAAATTTAAAAGATGCTGCGACTCACCCAAGCGGTCCACAAAGTCCTCTCCACCCTGGAAATGGGGCTGTCCGGGTCCATCCTCACACTTCCGCCTCGTTTACGGTCTCAGCATATGACTTAAAGTGCTCTGGATGTGACCGACACGCTCAACCAGCCTTTAATTTCTTTAAACAGTGTAAGTCGACAGAAAGCTGCAATCAAACGCGGCCGTGGGGTTTGCACACATTAGCTGCGAGTTCAGTTCCCTCTGCGGCGCATCATTATGAGGAAGAGGGTGGTTAACACAGCTGATGGTCTCCAGCGCATCAAGCCGACGTTCTGAAGAGTTTGCGGATGTGGACAGAGCTTCTGATAAGTCACGGTACAAAAAAAAAAAAACAACCAATGCGTGTGAAACTTTATCATACAGAACTGACGCACGACATGCAGTTTCAGAATAGGACTGCTCACCCACAGCATTGGTTAATACCGATTAGTAACAATGATGGTGGAAAAACACTCGGAGCTCCTGTCTTGACTATATTTAGACTCTGCGTGACTACATTTACCACAGTGCGTCTGTCATGAGAACCGACTTTACACATGTTAAAGTTTAGTGCGCATTTTAATTAAGACTCTCAGTGAACGTTGAACATAACAGTACAGACTGGGGAACATGAGCAGTATTACGGGCATTTAGCTTACTAATGATTCAATTAAATTTCCCACATATGCAGTAGGCTATTTAAGACTGCTTAAAGCAAGACATTTTAAAATAAAAAAAAATAATAGGCTATATCCTTTATCTTACAAATAAAAGGTTGATTGCCAAGGCATGAAAATTGAGCCTTTCTGAGGGATTTGCTGCTACGACTACCTGGTCAAGTAACCTATGTAGTTTTATGCACTTAAGCAAACCGAAGATACATTTGCTGTAAACACTAATATTATTCATGTTGGCTAATTTCTTGACTCTCCCTTTTGTGCCCAGTTACACTTCATAAAGAGGAACTCCACTCATTGTACAAGTTTGAGAATGGAAAATATAATCTAGAGGGGTGCAGTGTTATAAAGAAGTAAGTTTATCACACCTCTGCAGCATGTTCCTTATCTCTGCTTGAGGCTTGTGGTTGCACAAGTGTGTGTGTGTGTGTGTGTGTGTGTGTGTGTGTGTGTCTCTGTCTGTCTGTCCCTGGCTCTGTTGTATCACTATTCATCCTTAAAAAAATTGTTTTATCACAAGTTTGACAATATTTTAGGAGTACAATGAAGTGCTTTTTTCACATTTCAACACTTCTACCATTTTATATTAATGTGCACATGACCTGTGACTAACAGCTTCACAACCATATTTACAAAAGTCCATCATCAAGATATTGTGTCATGGTGAAAATGGAGGCTAGATATTGTCATATTTTTTAATTGTCCCTGTCACATCAAATAGTCCGAATTTTTACATTTTTATTTGGCTAATCATTTGTGTTAAATGATAGGGGGCACTTATTGTGGACAATATTATACAGCACATAAAATAGTATGTTCATGATAGTGATGGAGCTGTAAAACTGCTGCTATAAAAACGGAGAAAAGAAAGGTGCAAACAAAAGAACATCTTATTCAGTTCAACCTTGCAGCACCTCCTCTGCTCAGGACAGTGACTTTCCTGTGGTCGGAGTGCAATAATTTAAAAAAAAACAACAACCAGAAGTGTGTTTGGAAATGAGAAGTTATTTTAGATGCAGTGTTGACCAACAACTGATAACCGTTTCATAAACAATACTCAGAAACATGAGAACTGCAGTAACTTTGGCTGTTGGCTCATTTTCATAAAACAAAGAAACATCGCCAACAAAATTATATAGTTTTTATTTCACCAAGCAGATTTAGAAAAAAAAAAAAAAAATCCACCCAAGTGGATTATTATTGTAAAATTATTTGTACAAAAATATGAGCATTTATAAAAAAAAAAAAAAAAAAAAATCTTAGAGTTGAAAGAAAAAGTAAAAGATGACAGATGATATAATAAGTATAAATATAGACGACAAATGTTGCAAGTAAAACCTCACTTCTTGATCACATCGGATACAGTTGGGTATGCTAAAAACATGAGGACTAGTTTAAATGTACTATAGAGATAAATATGAGATGCATTATGTGAGATATATGGAATAGAGAAGATGTCCTGCAGGGACTTCATGCAGAAGATACATTTTCCTCATTGGGCTCTGAAAGAGAGGACATGAGATAAAATCTGAGAACTTACCTGGAACAAACTTCCTTTTGCGTGAAGATTTATTTTGTTCCTATGCAACAACATGACAGTTAGTAAAATGTCACTCAACCAATACAATTTCTTGGCCTCTGTCAGGATGTTTCATGATGTACATTTTGTAAATATGTAACATGCGTGTATGTAGAAAAATGACATTTAAGAGGCAAGTTAGATGTTTCCTGTTAGAACAATGTTTTTCTTTGTCTTACCTGTCCAAGTTCGATAAACGGGAAGCTGGAGTGCAGGGTGTGCGATCTCCACACACACTCTCAAACGCGTCCTCTCGTTTTCTCTGGGACCCCTCTTCAGGTTGACTCTGTTGATGTGCAGCGCGCCCGGGTCGCCCTCTCTTTCTTTGTCACTGTCCTCGTCCAGCTCTGACAGCGTGTCCTCGTCCCTGCCGATGTTGTTATTCTCTCCGTCCACTTTCTCATCGATGTACTCTATCCCCTCAGCATCAGGGTCTGTGACTGCTGCTTTTGTTTCTGTGAAGTGACACGGGCAAAAAGGTAAACCAGCCCAAATATTCACATAGTAACGCAGAAATAAAAACAAAACCTTTACATTTCATGGCAGAGAAAATAGCAACACTGCACGAGACAGTTTGCACAAGGTTATTTGAATCTGGTTCCTCCACCAAGATGCATCAGAGAGGCCACAGAGTGGAGTGTACAACAACTCATTTGCACACAGGTACACTGCTAAGGATATGAACCGAGTTTCCACACAAGGCAAATTATATTTCAAAGCTACAACTGTAGATCATGTTTGCCTGCCTGAAAATTTCAAGCAGATTGTAGGTGGAGAAAGTTTAAGTAATGATGGAATTGAAACCTCCACTTCCTTGAAAATGTAAGGAAATATTCCAACAATTAATTATTGTGCTTTGCTATAAAAAGTAGGATTATTCAATGGCAACTGGACTTGCTTGAGATTCCTGAAGAGGTTTCACTACTCATTCAAAAAGGACTTCTTTAGACAGGTCTAATGTCTCAGGGACTTCAAGCAAGTCCAGTAGACTTCTGATAACCGTTAGATAGACAAGGAGCTGGATGAGCGAGAGTCTTCACAGACAATAAAAATCAGGAGTGTTGCAAGAGACAGAACAACAAAAGAATCGTAAAAATTAAAACTCAGGAGATGTCAGGATATTCCGATTTTTTTTTGTGGTTTAAGCGCCAACATGTTTAGTTTCTCCAAAATGTCACTAAGATATTTCTTAACACTTGATTGTGTTCAGTTTCTTTTGAAAAACCAACGAAAGAAACTGAGAGTTGGCTATCCACTAGCCAACGACTGACTATATTTTCGCAAGTTCAGGAGACCCGTTCATAGTTACCTTCTGTTCCACACAGAAGGTAACTATGAACGGGTCTCCTGAACTTGCTGTTGATCTAAAAATGAAGACATGTGGGTCAAGTACTTATTGCATGTCCATTCTTCCGTCTCTCTGGCTGTTTGCTTGTCGGACTTGGCACGCTTGTAGACATCTCCAGGGCGCACACACTCCTCAGCTCCCTCTGTCCGTCATCTCCTATCTCCTCTGTCTCACTGGATACCAGCGGTGACAGAGTGTATCCTCCTGCCGCCCAGAGTAATTCGGCCTTCGGGTGACCTCCCTTCAGCAGGAGGGAGAACACGCCGACGCCTTCACTGCTCCAACACACTGAGATCGACGGAGGAATTGACGGAGCAACTGAGGAGGAGGAATACAGACAGAAAGTGAGTGAAGAAATATAATAATATAAAAGTCAAAGTGTCCATAATAATTCATACCGATGTCAGCATTTCTCCAGTGTCTCTCAATAGGCTCGTGGAGAGAAGAGTGCTCCACTCTACAAATAATCCCTCCTCTTTTGTCCTTTTTCTCCTCGTTTGTTGCCCGTCTCTTCAGAGTGGCTGTCGCCCTGTACAGTCTGGTATGAGTCTGTATGGGGCCCCACACCTCTCCTCCCTCTATCACCTCGTCCTCTCTGTCATCCTCCTGTCCCTCTCTGAGCTTCAGCCAAGTGACTGTTATGTTTGGAGGGAAGAATTCTGTGATTTCACATCCCAGAGTTGAAGTCTGATCAGAAGAATGGGTGGAGCGGACGATTTCGGACACACATGGCATCTTGATGAAGCCTGGTTGGGATAAATAGGATATTTAATCTTTGACTTCTCAACAAACAGTACAGCCTTTATTGTAATGTCATTCTTACCTCTGGTCTCGCAGGTGACCGGTTGCCTCAGGGCAATGTGGTGGACACTGACCCACACTTTAGTGGCTCCCTTCTCCAGTTCACTCCGGGGAAGTTTACACTGGCTGAAGGCTGAAAAGAATCCCTCAGCGTTTGGCCGAGGAGAGGACGAGGCCTGGGAGGCCACAGGGCTGAGCTCACCGCCCTGGCAGAACCAGCGGAAGGTGATAACATCTGGATGGAAATGTGATGCTCGGACTGTCAGGCTGATCACATCTGGAAGACAGGAAGTGAAAAGATGTAGCCTTTTCCAATTAGGAATGTGTAAAATGCATTGGAATACAATTAAAGAATAACCTGTTTCCTTACCCGAGTCATTTTGTGTCTCGGCCAGTTGTATTTCTGATACCTCTGGAGCAGCTGAGGGACAACCCAAAAAGTTTCTTTTGTAGAAATTATGAAAAATATGCAGCCTTGATGCAAAGTAAATAAGAGGGGGAAAAAGCCTTACACAGAATAGTAAACTTCTCTGACACCCTCTCCTCCACGATCTTGTCCTTGCCTGCGTAGGACACCTGACACTTAAACACTGCACCCTTGTGGATCGAAATCTGGGGGATGAAGGTGAGCGAGGAGATCAGCTGCTGAGTGCCATTTCCAGATGAATGGAGCGGCCCTTGAGTGTGCAGCTTGTAGTAACCCATCTCGCCTCTGGAGGACAGCAGAGGCCCTTTCTCTGATGCTGGTGAGGTGAGCGTTAAACCGTAGGGTAGATGGATGGTGGTTAGAGTGTTATAGAGGCAGTTAAAATTAGTTTTGGAAGTTCCTGTTGCGTAAGTTTATAAATTGTTAGCAGTGGAAAGTGTTACAGAGAAAACAGGGTGTGTTTGAGAAGTTGTTGCAACACAAACAAAAGATAATTGTTCACTAATGTATTATCTTAATTATATATGTAAATCTAAACATTTCATTTCCTATTTCTTCTGTTTATTAACCCAGAAACATATAGGCACTATATACTATAAAATGTACTATAAAAGAATAGTTCAACATTTTCATTTGAGAGACATCACTCGTATGCCTGTGCAATACATATGTTTAACTGTTCCTTTAAGGTTGGAAAATCCTCATTTTTCTCACTGTCTGACAAATCATTCATATTCTGAATCAGTTTGTTCTGTGGTTTCCCCTTTTACACCAGGGTAATAGTCACAGGAAAAATGTGTTTCCCCAAAACCCAGCGTGGCATATGTGACAGCTTTGCAAACTTTGACTGCCACTACAATTTAAAATCTGTGCGTTTCAACACTATTTTGCAGCACAGCTTGAGTTTATAGTGACTGACACAGGTCAGTGGGGTTTAAGAGGTAAACAATTAGCATATAAGCTCTTGTACCTGTTAGTGAGGTGTCAGAGATGGGAGTGTCATTGAGAAACCATGCAGTCTGGACTCGGTCCACCCGCCTGCCTTCGATGCTCACTGACACCCTGCCCTTCTGACCTACTATCACACGTGGAGGGAGGATGATCCCTGACACACTGAGGGACTTCTTTTTCTCTGAGTGAGGTGAGACAGAGGGAATAAAAAGAGTTGGTGAGAAAAAGGACATGTAAAAAAAAAGAAGATATGTAACTGATGATGGTTTAAAAGTAAAATAATGCATCTTTACGTGCATATGTTTAAATTATCTGCGGATTTGCTGGTATAACATGTTGGTCAGGATGATTTATTTTCGGCTTTTTTCCCATTTTCATATTTATTGTAAACTAGGGATGAGGGTCACAAATAGACTTTGCCTCATATGAATGGCTGCAACACCAGGTTCAGACTCACCATCTCTTCTCCTCCAGGAAAAGCCGAAACAAAGCAGGAAGACCAGCACTATAGAAATGCACATCATAGCCACGGATGCTTTGGCTGATTTATTCAACACCAGAGCCTCATCTACAAGGAAGCAGAAGGAGGAAATTAATTGAAAGAAAGAATGAACACATGACAGTGACTGAGCATTAAAAACAGGAAAAAAAAAACAGAACAGGATGCAAAATAAGTCAAATTGCCTTCAAAAGTTGCACTTTGTACACAATTTATGCCTATTAAGCAGCCTTTCTGCAGTCATCTAATTTTTTTAATTTTTGTTTAAATTTTTTTTTAAATTCCTTGGATGATTTACATTGTTGTAATATTTTCGGTCTGACAATCACATTAAAACCGTACCCTGAGGATCCACTTTTTCCAGATATGCCGAGCCACTGACAGGAATCACTACCGCGGGCTGGTTTACTGCACACTCCACCTTCCCACCTTGCCCCCTCTGCTCGGGGCTTAACGTGTAATAACGTCTGGTTCTATAGGTCCCATCTGGGTTCTGCTCGGTGACGGGGGGCTCTGGGAGGGCTGTCTCATTTTGAAACCAAGACACAGACACATCTTCAGGGTAGAAACTCTCCAGGTCACAGTAGAGAGTGAGAGGAGTGTTTCTGGAGCTCGACGGCACGACAGACAGTCTGATAGATGGCAGATCTGAGGAGGACATTCAGGAAATAATTATAACCTTTAGCCTCATAAAGGCTTTGTAGTACATAAAAACCCCAAATATGTCACAGTTTGTACTATAATGACAGCGGTGGTTTTACATGAAAAAAATAATGTGATTAGGCACTGAAGTCACTTTTGAATATGCAAATGTGCAAAGAACTGTGACGTGCCATATGCGATCGATTTCTAATGGATGAAACATTAAAAGGAGGCATGATTGAGCAGGGATGTTTTATTTTGTAAACTGGCTGTTGCTGTGACTCCTCTAGTCTTATTTATGTCTTTATTTACATGAGTGTTTCTTTACATATAAAGTGGGACAGTGAGATCCGATCACAAGTGCACACTTGAGACACATGTTAATGCCAGGTGTGAACAGGGCCCCCTTTGAGTCACTCACAGGTGATGTTGAGTTGGAAGTCCAGCTCCTGATCGCTGCCACTGTGGGACACTTTGCAGCCAAAGGTCATATTCTGGTGCTCGCGGGAGGGGTAGACTGTCAGGTTGCCCACAGCTGAGTAGAACCCATCTGGAGTCAGTTCACCTTCAACCTGGTAGGGAGACTGAATCACTTGCCCATCTCTGGTCCAGGAGAAAGAGACAGGAGGAGGGTAGAAACCATCTGCACGGCATTTAAGCTGGTTCTCTGTTTCTAACACCACCCACTGCTGTGGAATTGAAAGTGTGGGGGAGGCTAGAAAAGGGAAAAAAAACAAAAAGGACAAAAAAAAGTCCAGGTTTGTTTTTTTGTATTTTAGGTTCAAATGAAGCACAAATCAGACTACAGGATGTAAACAAAGGCGTACCCAGGATACTGAATGTAACATTACTGGAGTGCAGAGTTGTGGACTGGTAGCCGACTGTGCATTTGTACACCCCCTGCAGGCCGAGACTGGCTTTGAGGATGGTCAGAGAAAAGTCCCCACTGGAGAAATCTGTGGTGTTCCAGCTGAATCCCTCCTTTATTTGCGGCGCTGCTTTTCCAAATGAGGCGACAACAGTGCTGTTACTTATCCATGTGACATTGATTGAAGACGCATCTGTTACTGATGCAGGGAGAGTCACATTGCAGGGAAGGGTCGCATTTGTATTTGGGCTGGCCTGAATTTCACTGGAAGACACTGAAAACAGGAAGAGAAAGTTTAGATGGAGAGACATTAAAGAGCCATCACTGAACAGCACTTATCGATGCTCCTTACTGAAACATGAATCTCTATACAATGACTGAAGAGTGTGCGTGAACAGAGTGTGAGATTTCTGGTGAAATGTACCTTTTTTTCTATTTGGTTAGGTTTGACCTTAAACTAGTTTCTTTTGAAAATACAGCTCTCTCAATACAAAGAACAGCTAAATGTTTATATTTAAGTTTACTAAATGTTTTCAATGAAACACATTTTGAAGAAGTGTCATGACCTGAGTGAAACCAACATCTATTGTGCAAAACTTGAAGCCATTCCATCCTTAAAAAGAAAAAAAAAACCATCACAATGTTCCTCATTTTCACAGAATTAAACAAAATATAACACACAACAGACACACACTGCTCAACCTGTTGACACTGTTTAATCAAAGTGACCAAAGCTCCCCTGAAGTCATTCTCCTGTTTTTGATGACATTAATGTTATAATGAATATTGTTAGATCACCACAAGAGTAAAGGGAAAGTAAACGTCTGTCCCAGGTTGAACAAAAAAAAAAAAAAATCCACCAGTCCCGTTTATTTTTTGTTAACCTGACACTTCATAACCCTGAATGAGCAGTGAGAAGGAATAGTCAGTCAGAGATTTGAGTTTCATGAAATCCAATTTTTTTCTTTTGATGCCTAATAGTAAATAAGTAATCTCAGTATACCTGCATGAATCAGCGTAAACATAAAGCCTTTCCAACAGGTCCGACCAACTAATCCAGCTTAATTAGTAACTACTACAATAAATACTTGTTCGCAGGTATAGCACCGAGCAGTGGAAAACTTTCTTTGGTGTGAAGTGTTTATGTTGCACTTCATGTGAAGTGTGATGGATCATAGAAGGCTGACAAGGACAAGAATGAGGGTGAATAGATATGACTAAAGTTTAGTAGACGTCTATTTTTGACAATACAAATACAGAGTCAAAACTAGCTCAAGGGCTAATATCACACTAGTCCATTTAAAAAGTTATTTATAATGCTACATTTAATATAGATCAATAATTTAGACTGTTTAAAGTTATTCAAAACACTCAGATCAGAGCAGAGCATTTGAGCCTAAGTTATTAAAATTTTGTTGAAAAAATGTCATCTCAGTTACAGGATATTTTTCATTGCTTGTTTCCATGGTAATGATCATCATTTCATACACAGAGAAGAATGTCAAACTATACATAAAGTATCATTTTACCTTTTTCACAGCTTTGAGCAAAAACCATAATCATTATTCTCAGTGCATGTGAACATTCTTAGGGGGGATGACGAGACTAAAATCTCTACGTTCAATTTTATAGTTCAATATTATGTGTTATATGTCATTGTGTGTGTGTGTGTGTGTGTGTGTGTGTGTGTGTGTGTGTGTGTGTGTGTGTGTGTGTGTGTGTGTGTTAACACTTCAAATTTTCAAGAAATTCAATTTTAAGACATTTTTTTATAATAACTGAATAATAATAATAATGTGCAGTTTTGACTGAATCACAAATTACAGAACTCTATAACAAAGATGCAAAAATCATATAAATCCAATATTAGCAGTGAGCAGTCCCATTCATTGATTTGCATCATTGGTCACAATATCTTTAAAGCAGGAGAAAAAGCAACAGCACAATCAATTTTATATATATAAAAAAGAAAGAAACAAATCACTAATGTTTCACTTACATGTTGTCATATAGCCCTGTCTTACCATGAATCAACAAAGTAAATGTCAGGTGCATGTTACCTCTAAAATGTATGATCAACATGTGCTATCTGTACTTTAACGCTCGCCTGGTAAACCACTACAAGATCTAGACAAACTAACAATTAGTTTCTAGAGTTTTAACTGACAAGCATCGCTGCTTCAAGAGTTCAATCTGAGCTCACTATCAATATGTTCGATTCAAACCGAGTCATTTGTTAGAGAAACATCAACGCAGTGAGTGTAACGACACAATACTCACCATTGTTTATGAGAGTCAGGAGCACAACATGGACGAGGACTTTACACTGCATGGCTAGGCTAGTCTTGAGACCAAGTTCTTATCATCAGGTCGTTATCCCGTCTTATATAGAGCCATGAGGTGACAGTGGGCGTGTTTGTCCTGCCATTTGGGAGACAAGAAATATTGTTGCTGGGCCTCACAGGAGTGAAAGGAGGCCCTTGATATGTGTATATCCTCTTAAATAAGCGAGCCTTGAAGTGTAACAGAGTAAGAAGGGTGAGCGAGGAAAAAAGAGGGAGATGTTCAGGGACACACAAGTGGGGGCACTGGTCACTTAAAATTCAGACAGGCCTGTGGCCAAGGTTTTGGGGCTACTTTACATTGGTGCAGTGTTGCCATGAACAAACAGAGAGAGTAATCCCACTGAGCTTATGTGGGCAAACACTCAGGCGAGACTACAACTCTTTTCTATCCGGGGAAAAGTTAGTGTGGCGTTACATTTTGCAGAGAAAAAGAGCTTCTCTTTTCTCTCTCTGTGTTCTGTGTCTTCAGTCCCTTCCTGCTATGATTGGTGCCTCTGATATAGTTAATGTTTAGCCAGAATAAGTTCTCAATGTCTGAAAGAAAATGTGTTTTCTGTTTCATCCCCCTCTGAATATTCATCAACCTAATTACCCGTTTAAATTGTTTGACCTTGCACTTTCATTGATCTTAACACACTTCAGTCAGGGTTCATTTCTGTATTGATTTGCAGGTTGTCTGTGTCACCAAGGTGAAGTATTGTCTCTTGTTACCTTTCTGCTTTGTCACTTCAGCTGGAAATAAAAGTGACCTAAAAAGAAAATGATTTATGTGTTCCCTGTCCTTGTTTGCCTTCGGTACCTGTGCTCACATACGGCTCTTTCTGATTGAACATTGTGTTTTCTCTTCTTTCTTTGTCTGACACTCTCGTTGCTTTCATCAGGCTGAAAGATTGAGTGAATCAAGAGGTTCAGAGAAAACGAGGTACCTGTGTGTTTGATGGGAGTCACACCAGCTGATTGAAGGAATGAGGTTACTTGACTATTGTGAGGTTGAGTTCATGGTCTAGATTCTTTAACTCAAATGACATCAGCAAAATCTTTTGTGCTGATTTCCTTACTGTTGCTGGAGGGCAGATTTTAATTTTTAGCAAGAAAGGGAAATTAATAATAAAAAAAAAATGTCAGCCTACTCCTTTAAAAAAAAGAAAAATCTGAGATTGTGAATAGTGCAATCTTCTTTATAAAGAAAAAAATAAATAAAAGCTACAATTATGGCATGGCAGTAGTATTCCTTTACAAACCTGTCAAGTTGCAGTTTACAACCATTTCTGACCAGAGTCATGGAGTAAAGATTTTGAAGGAATTCGTCCAATAAATCAGATTTTGATTTAACAAAGCTGCAGCCCTGACAGGACACAATGCTTCAAATATGGATGTTGCTATAGATGCTTCACATACGTCATCAATCCAATAGAAGATCTATACAATCAGCACAGTTTCAAGGTGAACACCCAAGATAAGCGTCACCAGTTCAGTGTCTGACCAAATGTGAAATTTTGTCCAATCTCCATTTATGTTCCTGTTAAATAATGGCCAGAAAAGTATTTATGCAGAACATTAAAATGTCTGTGAAGTTGACCTTTGACCTTTTGGATACAAAATGTCATCACTTCATCATTTTTATCCTACAAGACATTTGTGTGAAAAATGGTCATAACTAGCAAATTAATTCTTGAGTTATGGTCACAAATGTGTTTTGTGAAGTCTTTTACCTTTAAAAATACCTCAAATCTGATTAGTGTATCCTTAAGCTGGAGTGAACGTTTGTGAGTTTAAAAAAAAAAATCCCGTGATCTTTCCGAGATATCACATCCATGAGCATGGGACAGACAGACAACCTGAAAACTTGATGCCTTTAATGTCTTTTTTGGTGTCAAATGTGGCCAAACATTTGACACCAAAAAAGACATTAAAAAGGTAAAAGTCAGCTACTGCACCTTTATCAGCTGCAACACTAAAACGATGCTTATGCGTTAATAATTAATTATACATTTTTGTAATGTTATTGTGGAACATTAGAAAGAAAACAGAACTTTCCAGAAACCAAATCAAACATCACAGACAAAAGACACTGTGTATAGTATGCGTGCTTGCTCATAACTGAATGCAACAGCTGAGTTATTATGAAAACATTCCTTTATGTGCAGATATGGAGAGAAACAGGTTTGAGTTGGGAGTGGTTGTTCTACAAAAATAGTGCACGTTACTTCCTGCAGATTAACATGGGGAAAAAGCTGTATGTTAAAGACCGTCTCTGTTTATTGAAGGCAAAACTTTAGTGATGTGCAGTATGGCAGCCTGGGCTGTGTGTATACTCTTGATGTGCACCGTCCTCATTGGGCAAGGTGAGCTTTTATTACCATTATTGTATTTACATTACTACAACCTAAATGTCCTCTTTTGAAGCTTATTTAGTAGTTTTTGTTAATAGAATTACAGACTTTTTATATTCTACTTCATGGTCATTTACTGTGGTGCCATTTTCCTACACAGAACTATTAATTGATATGTTTTACATTGGAGGTAATAATGAATTCTTAAACCACTGAGAGGTTTGTTGTCAAGTAGGTGCTGTTGGCTTCAGCTGGTTTAAAGAGGTTTGTGTTTGTTTGGTTTAATCATTCAACTCTTACATGACTCTAAACAAATCATATGTAATATTAAAACATGGAGATTGATTTATTGATGACATAAATATAAATGTTAATGTAAATACAGATGCCCTGCATTAAATCGGTTTAACTTCTGTTATTAACTATAAACTATTTTACCAAACAATATAATAGTAGATGTGCAGTGCTTTAAAAATGATGTTACAAAATAAAATATGAATGTGATATGCTGTATATGATGTACTGTACAGTCAGAGGAAGCTGGGACAGTGGTGCTACCTTATGGCTGCAGTTACACATCTGCTACACTATTTAACCCGTGTGGTAAGAATATCCCAAAGGATACAGATGCCAGTAACTCTTTCATCTCTTATTCCGACAGGATCGAAGGCTCAGGGTAAGCAGTATCATTTTATACAATCCCTACAGCCATGTCAATGCTCTTAATGATGTGCATACTCAGATGATCTACTGAACATGAACAACTATGATGAAACATTTGTAGTTTTGCATGCGTGTCGGAATAACTACGCTGCATACTTACACACAGTTGTCTCTGCTCTGTCAGACTGTGGAGTGGCACCTCTGAACACAAGGATCGTAGGTGGCGAGAACACCATAGCTGGATCGTGGCCCTGGCAGGTCAGCATACACCTCACTGCCATTGGCGCTCACATCTGTGGAGGGACCCTCATCAGTGACCAGTGGGTACTCACTGCAGCCCACTGCATTGTAACGTAAGACATACTCCTCAGATCTCATTCCATTTCCTACATTTCTCGCTCAAACATTAGAAATCTTACTGGGGTTTTGAAACCCAGAAAGCTCCCATACCGGTTACTATCCTTCCTCAACTCAAAAAGAGACCCCTGAACCAGAGAGATGTTTAATTTTTCTCCTGGAAATGTTCATTAAAGTATGACTGTCATGTCTATGGACTGTCAGATTACAATGAAAAGAAGAAAGTTAACATATAGAGTCCAAATACACAAAAGGCTAAAAAATAAGGGTAAGATGCATAACATTAAACCGATGACAGAGAAGCTAAAGCCTCCTAAATAATATAATCAGCAGCCACACTACTAAAAAGACTACATAGATGCTCTAACAATGGTATCCAAGTAGAAACTTTCCACTATTTGCTTGGCCTGCCTGTTACAGGGCTGGATGCAAAAAATATATTTTACAAAAATATATTTTGCATCAGCACACATAATGCCATATCATGTTGCAATACACGGAATGAAATTAAAATACCACCACATTCAGACCAGTCACCGTGACTACTATAACAGTAATGTGACCAACTGATCCTGGTGCATTGCTGGATAACTAATCTAATCAGTGGTGCTTTGTAAATACTGCTGGATATTGTTCAGACTGCTGTAGTAGAAACTCTTCCTTTCATTCTAGCTCTCAGTCTTCCACACTTTACGTTTTGTTACAAAACTGGTCAGATATTTTCTAAAATGTATAGATGCAAGGTATTCACATGCAGAAGATGTAAAGCTACACAACACGGAACATCCGTACTCTGTAGACAGGAAGTGGAAAGACAAAAACGGTGGCACTTCCTTGGTACTGAAATGTAAGGACAGTGCAACTAAAATCAATGAGTGCTGTTGTGTCAGAGTTGACTGCCTGAACAAATATTTG
This sequence comes from Brachyistius frenatus, assembly GCF_029030835.1. NCBI lineage: Eukaryota > Metazoa > Chordata > Actinopteri > Embiotocidae > Brachyistius > Brachyistius frenatus. The sequence continues at coordinate 3,649,286 of NW_027210610.1, read as the reverse complement.
CTGTATTTCTTGACCGATCCAGCTAGGCTTGTGCCAAGCTTTGCACAGACTTTTGGCAATTTAAGTCTGACTCCACCAAACAGTGTACAGTTTGGGTCAGCTCAGGTTTTATTTTGTGTCTCACTCTTCCTCCGTGTTTGGGGGAAAAACAAGAGTATACTGCACAAGAGTGGTGCACTGGTTTCTCTTTTTTCCAAAAAATATTATCCGACTCTCACAATAGAGACGGACAAGAAATATGTGGAAAGAGAGCAGGCGAATGACAAAGATCGAGTCAGATGGGAATCAAACTAAGGACTCCCTGCTGACAGCTTTCACACCCACATACACACCGTAAACATCCAAATATTTAATTTCAGGCAACCTGTTGGCAACTTCATCCCAATAAGTTAAACTAATTGATACTACACTGATTCAACAAACATAAACCACCCTCATCACATTGCATCATGTTGTTTTTTTTTTTATATATAAAAAAAAAAAAATACAGAAACTCAACCAGTGCATGGACTGTCTACCTGGGCAGAGAGACTCAGGCAGGCCCTAATGTTAATGAGGTGAAGTGCACCCTGTCCAAGGTCATTGTCCATCCCAACTACAATGACACACTTTTCAACAACGACATTGCCCTGATGAAGCTCAGCAGCCCCGTCACTTTCACCGACTACATCCGGCCTGTCTGCCTGGCGAGTAACTCCAGCCTGTTCTACAACTCCACCCTCTGCTGGGCCACCGGCTGGGGCAGACTTGGAAGGGACAGTGAGTAGCCCCTCAGGTCGTACCATTAACCATTTCAGACATTTCACCCCGTACAACATGAAAGAGAACAGCGGAGCTAACAGTTGCCAAGGTTAACAATTAGGTTTACTAATATACACAAATTTAAAAAACAAACAAACCCAACACCACTAGTCAGGATGGAGGGTTGCACTCACACCTATGCAAAAGGTTTGTGAAATATCACGCATACACACACACCTACCTCAAGTGTGAGGTGCAAACAATGCACAACCATGCAAAGGAAGGAATGGCTTCTCTGCATAGGCCCTGGGTTGATCAGGTCCACGACCCCCTCCGCCCCCTGCACAGATAAAGTTCTGGCCTACAAGGCAGACACAAGTGTTAGGATGGGGAGAGGTGGAATATAGGCACATTTTCTACATTAAAAACAAGTGAAGCAACAAAATATTTCAAGATAAAACTGAGGTAAAAAAAAAAACAGTCTGTCATTAAGTGAGTTAAATCCACTCTCACTTGGGGCAGAAACAAGAATTCACCCTTTTTTTTTGTTTTTAATTAATTTCATACAACCCATGCAGTGTGGTGACCACATGGATGAAGGGCAGTGTCCTTTCATCTTGAGGGTTTGCCTGGTACACAGCATATATAGAGGAGCATTAACAAGCTACACCTGGTGCCTGTTGGAACACTGATCAGGCTTACTTAAGGTGACTGATCTTTAAGGTGGTCCAGCTAGCCCCACTCCATCTCCTTTGTCACATATTTTCCTAACTGTTCCCTATAGCTTCAGTTTATCATAAAACCTTTTTAAAAGTGGAGGCTCATACTTGTCAGCACGTTAGCATGCCAATATTAATTAAGTAGGCTACTGCTGAGGCTAATGGGAATTTGCGTGAATGAATGTCCTGTTAAAGCATGAATGTCTGGAGCAAATTACATCACAATCCATTAGATAGTTGTTGAGACATTTCTCTAAAAACCATGTCAGCTTCATGGTGCTGCTAAAATTCTGGAGATCATCAAATTCACTCACTCGAGACTGAGTGTTCAGTGTGAAGACTCTGGACCAAAGTGGTGGACCAGCCAAATGTCAGATAAATGAAAAAAACAACAACATCTGCTTGCATGATGCATGTCATTTTGTAAGACAGAAATCTGTTAGCTCATAAATACTTTTACTGAATTACTGAACCTGCATGACAGGAAACTGATCTTATATTCTCTCCTCCACAGAGCCTTTGCCAGCTTCTTCTGCACTACAAGAGGTCCAGATCCCCGTCATTGGAAACAAGCAGTGCGAGTGCAATTACCTCCCAAACAAAGAAGCAAACATCACTGACAATATGATTTGTGCGGGACAAGAGAATAAAGGAGCATGTCAGGTGAAAGCAATACCACGTTTTTGTAGCCTAATATTTTAAGCAGCAGTTTGGACTACTTTTGAAGTGTTTCCTTACGTGACTTACTAATATATTTTACATACAGTTGAAACACTTAGATCCTTCATTACAACTATTTGTGTTATGGCTTGTCTTTTCCAGGGGGACTCCGGCGGCCCTTTGCAATGCAAACAAGGCGCATTGTGGATCCAGGCTGGCATTACCAGTTTTGGAGTACCTTGTGCCCAGGCTGGCTTCCCTGAGGTCTACGCCCGAGTGTCTGAATTCCAGACCTGGATGGTAGATCAAGTGGCGGAGGCGAAGTTTAGCTTTGTAACATTCACTGCTAATGGCGCTGACCAAGATGGCAGCTTTGTGTGTCGCAGCACAATCTCTGCAAATTCAACCAAGCTTGCAGCTGAGCTCGCATTGGTTGTTATCTTAATGACAATGTTGCTGCTTCACGTTTTAGCTCCATAAAACAGTTCAGCGCTAACAAGTTCTTCTGTTTCACTCTGTTTGATCAAAATTTAATATAAATGTAGCACAATGATGGTTGTAGTTGAGTTGAGTGCAGTGGGCTTGCACAAGGCTAAAAGTGAAGCCAGAAAATGTTTTGGCTCATATGCCAGGTGAGAAGTTTTCACTCAAGCCAGTGGCTGCCGTTGTTGAGCCCGATGTGCATTTCTTCTTCATACACTTTGTGCTAAAAACAAAACAAAAAAAGAAGCAACCAAAGTGTCAATTTAAACATTGACGTCTTATCTTTGAGGGATGTTTGTGGTTTAGATGTAAAACCAAACCCTTGTAACACATTTGTAATATCTTCTATTTTTTAAGTTTTCTTCTATTTTTTAGGCTTTCTTATATTTCTTATATATTATATATATAATATATATTTTATATTTATAGTTTTTACTGCTATTTTACTGCTATTTTATTGCTTTTCTATTGTTCTGTTACTATCTATTGCTTCTGCATGCTGCTGTAGCGAAAACATTTCCCCTCAGGGATTAATAAAGTAAATTTTTTATTTTGTTCTTTTGAGGGTCATACTCCTTCTGTCAGTGTCACTGTCTCTGTGGCTCTAGCTTGTCACTGTTTTTTTCACGTGAACTTGACATTATTTTGTGCATTAGGAAGTCAACCCGAAAATAGAATTAGAAAAGGAAGTGAAGCAAATAAGCTCAAATACTTTATTCCTTGGTACCAGTACAAGTCACATACTGCACTTGGTGGAAACGGACCAATAAAAATAGTACATGTTGTGTAAAAACAGTGTGGGAAACTTCACCTGAAAAAAAGGTGTTTAAAAATAAAAGTTAAGGGAATGGAGGCAGAACATTTTTCAGAATGTCCTAACTGTCCTGCTGCGACAACCTGAAGGAAAGTTGTTTTTCCATCTTTTACTATTGCTTTCTACCAAGATGCTGTAAAAGTGCTGTTACTGTGGTTAATAGTGGAGAGAGTGACATTTTCCATGGTGATGTAATGATGGTGGGAAGAAGGTGGAAAGGGTGTCCATGCTTAATAAGCATGATTAGCCACGAACAGTGAGTCTCCACCAGCAGTGCTGCTTCCAGAGGAAACATATTTGCCCTGGCAGGCCAAGTTGTTAGCCTGCAAGAGAAGAAAAGGGACAATATTATTGAATGGGACACTGGAAGAATAAGTTTGATGCTAACAATCCCCAGGGTTCTCTCACATCTAATCTATACTTTCACATTTTATATCATAATTTGTATTAATATTCACACATACCAGAGCTCTCTTGATGTACTCCTCTTGGCATGCCTTTCCATTCTCCTTCTTGCCGCCCCAGGCTTTGAGGGCAGAGGCCTGCAGGGCACGGCCGTACGAGAAGGTCACGGCCCAGGGCCTGTGCAGTGGGCACATGTTCATGGCGTTCAGGTTGATGGAGGCCTCCTCCTCACTCTGTCCACCAGACAGGAAGGTAATGCCTGTACCGCAAGAATAAAATAGTCATGCAATGCACTTCTGTCAACAGCTGAGTCAACGTCATGCAGATTATTCAATCAAGAATTTGATAAAACTTTGTGTTGGTAAAGCTTCCAAATGTGTCAACAACAGAGAGTCATGTGCATCCAGCTCACCAGGAACTGCAGGGGGCACAGTGCGGCGCAGGGCAGTAACAGTTGACATGGCAATCTCCTGGTTGCTGTACTTGTGTGAGCAGGAGTGTCCGGCAGTGACCATGTTGGGCTTGAGCAGGGTGCCCTCCAGGTAGACGTGGTGGTCGGACAGGGCCTTGTAGACGGCAGCCAGGACCTTCTCAGTGATGTACTGGGTGCGCTTCAGGTCGTGGTCGCCGTCGGGGAGAATCTCAGGCTCCACAATGGGGACGATGCCGTGCTGAGGAGGGCACAGACAAGAGGAGTGTGTTAGCACTACAGGCAGCTATCAAAAACAAGCTATAAATAAGGAGGCAGGAAATACGAATGCAGTCTATGTTTCTTATTATTGCACATCAAAAAATTCTAATACTTCTCCATTATTGTCCAAGTTGCTATGCAAACTTTACAATAATATATTTCTGTGCAGAAATTTTTGCATTTGGCTACTTGTTCTCAGGTTTTCTAAGTATGAATAAATTATCATATATAATCCACCCACACAGGAAGTCTGCTGCAAGATAGCATTAATTGCATAAATGCACATCAATAACAGTCTCTAAGGCAGCTGTTTGTGATGATACATCGATTGCAAGTGGACTCACAAATACTTTGATGTGTATGTGAACTGATATTTGTGTGAGTCGCTACACGGGGTGCTGACAGGGCATGTTTTTCTACCGATAACCTACACACTGTACATAGATCTTTCCCTGCCTGGAAGCTTGGAAAATTCTTGGAAAATCTACAAAGAATTCACTCGGATTTCAGCATCTATCTGTTATGTCTTACCATCTGGCAGATGCTGGCATAGCGAGCCAGGACATTGGCGTTCTCCAGGATGGCCAGCTTTGAGGGAGTAGTGGGGGTGATCTTCAGAACGGAGCGCCACTTGGCAAAGTCAGCACCATCCTTCTTGTACTGGGCGCAACGCTCATAGAGTCCATCAAGACCTGTTCAGGGGGAGAGGAGATGAGCTAGACAATAATATTTAAGGATGTTGATGTTCCTTTCATGTCTTTAAGTCATTTCTGCGCTCACCCTGAGTTGTTGTCTCGCCGTTGGTTCCGGCCAGGGGGACAACACCTTTGTCAACCTTGATGCCCACCACCATGCCTCTTTCTTTGAGGTACTGTGGGAAGGACTTGCCATCGTCGGTCTTCTGGTACATGGTCTCATGGAAGAGGATGACGCCACCGATGCAAGGGTTGACGCGGTCGTCAGCGGTGAAGAGGAGCTGGCGGTACAGCCTCCTGTTCTCCTCAGTGTTCTCAGCATTGATGCTCTGGAAGCGCTTGGCCACACTGCCTGGATGAAAACATGGGATAGATGAAATAAAAATCTGTCTTTCAATTTAACTGGTGTATTCGTGTGAGCACTGGAGGACATCCTAATAAAAAAAAAAAAATCAGTTTATTTCTAAGAACACAGGTCCTTATAGTTCTTTGCTGAATCATGACATTTTACCACATTATCTTTGTTCTTTGTTTTGTGCAACATTTTTTTAGGTCTCTGTAATTTTGTTTTTCACATCAGCTGCATGAGGAAGTACGCTCTGACATCAAAGACTTCTGAACCGACCAGAAACCAACCCTGACTTAACACATCGGTTTGTGAGCTGCTTTTCTGAAGCCTTGAATTCAGATTTCTTCCTTCGCCATCTTACTGTTCTGGACCCAGAGGTGACCATATTTGGATGAGCTGGGATGGAACGAGCGGTGATCTGACTCCTGACGTGCACCCCAGGCCTATCAATAAAAGAGCCCCGCCCTCAGTTTTCAATATGTTGTGTTTAATGTTTTGGTTTGTGGCCAAATACCTGCAACATCTAATTAAAGTTGAGTTAATCATATTTATTGTGGGGTTTTTTTGTTTTTTTTTTACTTTTCACAGCATTACACAAAATATGTATCAACATTCCTACCAGGGGTTATTTGTGTTGCATCATCCTCTGTTCCACAATGTAATTTTGCAATGTTTCTTTCATCTGTTTTGTTTATATGCTAAGCAACAGGTAATTTATTTATTCCAATTTATTTGCAATGGCTAATGTTTGTGTGTGTGTGTGTGTGTGTGTGTGTGTGTGTGCACAATATGGCATTATTTTAGTATTCAACAACTGCAGCTCAGCCAAATTGTAATATTATTATTAATTTAGAGAAAACCTGAGTGTCATGTTTTAGCTTTTAAGACACATGATCATGTGTCTAAAACGCTGAAACAAATGCAAAAATACCCTGAGGAACAGAAGTTGGCCCTAAAGTGTGTGTGTGTGTGTGTGTGTGTGTGTGTGTGTGTGTGTGTGTGTGTGTGTGTGTGTGTGTGTGTGTGTGTGTGTGTGTGTGTGTGTGTGTGTGTGTGTGTGTGTGTGTGTGTGTGTGTGTGGGTGTGGGTGTGTGTGGGTGGGTGGGGAGTGGGGTTGATCTCCATGGCAACAAAGCAACCCTTTAAGCAGTACATGGGCCGGGCCTGGGCCAGCAGCACATTCTTAATCTGATATCAGTATATGGGCCAGAGCTGGGCCAAAAGTTTTTGGATTAATTCCTCATCACAAATATAGAGTACATAGCAGCTCTGCTGCGTGTGTTATAAATTGTTGGCAGCCTATTGTACTTCCTGATCAGAAGAGTGTTGACTCCAAAATGAATGAAATTTATTTACCTGTGGACTCGTCTGCGGCGAGGATTCCCTTGCCGGGAGCGACGATCCTCTGAGCAATATCACTGAGCTCCTTCTTCTGCTCAGGAGTGAGGAAGGGATATGCGTGAGGCATCTTGACTCTGGATAAGAGGAGGAAAACAATACGATTTCAGAAAATAAGGAAATATTTGGTTTGCTAAAAGAGAGGACAGGAGGCAACAATTTCACTCTCAAGTCTGTAAAGTTGAATTTGCACAACTATAATGTGGTTGTGGTCTTTTGGTGTAAACATAGTAAGCTGCAAAGAGGACAGGAAATTAGATTGGCTGTGGGAAGGAAGTAATGAAAAAATAGTCTGACAAGAAGGCCTTCCTGTCTGTCCACATTCTGTTGACTAACCCGACCACCTGGTGCCACAACCGTCTAGCTGCGGTTGTTGCAGCAGTAGTTTATGAGCTGGGATTACACACTATTTCACAGGCACAATGTACAGTCGCACAGGGGATCCAGTGTCAGAGAGCACTTAACCCTCCTCTCCCTCACCCTCCATGCATCTGACCACCCTTGAGAAATCACGACAAGCATGTGGGTGACCTATTCCATTTTCTAACCTCTTATCCCTGACCTTTCCATTCCTCTTTCCCTGGTCTGCTATCACACATGCCCTCCCTCTTCCCCGTTAGTGCCCTCACTATCAATAGGTTGGACTAAAAATAAACAGTGTACTACTGCATTGCACAAGGCAATGAAAGCACCAGCAAGAAGGGATTTCATAGAAGAGAATTGTGCAGCTTCACACTCTATTGTTCAGGAGTTATACCACCCTGCAGGAAGATTCATCAGCACATAGTCTGGAAAAATGTGGATGGTTTTAAACCAGAGCTTAGTCACACAACTGAGTCACCACTGACCATGGAAACTTTTCATCACTTAAAAATAAGGTGTTGTAACGACGTGTGACGCACTGGAGATAAGCTAAACTTCTCAGTCATGACAATTAGTGTTTAGTATATGTGAAGATATGTAATGCTGAGGGAGAATTATCATGCATGGTTTAGAGTAGAGTGCAAGTGAAGCAGTTCATTACTGACTAGTGGGTATAAAAAAAACCACTGAGTTATTTCAGGTTGTTTTAGTATCTGGTGTTCTCAGCACAGTCATTTGTAATGCAGAAATGAGACTGTAGGTTAACTGTGACACTGCTATTGGTCTTGCTCATCTCATGTAGATATAGATAGTCACAGAAACCAGCTTGTCATGGCTATAAGAGTATGTGGAACATTAACTCAATACTATATATGGGAATTGCCATTCACCTCATGCTTTATACAATCAAAAATATTCAGCAGGTAACACACAAATCCAGTTAGAGAAAGGGTAAATCTCACAGTTGTCCATTAAATTTTCTTTTCTTTTTTACCTTTGAGCTTGGGAGGAGAGCTGAGAGAAGAGAGAGGGAGGGAGAAGATCCGGCTTTCGTCTGCGACACTCCTGCAGCCCGCTGGCCCTTGTATTTATCCTCCCATTGTGACCCCTCACATTTCAGCTGCCCGGCTATAAAAAGAACAGGACGCAACCAGAGATGGCTTGTGACATTCAAGCAGACTGGGGCTGGAGTAACATGCTGGGGAGCAGCCAGTGAAAGGGCAAAGAGTGTTTCAGTGAATGGCAGAGAATCAGATGGAGTGAGGGACAGCCATGGTGGGATGCATGGGGGGAAGAAAGTGTTGTATAAGGTATGGTATCAGTAGATTGGTGGAATAGTGGAAGATCCAGATATATTAAATATAAATATAGTGAATTAGTCTCACTTCGATGTTCCCTATATTAAAAAAATATTCTGCCCCTTTCAAGCACATCTCTGCACCCTTTACACACTATACACACTTTACATCCCAGTTTAAGCCATTTTAATGACAGTATGAGGCATTCAAAAGTGTAGATCTTGTACAATATTTAACTGCAGTCAATTTAAAATCTCATCACCCAGAGGTCATCTTTAAGGGTATGTGGAGGAAGATAACTTTGGGGTATATGTAGTTTGCATTAATAGCACACGCACGCATCCACATGCACGCACGCATCCACATGCACGCATCCACATGCACACACGCATGCACGCACGCATCCACATGCACGCACGCACGCACGCACACGCACACGCACACACACACACACACACACACACACACACACACACACACACACACACACACACACACACACACACACACACACACACACACACACAGAGGCCTTGAGAGCATGTGACTCCATTGCTAACCTGCCCTTAGAAACCCAAACCAGACACAGCAACATGGTGCGGTGGTCCTTAACCTTTTCACAACCTTTCTTGATCGTCTTTGCTTGGCAGGAAGAGGTAGATCACAAACCATGGTAAAGGTTGTACGTGTTGTGCAGTCGAGTTGTACAACATTTTACTTTCAGTACATTTTCTCACACTCAGATCAAAGCAGAAAAAACGTATTTCAAAAGTTGTACACATTTTACAACTCTGGAGGAGGCTCACTGGTGAACTGCTGCATGAGGCAGCATGCACTATTGCATGCAGTAAACAAGTATTGTGATCCAGTTCATCATCTTTCAGCCAGGCAGGTTTCGCATTCATGTACATGGGCAGATTTGTTGTCTTCACACAACATCTACTATTGTTTCTCTTTTGAAAATCAAGTTTAAACAGCCAACGCCAAACATGAAGTAACCAGATACTGGGTCTATTGTACACTCATGTTAGAAAACAGACACATTGTAAAAGTTGTAGTGACTTACAGATGGGATTAGACAATGCAGAGGAAGTCTACCAAAAAGGAGAAATGGGCCTTACTTATTTTTAGGTTTACTAATTCACGAGGAGACTTATTTGAACCACATCAGTCCCGCCTTGATGAGTGGGACAGATAATCAATTCAGATATTTTCATAATTTAAAATTCAACTTTCTCACATTGGTCTTGGAAGCAGAGACAAGAGTCACCAACAGCAGTGTTTGAAAAAAAAAAAAACCAAAGTATTATTATCTAAAAGAAGGACAGCAATTATTTTTTTTAATCAGCTTTTCCCTTTTGTCTACCACAACTGTAATGCTCAACAAGCCTTCTTGCTGTTTGGAATAGCATCTGCAAAAAAAAGGAAAAACTAAACTTTACTCACTTCCTGAAATCCACTTCTGTTTTCTTAAAGAACAAAGTCCCTGCCAAAGAGCTGCCATAAATTATGTTGTAATAGCTCAGGGATTCTGGTAAAGATCAGACAGAGAGATGAACTTTATTTGAGTGCAGATGCTGTGTCCCGTAATCGGCACCATGAGTGAAGTGAGTTGGGTGTTATTGTAAAGACCCTTTTGAAAAAAAGTCTACACTGAGTCAAAATGAAATAATGCTGCTAATAGTTTCTATATTTCTGGGGAAGTGTTACTTCTGGCGGTTAGTTGTCATTTAAATTATTTTTTTAGCAACTGTTAAATGCTTTCACTGCAGGATCTTTACAATAATGCCCAACTCACTTCACTCATGGTGCTGAATGCTTTCTGTCATAACATAGAATGTAGAAGTATAGAAACACAGTAGAATTATTATGAAAATCACTAACACGGTTGGGCAAAGAACTAAAAACATTAACACCTTAACCCCATCGCCTATCCCAACACATTACAATATGTTATCAAGGTAAGGTTATATTTAATTTGTTTTAATTAAATTGTCAATGAATGTATATGTTTGGTTTGAAAAAAAAAAAAACATTGTTGAAGGACTGGGTCAATATTAAACAATACTGATGCTTTGTGAAAAAAAGAAAGTGTCTGTACTGTTAACCCCTCCTACAAAAGATTTCCTCAAACTAACTGCCTTGGCTTTGAGCTGATGTCACATCATTTCTACATTTTGCTTCCAACATCTCACCCTTTGACATTTTATAAGTAGCAGAAGTAGTTACCTCCCACCGTTTCTAAATACATCTCTGAATTTAGAGAATACATCACACTTTTAGTTATTTTCCATGGGAGTAACACAATGGACTGGATAGTTACTGTTCCACTACTCTTATCAGGTAAGACAAGTTTGTGCCTCCAGATTTAGTCTTAACATTGTGAAAAGATGAATTTCAGCTCCGACATTGAAAATATAAATCTGTTATTTGGTTTATTTATATTTTTGGCAGCTCCAAACTGCAACTACAACTATTATTTGTGGTATTTAAACAAAATTCCAGGGCGAAAAGATTGATAACTGTAACCCCACTAACTAGAAAACCATTTTGAGATGATTATTTCCTTATTTCTCATTTAATCCTCTGTAAATTAAACAACCTGCCTCTGCTGTTATACTATTGTAGGCTATGTGAGCAGCTTAAGTTCACCAAACAATACTTTTCTTTTTTTTAGTTTGAATATCAGAATTCTTTTACAGAAAAACTTCATAAATACACACACACACACACACACACACACACACACACACACACACACACACACACACACACACACACACACACACACACACACACACACACACACACACACACACACACACACACACACACACACAAAACAATATTCTTGATCGTGGGCCCATAACCACCTGTGGAATAAGATCCTTCATGCATTCATTATATACACACACTTGGGCTGTGCATGGTTACAGGAGAGTGGAGGCTTTGCATTCTCTAGATACACCCTACTTATCTATCCCACTTGCACCATCCCTGCAGGCACATTCATTTTCTCTGCAACCGGTGGTTGAGTTTACTTCAGTATATATTAAGTCAAGTCGCAGTTAAGACAGTGTCAAAATACAACAGACATAAGTATACATCTGTGGTCCAGTATTTTCGGTATATCTTGAAGCCACAAAAGCGACAGGAGCCTGACTGAGGCTGTAGAGACTATGAGAAAGAGCAAAACCTCATCAAGATGTAATCTTATTTATGGATATTTTTCAGAAAACAATAACAGCGGAGTTATCACATAATGTTATCATCAAAAACGTTGAAAAGTCCAGTAAGTTAAAATGTCTCAATATCTACCTAAGGTCTCAGACAAAAGCACTTTGCTATATATTCATACAAAGTCTTGTGACTCTAAAGTCATTGATAACCAAAAAAATATTTTCACATCATATCGGCTACTTTTAGAAAACCTCATGCAGAGGCCAAAAAAGAGGGCATTAGCTAGGCAACAAGAATTACTGAATGTCAGGAAATCCTATGTGAAGGCTTGTGTCCAAGAATGGCCTCCTATCTGTTGCTATGGAAAATAGTGTCTTGTCTTTTATGTAATGTCTCAGCTTTTAAAAAACAGAGGATTTATCACAAAGACAAATCGAAAGTAAACAGAAAGGCAGAAAACAGACTCCACAAATGAATAATTGCTGAGAGTCACTATGATCAGAACTTCTTTGACTGTGGTGCTCCCTAGTGGTGTTCAAAAAGGCGGAGCTCAAGTCACACTGCTCCACCCGAAAAATAGACTAACAGGAATAATAGAGACTGTATACATTCTCCAACAAACAAAACCACATTGGATTACAATAATTAAAGTGGCTATAATCCCATCCTTATTTGACACATTGTGGCTTTACGTAAGATAAACAGTGTGGTTCTTTCTTCCTTATTTCTCAGTGTTAAAAGCTGCATTTTGTTTCAATATCGATCCTGTTGCTTGGAAGTCTCTGGGGAACCCTGCTGCAGGTTTTGGCTACCAGGTGGTGCAAAGACAATCAGAGTAAGTCAGATCGTGCAGTTTTAAATGTGTACATCTACCACACACAATATCGCCTGCTTAAAAAAAACCTTTTTTTTGCCCCCAAGTGACATCTCTGTTGTGTGCATGCCTCACAGTGATGAGGACATGAGCATGCAATTATATAGAAAAATATGGGGTTTCTTTCACTACTTTGTTATTACCCAGACTCTCAAATGTTTTTCTGGTTTTATTTCCTTAGTTTGCTTGTCAGTGCCCCTCTTGAACAGTACTCAAAAAATGGAAGGGGGCAAATCTATCATTGCACCACTGAAAATTGCCAAATTATGCCAGTTGGAGGTAGGCAACCATTCATTTCTAAATGTCTTGATGGGATGTGCTGAAGCTATGACGCTAAAAGCTACTTTACCAACAAACAGTTTCTCAACAGATCTTGGGACACAACCTTGAATGGATCATATGACAGTTGAAGAACACTTTCAATTTTTTAATTAAATAGTAAATGTTACTATATTAGCAATATTGCCAGTGAGATTTAGCCTTAAAATTGTTATTGACTTACTTGCCATTTGCTGAAGTAAAACAGGAAAAATAAGATTACACTTGTTCCAGCTTCCTTTATTTGTGAAGACTTTAGGACTCAACAGTGAAATCAAATTGTGTTTTGCATTTCGTCCCGTTAAAAGTATACGATATACAAAGTAATGTGATAACGGCCATGATTATCAGTTTTACATTACAGTGAGTCTAAATGAAATAATGCTGCTAATAGTTGCTACATTTCATGGGAAAGTGTTTTACTTCTGGTGGTTAGTTGTCACTTAAATTGTTTTTAACAACGGTTGAATGCTTTCACTGCAGTGCCGGCGTTTGCAGTCAATATGTCTCTCGGTTTGACAATGAAAAGTGATGACAGAACACAAAACACGATGGTAAGTTAGTAAGCTGCTGAAATCTCCGGCACATTGTTAATATCAATTAAAGTTCAGAGGTCAGTCAAAATCAATTTCACCTCTATGCGCTAGTAAAAACCTCTGCTTGCAGCCTCAATGAGGGGCAGGAAATTAATCATTTACCTGTTAATCAAGATTTAACTTTGTTTCCTTACAGGTATGTGGCCCGACCATCCCGAAGGACTGTAAAAGTATCACCCTGTACAACGGTGTGTGCTTTCAGATAGACAATGCTAACCAGTTTGGACTTCCTGTACCTCCTTCTGCTGAAGGTAACATTACATTGTGTTTGTAAAAATGCATCCATATAATGAACTAATACTGAATTAAATTGAATACATTTTTAAGGAAGCTGGAAATAGTAAAACAAACTTTGGCTTCAAAATTTGTTGAATAAATAAAAGTCACTCACAAGTTATGTTGTCCTACATGTCTTGTTGATGAATGCAACAGGACGAGTTGAGATAAGGACTGAATTTAAATTACACATTTATCCTATATGCTAAACCTATTTTCAACAATATTTTAACATCTGGCTCAACTTCAGAGTAGAAAGTGATGGAAAAACACATGATTTCAATGAAATAAAGATTCATTTAATATCCATTTTGCAAAATACTGAGCTTCCTCCTCAGGGAAAGGCATTGGTGCAATTTAAAAAAAAAAAAAAAAGAACATTTCTTAAGTTAAGAGAAATCAATGCAAATTTTGAGATAAAAAATAATTGTATTTAAAGCTAAATCTTTGACATGTAGTAACACCTCTACAAGCAGTTCAAGATAAAAAAAAATAAAAATAAAAAAAAACTTTGATAACTTCGAACTTGGATAACCATCGATTAGCTTGCTTCTCTTTTTAAATTTGTATAATCACAAATTTTTTATAATTTCCAACAATATGAACACATTTTAAATTTAGCATCAAATATAATTACATTTACAGACAGAAAGCAAAGATTAATGATGTAGTCAGTACAGTAAATGCAGGTATACTGAAAGGCTTCATGAGGAAATTAAAAGAGAAGTATGTATTTTAAGTCCATTTACTGAGAATTTACTGAGAGTGTGTTTGTTGCATAATAGGACACAATATGATATTTGGAATTTTTTTCAAATTATTCAAATTTCTGATTAATGTCTTTGGCAGGGTGCCCAACGCAAGCAGACATTGCCTTTCTGTTGGACGGTTCAGGCAGCGTCTCAAGCGTAGATTTTAAGACAATGAAAAGTTTTGTGAAAAAGCTGGTGCAGACATTTCTGTCAAAAGAAACGCAGGTGAGGGATTGTGGCACCGCTATCAGTTAAATCATAGCACAGACACAAAATAATGCAACCATTTGCAGTTATTTCTATGACTGTTAAATATTCACGTTTTACACTTTTTCTCCCTTTTTTCAGTTTTCTATCACCCAGTTCTCCAGGTCGCCCAATATCCATTATTTCTTTGATACTTTTTTTACATCTGGATCATGGGAGTCAAACCTTGAAAGAATATATCAACAAGGAGGCGCAACATTCACAGCTAAGGCCATCAACTATGTTGTGTAAGTGCTGTCATGATATTTCCAAGGGGCTGATGACATCATCATTCTTTCCAATGAATTTGACAACACTGTGTGAACTTTTATTCTGATTAATGCAACTCCTTTCAATAGAGGCACTGTTTGCACTTGTATTGAATTAAAGACTTCCACACGGTGTAGCAGCCAAGACTACATTTAAACCAGCAGAGCTAAATTTGGAAAATGATACTTGCATTACTTAGATAAATCACACACATCTGGAAACACAAACTACAAACATCCATCAAAGTAAAATCACAGTAATGTTGATGGGAAATGCTGCTAAAAAAAAGGCATTTTGAAGTAATATTATAACAAAACATTACAAAATGCCCAATAAAGGTGTATTGAAATTAGATTTTTCTTTTGACAGCCAACGCGTTTTCGATCCAAACAGAGGGTCCAGATTAAATGTAAAGAAGGTCTTGATCGTCATTACTGATGGAGTCTCTCATGACCAAGTTAATTTGCCAGAAGCAACACGCTTAGCTGAACAAAAAAACATTGTTCGATTTGCTATTGGGGTAAGTAGTACAGTTAATCAATTATAGTTAGACTGTGTTTTTCAGTTTTGACACTACAGTGTCACATGATGCTATTTGATTAATTTAAAACTTTGTCTCCCTCTTCTGCCAGTGAGAGTAATTACAAAAACACTGTGCATACATCATGTAGTGGAAACTGGAGGAAAATGTCTTCGTACATCAACGATTGATTCGAAATGACTTATTTCACGATCTAAATTTTATCCATTTGGAAAGTGTAGAAGAGCCACATGATTAAATCATTTTACCTTCATTCAAAATAGCAAAGGGCTAAACTTGAAATTACCTGGCTTAGCCGGTGAAAGTGTCTACTGGCCATAGAGCATGCTTAGTACTAGCCAGTGCGGGAATGTCACACCAGACACCAGATTTAAAAACTCATTATGTGAAGTACGGAGAGATATATGTGGTGGTGATAGGATTAATCCGCAATGTGTGAACTCGTTTGACTTGAATGTAATGGATATCTCTTATATGTAAATATATATAAACTACTAAATAAATGACTAAATAAATGACAAATCCCAATTGTAGATGGAAAACCCTGTTTTTAAACTAATTAGGATGTACTGCAGGCCTGTTATCTAGCATTTAGTTTCTGGCAGGTGTTAGGTTTCACAGTCAAGAAAATGTCCATTAATTTGACAGCAATTAATACAGATAAATAATAATAATAAAAAATAACCATTGTATCTTATAAGACATATAGCTAAAAGTTTCAGTTTTTGATCTGTTTTTAAACAAATCTCTTTGCACTGTAAAGTATCTCCAAATTTTTTTTTCAACAATCCTAGGTGGGGAGCGCATTTAGTAACAATGAAGCAAAACGGGAACTGGACACCATTGCATCGTCTCCCCCAGAAAAACATGTGTTTCAAGTGCAGAGCTTTGACGCACTTGAAATAATAAGGCAGACTCTGCAGGACAGAATCTTCTCTATCGAAGGTGCATATGTAAACTTGCTGTAACAATGATTATTGTCGAAATTCCTGTAAATGTTGTTGTTCCAAAAAGTAAACAATTAGTTTCTCATTTCAAGAAGAACATTCTCTGTCAGCAACAAACAGCAAACAATCATTGGCAATTACTACTCGAAGCTACAATTAAATTTTTTTATCTATACCCTGTTTCAGCATGAACTTGCAAATTGGAATTTTTTTTATTCAGTCTGCCTCCGAAATGCTCATTAATTTATTGTTACAGGATCTCAAACCGGTGGCGAGTCACTGAAAATGGAAATGTCTCAAGGAGGATTCAATGTGGCGTTTGTACCTGGGGTAACTAAACTTACCGGGAACTCACTGGACAGTATAGTCTTAGAAAAACAGAAACACAAATAACCCGTATCAACCTTTACATCTGAAAAGCAAACCGTTTCAAAGTAAACACTTCTGATTTAAAATGTTTCTGTTTACATCGCAGGGAATTCAGATGGCTACTGTAGGTGCCAACCAGTGGAAAGGAGGCTATACGCAATACAGCAGTACGGGCCAGAAGGTGAGCTCATATGAGCCAGAGAATATGAAGCCTGACAGTTACCTTGGTAAGAATATTACAGTAATTACAAACCAACACAAGCACATGTGATCATGTAAATGAACAGCTCTACTGCAATCCTTTCTCTAATCTTTTGAAAATGACAAAATTGACCGAAATAACAAATAATTTTACAACCCACAGTTACGTGTTAAATTAAAGTGATATCTGGTGTTCGTATAAACAATGAAATAGAAGATGAAAAGTACTTCAGATGACGGCGGTACAGCAGTGGTGCAGTAGGCCGTTGTTTGTGTCAATTTTTCCAACTGAAAAAAAACAACAAAAAACTGCTTTTTTTAAAACTGGGTTTACTGTTGCCATGATGACGAAGGTTGCCTAACGCGCCGCCTGACTATTGTTCAGAGCAAGGGTTTGTTTCAGTGCACAACATACGGTAAATGGTGGTAAATGCTGATTGGTTAAAGGCTGCACCAATAGTTTTAAAATGAACCCCGAGGTCAACACCTATTGGGACGCAACAACTAAAAACAATCCCCAAAGGAGTGTGGCCAGACACGATATTCCCGGAGTGAAGTTGGGTCTGGAAAACCAGGTTACCAGGAGACCGCTGTTCACTTCCTTTCTCCAACCATGAGTCAGGATAATGTTTTTAAAACACCGTTTACTGTTGCCATGACGACAAAGGTTTGCAGACTGTTAATTTTAGAAAGTCCTAAATGTAACCCAAACCATTATCCTTCCCCAACCAAGTGGGGTTTTTTTTTGTGACTCACCGGAGGAGCTAATTTAAGACACACTTCTGTGGGTTGTAACAAATTCATGATTGTTGAAATATATAGTTTTCAACTGTGTTCCCTGCAAAGGTAATGATAATGATTTTCTAATTAATGCCTAAAAAAAATCAGCAAAATATACATAAGTTGTCTACTTTGTCTAAAAATACCAGGTTACTCCATGGCAGTTGCCGAAACCCCACAAGGCACACTGACAGTTGTTGGTGCTCCAAGGTATCAACACAAAGGAGTTGTAATGGCTGTTTACAGAGTTAAATCCACCCAAATGATTGAACCTTTTCCGTGGCAGGTATGCATTTAAACTAAGACTGACGGTGCTAAAAAAACAAAACAACATAAAACATATTAAAATGATTTTCATAAGTAACAATTGTTGTCTTTCTTACTGCAGTTCTTTTAATTGATAACATATTGCATTTTTAGACCGGTGAATATTTTGGGGCAGAGGTTTGTGCCATGGACTTGAATTCTGACGCCACCACTGACCTTATCCTCATCTCTGCCCCGATGTACATGGACTCCGATAGAGAGGGAAGGGTTTACGTTTGCAGATTAATCCGTTTGGTAAATGACAGTTATATCTGTTGCTATTAAACTGATATATATTTGTATTTGTCCCCTTTTTAATAACCATTCACTCTCGTCCTTGTATTTTCACCAGAATGTCGAGTGTCATTTTGATGATCCATTAGTACTAAGAGGAGCTGCGTCTGAAAATGGTAGGTTTGGGTCTTCTCTTGCCGTGCTACCTGATCTAAACAATGATGGACTCAGTGATTTGGCAGTTGGAGCACCTTCAGAGGATGATGGCCAAGGCAGCGTCTACATATTCCACGGTGAAGGACAACGAAGTATCAGTCATACTTACTCACAGGTGAGCGATGCCAATGAAGTACAAAAGAATATTAAACACATCCACTATGTAAGGTCTTTTTTCACTGTAACTAAAATTTATACGAGTTGCTGCTTGATTTATCACAATATTACAGAGAATTGCTGGTTCTGAAGTTCGGTCAGGACTGAAGTACTTTGGCAGGTCGATCAGTCCGTTGTCATTTGACCAGAGTGGTGACGGGCTGCCTGACTTAGCGGTGGGTTCAAAGGGGACAGTTGTCTTACTCAGGTAAATCCAATACCCTGATAATGCAAAAAGATTGTGTACGGTAATTTTACCGTTTTTGTCAACTTGTAACCTTAATAGTTTGTCAAATTTTAGCTTTGCAATGTATGTAGAGCGAAGGAAAGGTTAGAAAATTGTGAAGTCTAGTTACTAATTTTGGTTAGTCCACCAATTGTTTCAGGTAGCCCAGACCACTTGTCAGTTTGGTATTCTGTTTGATGATTAACCACAAAGCCAAAGGTTGTTCACATGTATTTTCCTACTGTGTCCATTTCCAGATCAAGGCCTATAGTAATGGTAGAAGCTACGATGTCATTCCAACCAAACCTAATCCCAACTAAAAATCCAGACTGCTCAATGCCATTCGAGAATATAGCGAGCATTTGCTTTACCATGAGCAGACATTCCTCAGTTGCAACAGGTACCTCATTTTCTAAACCACAGAGCCATTGCTCATCCATTTACATTTTTGTATGTCATTTCATTTGTCACCTTTAAATGAAACTCTGATCAATTACAGCTCAAGCAAGGATTAATTATACTTTAACATTGGACGCCACTCGCAAGGCCCCGAACAACCGAGCCTACATCAGAGAGAAACAACGAGAGGAGACCCAATCTGTTACTATTGATCTAACCCAACCATGGTGCTTCAAAGCCAAATTCTATGTTGAGGTAAAACATAATGTCGTCAGTAAATAGGAGCAAGAGAGTTTAAATTTGCCAAACAAAAATACAATTTTATTTTTCCCATTTTGTTTTTAAAAGTCCTGAAAAATCGAATCAAAACCAACCATAAGAACCTTGAGAAATCCATTCTTATAATCGAGACCTTTTCTTGCAGGCCTGTCCAGATGATGCTCACAATCCACTTTCCAATGAGCTCAAATTCACCTTTGATGGTTTACCCTCTAACAAGAATCTCAGACCCAGTCTCGCCGAGCAGGCTCAAACAACAACCTTTCATCCTGCAAGTAACTTAAAGATACCGTATTAACTGAACAACAAAGTATAGTCTGTACGAAGATATGAAAACCAGACACTTCTTTTTCTGAATAATGTGATGGTTGCAACATTATGGACTTGATGGATTTTACGTTGTACCATTCGACGAGTTCTGCAGTCCTATGACATGTCCAGGAATAATCATGAATCATTAACAATGTTCAAATGTAATTACTTTGTGAGCAAAAACAATTGACATCTTACTCTCTTCCACAGTTAGGGTTTGAGATCAACTGTGGACCTGACAACAAATGTGTAGATGACCTGAAAGTGGACTTAAACTTCACCGGGTGAGACCCAGTTATAAATGCAGAGCTTTGCTGGCGTGTGGGGTCACGTTTGAATTTTCTTGATGACTTTCTACACCAAGACTAATTTCCATGTTCTTGAATTGCTTTTCTTTTAGTTTTTGGATTCAACACAGACTACTAAAAACACAAGCACTAGGGCTATAGTCATGCAAAAGTTTGGCAAATGACATATTTTGGTCTATTTTTATACAAAAACAAAACCTCAGTAAAGAGACTTTAAAAGAATAATAGTTATTCTAATGTTAATGTACTGTTAGATGCAGTGGTTGTATTTACTTTTTCCACCCTTAAAAAAATCTGTATTTTTTTTTTTTCTTAGTGCGAAAAATTCTACATTGAAAAAATGGCCGTAGCAAGGTTGTACTTTTCCTCTACCTTCATTCTTGTCTTTCCTCATAATCTGTCAGATCCGTCGAGGTTAGAGTGGGCATTGATGAGCTTTTGAATGTCACAGTCGCACTGAAGAACAGAGAGGAAAACTCCTACAACAGCCGTGTTGTTCTCACATACCCAGCTGGGCTCTCCTACAGGAAGTTCACAATGCTCCAAGTAAGGCATCGAGATCAAGTCTGATCAGCTGCTCTTTCATTCCATGCAGCACTTACTTTTGTTTTTTTAATAAAAGGGAAGAATTGAGTGCAACTCCTTGGACAGCGAAGGTGGCTTATCACGAGGAAGGACAGACTGCACGGTTGACAAGCCCATTTTCAAGGACGGCAGTGAGGTTAGTTTATTATACAGAAAGATCTCATCTCACTGCTGTGCAGACCAATGGGCCAAGAGAAGAGTCAAGATAATCCCTCTCATTCATTTCATTTTAGGCTTTCTTCATCGTCTCCTATGGGATCAAAACCGACAGTGAACTTAACAGCAGGATCTTTGTCACTGCAAATGCCACCAGGTACAGTTCATCTGCTGCATACTGTGGATGTGGTAGTCCTGCTTTAACTTGGAAGATTCATTTTACTTCTCGGTTTCAGTGGGAATCCGGAGCACTCCACTGCAAGTGAACTCTACAAAAACAAGTTGATTGATGTGAAGTACAGCATTTTTATGACAATCGAAAGGTCAGTGTTGTTCCAGTTGAAACAATAGAAATGGTTGAATTATATATATGAATTATATATATGAATATATATATATAATTATATAATATTAAATGAATGTTTAAAATGTCTGTTCAGCGTCCTCAGCTACAGCAATTTCACTTTCGGGAAGAATAATTTGCAGACACCAGTCCAACAATCAATCCGGGTAAAATATGACTTCATATTTTAATATCAGTGGTATTTTTAAGATCATTGCCTGATTTCAGACTTCTTAACATTTGATTATCTTGAGGTACTATTCTTATGTTTTCTCCCCTTCTTTTAGGTTACAAATGACATCAGGGCGCTGAATTTCACCACGGTGATCAAGGTACCAGTGAAGCTCGGTGATAAAGACATTTGGGTGGATTCGAGCCTGCTGCAGGTAATAAAATGCAGTTGTAGAATAGATGGATGTGGTAAAACGAGGAGCCATTGAACTGACATAAATCAGCTCCGTTTCAGATTCCAGACTGTCAAAGAGGCAAAGATGAAGAACCTGTCGTCAAAGATTTTGTTGCTCAGATACAGACAAGTAAGATAGTGGTAAGTAGGCACTCAAATTTACCAGTAAAAACTTAAATGAAATATTAGGACAAGCACATCAAACCGCATAACAGATCTCTGGGCATTCAGTCTTCTTTTATTCTCCCACAGAACTGCTCTGTAGCCAGGTGCAAAGTGTTCAAGTGCAACAGGTTCATGGGAAGACTGGAAAGCAAGATGTACAATATCTCTGCCAACCTTAGTTCAGGATGGATAGAGCAGGTAATTGATGTGTAGTAGATGATCAGTGCTAAATTGAGACATATTTTGATTGACAACTGGACCTGACTATATAGTGGTAAAATATCTTGGTTAAATCTTCAGAGATAATCATTTTATTTTTACCATTTTTTTATGGTATGAATTTACCACAAAAAGTTATATTTAAACGCTTGTCCTGTTTCATTTTGTCCCCCTCAGATTGGACTTCAATCTGCCAAATTCCTCCTGACCAGCACGGCCAGTCTGGAGTACGATAAACACAATTACATCTTCTTTTCAACAGGGTCTAATAACAATCCTCCTGTTCACAAGGTGAGTGCACATCACATTCTCTTAATTAGGTAAAAAATAAAAAATAAAAAGTTTGTGTGTGGTTTGATCCGCAATTTGATCCGCATTTTGTCTCTTCACATCTTAGGTTGTGGCTGAAGTAGAAGTGTATCCTGAACCAGATTTCACCACAGCGATTGTAGGAGGATCCCTGGGAGGTCTGGTTTTACTGGCTTTACTCACTGCTGGCCTGTATAAGGTGAGACACACGACACACTTTCTCAATTTCGCACACAGCTTTATGAAGGACGAGAAATCATTACTGTAAAAGGTGGTCAGTGAAAATAAATAGATGCAGCGTTTTTGCATTATGAAATATGTGCTCTACAGTTATTCTCTCATCTGGTTTGGTGATGATGAGACTCTAATGTAGCATTGCAGTCGTTTTATATAACTTTCTTTTTTTTTTTCCTCTTAGGCTGGATTCTTCCGGAGTAACTTACAACAGATGATCACTGAAAATGCCGATGCAGCGAGTCCAGGGGCTGACGGAGGTGCACCCACTCCAGAATAAATAACATAAATCAGTTTATATACACACACACACACACACACACACACACACACACACACACACACACACACACACACACACACACACACACACACACACACACACACACACACACACACACACACACACACACACAGCTACATTAAGATTGAATGCATTTGTACGAATAGCTTACTGACTGTAGCTGAGCAAAAAAACAAAAAAAAAATTGTGTTTTAGTGTTTTATATCATAAATGTAAAATGTATAGCATCTCAAGTTTTTAAGGGATGAGCATAGCTTTATGGATGAAATATCCCTGCCACAGCTTTTATTAATTCCATTAAAAAGTAGCTTGGTTGTGTCTGAAATCACTCCCTCACCCACTCATTTACTATGTCAGGAGGT
Organism: Brachyistius frenatus; assembly: GCF_029030835.1. Classification (NCBI taxonomy): domain Eukaryota; kingdom Metazoa; phylum Chordata; class Actinopteri; family Embiotocidae; genus Brachyistius; species Brachyistius frenatus. Next base: position 3,625,801 of record NW_027210610.1, on the reverse strand, counting down.
TCCTAAATGTCAAGATCCCAACAAAGGGTAACAAAATAAATTATAGGGATTCATGTAAATTTCCTTTTGAGGGAGTAAAAAAAACAGAAAAAAAAAAACAGTTATATAAATTTTGAGGATGCTAAAAATTATTCAAATAAAACAGTCCAAGCAGCAAAAAAAATGATCATCAATGAACTACTCGCATCGCTCACATGCATCCTATGACAAGGGATCACAATCAAAACACAACAAAAGAAAAAAAGTTGGGACTTGATCTACTATGTAGTTGACTCTGCACAGCACAGAAATTCCGGTTACAGGCACTATATGGACCAGAGAATTTACACTGAGATTTTGGATATTTAAAATAAAACGGTGCAGGGCAAACGTAGTGTCCTATAATACATGGGGAGTTATTTTTGAATGCAGCCCAAATTATCCAGACGTGTGATGTAATGTGGCAGGAGCTTTGGATTTTTCTTTTCTTTTCAAAGTGACTGTAGATTGTCTTGATCCACACTGTTTAGTAGTTTTATTGCTGGTCTACAACAAAACATTTCTGCATTATTATTGCTGCAAACTTTGTGTGTACATTTGTAGAATTTATTGTTTGTACAGCATCAGTTTGAATCTAGTTTTCATCAGATAATGTACTGAAACATAATGTGGTATGCTTAAAAGATGCTTGCTTATAAAGAAAATGGCAGTATTTGATAAAACTATTGTTCAAAATTAAAATGATTAATTATAAAATATATAATAATGCTTTATGTATTCAGAATTTATGCAAAAAAGACACTTATTTTATGCTTCATCTGTGTTTATTATATATTTGCTTAAAAGGAATTTTAAGAAGATAACATTTCTGACTTATTTCATTTCTATGTACGAAGACAACAAAGGGAATGTATAATGTACAGAATAGAGAGAACAAATCATTTAAAAGCTCTCATTTTGAAGACATATTCCTGTATAATTAGTTAATATATAAGTGTCATCATATTACAATAAAATAACTTTTGTTGTTATAAACATGTAAACATCTTTGGAAGTGTCTCATGTAGAATTTCTTCAGTTTGACCCGAGTATTGTAAGTGCATTAAATGAATATAAACTTAAGAAGAGCATCCTTAGCTGTCAGTCAGCCTGACTTTTCAGTGCAATGTTGAACTATTTCAACCATCCCCCAGCAATAGATCAGAACAACATGAACATTGAAGCAATGGGGACAGTGAAAGACAGGAATAAGGAAATTGAGAAACGTGGTGAGTTTCCTGTTGATGCAAGAGAAGGCATGTGACCCACCGTCTCCTTTAAGAAGGAGCTGAATCTTGAAGCTTTGGCAAAGACCTGAACGTCTGCACAGCTTGATTTACTTTCACTCATTGTTACGACAGCTGCCTGGAACCAGGATGAGTCTGACTTGCACAGCAGAGGGCTTCCTTGATCCCCCTGTGGACACAAAAAGAGAATTTATCATCAGTAAGATCCTGACATCACTGGTCTGAAAACTTGCAGCCAAAAATACTGGTGAAAAAACTGGTAGATGGGATTTTTTTTTTTGCCTGTTGAAGGTCCATGGTGTACGTGCATATGTTCTCCGTATCAGAACCGTTCCCACAACTCGCCACTTGAGTTTCAAGCACTCGAAGACCTGATCCAGCTCTACCAACACCTACAAGAATCATGTTTACTCGCATGAACACAGATTTTTTTTTTTGGATCATCAATGGATGATGAAGAAACTGTCAAAGATCCATTGATATTGTGCTCGTGATGAGATCAAACCTTGCAACAATCCCTTACCTCCGTTCTTGCTGCTGTTCTTCCAGCCTGCCACCCAACATTGACTACCAACGGGAAAGAATCTGGCATTGGTAGTGTCCAAACAAACAGGCTGGATGTAATCCCTGTAGCTGAAGGGTTTGGCCAGCTGCAACAGTGCGACGTTGGAGCCGGTCATTTTGCTTAATGTAATTTTCACAACACCCGAAAACACCTCAGACTCCTCAAAACCATTTATAAGGCGCTGGCCGAGGAACACACTCCACTCACGGACATCTGGAACAGGGCTGTCACGAAGATGGGAGGCAACTTTAGAGATAAATCTCAACGTCTTGATGTCTGTAATATAAAATACATACAGTACATGCTGCTTGTATACTTACGAAGAGAAACATTGGGCAGCAGTGAGTACAAAGTTGTCCGCGATTAAAGTTCCTCCGCATGCGTAGATGTCATTTTTGTGGAGGCTCACCATCCATGGCCACGTTCCTCCAGGTACAATGTCACCTACCAAATGACTATTCATGGGAGCTTTGCCACAAACTGACTCTAAATTGTTGAAGTGAATGGTTTAGAAAAGCAGGACAAATATATATGAATACCAAAATGATGTAATCCAAAGTATATCTTGGAAACATTAGAACTGCAAGAGTTTTTAGAGCTGCTCACTTGATGGACTTGTTACTGGACTTGGTTTTGTCGTTGGTGAAGGTGAAAGACCAGGACAGGTGTAGCTGCTGTCAACATCCAGCCCATTGGAGCTGAACTGGACAAAGCCTGGCTTATCAGAGCTGATGTGGGAGTTGATCCAGGACTGGTAACGGGACACTCTGGAGTAGACTCCTGGCAGATTGGGCCGACCACAGCCAAAACCAAAACTAACAACTCCAGACTGGACCCAGACGGAGCCCTGCTGACTCACCAATGGACCTCCTGAGTCTCCCTGAAAACATGGAGAGGACACGTCTGAGACTTTTAGATACTCCTGACCACGTTCACCACCAGGTGAAACATGAACTGAAGCAGCCTACCTGACATGAGTCTTTGCCTCCTACCAGAACACCAGCACAGATCATGTTGTCTGTGACTGTGCCGACTCCGTTCAGACAGTTACACTGTCTGTTTCCCAAAACTGGAACCTCCACCTCTTGAAGAGTTTGAGGGTAGGGGAGGGGCACTGAAACATATGATTATTAAGAATTCTTAGATGGAAGCAATACCTTTTATTTAAATTATTTACGTTGTTGGATGTTCATTCAGATACAGGAAAACTATTTGTATTTAATGTTCAACTTTCTCTGAAACATTCAAAATAATTAAACAAAGAAAATAAAAGGCATGGTTGGATCTATTTTCCTTGAAATAAATATTACCTGTAACATTTTGAATACTTTTTTTAAATAAAGTTTGATTCAAGGTATAATTTTGCTTGATTGCATAAGGCTTTGAAATTGCTGACCTTTTACTTATTGGAGCTCTATATAAGTTCAAATACTCACCTCCCTCCTCGACTGCCCCCCAGCCAGTGACCCAGCTATCAGTGCCGTTGTTGAACACACTGCCACTCGCTGCCAAACACACAGGTCTGATGTAGTCTGTGAACTTAACTGGTGAGGAGAGTCTGAGCAGAGCGATGTCATTGTTACTGGTGCTCCTGTCATAATTTCGATGTAACCGTAATTCAGCAACCTTTCTGGACACTTCATTTAGATTTTTGCCCTGCTGGTTTTGCCATCCCAACTTGACTATCCAACCCTTTGGGTTTGAGCTGAAAAAAACATAAAATGGGAAACAGTTACAGACGGTGGTTGGTATGTTAATATTTGTAAATGATTTGGCTCAGGAATGTCAGTTATGTCAATATTCAGCAACTCCAATCTGATATTTGCCTTCTCAGACAAAGACTGAAAAACACCCGGTCCTGACTGGATCATTGCTGTAATAAAGACTGCGTAGAGGTTTCCATCCCTCACCTGGAGAAGCAGTGAGCAGCAGACATCACCCACTCCTTGTTGATGAGGGAACCGCCACAAACATGGCCACCGAATCTCTGCAGACTAACCTGCCAAGGCCAACTTCCAGCTGGAGCATCTTCACCTCCAACTATCCTGGTGTTGAGTGAAGCAGTGCCACATACTGAAAGAGAGATCAGTCAGCTGGGCCAAACTTGAGAGGCAAAATTACGTCAAAACAAATTAAAATACTAATTTACTCAATTAGTTACAATTACCGCAGTCAAACCAGGCTGTCACTTTAATAGTTGATCAAATGTTTGGTTCTTAAGGTTGGAAAATCTCATAATTTAACAGTTGCACTTGAAACATTTGGATGAAGAGGAGAGATTTAATCAGATAAATTCTTATTTGGACATACCATCAAGCTGAGCATGGGATTCTGGGAAAGACAACACAAATGAATCAGTGTTATTCATTTTAATCTTTTATTTTTAGACTTACGCTCCACAAAAACAACATAAAAATGTTGTGTTTCAACAAAATTGTAAGCAAGCTTTGTGTTTTCAATGAAATTGTACATTTTTGATCTAGCACTTTTCGATTTTTAAGTTCATTTATGAAAGCTTTTTATACTGCATGGCTTTGTTAATAGTAAATTAATCATGTATTAATGCTTTACAGAGCAGCTATAACTATCAATAATAGCAATAATAATTAGCAGGTGTCTCCCTGATGGTATTGTGTGATGGATAAAGGTGTGCCAAAGACTTTTGCACAGTACTCTCTGCACTCCAATCAATCAAAAAAGAACTTTTAAACTATTTTACCAGTATTAACATGAAATAAAGACGTAGGTAGTCTCTAAAAAAATGTCTTACCTGTGGACAGGAGGTTCACCAGAGTAAATACACACATCCATTTGCTGAAAGCCATTGTGTGTCTGCACAACTCTTGTGTGCCAGTCTTTATATTCTTGATTTACCCTTTTACCTGCCACAAGGTGTGCTCCTCCCATCAGGACCCCACAGCCAAGAGGCTGAACAATTTCCTTATTCCATTTGTATCATTTTGGGGACAAAAGAGTAAAGTGATGTCATTTTGTATGTACAGTTTAAGGGCCACCTTCACCCTTTTAACTGTGAGAATTAAAGGTTTGTTCATGGCTAAAGGCTAAACAAACAGCCAGAGAAAAAGTCACAAAGAGATACAATAATTTTTTTTTACATTTTCTTATGTAAATTCTTATATACAACTTCATTGTGGGCAATGGTTTTAATGCCTTTTTTTTACCATCTAAATATAGTTCAAGGTGTGGACAAGCCAATCCCATGTGGACATTTCCAAACACAATGTGAGAAACACAGTTGAGAAATAGTCAGCAGTGGAACATTTTTTACAAAGATGTAACAACACTGTCTGCTGTCATTGTTTGCGGGACAACATATTTCAGCACCTGGGCTTACCACATAGTGACTAAAATCATATTTTAGAGACAAAAGATCTTGTTATGTTACTTGCAGTCCAGCTATCATCAACTTGTCATGACTTGACAGGATGTTGTGATGACTTGGTATTTAAAAATATGTACATTTCTGTATATATTCAGAGTATGGTGTCAGTCTTTTGAGTTACAAATGCATGTTGTTTTTTTTTTTAATCTCCGTTAAGGATTAAGCAAATACTCTGTTCTCACTCATAACCACTGTTGAGAAGTGTTTCTTTTTAAATGTTTAAGCTCAGAGATTACTAGTTATTTTGTTACAAATTTAGTAAGTAATGTAAATATTTAAGTGATTTTAAAGTAATGTAACTTATTACATTTCATTACTTTTTTTATTACATTTCCAACAAATATTTTAAACTCGGCAATAAAGCTAAAAAGTCCTAAAAAAAAGAAATGTAAACTTAAACAGTACTCAACACTGATTTTTACCAAAAAAAATTCAATATAACCTGAATTAATGTTGAATTGTTTGTATTTTAAAGCACGGCCACCAAAAGGGAGGGATTTAGATCAGAACAAAAAGGGCAATAATGTAAAAAAGGAGGTGATGGAAAGAATAACAATCAGAAATGAAGCTTAAACTGGTGTGTGTGTGTGTGTGTGTGTGTGTGTGTGTGTGTGTATATAATATCCACAAGTAAACTGTGTTAAACAGCTATTTTTTTCCCCAGTACATTATGTAAAAAATCTGCCCAAGTCTGTTTATACAGTCACAGCATGGAGACCCATTACTCATTACATTTAACGGTGCAGACTTGGTCTACTGTCGGGGTTAGGGTAAACCTCCAGGAAATTCATGTCAGTAGTTATAAATGTCCAGTGGAACAATGGAATCATCACAGCACAGGTGAAGTCAAGTTTGGTTGATATCCCAAACAACTGATGTAATGACTGAAACTTGGCCTCGGACGACACGGTGACATAATTTAAGCAAAGATTTAAAGTGAAAAATTATTCATGTTTTACTGAATGGAACCGTCTGAAAATCTATTTTTGCAGATAAAAGTTAAACAAAATAAACCAAGAATGATTGCTTTTATTTGATATTTGCAGTTTTTTGGACATATGATGAGTTAAGTATCCAGTAATACTACATATTAAAAACTATACCAAATTCCACTGCAAAATAACAACTATGGTAGTACAATACAAAACAAGATACGTCATGGAGAGCTGTCTTTCCAGGATTGAGTGGACTTTGTTTGGACTCTTACAGTGCACACAGACCTCTTTGGTTTAGCCATTGACAAAATGCTAGAGATCTGGCACAGAAAATTCTCATGGACTCAAAGAAATTGAAGTCTACCATCACACACTCTGTCCAAAGTACCTCAAATCATACAGAGCAGCAAGGCCAGCATTTTCACACCTGCAGTCTCATCATAAACAACACCACTGATGGACTACAAGAGCAACAGCAGCAGCACCTCAGTCACATCCCCCAAATATGACTATAATCTTGACACTATTTGCAAGCAGTGAGTGTCACAAGCTGCAGAGTGTCTACATTGCATTGTTAGAGACTGCCATGAGAGTAAATAGTAACCCTTTATAGAGAATCTGCAGTTTGAATATGAGGGAGCTTGTTATTTTGCCTCCTACCTTCAAGAAGGGGCACATACAAGTTCTAACTATTAATTCCAGATGTAAATAAACTAGTGTTTCACAAGTGTTGTTTTCAGTCACATACTTTGTATATATTGTAGCTTCTATAGAATCAGAGCACTAAACTTGTGTTCCCCTTCAGTTTGCATCACATGTTAATAATCGCTTCCTGACCAGTACCAAACTTTCAGAGATAATAGAACAAATACTTTCACAAATCCACCACCACACTAACAGTAAACTTTACTCCTTATTAAGAGAAAACATGATTCATTATATTATAATTAAAATTTTAAGTATATTTGTTCAATAAAGCAGTGATCTATTTTTTTTTCCTGGTGTAAATCATGATTAGTCAATACATGTATTTAGTTTGAGCAATAATGTAAGTTTAACATCAACGACAATGAAGTTGGTTTGAACTGAGATTAAATATCTGGGCATTGAGCTCCATCTGCTGGTGGGGCTGTGTAACTGTGTGGTACTGGATCTATGTTCACCACCAAGCAATTTACTGAAAATGTTATTTTATAAATTTTCTTTACTGAACATCATTTTATAAATCTTCCGAGATGAAACTTTTGTCATTTTCCAATGGAAATACTGCACAAAACAATAAGAAATACTGTGGGAGAGAATTGTCTCTTCAGATCCAATGTGGCTTCGGGTCAGCAGGGGAAAAAAAAAAAAAGGTGTTACATTACACAAGTAACACTTTCTATCCAGCCTTTTCCTTCATTCCTTCAATCGCTCTCCTTCGTTTCAGGTTGGTGAAGAGCAATGCAAAGTTAACAATATACGTTGACACACAGACGATGCAGAAATCTCCCAGAACAAAGACAAGAATTGATGCAAGATACAGTGAACCGGCCACGGACAACCAGGAGGCGAGGACCAAAAATAATGCTGCTTTCTTAGACAGAGGCAGTCCTGCAATAAAGACAAATACAGAGGATTACAGTCCCTCAATAAAACATTGAGACTTAAGGATTATTAATTATGGAGGCTCACATAAACTAAACCTGCAAGCTTGACTTAAAAACAGTGGGAATTTGATATATTCGAGTGAAAGTAAATGGATAGCTTCACCGACAAAATGTGCAAATATCTGAAAAGCAGGCCCAGCCACGGTTCCCTAACACACTGGGCCGCAGATATTCTGTCCAAAAACACTGAGGATTGCACTATAATTTGCAGAATACAATGACAGACTCACCAAGACCCATCTGCAGAGTGTAAAATATGATGCCAAGCACGCTGTTGGGCTGGTTCAGAGGGTTATCTTTGGCCACAAAGAACTGGACCAAACCAAAACCACGTCCCCATCTGCCAAAAAAAATAGAAAGAGGTTAACAGTCAGAACGAAGCTCTCTTCAAAATAAAATGAAAAAAAAGTGCTTTATAATTAAAAAAAATAAAAAAAAAACCAGCAATGCAGACATTGTCTTGTGACATTAAATATAATACGCAATTTCGCAGGAAAAGTCAACAGAGAAGTATGTATTTTGTGCTCTCAACGAAAAACAGGACTTGATGTGAAGTATTTTCAGAAGAATTTTGTCACACGTGGCAACGAAGAGGGCTGAAAACTGCCACAAAACATATCAAATTAGCAGTTTGCAAGAAAAGCTTAGTGCCAGATAGGGATCAGTGGCTACTTGGGTCGGCGAGGTTAGCTGATTCTGCACAAAAAGCGTAGACGTGAGCGACAAACCAAAAGGAGGAATGAAATCCTACCTGGAGGTGAAGACTTTGGAGCAGCTCACAGACGCCCCCAGGTCGCACATCGCCATGTAGTCCGGGTTGCTCTCTCGGGACAGCTCGACGTGAAGGGCGTAAACAGACAAAAACAAACCGAAAATGCACAAAACTACGCGCACTTTTCTCTCCCATATCGGTAATCCCGGAGCCGCGGCCATGTGGACACGTTCAGATTAGAGTCACCGCCGTGCGCTTCGGTTTCCTCTCGGACTTCGGTGAAGTTTCCTTCCAGTCAAAGCGACGTGTTAAAAGTCCGATTCTCACTTCTGATTGGTCTGGACGAGTTTTGTAACCGTCTTTCATTGGACGGTCGGATCCAGCTGTTGCGTGCTCAACGTGTGTTTGCTGTGGACTTCAGCCCTCACTGCTCATGCAGCACCGCTGAAGAATTCAGAAACTTTAGTTCAGCAAAAGTACCAATACAGCAGCAAAAATACTACAAGTGAAAGTCCTGCATTAAAAATAAAGGACTTTTACATAAGTAAAAGCAATTAGTTACAGGACTACTGCTGGAGGACATCTTGGCGATTTTAGCTGCCATCACATTCCTCACTTGAACTGCTGGACCTTTCATTGACAGGCTTTTCCTTATTTGCTGGTGATGGACCTGTATCAAGTCCTTTCCACTATAATCTCAATCATCATCCTAACTCTCTGCCATGATTTCTACATTCACGACACAGTTGCAAACCTGCCAACCTCTACGTCATCGACACCCACACGTTTCCACACTCTTACCAGTCCTTCGTCGGCAAAGAGAAACTCCTCCTCTGTAATATGTGACTTTCCCGCGCTGGCTGAATGAACGCAAACAGTCCAGCTGCCATGTTCTGTGGGCAGAGCATGCGCACCAGAGACTTCACCCGGCCGAGCCAGCTAACTTCCGGTCTGGCGCTCCGCTAACTGGATTGGGGATAAAATAAAACAACCAGTGCGTCTCTTCTAGACTTTACGAACATTATTAAACACTTCATAGCAAACCAGGATGGTTTTTTTCTTTTTTAATTTTTAAAAAAAAAATTCGTGTAGGATAACTAAGGCTGTGTAATAAAGGCAAGTGAAGTAAAATCATTTCATATTTCCTTTAAAACGTCTTGAACCAGAAGTTTCTTTATTTCTATCTTTCTTCCTTCTTGCTTGCTTTCATTCTTTGATGTTATTAATTGGCTTTTTAGTTATTGTAATAATTAGTACTTCTAATCATAGCAGCTGTAGTGATTCTTCCACACAATTTGTAGACCAGTCCATCACACATACAGTGCCGATAATTTTGTCCAAATGTGTCCCCTCCTGAAGTAATTACATTAAGGAAATTGGCGTCACAACCCAAAAATAAATAAATAATTTCAGAAACAGAGAATCCACAGTCTTCCGCAATGTCCCGCCTTCTACAGCTTCCTCTGCTCTTATTGGACGGCCTCTATGACGCCACATCACCTGGTTGGTCTGCAACGTGACACTCAAACCCAACGCGGAACTGTATGACGAAACGGCAGACAAAAACAAGAGGATAGTCGCGCTACTACGGGATTTAAAAACATAAATACGGATGTCGTGGTTGGTTTACGAAGCGCAAGTATGTTCCGGCGTATTGAAACACCCGTGTGCGCTCTCCCGTTTGGCTGTATGACCGAGAAAAGCAGGGTTTAATGACATACGTTGCCAGAAAGCCAGGGCTTCAGGTAACGTTAACTACCCTACGCCCCTGCGTCAAGAACTGGGTAAGGCTGCGTCTTTGTCATGTGGTTGCTTTATTTCTCACTATTTAGTGCAAAAAAAACCAAAAAACTATCAGACAGCTTCTCGTGGGTTTTTTCCTTTTACCTACGTGGACGAAGACTCTGGCTGTTAAACTGAGAGCTACAGGTTTTGACCACTTCAGCGCCAGGCCTTATGGGTGTGAGGTTTCTGGTCACGCCCAGTTTCTGTCCTATCAGCTCATCCTCACACAGTTTACCTGCATTTAAATTTGAAAGACATGTCTGTGTGTTTTAGAAACGTAACGATTTCAATTCTTCATCTAAACCAAACGAAGTGTTATTGTGTGAATGGCTGACCTTTTAAAGGAAAGACTAGAAGTGGCTGCTGGGGATCATTGATTTTTTTTTTCTATGTTAATATTTGCTCCTAGTTAGGTGGCCTCTTAAAACAGAAATGATACATTTATGATTCACCAAAATTCAAACACATGGTACAACTCTTCCTTGGCACACTGTGCTTCAATTAATGCCTTTATTTTAGTATGTTGCCTCCGTCAAGGTGGTGTCCGAGGCCATTTCTGCTTTCCTTACATAAAATTCATTGATAGAGCTGCAACGATTGTTCGATTAGCTGATGAACTATCAACTATCACCAGCTATTCTGATAAATGACAATTTTTTTTTATTTTTCTTTGGTTCTAGCTTCTTAAATGTGAATATTTTCACATATTTTGTCTTTCATGATCATTAACTGAATATTGGTTGTGGACTGTCGGTTCATGGCAAATCCCAGATACTTTTTAAGACATTTTAAATACAATATAGCTATTTCATTAATTGGGAAAATACTTAACGGATTCATTGATAATGAAAATAATAATTTGTGCAGCCCTTATTGGTAATGCCACTGAAAAATCACAATACAGTACATCTCATGTATACAGAACAACATTTTTTTGAATAATCACTTTGTATACGAGTGCAATATTCAGTTTTCTATCGTAGAAAAAAAAAAACGCACCAATACTCAACATTTGAGAAGCTGGGACAAACATTTGTTTGTCATTTTTAACGGAAAGATGACTCGACCATCTCTTTGATTATCAAGATAGTTGCCAATTATTTTTGGTCGATCCACTAAGTGCTTCAAATTTACTTTAACGGTATTATTAGATATAATAGGGCTGATCAATATATATTTTTTTATTTTTTTTATCAACTTTAAACAGGATCACATTATGGATCACAAAAATGCCAAATAAACATTTTGGTCAAATACAAGCAGTAAAAATAACAGAGGACTGATGCAGTGTTTTTTTTTTCACATGAATTATAAGGCCAGAATTTACAATGTGTTAAAATACGTTATACGTTGATTCAACTCTAGTGGTAAACAGAGAGCACCATAACCTAATCTCAAGCAGTGCAGTAAGAGCCTGTTCGATGAAACCAACGAATACCTCTTACCTTGCTATTTTTGTTTCTTTATAGAAAAATGTCGACTAAGGAGGGCGGAGAAGGTAAAAATGGTCAACCTGCGGAGTCCCCTGAAAGAATGGCCACTGACAAGAGCAGAGAAAACCAGAACCAGCGTGGAGTCGAAGCAACAGGCAGCAACACAGACACCAGCACGGCAGCAAAAAACTTGGCTTTGCTTAAAGCACACTCTCTCGATGTTAAGTTTGACGTGGGAGAGGAGTATGACGTCATAGAAACCATCGGCACCGGGGCCTACGGCGTCGTTTCATCTGCCAGGAGAAGAGACAATGGTAGAGCTGATTTACAAGACATTCCCTGTGTAGTAAAATGCCCCGTCATAAATAAATGTAGAAATTGATCATTAGTTGACATTTCCCTTTAATCTCTGCTCTGTTTTTTATTTCATAGGCCAGCAGGTGGCGATAAAGAAGATCTCTAATGCTTTTGAAGTGGTGACAAATGCCAAACGCACATTAAGAGAACTGAAGATCCTCAAGCATTTCAAACATGACAACATTATCGCCATCAAAGACATCCTGCAGCCGAACCTTCCTCACTCTGCCTTCAAGTCTGTGTATGTACTTTTCATTTTCAATAACATGAACCTACTCAGGCCAGAAAAGTCTGTAGAATTCTTTTAGTTTATTAATAACAGTAAGATCTGGACACTCATTCACATATGCACAAAAATGAATGTTACATAATGTATATTGTATCAAGTTATAAGCTTTGAGGCACTTTTCACCCAAATTTTAATTTAAAAAAAAAAATGTTGACCTGAAACCATGGTCCTACACAGGTTTCATTGGGTACTATTAATTCATATTTCTTCAGATATATTTTATGAGTTAATCCATTTGATCACCCCGAGTTTTAGAAGATTTACATTTAAAAGGCTAAGGAGCGTCAGTAAATTTCTCTGAGGTCTTCTGTGTTGAGTGAAAGCAAATATTGGTACTCAAATACAAAAAATACAAAAAACTTTCTACAAATTACATTCCAACACTTTGTATTGCCATTAGAATATTTTTTTCCACAGTTTTCTTTCTTGTTATGTGAGCAGATTGTGTACCAAGCTGATCTCCTTTTTCCGCTGCCCTGTGTGTGCAGATATGTGGTGCTTGACCTCATGGAGAGCGACTTGCACCAGATCATCCATTCTGCTCAGACTCTGACCCCAGAGCACACACGCTATTTTCTGTACCAGCTCCTCCGTGGCCTTAAGTATGTGCACTCTGCCAACGTCATCCACCGTGACCTCAAACCCTCCAACCTGCTGGTGAACGAAAACTGTGAGCTGAAAATCGGTGACTTCGGCATGGCGAGGGGTCTCAGCTCGCACCCCGAGGAGTCCCATTCCTTTATGACCGAGTACGTGGCAACGCGATGGTACCGTGCTCCGGAGTTACTGCTGTCTCTGAATCATTACAGTCTGGCTATTGACTTGTGGTCTGTGGGCTGCATATTTGCTGAAATGTTGGGGCGTAAGCAGCTTTTTCCTGGGAAGCACTACGTACACCAGCTCCAGCTCATTTTGAGCGTGTTAGGAACTCCTCCTGAGGGTTTAATTGGTGCTATTAGGGCTGACAGGGTCCGCTCCTATGTTCAGAGTCTTCCATCACGGGCCGCTGTGCCTCTGGCCAAACTGTACCCACAAGCTGAACCGGAGGCTTTGGACCTTCTAGGGGCCATGCTGCACTTTGACCCCCGAGAACGAATCGGTGTGACAGAAGCGCTGGAGCATGCTTACCTGGCCAAGTACCACGACCCAGATGATGAGCCAATTTGTGTGCCAGCTTTTGACTTTGAGTTTGACAAGCTTCCGATGAGCAAGGAGCAAATTAAAGAGGCGATTCTGATGGAGATCCAGGACTTTCATCGAAAGAAACAGACCTGCCGGCAGAGGCTGCAGTTCAGGCCCTTGGCGAGAATGAACGGCGGAGCTGCAGCACAAAGCAGTAACCAGTGTAATGCTCAGCCTGCGACTGTCAGTCTGATCCACACACAGCACCCACAAACAGCACAGATCCAGCAACAGCAAATAAGGGAAGTGAAATCTCAACAGCAACAAGACCACGTACCAGCAGAGGCGAACCATGCATTTACAAATCAGATGAAAACCTTTAGTAAGCCTACATCCCTCCTAGAAGTCGTCCCGCCTCATGTGACCCATAATTTTCCTCTCCTTACTAAAAGCGAAAGTGGCCCAGTTGATGTGGACATGCCCAGTGCCAACTCAGACAGCGGTCAGCCAGAGACTATAGATTTAACAACACCAGTGTCGAGTCAGGACGCCCCATTAGAGACAATGAGAGACAGCGAGGCACAGGAGCAGCTAACAAGCAGTCAGGCCCCTCTGGCTCAAAGCACCCAGAGCCAGTCCATGGCCCAGGCTCCCACCTCCATTCCTGCAACACCAGCACAGACCATGACACCCATACCCGCCACTGTGCCTTCCCTTTCCCTCTCTGTGGCACAGGCCCAGTCACTTTCTCAGTCCCTTTCACAGTCGCTGTCTAAGAGGCCTCCTCCATGTGCAACAGAGGGAACCAGAAAAGAAGGCGCCATTTCGGAGGATACTAAAGCTGCACTTAAAGCAGCTTTATTGAAATCAGCACTCAGACATAAAGCCAGGGGTGGTAAGTTCTTTGTTTTCTATATCTACCCTTTCATGTCACTCTTTGGACCGCCCTCATCCGAATTTGATCTCTTCCCTCGCAGATGGAGGTGCCTCCACTCTGGGCCTTGACGCCGGCGGAGGTGTATCGTCCTCCCTGTCTTCTGTTCCAGATTCACGTCGGCCTGTCACAGCCCAGGAGCGTCAACGAGAAAGAGAGGAGAAGAGAAGGAAGAGGCAGGAACGAGCGAGAGAGCGGGAGAGGAAAATGAAGGAAAAGGAAAGAAGGGAAGGGAAACAAGGGGATTCGCTGGGCGGCGTTCTGCTGAGCGACAACGATAAAAGCCTTTTGCAGCGCTGGACGAAGATGATGGACAGCCGCAATGAGAAATCTCAGATTTCCAATAACGATGGCGCACAGAGCAAGGACAGTAATGTGAACTCGCACAGAGGTGTAGTTATCGGGGATAACGCCCAAGGAGCATTGAACAATAAAACAGAAAAGGAGGCGAGAAAGATTCAGACTCATGAACAGTTAATCTCGCAAATTAAATCCAACCAGCCGGGTTTGTTTCAGCCTCCCAGCACCCAGCAACCATCGTTACTCTTCTCCATGAGCCAGAGGAAGCCTCCTGCAGATATAGTCGTTGCTGTAGGCGGAACGATAGATATAATGACTGTCACTAGTGGCTTTGTTAAAAACAACACACTCAAACCTCACAATGAGAGCAACGGGCAAAGTGGATTCAACTGTTTGGGGAATTGGAGTGGGCAGCAAATAGAGACGAGGCCACCACAACAACAACCGCAGTCAAACAGGACGTCACAGCCTCCGCCGCCGAGCTTCCTCCAGCCCCAGCTCCAACCTCAGAGTCAAACCCAACCTGACCCTCAACCCCAGTCGCAGCTGCTTCCACTGGAGAGTTTTTTGTCGAAAGCTCCAACACTGAGCACAAACGGGAACGTGAATATCAGAGGTCAAAATAACCTCAGCTCCCACCCCAACCCCTTGACTGCAAGCACTGGACCGATGGAGAAGCTTTGTCCCTCCGTAGGAGAGAAAACTGGACCACAGAGCTCGAACCCTCTCTGTGGGCCCTTAGGGGTCCCCTCTCAGCCTCATCCCAGTTTAGGATTCACAGACACTGGACAGCCAGGACCTTCCATCGCCCCCGACATCCACACAGTGACACTGCAGCTCTCCAAGTCCCAGGTGTGCATTGAAATGTGTTGTAGTGTTTTTTTCCCTCGGGGAGCATATCGCTTGACAGAAGTTAATATTTTCTTGTGCATACATACCAGGTTTTAAACGTCACAATCTTCTGCTTGCCTTGAACTGATTTAAAGGATACAAAGTTCAGCTGACCTAATGTTTTCTACTTTCCCTCTGTCAGGTGGAGGACGTTTTACCTCCCGTGTTCTCCGTCACCCCTAAGGGCAGCGGGGCTGGGTACGGCGTGGGCTTCGACCTGGACGACCTTCTCAACCAATCTCTCACAGACCTGCAACACTGTGACCGAGACAGGTGAGGTCTAATCCGGCGCTTATGAAAAAAAAAAAGAAATACTCTTAGTCATGAGTCATTAAGAGTTTTACCCATTCATATCAGACTTTTATCTGCGGCTATGTATCTGGTAGCCAGTGTCATTTTGGAACATGTGGCTGCACAACACCTCCAGTTCTATTATATTGGGGAGAACAAAAATTCCAATATCAAAATATTCAATCAAAAAGTTCATGCTATAATCTTCGTGAATAAGTATTCCAGGTCCACTCAAGGTGGTGATATTATGAAATCTGCAATATTTCATGTTAGAAGGTTACAGCTGCCCCCCGCTGCGTGTACATCGCAGTAGTGCGCACCATTCACGCACAACAGGAGTCTCTAAACTTTTTGATTGGCCAAAAAGTGCCCCTGTATATTCAAAATATAAGAACCATTTTTTTTTGCAGGGACCCCTCATCTGCTGTTATCAAACGCAACATATATGCTGATATATATGTGACAGGCCGCTATCGGCTGATCAAATTGGCAACTTGACACATCCCTCCGGCTCTTCTAAGTACCTAATTCCTGCTTTGTGTTACTGCTTACGATGGAAGCAATTAGTCTCAGAAAGGAGGCCAGTATAAATATACAATGAAAATCACTGTGATTTAAAATATAGGGTCACTTCACTGTCAAAAACAGGGTGCTTCATCACACATATACCATGGCTCTTTACAATGGGCAATTTTAATCTTCCTTGTGGTTAAAACATATTTGGTTTTATGGTGGAAACCAGCAATGATATTCATTCGCCATTAATTTGTTAGTTATTTTCTCACATAATTAATTCATTATTTTGTGTATAAAATGTGAAGAGAAAAAGTGCAAAGTGTTCTTCACAGTTACCAAAAACATAATCCAACGTGTTGTTGTGTCCAGCCAAGTGGTTCTAATATGTTAGTTTTATAATTATGTTGTACAGTCTTGTCAAAATATCTTTGCAGTTGAATAAATACAAACTAATATCTGACAGAAGTAACATCAGTAACATCTACTGAAGGGTCATACACATCCCTTTATAAGGAAGCTACTTTTAGACAACCTATTAAACCCAGAGAAAAGGCAAACAACAGCTCTTATTGTCATTACCAAAGTATGATGTAATCCGAGTCATCCAAACTGCTTCCTGTTTGTGCTTCTATGTTGACACTTTCTTTCATGCTTGCTGCAATTTTCCTCCTTTCCATCAGTTACGACTCGGCCCCCCTCTCGGCCTCCCTCTTATCGGATTGGAGTGAGGTTCACCGCATGACTCCAGCTGATCTGGAGTCACTGCAGCAGGAGTTGCAGCTCGGCTCTCCCATGATTCTCTCCGATAACATCCCCCCCGACGCCTGACTTACCCATTTACGGCAAGACAGTACTTGGATTTGTGTTTCTTTTTTTTTTTTTTTACATGAAAGTATCAAATTAATTTAAAAGCTAGCTTTTTCTAATGGTCACTACCAAGCAATCTGTTTTTTGTTGTTGTTTTTTTTACCATTATGACATGCCGCGCTTTCTTTATAATAAAGAAATCTGTGTCATCACCTATCTCTGCTCCTGGATATTCAATGAACCACAGACAGCCTCGGTAAGGCCCTTTCAAAAGTAAAGTTATTTTGGTATAAAGAAAACAGTTTAAATAACAACACGAGAGAACATTTCCCCCTAACAGGTTGAAAACACTTCAAAGGGGACTTCTTATGTATTTAAATGGGAGGCCGAGGATGTAAAAGGACGTTTTGAAAGAACATGTAACATTATTAAAAAACCCGGTTTACAGAGGTTGAACAGAGGAGTGAGCTGATTTTAGGTATCAAATTAACAGTTTATTTCATATGCAAAAGACTGTTTACCTCATAATTTTGATTTTAAATACAAACCTATCAAAACTACTTTGATTTAAAGTGCATAATCTAGAATTCTAAAAATGATCAAGATCTATTTTAAGTTCATTATGGCTCCATGTGCACGTCAGATGCAACAGATTTCTATTTTGACTATTCAGGACCACTTCAGTCAGACATTTACAATTCATCTCCTTGATTAAGACGGCTTCACTTTCCACCTCCCGGACAGCTGGTTTTCAAAGTGTCTCATCTCGGAAGCAGAGTTAGCAGAGTGGACAGACAGCCGACCAACACGACCGCCCTCCCGCACCAGTTCTGATTCGCTCGGCCGTACAGTCGGACCCCTGGCACCGTGTCGTTGATGAAGCCCGAGTAGCTGGTCAGTCTGGCATACACACCTGGCTTGTTTCGGTGAGCGCAGCCCAGTCCAAAACTCACCACCCCCGCCTGCACCCAGGTCCCGTTGACCATCTGGCAGACAAGGGGCCCTCCTGAATCACCCTGAGGAGACAACAGACACGCACTTATTCAGCCTTCACTCCTGGGAGGTATCAAAGTGCTCGAACAGAAGGTCTCCCAAACGTAATGGTGGATGACTGCACAAAACAAGTTATTTCCACTGCAGCTTCTTGTTTAGTGAACGTAAACACAAACAGCTGATCCCACCGTACCTGGCAGGAGTCCTTGCCGCCCTCCTTGTATCCAGCGCAGATCATGTCATACAGGATGTCCACCTGCTCCGTCGGGTCCGTTTGGTACATCTCCTGACATGAACTCTGGGAGATGATTGGCACCTGTACTTCCTGCAGAGTCCCGACTCCTGACAGAGGGACTGAAGGGGATACGAGGACAGATGGAGGATGAGAGGAGTGTGAGAACTTTTTTTTTGGCACGGCTAGACGAGTATGATACAAAAGAAATGTCAAGTATTTGTGTCCAATGTTAAGCTTCAATTTCAAACATTTGAACAAACATATTGACTGGATTTTAATGCTAAAATCAATATCTTAATATAATAATAATAATAATAATTCAACATAAAATGATTTATTATATTTCTAAAAAGCACATTAAAAGTTATGTTAAGTGCAATTAAGTATGTTCCACTGTGTTACATTAGGGATGGGCATTTCAAACAAAAATACTATTCCAAATTCGCTCTGAACTTTTAGATTATTAATCGACTATTCAACCGCGCACGCACACATCAACTCAAACTCAACAATTGCCATCCAACTTCTGAAACCGTCACCTTGATAAGAAACATGCCTTTAGCTTCATCTTGGAGATGAGGATTGTGGTTTGCGTCCAACATCAAACTCACGTCGTCTGGCCAATGATTACTGATCAGCGGAGGCATCGTGTGCTCGGGGCTTCAGTCTAACGTCGGTGCGCAGCTGTGGTAGACTGATATTCTAGCTCTACCTGTAGAGTTTGACTGCACCTCATCTTCATTAATGTTTTATGCGAGAACTTTTTGACGGCCGTATTCGTTTTTTGCACATTTCCCTTTGTTTGCGCCGTCGCGTCTAATCTCACAGCGCCGCACAGTTTTACCTGCGAACAGCCTGGTGGCGATGTGTTCTTCTTCTCCTCGTGTTGTTTAATGGTAGCTGGCAGACAGCTTTTAGGCGAATTACCGCCACCTTCTGTCACGAGTAATGCATTACAAAAAGGCGCCGGTAAAAACAGGAAGAACGATAGTTGCATACACTAATCAATTTTTATAACAACTATTTGAATAATGTTAAATGATGTTCCACTGACTCTTAATCATCAGAAACATTCAATTACAACCCTGCAGTTATATACATTTTAAACACAAGGCTGCAGTCGTGTAAAGGACGTGTTGGTACAACCTGTTCAAAAAGCATTAATGCCTTAAATCCTTTGTCTTTTACATGTATGGAAAACGTAATCATTCCTGTTCATCTAATATATGCAAAGTTAAAAGGGCTTCTGGTTAAATATTTGACTGCTGAATAAGTTCTGTGCAGACAAGCTAGCATTATGTGGAGAGCCTTACCGTCCTCCTGGATGTTCCCCCAGCCGGTGACATGGCACAACATGCCACCTGGGAACAGGGTGCCAGAGGCGGGAAGGCAGACGGGACGGACGTAATCGGACCAGGTTACCGGGCTGGACAGCTGCACCAGCGCCATGTCCTTCCCGTTCTGAGGCTGGTCATAACCGGATGGGATCACTACCCTGCTCACGCCATGCGATGACTCGTGCCGGTTGATGCCACTGAGTTGGTACCGGCCAGCATAGATGATGTAGGAGCTCACATCAGATGGACTTGGAAAAGGAACAAGACGGACGCAGAATGAAAGCCTGCTCGATGGGAAATCTAAGGGGCGTCTGAAATGTGAAACCTTTGCATTTTATAGTAACCAAGAACTGGGTATTAAATGGGTTTGTACCAAGGAGGTGTTCACAGTGATGATCATATTCTTGGAGATGTTGTTTTGAAATTTGAAAATATAATGCATTTAAATGAGGAGCAAGCAGATTGCAGGATTTGTGTTTGTTTTATTACAGGTAGAGTTCTTGTTCGAGACTCCTGGTGTACTACAATATTGCACTTTAAAAAAAAAATAGCCTGTATAAATAAAAATAAAAAATCTCTAATAAAGTGAAAGTATTAGGTGTTGAATTCTGCCTGAAAATTTGATTTTGATGAAACAACACAGCAGTGGCCATTGCCAAGAATTCCCAATAAAATGAAGCAGAGAGCCTGCAGATGGGCGCTCGGCCATGACTTTACCTGCCGATTATTGTCTGAGGAGAGCTTTCTTACTTGGGGAAACAATGTGCGGCTGATAGGACCCAGTTCTCCGTGATGATGGAGCCTCCACAGATATGGACAGTAGAGACCTACCGGCCGAGGGGGAGAAACAAGAGTGAGTCACCTCAGCATCACAGGCGAATCCCTCTCTCAGCAGGTCAGTTTGATAAACAAGGCCTAGACTAAATCACACATATAGCCAGCCCGCAGGCACAGCTTATACCAAACAAGATTATATGCAGCGGGTGGAGGTGTAAAAACAGAGGGACCTACCTGTATATCCACCTGCCACGGCCAAGCCCCGTCTAAGGCGTTCATCCCGCCCACAATCCTGTTCTCCATTAATGGAGGTCGGCCACATTCTTGGCCGTAACAAGCCAAAATACCTAAATATAAACACAATTTATATTTCTGATCCAGCCAGACCGACAGCTGCACTTTAAAAAAACAAAACAACAACAACAACAACAACCGACAGGACACAAAAATTATGTTAATTACCTAAGAGGACACAAAGTTGAATATGTTAAGTGGACAAAGGAACGTGGGGACAGTGAGGAAAGACAAAGCGGGGTGGTGGCGTACTGATCGATACTCACCTGTCATGTACCAGAACATTTCAGGAAACCGCAATGTCGGCGACATTTTGACAAGTTTCGCGGTGCAAATTACTGATATAGTTAATAATGTCCGAATCGTTAAAGTCTGATTTTTACTTCCAACACTGCATGTACGTCCTCCAGGACAGAAACTCCAGCAGCGGCCTACATGAAATGATAAAATGCCATCTCCTCCATCTGTGTGTTATTCCGTCGACAAAATCCCTCCACGTTGTCGCCAAACAGCCTGCGGTATCGAGCAGATTCCGACTAAAGGTTTCGAACTCAACCACCTGTTCTCACCTGCTGGCTCACCTACAGCCAATCAAACCTTTTGTCCCGCCTCCATCTGAGCCAATGAAATTACACTAATGTAACTGCAGAGAAATCAGATTCGTCTCCGATTTTGGTTTCAGGAAGTGTTCGCTGAATAAACGAGCAGAGGCTTTGCAAAACACCCTATTTGCACCTCCAACTTCCCTTTCAATGCGAACCTGTTTACAAGTTGATGCAGCTAATGTTATATATATGCTATATTTGATTGTTTTATTGTAGTCATAGTGTTGTTTGATTGTGCCTGCTTTAATTGAGTTTGCCTTCTTGTTTTTATTCCTTGTTTCTCTTGCATTATGTAAGTCATCGTACACATTTAGCCTGGCCTTATTTTAAGTCATATTTTATACAAAGTTATGTTTTACTGTGATGTATTATCGTTTTTCTTCATCATGTTTTGTTCAACTTAATGTTATTATTTAGCTCATGCCACTGCTGAGAGTTGCTGGATGCGATGTTTTCAGAAGAGCATATTCTTATTTTTCATACAAATTTGCAGATTCATGTGAACATGTCGAGGCTTTAGCAAAGTTTGCAAGATCATATCTTTGTTTTGGGTATTTTCATGGGCATCAAATAGGGTTAGCTGCTCCACTCATTAATTTGCACCGCATATTTATGTGTACAAACCACCACACTCGCAAATTGTGTTCTGTAATGTATGGCTACAAGCAATTTATGGCGTGTGAAGGGGTTGAATAATAAAATATGCAGTTTGGTCATGTTTTGAATTAAAATTCGTTATTATATCACTTTTATTATTATTATATTATGTGTGAGCTCCTGGTATTCCTTGAGGATTCCTTGAGGATTCATTTAATTAATTCAATTAAAGCACCTTTAATTCTGTGTTTCCAGGACGAGGAGGAAAAAAGGTGGAAAAAAAACAAACCTTTTTAACAGATGTTTGTTTGAGGAGAAACAACAAACACACAAGAGAAACAGCATCCGAATCTGATACACTGACTTAAAGACACACAACCAGGTCAAAGGTCAACAAACGCTGCTCTAAATTGGGCTGAATTGTGTTTTTGTTGTTTCCAGCACTGGATTATTCTACTCGGCTAAATTATGAACATCACCATGATTTAGCTGATTGATTTTTTGAATGTGCTACACATCTGGGCTGTGGTTATTCCTTTTTTTTTTTCTTTTTTTTTTTACACAACACCAAATGTTTATTTCTTCTGTCTGTCTATAAAGCTGTCTGTGTCTCTCTCTCTTTCCCTCTCTTCCCTCCCTCCCTGTATCCATCCCTCCCTCCCTCCCTCCCTTCCTCCCTCCCTGCCCCAGGCAGTGTGTCTAGTTTCACAGAGCAATTGAAGGTGACAGGGACAGAGAGAGAGGGAAAGGGAGGGAGGGACAGAGGGAGGACACATCACAGTATCGCCTGAGGCTACACAACAGTAGAGGAAGAGGGAGAGATGGAGGGACAAAGAGAAAAGAGAAGAGAGACTCACGAAAGTACTCATAGGGAATTCCATAAGCAGGTAATGGGCAAAATAAAGTTGCACAAAAGGAGTTGAAATGTGTGTGAGCAGGAGTGAGTGAGTGTGTGTGTGTGTGTGTGTGTGTGTGTGTGTGTGTGTGTGTGTGTGTGTGTGTGTGTGTGTGTGTGTGTGTGTGTGTGTGTGTGTGTGTGTGTGTGTGTCATGCGTTTTGCCTGCAGATCAGCAGATATTCACTTTTATCACCAACAGTGTTTTTTGTGTGTGTGTGTGTGTGCGCGCGAGCCCTTCCACTCTGCTCCGCTCACTCATAATATATGAACGCATTATTGGATCCAGTCAGTAAGAGCAATTATAATGCACTCCCGTTTGTTTTTTATTTTAACGACTTGATGAATATTTGTCGTGGCATTGTAACCATGGTGACTGCCTCTACCGCCGCCGCCGCCACCGCCTCCCCCCTTCCCTCCCCTCCCAGCCCTGTCCACCTCCCCTTCCCCATCCCCCCTTCAGCGATGAAAAAGCAAGGGATGGCGAGAGAGAGAGAGAGAGAGAGAGAGAGAGAGAGAGAGAGAGAGAGAGAGAGAGAGAGAGAGAGAGAGAGAGGTGACAGGAATGAACTAACAAGATGCACTAAAAAAAAATGCATGTCCTGGAGCTACATGAATCTTTGCAGTGAAGCACGCGCCGTCACACACACACACACACACACACACACACACACACACACACACACACACACACACACACACACACACACACACACACACACACACACACACACACACGCACGCACGCACACATTATTGCACTCAGCACATAGGGATCATATATGTTAAGCCACAGTCCAACAACTGGAACACGATAAGATGTAACTATGATTTCTGAATAAAGGAAAAACAAAACGAGTAACCGGCTAGAAAGCAGTGGGAGGGGGGGGGGGGGTATGCGCGGTGTTAATACCATGTTTTTAGGTTTTAGTTTTAAATTAACCAAGCAGTTTCACTTTCCACTCAGTGTCTGTGTTCAAAGTACATTTGTTGGAGTACTCTCAGGAAATACAACACCCAGGTACTTGTGGATGAGCACTTAACTTTTTGCCAACTAACTGCACTAAACATTAGAAGAAAGATATCAACATACATTTGTATTCCCCTTGTTTGACTTGTTACTTTAAAGATTACGATTTTGGACAAAACATACAATTATCCATCTATATGATTATTTATAATATGGTAAAAGTGTAATTGTAAAGCACTGGATACCCAGCATCATATGAAATAAATGAGCTTAGCCTTAACCAGTTATAACATTTAAAAAAAACAGCTTATATGTTTATATATCAGTCTAGTAATGGATTAGTATTGAAAAATACAAATGCTGCACAGTGACAGCAAATTTTTGTGCTTTCAGTAAATTTTGCTGACCACATGTTTCTACTTTTATTTAAATAAAAAATCTTGGCTGCAGGACTTTTACTTTGGATCAAACCTTTGAATTCTTTTGCTTAAATAAATGCGCCCTCCGCCACTGTTCTTACTTGTTTTTACCTTTGAACTTGTCAAGTCCTTTCCTTTCTCCAAGGCATGTCTTGGAGGAAAGTAACAGAGAAAAGAAGGGGGAGAGAGAGAGAGAGAGAGAGAGAGAGAGAGAGAGAGAGAGAGAGACGGAGCAATGGGGGCAGCGGAGAAAGAATAGCAGAGTATGAAAGAGAGAGGGAGCGACAGAGAGAAAGGGAGCGCAAAGTCTTGTCAACCGGAAATAAAACAAGCTGGCACCCTCCCCATCCCCAAGCCCCTACACCCACCCCAAAGTCACATACTTCCTCCTCACTCTCTCTATCTCTCCCCTCTGCCTCCCCGCTTCCATCTTCCATCTCTCTCTTCTTCTCTCTCTCTCCCGTTGCAAAGAGATATATTTAAACCCCGGTTTTGCTCTTCTCTCGCTCTTTGACTCCATACATACCGTCATACCTGCGTCATTACTTACACCTCACATCAGACCCTGTGTGTCCATGGCAGAGGCTTTTCTGTATGGTGCTCCTTTAACCTGCTCCGGGCCCAGACAATGCCTTTGTTTGTTGTCCTATAGCTTTGAGCTCAGTGTGTTGTGGCAGGCGAACAATACGTCTGTATTCAGGGAACAATACTGAGGTGTTCTCAGAGAAGCCCGGTGTACCTGCCCACCTATACAGCATCTTTACAGGCCCGAAGCACTGGTGAAAAGGGTTGAATAACTCCAGTCTGCATGAGCCTGATATCATTTAGCTCATATCAATTGGGGGGGGGGGGGGGGGGGACAAAAAGAAAACAATTTTGATAATCAATTGATTATTTGAATAATTTCTCAAGAACAAGTAGCATATTAAACATTTTCTGTTTCCTGCTTCTCAAATCTGAGCATTTTCCTGCTTTTTCTTGTCGTATGTTATTTTTTATTGATTATCTTTGGGTTTGGGGCTGATCGGCTAAAACAGCAATTTAAAAAAAATTGTGATCTGTTATTTTATGGGCCAAACAGTAAATCATACATCAGTCGATCATTAAAGGGAACAAAAACTGTTATTTGCAACTGTTGCTCAAACAGGAATAAATAGAGAGTCTGCTTTTGTTACATTTCATTTAGATGGCGCTTTTATCCAAAGCGACTTACAATAAGTGCATTTCAACCATGAGGGTACAAAACCCAGAACAACAGGAATCAAGAAAATACAATTTCTTCAAGAAAGCCAAACTACAAAGTGCTATCAGTAAGTGCCATTTTAAGGGCTACTAAAGTTCTACTGTTCAAGGTAAAGTCGGAAGAGGTGTGTTTTTAGTTTGCGGCGGAAGATGTTTTGTGAAACAATATGTCATTAATACAGTTCATAACATTTGTGTATTCTAAATGTATATTATCATCTTATACATTTATATGTAAACATTGTTTGGTGAAAGTATGTGCAGCTTTATTTTTTTTTTTTAAATCCGTTATCATTTCTCTTTATTGAACAAATATCTGAGGATTCAAAAGGCTTTAATGTTATTTTTTTAAACATTAGCATCAGAATAACATAGTATCAATTTAAATCAAACAATTCACTCGAGTAAGTTATAGATACATGGATACATTTAAAATGTTTATCTAACTTATATATCTGGTAGTGAACAATATTTAATGTGCTTTGGTAACAGGATTTATTTAAAATAGATTGGAATCAATACTATAATCTAATGTTGACACTAATAATTATCTATAAATATCTCTTTATTACATTGGATATGTGTTTTATGATTTTAGAATTATTCATGACATTTTTTGTTAGACATCATATCAGCGGCACAAGCGCATAATAATAATATATATATATTTTTTTAAATACACTATTAGGCCTGCTCTCATTACTATCACAAAATACATATTGACATGTGTCTTACTATTATTTCTTGAACTATTTACTACTTAAATTTCTTCAACTAATTAAAATAAATGAATATAACAAAGAGTAATTGTTCTGATCGGTTTCCACTTGTAGCATTTTACAGGAGCAATACATTAAACCAGCAGGTGAAGGCTGGCCTGTCAAAGCTTCATCAAAGTTTTAAAGATCATATCTTCAAGTAGCCACACAAGAACAAATGAAAATCAGTCCTTACTGGTGATAACTAGTGAGTTTAAGCTAATAATGTCATTGTCTGGTTGCAACACACTTGACTGCCAATTGTCCTCAATATTTATGTGTGATTTATGCCTAAAATTGAATTCCATCATCTATTTATCATCCACTATCTTTCCATTATCTGTGCTTTATGCTCCACTCTCTCGGCCTCCCCTCCTCCTCTCGCTGGCATTAAGTTCAAACTTGACACTGATGTTGACTCACTTTGTCACCCCTCGGTGGCTCCCTCTCTCTCTCCCTCGCCCTCTCTCTCTCTCTCCCTCGCCCTCTCTCTCTCTCCCTCTCTCTCCCCATCGCTTGGAGGACAAGAGTGCCCGCAGACGCATTTTCTCTCTCCAGAGCCCCCCTCCCCTCCCCCCTCTCCCTCTTTCACTCTCTCTCACCCTGTCTAACTCTCTCCATCTCTTTCCTACTCTCTCCTTTACACACACACACAGTATTGTCAACAAAGCTGGAGAACAAGGGACTCTGGGGGAACAGGGGAATAAAGGTCCACAGAGGAGGAGAGTAACACACAGGACCCCGGCATTGTTTCACCTGGACACTTGGTAAGTTTGCAAAAATGGTGTCTGGGATCGCTTTCATGTGTTTTATTAGGGGGAGATGTTGCTTCCTGAATACTGACTTAAGTGCAGGCTTTGGAGTCAAAGTCACCGCCAACGGTTCAAAATTGGATCAATAAATTCTTGACCGGGGGTCTCCTCAATCCAAATGATTCAAGTTTGACCTTTGACATTGTGTTGCTGCAGTAACTTGGGAGATTTTTCAGTATTGACATACCTTTGCTTTCCTGGCGTTGGGGAGGGGGGGGGGGGCATTCGAAGAATTTAAGATGATGGTTTATTTATCTGAGTTGGACCCATATTTATTTAGGCAGCTAATAATGTTTAAGGACATACTTGTGCACTTTATATTTTCAACCTAAAGCTAAAGACGAGTTTGGTTTGGATGTTTTCTGGGAAAATTTTGTTCATACGGCCGCTGTGTGTGAGTCTGTGATGCCAGTTTGTGGCCACCTATAATTCGTTGTGTTTTTATGCATGTGTGTGTGTGTGTGTGTGTGTGTGTGTGTGTGTGTGTGTGTGTGCGTGCGTGCGTGCATGCTCGAGTTTATCAGCAAAAAAATAGAGCTGAAAGCAAGTAGCATCATAAATGTCTGGCTTTCAGAGTGGGTTCTAATGTACCTTATCCCCCAATGGTATACTAGAGTAGCAATGTATAACACACACGCGTTAGGACAGCGTGCATGTAACGAACTCCATTTCTGTCTGTCATCATGAGGCTAATTCACCACAATGCCAACCATGTGTGAACTCATGCGATATCAACCCCTCCTTCTTCTCCTTCTTCTCTTTGCTCCGACTTCCAAACCCTCCCGCACCCTCCAGGAGGAAGGATTGGAGGATCGAAGGAGGGACGGAGGAGCCAAGGTGACAGTTAACAGGGACGAACACGAACACACACACACACACACACACACACACACACATACGCAGGACAGGACTCCTTTATTTCTCTTCATGGTGGTTTGGACACTCGTAGTATGTATGAGAAGTTAACCATGCTGAACCTGCAGAGCGGCTCAAACTGGAGTGGGCCTAACAACTGGTACCATGATCCAACCGGCGTTCAGACACAACACAGCACAGGTGAGGGGACATTTTTCCAACACAATACTCACACATCACCGGGTAAATGTCACCAAATTTAAACCGCATGTAAATTAAAAGTAGCTCGGCACTTGTGGCTGTCTAACCGACCGTCGGTTCCCTGAAAGCATGAAGCTCACATTCTGTCGTCTTAAAGTGCGACGCTCCGTTGTAGGAATTTTCTTGGCACACACGCACGCACAAACATCTCTTTTGTCACCTTTCTCGCTGCCAGTGTCTGAGGGCTGTCTGCTGGACACGGAGGGCAGCATGGGGGGAGAGGCAGGGGGAGGAGGAGCGGGCCGAGGAGGAGGAGTCCCTGTGGAGCGGGACGAGGGCGAGGAGTCTCAGCTGAGGCTGCAGCTCAAGAGGAAGCTGCAGAGAAACAGGACCAGCTTCACACAGGAGCAGATCGAGGCTCTGGAGAAAGGTCAGGCCATGCAAGCACGCACACTGCTCTCCTTGCTCTTCAGCCAATGGCTGCCCTCCATGGGCGCAAGCCAGACCAGAGAGTGTGTCATGACGCAGCTTGTCCTGCTGCTTTTTTTCCCCCTGCCAACACCTTTGTCATTGGATTATAGTCTTTACACCTTGTTTACAGGTTGTTGTGTTTTTTTGGTCAAATTACAGGAAGCATAAACATGACAAATTACAAATAAAACCAAGTTTTGTGTAATTTGGCAGGATATAATCCCTGCAAAGGAGAGTAAAGCGTTGCTATGATCACTTCCAGATGCAAATTACCCACAATCTTAACTCCACAAATATTCCCGATCGGCTCCAAAAGGCCTATGGCAACGAGTACAGCAGAGTTTTGATAATGCATCATTACTGTGGTTGTATTATGCACTGAGATGTGGCCCTCGTAGCATGATATCCACCGAAAGGGATCAGAAAGCCACCCTTGACTGGATATGGCTGCAGAAGGCCCTTGAGCTAAATAAGGACGCAATGTCCACTGTGCAGCCGAGTGGAAATGTATCACTGTGGTCACTCTGTGCAAATGACATTAATGAGGTACACTGACCTCAGTGCACAGCCAAGGCACAATAACAATCATGTGTTGACACAGACGCCAATTATAACCAAGCCAATTATAACAATTTTCAAGACAGACTTAATTTAGAGAGCCTTCATTATCTTTGTGAAATAAGTATTTATTAATCATGCGTTACCAGTCTGAATATATTTATATGTTAAAAATACATAATTACCAACCCTGCAGCCTTTTCAGATGCAACCAGCCTAAAAAAAACATTAATTGATTTATTTGGTTTGGTTTCTCTGTTGACATTTTATCGACATGCTAAACTAATGTTAAGCATCACAAGCGCAGACAGTTCAATCTATAAAAGATGTCTACATTACAAGACCCGAAATTTCAGAGTTCATCAGGATGACTCAGTCTGTCACTTTAGAGGGTGAGGCGTACTCTCGTTTCGACTTGTCAACAACAAAAATGTCAGCAGTTTGTCAACTATAAATTAACTGCCACGAAGAGGAATGATACTCTGAAACAGAAAGTCTCAATGAAATGAACTCGCTGTTGTTCAAACTACTTCAGATGAAGGAATGAACTCGTATCAAGCCATTGTGTCTGTTATCTACTTAACAGTCAATCTGTACATAATCCTGATAAAACACGGGACACAATACCAGTTTTACATACTTAGAATTCAAAAACAACAATAGATGACAAAATAAAAACCTGTGATGATTTTATTTCAGTTTAGCTTTAATCTGCCATCTTTGAAATAAAGTGCTTAGGCAGCTTCTCAACTTGAATCCTTTCATTTGAACTTTCTGCGTGCTCCATGAGGATAAATAATTTATACAAAGTGCAACAGATAAATATTTCAAATATGGTTGTAAGGATACAGCTCAGCTTCCTGGATTTATACGTTTCATGGAAAGATAATTAGTGATGCTGAAACAGTAATTACCCAATATGCAGGTCAACATCTGACAAAATGAGTCGACAAAAAGTAATTTCTGATCATTTCTTTGCAAAGCTTGAATTTTTTTCTTTTCCCATAAAAAAAAAGAGACGCACAGAGGAATCCAAAATATGTGAACCCCCACGCAGCAAGGGCGATGAGGCAAGCTGCTCTCCTGTAGTCCTGTCATCCTCGATTAAGACTCACATTGTGTGTTTGACATTAGTTAATATCTTCCACAGAGTTTGAAAGGACACATTATCCAGATGTTTTTGCGAGGGAGAGATTGGCAAACAAGATCGATCTACCTGAGGCCAGGATACAGGTGAGAGAATGCTCTCAGTCAACCCTCCAGTCATGTTTCGTTCTTATTTACCCCTGATGTTTGGACAGTAATGGAATGCAGTGTTTGTTTTCTGACATACATTAACACGTAAACAAGCCCGACGGGACTCTTTTATTGACAGGTGTGGTTTTCAAACCGAAGAGCCAAGTGGAGGAGGGAAGAGAAGCTGCGCAATCAAAGGAGGTCAGGCGGTGTGACATCCTGTTCACAGAGCCAAGCCCCACTGAGCACTTCCTTCAACACATCTATCTATCATCAGCAGCACGGCAGCAGTTCAGGTAAACAGCAGGCTGCTGCACTGCTAAATTATGGTTATAACTCTATAATTTCAATATCTGTGTTCATTTGCTTCCTCATACAGCACATCAGTAAAACTAAAAGCATGAGTTTATATTTGATCTCTATGATTTATACATTTGCTCACAGAAATATTTCACTCGTTTATAATTGCAAACCTCAGAACCCGGTCTTGCCATTTACAGGCAGGCAAACCATTAGAATGTCTCCATTAGAGCGCATCTATATTAAAAGATTCCCACTGCGAGATGCTCCCATCACATGCGAGTAAATGTGTGTGTGTGTGTGTGTGTGTGTGTGTGTGTGTGTGTGCGTGCGTACGTGCGTGCGTGCGTGCGTGCGTGCACTCACCGTCTCGCTCTGTCCTGCTCTGTGTGTTTTTCTCCAGGGTCCATGTTGAGTCAGGCTGAGTCGTCCCTGCCGAGCTACAGCTCCCTGTCAGTTTTCTCCTCTGGAGTCCAGGTTGGACATTCATCATTCATCATTCATCAGCACCTTCCAAACGATACCACAGCAAGTCATCATCACAGAGCAGAACCTCTAGAGCCAGAAACCATGATAATGAAAGTAAATATGTAAATAAATGAACACTATGGCTGATAATAATATTTATTTTGACTAACACTTCTAATATTAATAATAAAGGATGAAACAGTAATGCATAATTTATTCTCTTATTATTATTATTATTATTATTATTATCATAGCTTTTAGTAATGCTGCTTTTTGAGTCAAATTAAATTAATTACTGCTTGTGCAATAGATTTATATCATAACTATTGCTACGATAATACTACAAACAATACTAGTAATAACATTACAAATAATAATAGCAACAGCAATTATAATACTTAACAAAAAGGTAACCTAGAAGAAAATGCAAATCTGTGAATTTGCAAATGAGCAGATTTGCAACTATTAGTTGATTAATTGATTAGCTGGTAAATAAAAGAAACTGCTGTGATGATCGACTGAATAATTGTTTTAGTAATTTTTTCAAGCCAAAATGGCAACAGCTTCCTAAATGGCTGCTTTGGCAACAGAAAATACAATATCATATCTTCAAGTTGATGAATTGTTCAGACTGTTGGAATATTAATTAATAATGAATTCCCTATGAATTACCCGCTAATTATAACAACGATCTCCCAAATCTTGACTGTAATAAGCACTTTCATTTGGATATTACTGCCGTGAAAAAGCCTCAGCCATTACTCCACCAGGTTGAAAGGTTTCCTCTAAAGAAAATGAAACAGCTCATTACAATGAAGCTGTGAGTGCCGCCTCTTTGTTTCTTCAGGTTGTTTGTAGGATTTTAGGCATCCAGTCGAGGAAACTGGAGATGCACACTTATTTTTTTAAACTATTTACAGCCATATCTTTATCAGTCAAAGATTATCAAGCAGATCTCTCAACACCTGAAGTGCAGAGCTGTTATATTGTTGATTGAACACGGTGTAGTTAATGTAAGGGATCTGTGGGAGTGAAGGTCTTGACAGACCTTGCCATTTCTTGAAAATGATGAGTCATCAAACCCATTTTAAATCTAGGTGGTTTGCAGTATTCTGCAACGCTCGGAGACATTTTTGACAAAAGCAGCACTTACAAAGTTGCCTAATTAAAAATAAATGTATAAAATCTTGGGTTGTCAGAGTGACAGATATGTTTCCTGAGGTTCTGTTTTTAGAGACAAATACACAATGCTTATCATTCCCACTGCTTTAACATTGTACCCAATGCATATTTCAGAAACATTACTTTTTTTCTGGTTTTACATTAATGGTAAACTATGTGCTCAACCCCCTGCTTCTGTGAAATGTCATGCATGTTACAACTTCAGACCCAATACATCAGAAAAACGTCACCACACTTGCACAGAAAATATTATTCAATACAACATTTCAGGCTTGAAGAAGATCAGAAATTAAGTAGTTTTTCACACGTAATACAAAGAATGTTGCTGCTACTGCTGCGGCGCTACACTTGTACCATACCACGATACTCTAGCACCTCCATGTGGTTAAACTGAAACCGTGCTTTTACGCCTTCAAACTGCTTCACACTACATGGTACAGTATACAGCGCTGGCTATTTATTGAACCCTTGTGTACCCCTTTAAAACATTATACTCAGAAAATCTGCCATAAAAATAATATATATTAATATTATTTTTTATTTTAACACAGGTCATTTTTAACCAATACTAGTCCTGATCATAACCAAATATTTATTCATTTTCAGGATTTTTGCCCTTTAAACCCCAGTTTGTTTACCTAATGTCCAGAATTATTTTCAATATATTAAATGCTAAAAGGATTTTCTTCTGGATTATCACAGTCAGGGATATGTCGGTGATTACCGACAACACTGACGTTGATGCATTACTATTCTTATGCTGGGTCAGATTTAAAAATAATTTCTTAAATGAGATAGTCATGTTTTGTATAGAAACCTAATCAGAATATTTCCTCTCCTCCACTCCTGTGTTCACTTGCAGTCAATTCCTCCCCAGTCGGCCTCGTCCTACTCCTGCATGTTGCCTCCATCTCCCTCTACACCGCGCAGCTTTGACTCCTCGGCGTACTCCTCCCCTCACCTGCAGACTCCGCCCTCAGCCAACTCCAACACAGGTGAGTGTTTATCTAACAGACGTGGAGACACTTGCTTCATGTCTGTTTGTTATTTCTGGCTGCTTACTGAAATATACGGTACATTAGAGTGTAAACTGATTCCCATATTGACTGTTTTTCTTCTCCTTATCTTCCATTCAGGGCTCATATCACCCGGGGTGTCAGTGCCAGTCCAGGTCCCAGGAACTGAGCCGCAGAGCATGAGTCAGAACCTGGGTCAATACTGGGCCAGATTACAGTGAGCAACAGACAATCACTGCCAACCGGCATAACAAAAGAGGAAGACAAAAAAAAGGGGCATGTAAAAAAAAAAAGAAAAAAAAAGGGTCAAGAACATAATATTGGGGACGCAGGTTTTGAGGAAGCACAGGGCTGAGCGATAGAAGGGTCTCGATGGGTTGCAGGCCCCGAAATGCATTAAATGTTTACAAATTCAGCCAAGAGCAGCTTTGGTTGCACTTAACAGTATTCTGGTCATACTGGTATTGTCTTAGTATTATCAGGTTGCAGTGTTTTTTTGGATAGTGTGTTTAATCATAGGGCTGAAGTCAGGATTAGGAATAGAATCAGGATTATAATCAAGCCAAAGTCAGGGTTTGCTGTCTCTACACAGCAGGTTTTAGAAAGTTATTTGATAGTTGAGAATTAGCTATGCACCCTTCAAAGGTTTCACCAAATTCTTGCTCTTACTTTTTTTTTGAGATTTGTGAAAACAAAACAAAATTCAGAAAAAAAGAAAAGAAAAAAACCAACTAACTACACGCCTGCCTAAACCTCAATACACCGTGAGGTGCGGTTGAAAACTTAGAAAATATAAGAGAGGAGAGATTGAGTATTGGACTTTCAAATTTTGTTAAAATTTTGTTGGAATTTTCAAATTTTGTTAGAATTTTCAAATTTTGTAAATGTAAAACCTCTGATTTGAGGTTTAAATAATAAATGGTTCAGAAAGTTATCCTGACATTACTGCTAGCTCTCAGATAAACTGAACTGCACCCCCCACCCCCCAATTTTATTTTGAAAATATGTAAAAAAAAAATTGAAAAAAAATAGGTTTTCAAATATTAAA
The DNA here is from genome assembly GCF_029030835.1 of Brachyistius frenatus. Taxonomy (NCBI): domain Eukaryota; kingdom Metazoa; phylum Chordata; class Actinopteri; family Embiotocidae; genus Brachyistius; species Brachyistius frenatus. The sequence continues at coordinate 3,591,278 of NW_027210610.1, read as the reverse complement.
AGTAAAAATAATATTTTTGCGCCTACATGCTGAGCAGATGAGGGGGTTACAATTTTAATTCTGCCATATAGAAATGGTTCAATGAGTGAGCCAGTGGTACTGAGTAAATGTCAGCAGATGTCAGGTTTATTGTGAAGTGTAACCACAGTTTCTTGTTACTTGAGCAGCTCAATGATATTGTGATAGCTAGCTTGTTCCCTAAGCATAAGCTGTGTGAGACTACTGTGAAGAGTTTAGACTTGCTTATGGCAATCACTTGTACTAAAACAACAAAAAAAAGTACCATAAAAAGTGTAAATCCTGCCTATCCTGCCAGTAACATTACACCGCGACCGCATATTTTTGTACAGACATCTGTGTATGATGAAGATTACAGTGGAATATTGTCAGATGTTATTGGAGGGAAGAATGTAGCACGCTCTGGACTCAAATCATCCTTAAAGCATAAATTTAATTTGTCAGAATAAATTTTCAGGATGTGACACGTCAATATTGGTATCATATAATGTCCAATACTAGACTAATCATACAAATAATATAATATTAAAATATTACAGATTTACAGTATTATAGGTTTTTGAAAAAATAATACAGCAAAGCAATTTCATTTTCTCTCATCATTTAATTAATCAAAACAACAGAATCAATTCCATAACATATTTATCAGTGACACTTACTTGGATTGGCAGGTTTGTTTTTTTTGTTTTTTTGTACATCACTAATGACACATATTTATCAGGTGGTGACAATCAAAAATCATTGCACACCAAACAAGAAGAGGTTGCCTTCATCAAATGCAAAGACTGACAATCAAAGTGAGAGGTGGAGGAGATTAAATGGATAAACTGTGAAATGACTTCAACACTGTCCATACAACAGTAATGACTTTAACAACTGTGCATGACCAAAACAAGCCGCTATAGACAATCAGCTACTTGCAGAAATGAATCAAGTATTGTACAAAAGACGTTACTGTACTTTGCAGAGTTTAAACCTCTGCTCACTTTCCTCTGACTATTGGTTTTGTTGATGCATCTCATATGAAATGTCTTTCAGCTCTTATTTATTTGTCTTTTCACTCGTTCACATAAGTCCTTTGTGTTGTTTATGTTGTTGTCGTGTGTTGTGTTAGTACTGTATAGCTACCAAGAGTCAACCCTTTTGTGAAGGCCTTGGATCCCTTTAATGAAAATAAAACTGTGTGTACCGAATATAAATTCAAACGTCTGCATTTGTGATGTCATATTACATTTTACTCACCATCTGTGTGGTTCAAAATCAAATTAAAAAAAACTAGAATTACTGCCAATCAAGCTGAAGTTTACATCCATATCTGTCCAGACTCAAAATAAATGTAGTGAAGACTTTGAATGAATTTTAATGAATAAAGCTGATTCTGATAGAGCAATTTCCCAGAACCCCAGAACAAACTGTAAGGGTGTGAACATCTTAACTCTTGTGAGCAGTGTTGTTTGTCCTCCCAAAAACATCTTGGGTTTGCTGAATTTATGCCAACATCAAATATTCAGTGAGATAATACAGCCTGATTCTCCACTGTTTCTTATTTGAGAAAATGACAAGTCTTTATTAGTAGGCTGTGACTTCCTGTATCCCTTTCAAATTAAAAGAACTAATTTTGAATTAAACGTCTGCACAGTACAACCATATACTCTTGACCTAATGTTGAACAAATATATTTATAAAGTGAAGATCAGCAATATCTCCAAGTATCTTTTATTCACTGTAGAAATTCTGACTGTAATACTTAATAATTTGCCGGCCGATACACATGGCAACATGTGAGTAAGGGAGTACTGGCATAATCCCATGGCGTACTACATGTTGAGCAGCTAAAAGACTGTTCGTTTTCCATGGGGCAGCAACATGAAGTGGACATGACGGAAACTGGCCAGCTATTATCAGGGCTGCATTTTGTGCTAATGGCATCACTCACTTGGGCCCTGGAGGACAAACAGAAATTAAAGATGGGAGGAGAGGAAGAGGGGGGAGGGGGCCCAGGGAAAGATAACACCAGTGATGCTTTGCAGACAGAATGAAAAAGCAGACTGGCAAACATAATGGGACCCTAAGATGTGAAGTGAGATGCCAAAGCACTCTCGTTTAATGCAGTGTCATCTGTTCCTCTCAAATGTTTTATGTTAAACAACACTGACAAAATGTTGTTTTGTGGAAAACTAAAAAAAACAACCACATTTAATACTTCATTTTCTAAATTTATTTCATTCTGTGTTCATGATGTAGAGCAGGGGTGTCAAACATACAGCCCGGATCCGGCCCGCCAGGGGGTCCAGCTCGGCCCGCCGGATGACTTTGCTAAGTGTGAAAATTACAGAAAGACATAAATTGCATTTCTATGAGAATATGGAGGTTTATGAGTACAAACATTTTGTAATTTTTTTAATCGATCCAGTAATTGCTTCAAAAACAGCGTAAATGTGATGTCTGCTCCGGAGGCAGAAGCGCTCATTGCCACAGGCAGCAGCGCTTGCTGTTAGGGAATCTGCAGAGGAGAGCCCAGGCAGATAAACAGTGGGCTGATATCTGAGTTTTTGGTCTTTATGTTTCTAGTTTATTGTAGAAAGACCTTAAAATAGGGTTTATCATCCAAAAACATTCACCAATGATTTAAACAAAGAGAAATATTGTCGTTATTATGCTATGAATTTAGTGGTCTGGCCCACTTGAGATGAAAGTGGGTAGTATGTGGCCCCTTAACTAAAATGAGTTTGACACCCCTGATGTAGAGAATAAAGAGTCTCAATGTTAAAATGAATTAATGTATTCAATTTGAGATTTTATGCGTGTGGTGTGAGACAAGATAGTTTTAATAAAACTTGATTAAATTTGATTAAACTAACTTAATCTTAAAAAAAAAAAAAAGAAATTCACATTTTCATTTCATGTTTTAAAACATAAAAAAAAATATTTGAATTTACAAAATGTTTTTAGAGTACTACAAAGCACAAGTGATAAATGGTTGTGGAGATGTTTTCGATTTCCAATTGGTAGATAATGTCCAACCTAAACTGGAAAATGGAAGTTAAAGACAAGAATTTTGCATCTGAATTTCAATTATGTCTTGAATTTAGCTTAAATCTGAATTATTTGTTTTCTATATTCATTCCTGAAATACAACCACGCAAAGTTTACTATGTCATTTATAGGATCACAAATACTGTGAAATCATTTTCTCAAACCAAGAAAATATTAGCCAAATTTTTATTTAAAAAAAGCTGCTGTGAGCATGATTTTGTTGAGTAAGAGTAAACATTTCTTACTCTAGGGATTAAGCGTCCTGTGTTAAAGACTCTTTAACTGTAAGCTTATATTATCTTTTTTAGTTGTTGACTGCTTTTGATGGTGACAACCCAACAATCTGATGTGACCAAAGTGACAAAGGGTACTTTGACAAAAACACAAAGGCGGCAGCAGCCCAAAAAGTGTTTAATTGTGATGATAGCAGAAGCCAAAATTACCCAATTGTGGTAAAAGTTCAGGAAGATGGTTTGGGCAGCCTAATAGTGGTTCGGAAAGTTAAGAGGAGACAGCAGGACCGTTTGTGTCTAAGATGTCTAAAGGTTGTGAAAACCAACTTTCTAAATCGGTTACTTTTTATTGATGTTTAATATTAAAGTAATACAATATCACTTATGATATTAAACACAGGTTTTCATGAGCTTTATAAGTGGCAAAAAAGGTGGAGGAGCCAGTTTGTCAAGGAAATTGAGTGTGTCTAAAAGGTAGCTGACATCTAAGCAGGACATTTTACAGCTTAAAACCTTTCTTATCACTTATCAGACAATATTTATAAGCAGAAACCATGTAGTTTGGAAGTCTAAAAGAGTTTAAAATTGAAATATATACTGAAGGTCTTCAGGGCTCTTTAATTTCCCCACCTTCTGCATGCAGTGAGTAAATGTGCACTCACAGCTAGAAAAAATAAAAACTGCAAACCACTTGCTCTACTGTCAGTAAGGCAGAGCAGAGAGAGAGAGAGAGAGACACAGAGTTGACTGATCAATGAGCCCTGCCTAGTCCCAAGAGAGGTTGACGCTCCAGAGGAGAAACAACGGTAAGCTTTGTTTCAGTTTTCCTGAATTTAAGATGGTTTGGAGGAAGCTGCTGCAAATCCAAATGACTGTGTTTCCTTGAAACAATAAGAATCCTGTTAATAACAGGGCGCTTTATCGCAGTGATTGGGATGGAGCTGATTCTTCTGCTGTGCATGATTTTGACCCTGGCGGGCAGCACAACAGCGGTGCCCGACCAGCTCTACAGCCAAGCAGTGGTGAGTAGAAAATACTAAAAACAAAAATGCTTTTATAAGAAGTTTGAAACGTTTGTCTCGCAGTCAACTAGCTGTGTATAGATGTGTAAGATGTGACTGTTATATTTAACTGATATTAATTTTCTAATTTTCTTTTGTAGAAAGAATTCACATTTTCTTTTGTCTCAGTGTGTGATGAAGGGCTAGAGGAGGATTAAAATCACTTTAGAATTTGTTTACGTGCCAGTGAAGCATTTTACGTCCCAGTTATATCAATTTAATGACACACTTAATATATATCCAGTAAGGGTTTGGGGAAAAATCAATACTTACTCACATGTGCTTTTATATTGTAAATGTAAATGTTTGTTGGCAGATGTTAACAAAGTATACACAGGCTTTTCTGTGACCCACGGGATAGTTGTCATATACAGGAAACATATGGTGATGAGGGGGGCTGGTGAATGTAAAACAGCGTGCAGATGACTTGAGGATTAGAACAACATAAAAGAGCTTTTGCTTGTGCAGTTTTTATTGACTTTTTAGGAAAAAGTTGGTTTTAGGGGAATAAAATGACCACAGATGTGATGTTATTTATTTTTTACAATAGTTTTTGCATTGTAGACGTTAACGTAACACTGTAATCAACAAATTAGAAAAAGCTGATCTCAGCTGATTTGGAAATTTATATGCTTCCTGTTAACTGTTAGTTCTTTGAAATAACAAAGAAAAATTACACAATTTTACATTTGCATCACTCTTTCATCAGTTTGAGGCAAAAGGATTGTTTCACTTCCTGACTATGAAGAGTTGACATGTTTGGCTTCCATCCTGTTATGTGTTGTTGGTGTCTCCTCATACATACAAATTTAAATGGAGTGAAAACCTCTGTCAGGTAAAATAGTATTATTTCAGATGAATGACAATAAGATACATACAGTACATACACGTATATATAGTATGTTTGTATGAGAACATGTCGATGAAATTAAAAAAAAGCTTAGCTGAAAAAGAAAGCAAAAAAAAAAGACTGTTTTCTGTTGAACTGAAACTTAAACTGCTTAAAGTGAATATCTTTTGCAGTGTAAAAACCACAAAAAGAACCGTTGATGCAACGGGCACACCTTTTCCTTTTAACTGTAACATACAGTTGTGGCAGGGTGGAGTAAAAACAGGAGGAAGAGCACTGGTTTCATAATCACATCTAAGAAATAGATTTCTTTTACAGAAGAAATACTACACCAGATTGATCATCTAATTCCTCCTGCTGTCCTTTTTCTACTAGGTTATTCTGAATAGGTCCTGTGGTATATTTGTCAGTGGTGGTGAGCCTTTACCCCATCGAGCAACGTACTCAACAAGGACGGGTTCATTCAATATTAATGAGAAAAAAAAAGAGGCTGACAATATATACTGAAGGCCTTGTGAGGCACGTCCTGTGTCTGACTACAAACTGATGATTTATAGTCATAAGAGGAGCAGTATACTGTATATACCAAAGTCTAGAAATAGATTTCTGCGGTACTGTTGGTTAACTTTGTTTTTGGGTCTTGTTAATGTGCATTAACCAACAAGAAAATATTTTTTTTCGGGTCCCTGACGTTATCCTTTTGGGAAATCACCACATTTCTTCTAGTTCCTTGTTTCTTTCTGTCAGGACTGGCTGAGTCGGTATGGCTACCTTCCTCCTCCTGACCCACGCACCAGTAAACTGCAGACCAAAGACGGGATTGAGAAAGCTATTCTTGTCATGCAGAGATTTGGGGGAATCCAGGAGACCGGGGTGCTCGGTAACAACCTCCAAACTTACTGTCAAGCCAATGTGTACTTTACGTTTCACAAGTTTGTGCTCACACGATGTCTCAAACCTCCTGTAAACTGCCCTTCTGTTTCAACATGTAATCAAATTCTCTTCCAGATGCTGCAACCCTCAAACTCATATCTACACCACGATGCTCTCTGCCTGATATTGTTGGAAGTGAGGACATACTGAGGAGGAGGAAGAGGAGGAAGAGATATGCCCTGTCAGGCCTTAAGTGGCATAAGACAGACCTCACATGGAGGTGTGTTTCCTGTCATGTTACATTGTGGCTTTAACACTTCCCTCTACATGAATCAGGGATTTTTTTTTATCATCCACTGTTGCTGTAGGGTTTTCCCCAAGAATTACATTATGTCCAATAAGATCTTTTTATAGACTCCCAGTATTATTGTTAATTCTAAAACCACCTGTGATACTGTAAAAGTGGGAGCTATCTTTTTAGACAAAGATTTATCTTTATATCCAGAGCCACATAAACTTATGGACATGTTTTGATTGTTTTGTGTGCCTGCAGTGTTGGAATGTAACTAAGTACATTTCTCAGAGGTACTTTTTACTCCCCTACATTTGTCTGGCAACTTTAGTTATGAGTTACTTTCCAGAATGCAACACTTTCTCTGTCCTGTGTAAACCATATATCTCCAAATTTGAACAGAAATTTTCTCATAAACTCAATGACTAAATGTTTCTGTATGGGTTGAGAAAATTCCTCAATTTAAATAACTTACTAAATACACTATTAGAAACAATTTTTTTTTTTTTTTAAACAGGACTGTGTGTCTCAGCTTGTTGTGGAGGTGAAGTTTAGGACTGTATGGAGAGGTTACGGATAGTGGTGTTCGCCTTGGGGTGTCAGTCAGAACACACAGGACGCTCCGTTCGAGTTAAACACTCTTTACTGTATTGATTTCTCACACAACAGCACTGCAATTTAACCATTAGGTAAGTTGAAGGCTTGGTTTAGACGTGGTGGTTCGTCAGAGACGCACACTCCTCACACCACTTATGAGCTAGAAAGTCCACTCTGTAATCTCCTACTGATGACAAGTTTCTGGCTACTTGAGTAAGCTTTTGAATGCAGGACTTTAACTTGTAGTGGAGTGTTTTTACAGTGTGGCATACTTAAGTAAAATAACTGTATACCACTGTGTGGCTATATACACTTTAAAGATCAGATCACAAAAATATTGACACAATACATGCAAATGATTTAGATCTATTATTTCCACCACGGTGGCTGTGAGCAAGTTCAAGTTTAAACTCCATGTATATTTCATCGTCCAAGCATCATGCAATATAGCAGTATGCATCTGTGGAGAAATTAGACAGACAGATTTTTTATGTCATATTATATTTAGCTCCTACTGACCCATCTATCCCCAGGACTTACCTGGCTGACATTGCCATACGATACAAGATGCTGTGCGTTGTATTGAGTAGATAATCTGCAGACTGTTCCTCCAGGTGAAGAGTAATAATCTTTTTTTTTTTTTTTATCGTTTACATGGTGCATAAATGTCCCCTGTCCAGTTTCTATTAATAAATCAACACACAATTTACAACGCAATGTGCAAACTTAGTGCCACAGCTGTTAAATAAATTTAAAAAAAAATTCCCCTCGGGGATTAATAAAGTAACTACCTAACCTAAAATCATCTTTACCCTTCCGGTGACAAGCACCTGACAACAAGAGACCCTCTTACCTGTGTAGGCTGCCTGAGCTGTCAGTAGAACGCCACCCAATGTACACAGAGAAAAACAATTATACTCTGTTAGTTCTGCAACTTGCTCTTACATAGGATACAATACCTTTTTTTTTTATTGCACAATAAGGCAATTCAAAGTGCTTCACATAAGAGTTAAAAGAGATAAAGATAATAAAATCAATATATAAAAGGACGCTATAAAAAAGACCAACATAATTAAGGTTTAAAAAGGTCAAACAAAATAACACTGGTGTTAACCTTGGGAAGTAAATTTCCTAAATCAAGCATAAAAGCAGTATAGTTTTTATCAAACAGACAGGAATAACTTGTGCATTTGTTGTGGACTTTTTTCAGATGTGAATTAATAGACTTTGGGTGCACTAGTAAAAAATTAACATCACCAGACTGATGTGTATTTATAAAGATTCATGTAAAATAAATTACAGTCTGTGTATCTAGACCCACATGAATATTTTGATTTAGGCAACACAGACAGAATTCTTTCTTTGTTGGTTTTAGTCTATTGATCGGAGTTGTTGGCAATGGGAAAAATATAGAGGGTTACCAGACATATCCATCAACTTTTGGTTAAGGAGGAAAAAATGGAAAATGTTGAAAAACATTTGATGATGCATTATTAAAATGACAAGTAAAATTCAGTGAAAAACAAAACAGTCTTACAGACATTGTACAGTAAAGTCTTCTATTTTGTTCTAATATTCCTGTCGGCAGTGTCCACAGCTACCCGACGCCCTCACTCTCGCCCGGCCTGTCTCACACTTTGGTGGACCAAGTCCTGATTCAAGCCTTCAAAGCCTGGAGTGACGTGGCCCCCTTGAATTTCCGTCAGCTGTCGAGCGACAGCAGCGGGGCCACAGCTGGAGGGGACATCAGAGTGTCTTTTGCCCGCTTGCTCCATGACGACGGGTACCCTTTTGATGGGAGGGGTGGCACCCTGGCCCACGCCTTCTTCCCCGGCAGGGATGAAGTGGCGGGTGACACACACTTTGATGATCATGAGATCTGGAGCTATAGAGGTATTTATTGATTAAAATCATGATAATAAATTATGTGGTAAAGAATGTTCTTAGTTAGTGGGATGTGATAATAGAAGTGGAAAGAGAGACCAGAAACACCCTCAGTGACACAAAAGGCCCAGTTTCCTGTAAGTTTATTATGTGATCCAGTAACACATTTGCTTCACACTTCCTCAGGTGACAGCAGCAGCACAGATTTGTTCACAGTAGCAGTGCACGAGTTTGGCCACGCGCTGGGCCTGTCTCATTCCTCTACTGATCCATCCATCATGAGGCCGTACTACCAGGGTTCCGTAGGAGACGCCAACATGTTTCAGCTGGCCATGGACGACAAGCTGGCCATCCAGCAGCTTTACGGTCAGTTAGCAGTCTCACTAACTAACTCTACCGAGGGATCAAAATGAAGCTCAAACTAATATCTGCTGTGTTAATTACACCAAACATACAAAATGTGTTGACGTTTTGTGTGTTTGTCTGATAAGAAATCTTCACCTCAGTTTAAACATGGAAACAGTGGTGCAAACATAAAGTCCTATAGAAGCTTAGACATATATTTTGGCTGCTGCACCAGATGTTGCAGTCCTTCTATGGCCCAGTATGGATGTGGAATTTATCTCAAAAAGAACATATGAAAAGAGGTAAAGATGAATAAACACCACAACCATGTTAGCAGCTCGATTAGGCTTTGCTTTGGGAATCAATCCAACAGTTCTTAAAAATATTTCAGTCTGGAGACAGATTCAAATTGCCAAATGGTCATGCCAATAGTGAGGATGTACCCTCGTAATTAAGAAACCAAAATTCCCCTCAAACAATTAATCTGGTATGATTGTGTGTAAAGGTGCACCCATGCACAAGAGCTACTGAACTTCTTCCTTTCATGTCCTAAAAAAAGAAACACCTCTGGCTACTGGGAAGAATGTAGGTTGCTTGCACAGTTTTTTTTCCCGTGCTGTCATCAGCTCCTCAACCTCCTCGATGTCGTCTGCTGTCACTATTCTGTTGTAGGTGTGAGGGAGGGTGGGCAACCGGGTGGCGTCGATCCCAACCTCCCACGTCTGCCCAGTCCGCCTCCCCCGAGACCAACACAGCCGTGAGTTTAACCAGAGACAACAATACAACCGACTGCACCTCCATCCAGACAATAAGCACTTGTCGTTTGCTTTTACAAACTATGAATATCACTGCACTCAGTCTAGTCATTAAAAAATGAATGACTGATGAGTAATTGAAGACCAGTGATAACATAAAGACAAAAGCTTTGTGATCGAGCCTTACTGTGTCACTGTTGGGTCTTATTGCACCCTTTAGTGATTGTTTTTCACCAATCTATATCCAGTAAAAGTTTACTGGAGCTTTGATGAAACTTTCCTTCTCCCAGTTTTGATCCGTCTTTCCATGAGCGGTGTCAGGGAGGTTTCGACGCTGTGGCAAATATCAGGGGAGAGGTCTTCTTTTTCAAAGGTAAGAAGAAAACATCAGTTAAGCACAAGATAAAGTTTTCACAGAATAAAAATGTGCTTGAAAATAAATGTATTAATACTCCTTTTTATCATCTTCTGTTTCTAAGTGTATACATAATGTTGGTCTCATGCTTCACTCTCTTTTCTTGGAAAGGTTCAAATTTCTGGAGAACTAAGAGAGACGGGTCTTTAGTGTCCTTAAATCCAGCTCAAATCAAAAACTTCTGGATGGGCCTTCCGCCAGGAACAAACAAGATTGATGCTGTGTATGAGAGGAAGAGTGACAACGGTATCATCTTCTTCATCGGTAAGAAGGAAAATCTTGTGGTTATGTGTGGTTTTGATTAAGATAATTAAGATAAATCAGAATAGGTGTGAAAACTCCTGTCACACATTTTATGTTGGTTTTTTTTAAGATGGATGGATCAAACATTGATTTGAACTTGAGGATGAAGTGACTAGATTTTGGTGGTCACAGGTCAAAAGGTCACTGTGACCTCACCACACATGGTTGTGGCCATAAATCAATGTCTAATTGGATAACATGAAGTAACATTTTATTTCTAAAAGGTCAAAGCTCAACTTCATTGTGACATTATAATGTTGGCTGGCCATAACTCAGGAACTGAAGGGGAAATTTTGATCATATTTCACATTCGTCAGGATTCTGAACTGATGATACTAATCTTTGGTGTCCATCTTGAAACCGTGGTGATCTTCAGTGCAGTCGCATTAAAGATGTGTGTGAGGCATCGACGTTTTAGAATTTGTAGCTTTCCAGCAACACCGACATTTGAAGTACTGTCTACTGATATTGTTACAGCTTGGCTTTTATCCGAATCGGTTTTATTGACCAAGCATGTGAACACATAAAAGGAATTTGTCAAAGTAGCTTTCCTTCATATGTCCAGGATCGCAGTACTGGGTCTTCAAGGACACAGTAGCCATGAACGGGTACCCTCGGCCCCTCTCTGAATGGGGCATGAGGACAAAGATGGGAGTGGTGGTGGACAGGGTGGATGCAGCCTTCATCTGGGCCCATAATGGCAAGACCTACCTGTTCAGTGGAGGAGAGTTTTGGAGGTTTGATGAAAGCCAAAAGGGTCAACAGATGCCCAGGCAGCCAGATCCGGGCTACCCAAGAGTCAACAGCCGGTGGGGAGGAATGCCGCCTCACATGGATGATGTCATCAGCTGGGGAGAAGGTAACATTGTGTTCAGACACATACATATTCAATGAGTTTATGACACTAGCTCTAGATAAATAAAGAAAACCTGAGAGAAGGTTATTCTAGGATGATGATATTTCAGCTTGCACACACTCTCTGCTGAAAGAATGAAGTGGAGTCAAGGCAATGGAAGAGAGCTGATCAAAGTCAAGATAAAGAGGTCAAGCGGCGACCCAATAGTTGAGTTGCTAGACCGAACTACCTGTTGCATGACATTCCCCCGCTCACTTTTTCCGTCTCTATGAAATAAAGGCTCACAATGCCTAAAAATAAATGTTAAAATAAGAATGTTAGAGGGGGTCGACAAACGTTCCACACTGGAAGTTTAAAGGTATTTTGTCTTAAACCAAAGAACTTAGCAAATTTAAACTTCGACCAGATGATGGGGTCAAATGGAAAAAGAGGAGATCATCAAAATTATACCAGTTAATCTAGAAGTGGTCATGAATATGTGTACCAAATTTCATAGCAAACTGTCACATCGTTGTTGAGATATTTGACTCAAAACTACAAAATGTCAGGCTCAAAATAGCACGAGAAGTCAAAATTTTATATAAACTGATCAGATGTTCTGAATAATAATTCCCTGAGAAATGTAACAAAGTTAAAGTACAAAAAAATATTAATATTGCTGTTTTTCTTTAACATCTCCAAATAGGTTAATGTTTGAATAATTGTTTGATAAAAAGAACAAGGGGATAAAAGTTACACTGCTGCTGCTGTTGTTCTTTAGGAGATGCCTACTTCTTCAAGGACAACTTCTACTGGGTGCTTATGAAAGGAGGCCTGAACCAAGAGATTGTCACTCCTAAATCCACCGCAGTGGACTGGCTCAGATGTCCAGCTCCTCCTTCAACCTCCAATCCAGCAAATCCTCGAATCCCAAATGAATGTGTCTGTGACTTAAAGGGCTTGTCTTCACCGCTGAGAAGCAGCTGGCTCCTCCTGATCTCTGTTATACTGGTAATCAATGAGTTTATGAGAAACCTGAGTTTAGAGTTGGTTTGATGCGTGTTTTAAAACTGAGTGGCTGTTTTTGTACTATTTACTTTCCTCATTCGACTGGAGGGTAACAGACACTCTTTACATCATTATATACCCAGAGCATTAAAACCCACACACTGGTTTCACATTACATTCTACTCTCATAGAAAGCCTGTGTTAGATATTCCACCTCAAGATTTAACATAATAGACCTATGTTTCTGTAAATACTTTGCTTTATCAGAACATATTGCTGACCCATTAAAATAGTCGCGTTCGCATCGTCTCTCCCTCCTGCTATTAAGTTTCACATGTTAATTTTTCTAGATTCAGTATTGGATTACATGGAGTTTGTATAGGTGAATGCATGGAAATCCAACACCATAATCCAACACACTGGTTACTCCCTCATAATGAGGTCTTGTGCAACCACCTTTTGTTTGGATGAAAAAAAGGCAACACAACCAACTGAAAGGGTCAACTTCTTTATCGCGGCAAATTTTTTACAATTAGATATTTTTGAATTTGCTTAAATATATACAGAACAGACAGAGACAGTTTAGGAGATTTGATCAAACTGTAAGGCTTTTCTCTGGTAGGCCAGTTGTAGTAACTTTAAGATGTATAGTATGTTATACTGTGGCTGTCAGTATGCAAGAAATCTACTAATGTGACCATTTTAAAATGAGTGTTAGAAAATATAATAAAATTTTTGATTTACTGTTCGTTGTTCTCGTTTTCCCTAACCACAACTGTCAAACTTCTTTTAAAAAGTTTGTGTCTCGATCTCACCACCTTCAAGCTGAAGCCATTTTTTTCTATGCATTTATCTCATGGCGCATATCCAAGATAACCTGACGCCCCCACATGGTTCATTTGATTCTGTCACAATCTTGTGATCTCAAGACTCCAGCTGCCTTTCAAGGCAACATCCAAAACTCAGATAGTAAATTTTTACAAAAGAATAAATAGTGATCATTCTCCAGTGACAGTCCCCTATGAGCTGGCCAGAGATCACCAAGTGATAGGTTTATTAGGAAAGCCCCTCCCTCTTGGCCTGACATACTTACCTCAAAGTCATTGAATCCAGGTAATAAAGAAGTCACACATAATGGAAGAAAAGCAAAATGATAAGAAGGTCTGTTGTTTAACCTGACCAACTGGGGTTTACAGTTTATCAGTCTTGGTTCACATTTTTGTTCCAACTCATCTGAAGCAGCATGAAATGAGAAGAATCAGCTCTGATTTACAGAAAGAAACTCTGGTCAGCTCTGGTTCTGAAAGTTATGCCTAAATTAAAATGTTAAAATAAAAGGAGTTTCTTGCTTTAACTGCAGTTACTTCCATTTTAACTTCACACCTCCATGAAAAATTGGCCATGGTTACTTCAAAGACCTTTGTTTCTTTTTAGGTCCAAATATTTCATCAACAATACATTGAGTTAACCATTAAATATTTTTTTTCAAAGGAAATTCCCGTTCTTTATGTATGTGCAAGTTTACACAGGAGTGTTTATTCTGCAGTTTAAGTAAGCTGTGAATGACGCAGGTCTCTTGTTACTGGTTAAAAGCACAGTGAGGAACTGACAAATTGCATCGTCACTGACTCCAATTATAAAGCAGAGTGGGAATAAAATGGAGACCTCTGAAATAAAGTACATCCATTTGAGTCACCTAATGGTTTGTGACCGACAAGCAAAAATATCTTTCCTTAAATCAAGAATTACAATAAGGATTCAATTTGATGCCGTTCATCATTACAAAGTTATCATAATCTTCCAATATCATTTTAAAAGTACAACACTAAGTTCATAGAAACATGATTGTCATCAAATAATTTTAATGGAGGAAACATTTAATAGGATCAGGAGGCCAAAGTTGTTACATGTGCAACATAATTTTTTTAAAGTGATAAATGCAGTGTACAGCAAAGCGATAAATAATGGTGTTCATTCGATTAAGCGTCACCTGAATCCTTCATTACACCAGCTGAAAAGATGCAGCACGGGTTTCATGTTGAGTGTGCAGCTTGACAATACATTTCAACTGTAACAGTATCTACACTGATGAGGACAAAAACATAGTGCAAGTACATTCCTTACTCAGACACCTGGCTGTAGCTTTGGCAGCTCAAAAAAATATTTGTTTGTGTCTGAATTGCTCATACAAAATGTTGGATTTGTGTGCATCATGTTTTAATGTAAACTTAGTATGCAAGGGGTGAATACATGCATACAACCAATTAAAATCTGGTTGTGAATATGTGATTTGTTGAAGCTAGTCATAACCCTGAAGAGACATCAGGGATATTCACATTAGAAAAGGAGGCAGCCATCACCATAATTGTTTTGTTTTTAACCATTTCATGTTAATTTTGTTAATATAAGGCGCTACATTGCGTGTTAATGACATGTCACATCTTCAGCTTTGGGGCTGGTTTTACATCCTTAATTCCTCCCGAGTGCAAAGCTGAGGGTCATCAGAACCAGAGTGTAGCAGGTTTCTGTGGCAGAGCTAGAGCTGGCAGCCTGTGTTGTGACTCTTTGTGCTCGCTGGACATTTCTGTAGACATTGGTCATTAAAGGTGATGATGAGCTGTTGGAGATGTATAGTGTTGTGCTGAACAAGTCGATCTGGAGAGGAGATATTCAGGCAGTTAGCTACAGGATGCATTGGAAGAGCATTTGTGCAGGTCATTGTACTTAACAAAAAAAACCAAAAAAACCAAAGGAGCCACACAAGACAAACTCACCAGATCTTTGCTGACTCTGATGGGCTCCTTGAACACAGTCCAAACCACAGCCTCATTACAAGTAGGGGTAGTCAAAGAGCCAAGGTAGCGGTAATACTTGGTACGATCCACACTGCCCAGGATGTCATCCAGTGAAATCCCAGAAGCAATGTTAACCTTATTACCTGAGGACAGAAACACGACCTTTGAAGACACTGTTGCTGTCCCACTTTTATTCAACAGATAACATTTTCCACAAAAAAGAAAACCTCTTACCATTGAATGTGATGTCGGACAAGTAGGAAGTCAAAGTGCGCCAACTGTCAGGTTTCCCAGTTTCATTACCTGGCATCACCTGAAATAAATCAATGTTTAATCAAGTTGTATTTTTCCAGCTAAGGAGAGAAAACAGTGACAAGTGAAACTGCAGTCAGAGACAGTAAAGATTGCATGGAACTTTTAACAAAAACAATGTGAAGAAATGTGAAGGACTTCTTGAAAAAAACTCTAAACTAAGAAGTGGTCGATACATTTAGTAACAAAGTCTGACTTGTATGCATCTTTTCTCACCTCAATGAAGAAACCGAGAGCAGCGAGTCCTGTGGAGTTTTCAACGGCTAGAGTCGTGTTGCCATTAAAGGATGACTGGCTGTTTACGATGTGCAACTGGGGGAATGAAGTACAGCAGAATATTTCAATATGAAGAGATCTCAACTGATACATCAACAAGATACAATAATTGGGTGTGTACCTCCATGGGATATTGCTTGCCATTCACAGTGTGTTCAGAGCCGGGAACTGAGGAACCATTGCCCCAGTGCAAGTGGAACTGCAGGCTGTCATAGGCCCCCGACAGGCCTCCTCCAGAAATTTGAACACCATTTTTTAAGAGCACTTTAACTGGAAGAGGGTTTAAAAAAAAAAAAACACACACAAAAAAAAACAGGATAAACGATTGAATTATAACAGATGAGAAAAGAAAATCCCATTTGCCGGGTGTCATCAGTGCTGTTGCTTGTATGAGAAAAGATGACACGATAATTGCAGTATAATACCTTCTACATCTATTTCTGTTACCGCGCCTGTATGTGATCCTGCTTGTCGGCACTGATGACAATAGCCTCAAGGCTCCCTCACCTGTCTTGCCAGTGTTTTCGATCTTGTCCATGACGAACTTGTTGTCGTACTCCGTGAAACTGAATGCACCCAGCACCGAGTCCACTTCGGCAGATGCTGAGACGATGTCGATGGGCGACTGTCGGCTGCCATTGCAATATTTCGAAACAATTGTTGGCCAAGTGGTATCATCTATGACAGAAATCAGACTTTAGAGTTGCTGGAGAGTTGCAACGGCCAAAATGATACGATCGGCTGGTGTTGCGGTTATTTTACGCATGAATGGATTACTTACTGCAGTCCGGCTTGTGATAACACCAGGCTGGGAGAGGAAAATAGAATTAAGAGCCTCACTTATTTATCAAACAATCGAAACAGAAATGCTGCAGGCCTCTTAAGAGTCGAAATAATTTCAAAATGTCTCAGGGGACAAAATGTTACAATTAAATACACACCGACTGATCCCGAAGCACAGTGAGCGGTGGGGACGAGGACACACACAGCAAGTGCAGCTATTACGAGCCTTTCCATCTAAAATATACAAAAACGTATTTACAGTGTTTATAACCCGAAAAAACAAACAACAACCACAATAAAGAAATCAATCTTACTTAATCCGCTAAAAGAAAATACACATTTATGCAAATAAAATTGTCTATCTGAATAAGAGAGAAAGCCACTAATTTAGCCTTCGTTTTTCCTAATATAGCCTATTTTAAGTGAATGTTAATTTGGCACAGGGCAAATGGTAACAATTTGCCACTTATCTGGGCAATAAACCCTAGGTTTTCAACTATATATAAAAAAAATAAAAATAAATAAATATATATATATATATATATTAACAACTTCATGCAAATTTTTAAATGCTACAGCCAACTGTTTAGAAGACAAGACTCCTTCAAATCACGAATAAAAAAAAAGAAGCCCGTTTCCGACAATTGCAGGTTTGTTTGAAGCATCTGAATCCAGTTGACTTGAGCAGCATTGAGCGTCTTACCTTTGATGCACCTGTTCTTCCTCCTCTGTGTCTGCTAACAGCTGTTGAGCCTCATTCTCCCTCTTTATATCCACGCAGCCCATCCAGCAGCTGAAAGAAAACCGCCTTCGTTTGACAATTGGGCAGACCTGAACTATTGTGGAGCTGATTATAACAAGAGATTTTCAGATTGTTTGTCCATAGGGGCATTTTTTTTTTTTTTTTAATTAGTTATTGGTTAAAACTGTGCAAAACGATTGACATGAGATAGATAGTAAACCAGGGTGGTGGGAAAGCTGGGAGAAACTCGCAGAAAACGTCCAACCCGTTGAAGCAGAGTTTCTGCAGTTCAGGGCAGTGGAGCGCTTGTGGTACACTCTAACCCTTAAGCCATAAAACTTTTATTTTCTTTAAAAACCAGTCCCACTGGCTGCCTCATTGCACATTAAGATGTCATTCTTTCTTCCACCATCTACTGGTTGCCTACTTTAGCATAACTATCAAAGTAGGCTACTGCACGTGAAACAGCCTCACCTAGGCATGTTGAGGTTATTTATAAGTTCTTCCTCAATGGAAAAAAAACAAACAAGAAAGAAAAGAAGAGCAGATTTTATGATACTGGCACCATAAACACGATAATTTTCTCAACGTCAGAAGCTGCTGTGAAATAGAAACACACTTACAGTATTCTGCTTCCTCAAAATGTCTGAGTGTACTGTATTTATGTCTTAGTATGAAAAAAATTACTGGTGCAGTAATTGAGATTTTATTGGACGTTAGGCTGCTCGTAATACTTCTAAACACACGTGCTGTTGAGTTCAAAATACAACCATGCTTCTGATAATTTCAGTAAAAATATAAGTAGTTTAAGTATAAGCTATTTGGGCAGCATACATAAATATGCACAATAAATATAGTAATGACATGCTAAAAAGCTGCAGTCAATGCATTTTCTTATTTTTGACATTTTTGCTCGTGCAGGAGCAGAATTTTTTTCAGAGGGAGATCCCTTCAAGAAAGCACTTTGTCTTTCTCCACATTGTTGTATTCACATAAGAAAATTGGTTTTAACCCTCCTTCCACTATTGTTTCCTCATTGATTTCAGTTGTGCACTCAGTCACATGAAGATATTGCTTTGGGCCATTTCCATCATATACGACAGTGATTGCATAACTAGTCTAATTAATTGACAACAAATCATACTTTGTTTTGTAATTTTACCTGTGCATTGCATTGAGAGAGTAGCAGCACAAGTTTCCAGTGTGAATAAAATCATCTTAGAGTAATAATATTAATCTGGGACCCACCTTTAGATTCAAGCACCAAGCTTACAATTGAAAGGACCCTTTATGTTGTAGCTGAGTGATTTTCAAAACTGGAAAACAGATCACCCTGAGGTACAAAGAGTACCTGTAGGAGTGACATGGAGAATTAGGAAGAAAAATTATAGAGCAGAAATAATGTTGAATGAATATAATTTGTGTGGGGACAACAAACAAACAGGGTGCACTAATTGTAGCGAGGATATCTTGTTTACAGACTGAATGTTTTAGATCCACTGATGCAGCCAGTAGTTTACCAAGTATAATATAGTCGCCATATAGCCATAATGAGGACACTGAGGAAAGAAGTCAAGCATTACAACTTCAAATACCCTTTATAGCAAAAGATGCAATCATTTTCCAAAGAGCACCTCATGTTTGTCATTTATATAATTATGCATGAATTTATTTAGTTTCTTCCTTCAATTTAGTTTTTCAATTCTTGTGTAAATAAGAAAAAAAGGTGCCAATCCTTTAAATAAACAAACAAACAAAAACAACAGGTATTTTAAGTGCATGGAAAAGGTCAGGGAGGGGACATGTGTATCTCTGAAGCTTGTGCAGCTGATTTTTCTATAGATTCCCCCAGAGGATTCAGCATCACAGAAAACAACACTTTTTCATATTCAGCAGTTCGGGAGCCTCGTTGGACTTTGTAATCTGAGAGAGTCTGAAGAGCAGCAGGATTGTTAGTTTAATTTTTAACTTTTGTTGACATCTGTGTGTCTAAACAGGTCAAACGGCGAATTCAAGAACCTGTTTTGATCTTGCCAAGCCCTAATACGAGAGTGGATCAAAAACTTCCGAACTACTGCTTTTGCACGTAAGTGGTGCGCAGCAATATGATGTGGACCGGAGGAAACTATGATCTCCATGATTAAGTGTTTTGAATTTTGTCACATGATTAAAATCAGGACCCAGGTTACGCACTTTTTTGTGAAAGCTGTGCGCATGGCGATTTTTCCATTGACATGACCAGATGGCGAACAACAAATGTTGTGACAAACTCAGGAAATCAACAACAAAGAACCCTTCAGAAATGCTTCAGAAACCCTACGGTAACGAAGCAGTGGGCCTGGAGAGGTATTTTGAGTGACCTTTGTGTTTCAAGAGGAGCAGAACGTCCCTGTCAAAAAACATTGCGAGTTTAGTGGGGCTAAGAAACTTTATAGAGATGGGTGAAACTTTGATGAGTTTAAATGACTTTATATGGACATAGGATTTAGACTAAAGTGACTTACAATAAGTCCATTTATTATTATTTTTTTTACACACTAAGGTAATATAAGTGATCTGAGATGGTGTTGGCAGGGGTTTATCTTCTGTCTTATTTTCAAAAGGTTTGCTCATGGTGTGGCTTCCTTTATCAGCCATGGTATTTGTTATTGGGAGCTTGTTCATTCAGCTTCGCAACTGCAGTAATTTCATCCCTTTTTATACAGTTCTGTTCATCTGGGTTGTTGGTTATCAACATTGACTTATGCTCTTTGTTCACGGGGAGGTTAACCTTGTTCTCCCAACACCAGACCAAACAGACCAAACACTTCCTTTATTTTCAGATTCAGTTATAGAAGATCACTTTGTTTGTTTTCATCTTACAGAAAACCTTAGCAATATTAACATTAGACATAGGTTTAGTCCTATTACTGTAGGTACATATATTGGACAAAATGAGTATTAATCGTCCCTGTAATGGATAATTCTTTCATGACAAAGCACTTTTCCTCCACTGTTGGCTCATCTTCAAAGAGCAGTTCAAGATCAACCCAATCTGCTTGATCCAGGAAGTGATGCACCTTCTTATGCAACTGGTGGAAAGAAGTATGAATTCAACAAGCACACGAGGAAGAGGAGCCTTGCTGCATGTTTGAGTTCAACATTGTGAACGCATCCTTTAATTCACATTCTGGACATCGAGCACATGTTCTTATCCAGAGTAGTGATTGAAATAAGCTTTAGATCAGATTTCCATTTAGATCATACACACTAGTGAGTCATATTTCTTATGAGTGATAATACATTTTCCTCAAAGGATAAAATATTAAGTCGTCTTACCACACGTTCACTATCAAGAGAGCAAAACAAAAGATCCGTCAGTTAAATCTTAAACAATTTTAAAGTTGCATAAATATAAATTTACACTAAAAACTATGACAACTTCTAAATGGGGATTACCCTGCAAATCTATCTGATATCCTTAAACCTTTATATTCCATCCTGTCTTTCTATAGAGTTAAAACGTGGTCATTAGGCTGCAGGACCTTTTCACATCGTGTTCCCTTCCTCTGGAACAATCTCCCTGCTGGCATCAGACACTTTGACTCTGCTAAGGCCTTTAAAGGACCAGTGTGTAGGATTTAGGTGGATGTATTGCCACAAATGAAATATCATATTCATAATCAAACTTAAAGTACAATCACCCTAAAACTATAAGGATAGTGTTTTTATTAACTTAGAATGAGATGTTTATTTCTACATAAGGAGCGGGTCCTTGTTCAAGGAGTATGTTGCATTGCCATGTTTTCTACAGTAACCGAGAATGGACAAACCTCACCATAGGATGCCACTTAATCATGCAAACTGTTCTTTTAAATCAAAACTTAATTCCAAGAAACTACAATATAAACAACCATGTGAAAACAAATATTGATGTTTCTAATTAGTGGTTTGGCTACATCGACTATATTGTCTAAGATGTAATTGATTGCTTTGTTTTCTACTATACACCCCATATGTTTAGATAAAGCAAAGAAAACCAGCTTTACTATAAATCTAAAGATATTTTTGTGTTTGGTAATATTACCATTTTTAATATTCTGCACTACTAAAACTGAAGTTTGAATGCCTGAGTAGTCAAAACAACATTAAACATGCGTTAAGCTCACACAGTCCAACATTAAAAACACTGCAGTTTAATCAATAGCGTCTTTGTTTACCCTGTGGTTATATGACCACAGTAACGATAGTCCAATAAAAAAAAAAAGAAGTCAGAATCACCAATAAAACGCTACTCTTCAAGCCTTAACATATAAAGATAAATAATTAGTGCAATATATGGAATTATTTTCCTAGTAGTTCTTCACAGATCCCAATTACATGAAAATGCCACAAAGACACACCAGCAGCAGAAACAGTGAGACGGGTCCAGGGGAAATGGACGCTGATGAGGTGTAGATTGTTCTGCTATGAAGGGACTGTGTGGGCCGAAACACGTGCTGATGTCCTGCCCAAGAGGGGAACATCATCATCTGGTGGAGTTAAAGGAGAAGTTAAATATCATTCAGGACAGACTGAAGTTTTAGATCGGTTGGGATGGTGAAGCCTGTCATGTCACAATGTATTTTGTCTGGATTAACCAAGTTATACTGTGATTTAACTGTTGTTTACAGATGATGGGAGATTGTGTTTATCTGTACTGTACAAAGACAATCAGTCACATGTTTATCTTTCTCTGCTGTACGCTGACAAGTGTCATAACAAGAGCAGCTGATGTCACAGTTTACTGCAGTTTCAATTAAAAAAAGGTAAACTAAACAGGGGACTATCTAAATACATTTAGCCACAAGGACAAGAATAAGTTTGGCTTTAGCTTTGAAGTCCAGCCCATCGAATTTAAGACTAAACACATTTTTGGATTCTTACATCAATATTAGATGATCACTATTAGGCGCATAAGCTCTTGCGATCCATAACTTCCCAGGAAAAACAAACAAACAAGACAACATGTTTTTTTTTTTGCAGGATAAGAGTTAAATGTTCAACTCATCTGACCTTATTTACTGAACTGATGTTTCACCTTTAAATAAAGCCCCCCAAAAAAGCTGCCCAGTGTCTGACCATAGACAGTCATCAGCTGAAGATAATTTAAAAAAAAAACCTGAATTCGACTTTTAAAAAAGTTTGGTTATCTAGGTTAGTCCCAGCTAATATAATACCAAAATGAAAGCCGACAGTGTATTGATCCTGTAAGTAATCCCAGCAGAGTCACAGCTTGATAATGATCATTCCTCTGTGCTGTACAGTTCAGTTGTTATCTATCACTAAAGGACATCACTGAGCAGCATTGTTGCTCACATTCCTTCATTGAGATGAACAGGTGCACTTTTTCTTCGCTGATGTCACGTGCACAGTGTTGTTTCACTAAATACTAACGTGCCAGAGTTCCCAACAAATGCACCATTTGTTCCTGTTTGGTAAACACTACAGTGCCGTGCTGTTTTTGGCAATCATTTTTGAAGAAGTAGAGACCACTTACTCTGAACGTTACACACATGGTCCCAGTACAGGGACCGCCAGGATGGATGGGGTTAAACATTAAATAGGATGCACCTGACCGCAATTTGGAGCACTATGGCAAAAGGTCTGAATACATTTATAAATAACATTTCAGTTTGGGATTTTTTATAAATTCGCAAACATTTCTGATAACACTATTTCAATATGGGTTATTGAGTGTAGATTGATGGGAAAAAACTGTAAATTGTATTCATTAAAAATGTAATCAACAACACAATAAAATGTGTAGTAAGTGAAAAAGTCTGACTACTTTCTTAGGTGACTGTATATTCAGTTGTTCATTTACTTTTTCCCATACTACTGATTCAACGGTTTCATTTGATGTTAAAGTAAAGTCCTAAAATTGTAAGAAGGAGTCAGAGATTTAATTTCAGTCATCATTTCATTTCAAATCCTTCATACATCGGTGATGTGTAACCATGTGAGCATAACAATGTCAAAGAGATTAGCATCAAGGAAATCTGACAACACTGCTTTTCAGCGTAATCTACCCTTCAGGTCATCATAATCATCATTCATTGTTATCTGTTTATTTCCTCTTTCCCTTAAACTCACCAAAAGATGAAGGATTTCTGTTACCAATATTTAAAAAAAATTAATTGTTTGGTAATTATTTGAAATTTCAGTATATCTATTGGAAATAAAAATTGTGTTTGAGCAGTAGAGCAGAGCAATGCCTTTTATGTTTTTCATTCAAGGTCTGCTTTCACTGAACTATATGCAGACTTCTGATCTATAAGAAAGGCTAGTCCTCTACCTCTTTATTGCATCTTCAGCATCAAGGTGATAAGTAGCACCTACCAGGTTTTGGTCCACCTTGACTGACTCTTTAAAAACTGTCCAAACCACTGCTTCATTGCATGAAGGTGTAGTTAAGGAGCCATTGTAGCGGTAGTATGCTTTGCGGTTCACATTGCCAAGCAAGTCATCAATGGAGAGCTCTTCTGTGACTTCAACTTTTGAGCCTACAGTAAAGCAAAATGCAAAAGATGTTGTGATACATTTGTGTCCACATTCAGTGTTTTTGCTTGTTTGTTAAACAGGTGTTCACTCACTGATATTTTGAATTGCAGAGAGGTAGTTGGTCAGTTTCTTCCAGGCATCCATGTCAGATGCTGGACTTGACGTGAGATGGGTCTATTTAGACAAATGTGAAAATTTGATGATAGAGTTGTACAATCTACTGATCATCAAACATTTGAGTCACAGTTTAAGAAGCCGAAACTACTTACTGTATTATTTTCTGAGATGCCAGAGCTGCTTTTGGTATCAGGCATAGGCTGGAAAAAAAAAAAAGAAGAAATTAACACAATAAACCGATCTTTTTTTTTGTTTTGTTGTTATTATTACTTTTGGAATGTCATTACATTGGAAAAAGAAAAAGCTTAAGGTTCTCAGCCAATAAGCAAACTAAATTTCTTCGACTAATTCAAAAATCTTTTATATATCAGCAATTCTACAGTTTCTGTTCATGAAGTCACAAATATACACAATGTTTGCATGTTTATGATCGCCGTTAAACAGGATAGTGGAGTTTGTATCTGGCATTGCTTCAACATAACATTTTGGAAGATGATAAGCATTCTTATTTTGACGTTAGCTCTCTCATGAAAATAAAAAGGCAGATTTGAGGGAATCCTTATTAGCAAACTCAACATCAGGTGTGAACCACACTGTGGATCAGATAGCCTGAACTGGAAGAATGGTGGGTATGGAGGTGAAATTTAGTGACCTCATAACTTTTCAAGTGTACGCAGTTATTGTCTTGTGATGAATGGCGGCAGGTAGCAGGCATACCAATCCCTTGAGATGAAACGCTGATAAACTGGATTGAGAGATGTATGGTTGTGCAACTCAAGCTGTTAGCCGAAACTAGTTTGATAAGTAACGCCTCGTTTGAAAAATGTTGCAACAAATTCAAATCTAGAATTAAACAATGATCAGATCAGGACTCATCCATTCACCTTCATCTGAAGGACAAGGGACTCTCATAAGAACAGAAATGGCCAGGAAGACCGATGGTTTGAAAAACGATTAAACAACGTTCTCTACGTCAAACTGGAGCGACCATCACCTAACAGAGGAGGTTTACAACACCACTTATCAGCCACTTACAATAAAATCCTGGGATCTTAACACCCATTCACACCATGACTCGTGACCCAACGTCTCACATGATGTTCACGTGGGTCAACAACTCACATGTGCCCTCGATGACTTTCAGGGTTTTATTGACCCAACAAAAGATGAAAAACCTGGGGCTCTGCACCAGTCACTATGGACTGAAGAAGTCTTTTGGATGAGAGATGAAACTATGACATACTGCTACACTGAACGTTTACCTCAATGAAGAATCCCAGCACTGCCAGGCCATCAGGACTCTTAATTGCTTCATCCAGAGTTAAATCTTTCCTCTTGCTCACTATGTGCATCTGGACAAAAGACACAGTCAGTGACTTGCACACAAGCAAAAACTATTAGAAAACAATGGTTTAATAAATAAAATGCATCAGTGCAGTGCCTGTAACTACCTCCATTGGGTATCTTTTTGAATCCACGGTGTGCTCTGAGCCCTCGGAGTCTTGTGATGTGGAGCCCCAGTGGAAGTGGAACTGAAGGGTGGAATAGACGTATCCCAACCCTCCCCCTGAGATCTCCACCATGTCGTCCTTCAACACACACTTCACTGAGAGTTCAGTGAGAACACAAGAAAACAAAATGCATTTACAAACATGAATGTTATTGAACAAATGTGCATAAAAGGTTTCTAAAAATAACTCAAAATAAATATAAAATATATAATATAAAAAAATATATAAAAGATAATAATACAAAATAAAAACAGCTCACCATTTTTACAGCTGACTTTCCATCTTTTGAAACTCACCTGTTTGGCATTTTAGATGTTAATAATCCAATTCTATGTCAAATAATTAGCCTTTATTATTTAATAATAGCTAATAATTAACTAATTAGTATTAGCTATTATAAACTAATTATCGTATGTGTCCAATCAATCAATTTGGATCGCTGGAAAGTTAAGTCCAATAACGCAACTTCAATTACCCCTAATCACCACAGGTGCTGCCAAAGAAAACATTACAGATATTTTTGAATTCCACAGAATCATGTTTGAGGGTGGTAGACAATGTGGTGATGTGATATAAGATCTGCTCTGTCTGTGCAACTTAATACGGCCTCTGTCAACCTTCCACCAACATGAGGATAAACATGACACAGACGGCTCGGGTGGAATCAGTCTTTAGAGTTTGTCATGTAATAATATTTTGTGTTTTATCTTGCCAACATGCTCAACAATCAGCCATTATAAAAAAGAAATCCGTCAAACCTGAGTGGCCGGTGTTCGTCATGTAATTGATGGCATGCTTGTCATCAAACTTTGTAAATGTGAAGGCATGAAGGTGCTGGTCCATCACGACTTTCTTTTCCTCAATGTTGATGGGAGACTGACGCTCGCCTCCACAGAAGGAATGAGGCAGAAGGTGCCAATTAGATGGACTGTACTCTAGAGGTAGAGAAATAAAAGTTTTCAAGACAGATTCTCATCCCTGCAGCATTATCACTTCAAGACTCTGATACTTACCGCAGTGATCATCGTAGCACCATGGAGGACCTACAGAACAGCAGAACAGTCATATTTAATGTGCCAACTCAGACACTTGAATATTATGAGTCACATTCGTGTCTGATTTTCCAACTCACTGGGGGGCAGAGGAGTCGCAGGCGAGGCATACACTTGGCGTTCATTAAGTTCTTGTGTAGGTCGATAGATATTAATGAGGTCTGTCTTTATGGGAAACAGCTCAATCTAAAGACAGAGAAAAATATGTTTCCTCAACCCACAGTGATGTTAGAGTCAGTAACAACCCCCCAGCAGTCAAAGGGCCCATACTTTGGTGTCAGCAGAGAGCACTATACATTCACATTGTAAGGATAAACTGAGGGAATAAATAACCCTCTTGAACTGCCATGATGGCCTGTATTTGTTCTACTGGCAGCCTTTGTGTCATTCTGTCTCAACTATTTGCCCTGCTACTCTGCATGAATTCACAACATTTCTCATTGCAGAGGTTTTTGGCTTCAGGTCAGTGGTGGAGTCTAACTAAATACTAATGTACTCATACTCAATACTCATGTGCTTTGCTTACGATCAAATCAAAGGTGGGCTACTTGTACTTTACTTGAGTATTTCTATTCTATGCAACTTCATACTTCTGCGCCACTAAATCTTAGCGACAAATACTATACTTTTTAGTCCACTACATTTGTCTGCAATGCGTTAGTTACTTCTCAGAATTGAACTTTTCATGCACTTCCTGTCCAGTGAAAACCATGTACTGTATCTCCAAATTTGTTGATTTTTTAATTTTAATTTTTCTGATTAACTTAAATTCTGATTAAATGTTCCTTTATGAGTTCATTAAATCATCTATTTCTAAAGCAATATAAGAACCTTCATTGAAGGTGGAAAATATATCATCACAAAGCTGAAGACAGGACTGATACACGGCTCTGTCGGGACAATGAGGCCACAAACATATGATGCACTACTGTAGATAAAATTTACCAAAGAAGTTAAAATGAGCATAACCTTAAATAAGAACATCGGTAAAAGGCACAGTAATGCAGAGGGAATATAAATCCAAGATCATCAAATATACCAGTAGAACACAGAGAGGGAGCTTTTTTGTTTAGTGTGTCGTTTTACTTTTGATACTTTATGTATACTAATAGTACTGACATACTTTTACTTCAATAAAGTTTTGAATGCAGTGATTTTTACTTGCAGAGGAGTATTTTCAAAGTGTGATATCAGTACTTTCACTTCAGCAAAACACCTGAACAGTTCTTCTGCCACTGGCTTTAAACAGTCCTGTAACAGTGTTGGACTCATAATGGACAGTTATAGGGGGAAAAAGAAAAAAAAATCCCCAAAACTTGTTCATAGTGGAAGTCTTTCTATTTAATACTTCCCTCTTCCTTGTCGTACATTACCCATTGTATAACTCAACCGCTAGCAGTTCACCTTGAGATTGGGCATGTTAAGCTACAGTGACTGTTCAAACCTTGGGACACAACCCTCAAGCTGGGGTGTGGAGCTGATGTATGGTAACTTCACTTCTTTTAAACTCCTCACCCCCAGGTTGTTAGCATTCAAGGGGTCACCACACAACTCATAAAACAGTAGCACTTTCTTGGCACCTGCAGACGGATTCTGATGTGATGATTTTCAACCCCCCACCCCCCTCTCTCTCTTCACTCAAAAAAGCCTTCAAACTGCAGGGCCCATGCCTGTAAAATTCAGTGGGCGCGTCATAATCTTTTCTAAATGTTTGGGCTTTGAGTTGACATCAAAGAGTCATGCACCTGCTGAGCAACCAGACGCAGCCAAGAACATACGGTATGCATAAACATGTACATTCCATTAGAGCACTGATGGCTGTCAGGTAGATAAGATGGAGGGAAAGAGTATCACTCATCAACATACAAATAACTCAAAATTATCTGGGTTTCTTTTCTTTCCACAGTCGCAAGCAATTTAGCCGACATTGTTACTTGTCGTTACTGTCAACAGAAAATAAAACAAGGCTGGTTATCAAACACATTCATCAAACCAGACTTGTTATCTAGTGATGCACACCCTGACACACCTGGCTGCTTGTTTAACAGGTTGTATGTGATTCCACCTGCCATAGGTCATTTAGTGCTTCAGATGTTCGTTATAACTATGGTTTGTTTGTATATTATATAATATATATAGATATATACTGTACTGTATATATATATATACACATATATATATATATATGTTGACTGTGTTTCTTGGTTTGTTTGTATATAATATATATAGATATATAATGTACTGTATATACTGTGCATTTTATATTTTATATTTATATTTTTTACTGCTATTTTATTGCTTTTCTATTATTCTATTCTATTCTATTATTTTATTCTATTATTTCTATTATTATCTTATTGCTTCTGTATGCTGCTGTAGCGAAAAAAAATTCCCCTCGGGGATTAATAAAGTAAATACCTACCTACCTACCTACCTACCTACCTACCGAATGAACCTTAATTGTGGGGAATAACAATAATTATAGCAATACTGCACATATAAGCTCTTTGAACGTTTTAATTAAGCAATATTACAGAGAGGGTGATGCGCCTCGGTCCTGACCACATGTCGTGCCAATAATCACGAATCACGTAATATTGTGATTATGCAGCAAGTTACCAACTAAATATGTAATCTAAATGTATTCATATTGTGGGGCAATTCGCTCTCAAAATATAAAACGTTTTGTTAGCGGGAGCTCCGTTTCCATGGTAAATGGGGTATGACTAACAACGATCCAAATGTACAGTTGACCAATCAGATTGCTGGGTCAGAACTACTTGTTGTATAATGGCCCATAAATTTCTGTTTCTGATGAGGGCATGTGTTGACTAAACAAGACCTTTCTCTTCTCTCACCATGAAAACGAAGACTGCCAAACTCACCAGATCTTTGTGGATTGTGATTGGCTCCTGAAAGACCGTCCACACGACTGTTTCGTTGCAGTAGGGGGTGGTCAGGGAGCCCATGTACCGATAGAACTTTGTGAGGTCTACATTTCCAATCAGGTCATCGATAGAGATGGTGTGGTTTATTTTGACCTCATTGTCTGTGGAAAGATGTAAAATCAAAAGGTGGCAATGAGATGAAAGTCATGTAAATTAAAAAAAAAAAACTAAAATAACAGTGTTCTTAGTTTAATGCTGTGAACATAATAAATCAATGGAATAAGATGAGCAATAGTCAACATCGCCATGCATCAATTGCACTTTGATTACAGTTTGCTAAGTGACTCAACAAACATTTATGAGTTCACCTGAAAAATAAGAGCACCCGCAGAGGTAGACCACAAACACCATGATATCCTTTTCATAATCTAGTTTGGCAGCAGGTTTTCTCAATAAAAATAAAACATCGGGGCACTAAACACATTTCCGGCACCAAGCCCTGAATTTCGAGAACTGTTTTGTGTCCTTTGGTGAAATGCACACCATAAATAAAGATACTCACACCAGTCATGCTTCTTGTAAAGAGAAATGCATTGCGCATGACAAAAATACTTACCAGTAACTGCAATATATTCTGTACTAGATCTCTATATTGCTGAGACCTTTGTTAAAATTTACGACAAAGAATCCCCAAGAAACAATAGACCAACTCCTACCTGTGACATTTGACAGGTAAGACGTGAGAATGCGCCATGGTTCAGTCATATTTCCATCCTCTTTTCCCTGAAGGTAGAAGAAATAATTACTGTTGCAATATTACAGTATCTTTATAATCTGAAAATGAACTCTCCAGCGCTGAATGTGAAAATATTCTGTTATATTTCGGGATTCAAATCATCATCAGAGAGCCAGCGCATGAACTGTAGTGACAAGGTGTAAAAAGTGGGTGAATGCATCATTGTGCAACGTATTCCCAATGGGCAAGATGACATTTTACAAAGATGTAAACATTTTCACTAAATACTTTTCATTTTAAGTTCGGCAAATTGAAGACATGTCTGTGGGATAAACTGTGTAGGACTTACATTTATGAAAAAGCCAAGCGCAGCAATTCCATCAGAAAGAGTTGTTGCCTCCTGCACTGTAAGACCTTTCCTCACACTGACTATGTGCATCTACAAGAGATTACATCAAGTGGTAAAACAAAAGTAGAGTAACACATTAAGAGGCATGATGTCAAGTGATGCCAAACACTCCTGTACCTCCATCGGGTATCTGTACTTATCGATCGTGTGCTCTGAACCTGGATGGTAAGCTGTGTCGCCCCAGTGGAAGTGAAACTGAAGTGAGGAATATGTTCCATTGAGTCCACCTCCACTCACTTCAACTTGATTTTCTTCCAACTTGAGTTTCACTGTGCGTGGAAAAGATGGAGAGGCGTTTAGTTACATTAAGTTAAGCATGTTTTAATCATATGAACCCGTTTTTTCTGTGGAAAATACACAGTGCATATGGAATAATTTAGTTGTCCAGTGATCAAAGAAGTAAAAGTACCAACAACAGTTTCAGACTCAGTCCAAGTACCTCAGAATTATAAGTATTTAAGTAAATGTACGGACAAAAAGGAAGTTAGAAGTCTTGGTTCGTGTACCTGTATGCCCATTGTTTGTGATGGACTTGATGACGTGCTGAGAGGAGAAGTTGACGAACGAAAAGTTACACAGGTGAGGGTCACTCACAACATGGCTGGTGACTATATCAATAGGAGACTGCCTTTTTTCTCCACAAAAAGAACCGGAGATGTCTTTCCATTGGGTCGGGGAGTAGCCTGCGAAGGTTAGAGATGTGCTCAGTACCACAAACTTATGTTGCCTAATCATGGTTTGATCTAAATCACTCTAAGTCACACATCTGTCCTCACTTACTGCAGCCAAAGTAGCACCATTCATTTGCAGCGGCTGAAACAAAAATATAACAGGCTGTGAATACTGGTTGTTCACATCGTAAATAAACTGCATCTTAATCTGAAAAATGGAACTGGCGTAAAAAGGAAAAATGTAGTGTATCTTTAATCCAAACACAATTATGGAAGCAGAAATGGATGTGGCTCATCAATATATCTTTAAAAAAAAAAGTCATTTCAAATTAAAAATGTATTCGTTTTACTCACCACATTTTGCCAAAGACCCCAAACTCAAGCACAGCAGAAAGGCTGGAAGATACATCTTCACAGGAGAAAAAAAAAAAAGACTCATCAAATTCTGAATTGGATTTCACAGTTTGCCCTAAAATCATTTTTCACATGTAATTTACATTTCAAGTAACTATGTTTGAGAGAGAGAAAGCAGCTCTGTTCTGTCCTCAGTGATTTCTAGCTGGTGTTTTCAGTGGTGGAAGGGGTACTCAGATCTTTTACTTAAGTCAAAGTAGCAATATCACAATAAGAAAAATGTTCATTTACAAGAAAAAGTCCTGCATTCATAAGTTAAATAGGCAGTTCAGAATGTCATATTTATCATATATTAATTATTGGAATAATGCCTCATTAACATGTACATCTGAGCAGCATTTTGATGTCAGCAGAGGTCATTTCAACTCATGGTACTGCTAAATAGTCTACCAATAACAGCGCATATATAACATTCTGATGAAGTATTTTACACATAAGATATTGAACTGAAAAGTAACTCAGTGTAGTTGTGAAATGAATACAGTGGAGTACAAAGTACAAAGTACAGTAATTCCACCTGAAATTTAGTTGAGTAGAAGCATAAAGTAGCAAAAAATATTATTTTTTTTTGAAATATTAATGTAAAGTAAAAGTACCTCTAAACTACACTTAAGTACAGTATTTGAGTAATTGTGCCTAGCAACAGTGCACCAGTGGGTATACTTAATGATGAAGGCTCACTGTTTGCTAAGTCAAACAGATATTCTGTGTTTTTGCTGCTGTGGCTTCAGTTCTGGACTCTTGAGTCTTTCCCTACTTCGGATTAACCACCAAGACACCAAATCAACAGAGGACAGAGCATCACAGTTAGTGACCAGATTTGTGATGCCGACGACTTGCAAACCTAATCTTGTATGATGTAAAAGTGATTAAAATTGGAAGAATTACTCAGTGGTGAAAATTTGACAGATAATCCTACCTTACTCTCTGGGCCTCAAGTCTCCGAGGCTTAAAAAAAAATGGTATGTTAGTTTAAATTGTCACATCAAAAACGTGTGTCTTTCCAAACGAGGCTGTCAATAAGAAAATGGTGAAAAATTGCCTTGGAAGGTTTCAGGGTAGTGATATAGAACAGGAGGGGCAAACAATGGGAGGGGGGCCACTGTGTATACAACACTAAACCAGTATGGGGGAGACACGTAACATGACCAGGTCATTAGAGGACATTACAATCTAAATAGAGGTGTTTAAAGTAAGCCAATAATCTGATCAAATTTACACCTAAATTAATCTGCATGACACAGAACTGTTGTGTCAATACTGTGTGTGGGCTACCCCACACACAGTATTGACACAACACAACACATGAAAGAAAGAATTGATTTGACATTAATGTTGAATTAAAGTCTTTCCTTTAATACCAAAAGAATGCTTTTGATTTTTCAAACTTGGTAGAAACCATCTATTTACTGCCAATTAGTTGTAAAAAAAAAACCTCGGATGAAACTAAAAGTTGCAAACCGCACACTCCAGCAAACATTCCTACAAAACTTAAAATGAGATTGATTTCAAATTATTCCATTTGAACTGTATATAATATATATATATATGTATATGTATTTGCATATATATATATACAGTGGTGTGAAAAAGTGTTTGCCCCCTTCCTGATTTCCAATTTTTTTTGCATGTCTGTCACACTTAAATGTTTCAGATCATCAAACAAATTTAAATATGAGTCAAAGATAACACAAGTAAACAGAAAATGCAGTTTTTAAATGAAAGTTTTTATTATTAAGGGAGAAAAAAAAAATCCCAACCCACATGGCCCTGTGTGAAAAAGTGTTTGCCCCCTCCTGTTAAAACATAACTTAACTGTGGTTTATCACACCTGAGTTCAATTTCTCTAGCCACACCTGTTCTCAATCAAGAAATCACTTAAATAGAACCTGTCTGACAAAGTGAAGTAGACCAAAAGATCCTCAAAATATAGACATCATGCCAAGATCCAAAGAAATTCAGGAACAAATGAGAAAGAAAGTAATTGAGATCTATCAGTCTGGAAAAGGTTATAAAGCCATTTCTAAAGCTTTGGGACTCCAGCGAACCACAGTGAGAGCCATTATCCACAAATGGAGAAAACATGGAACAGTGGTGAACCTTCCCAGGAGTGGCCGGCCGACCAAAATTACCCCAAGAGCGCAGCGACGACTCAGCCGAGAGGTCACAAAAGACCCCACAACAACATCCAAAGAACTGCAGGCCTCACTTGCCTCAGTTAAGGTCAGTGTTCATGACTCCACCATAAGAAAGAGACTGGGCAGAAATGGCTGCATGGCAGAGTTCCAAGATTAAAACCACCGCTGAACAAAAAGAACATTAAGGCTCGTCTCATTTTTGCCACAAAACATCTTGATGATCCCCAAGATTTTTGGGGAAAATACTATGTGGACTGACGAGACAAAAGTTGAACTTTTTGGAAGGTGTGTGTCCCATTACATCTGGCGTAAAAGTAACACCACATTTCAGAAAAAGAACATCATACCAACAGTAAAATATGGTGGTGGTAATGTGATGGTCTGGGGCTGTTTTGCTGCTTCAGGACCTGGAAGACTTGCTGTGATAAATGGAACCATGAATTCTACCGTCTACCAAAAAATCCTGAAGGAGAATGTCCGGCCGTCTGTTCGTGACCTCAAGCTGAAGCCAACTTGGGTTCTGCAGCAGGACAATGATCCAAAACACACCAGCAAGTCCACCTCTGAATGGCTGAAGAAAAACAAAATGAAGACTTTGGAGTGGCCTAGTCAAAGTCCTGACCTGAATCCTATTGAGATGCTGTGGCATGACCTTAAAAAGGTGGTTTGTGCTGGAAAACCCTCCAATGTGGCTGAATTACAACAACTCTGTAAAGATGAGTCGGCCAACATTCCTCCACAGCGCTGTAAAAGACTCATTGCAAGTTATCGCAAACGCTTGATTGCAGTTGTTGCTGCTAAGGGTGGCCCAACCGGTTATTAGGTTTACGGGGCAAACACTTTTTCACACAGGGCCATGTGGGTTTGGATTTTTTTTTTCTCCCTTAATAATAAAAACCTTCATTTAAAAACTGCATTTTGCATTTACTTGTGTTATCTTTGACTAATATTTAAATTTGTTTGATGATCTGAAACATTTAAGTGTGACAAACATGCAAAAAACTGAGAAATCAGGAAGGGGGCAAACACTTTTTCACATAAGTTTATATGTGTGCGTTTGTGAGAGGACATGAAGTGAAGGACAGACACATGGTGTGCAGGGTCCTTCCACAGAGTGATGAGTATAAACATGGGAACAGTTACATCAAACACTTTCAGGTACAGACACGTTCTGCCCTGTGACAAGACAAAGTTCCTGTCATTACCCTTAAGTGCCCTTAAGTATAAGTGTTTAAGTGTTCCCTTTATTTATTTATTTATTTTATATATGTATAGACACTTCATGTCCTCTCACACACACCCACACATTATAAACTTGTTTTACCATGGGGCATTCCACTGACATAATGCGTTCCCTAACCCCCTTACCCATTACCCTAACTATCACAACTAAATGCCTAAGTTAACCGTAACCTCCTAACCCTAAAACCAGGTCTTAACCTTCATAGAGATGCTATACCCCCGAGAACCTCAGATTTGTCCCCACTGTAACACGTGCTCCTACAGATTGGTGTGCATTCAGGTTTAAACCCAACCCAGGAACTAAAAATATGTTCAGACACACCCACACACCAAAAATTCCAGGGAAGAAATTAAAAAATATTTACACGCATACACATTGCCACGCCTCATTAATTCAAGTCCTCTTTGTGTTTATCCCTCACTAAAAGATAACAAAAGGTCAGTTCTTTCCAGGCACAAAGCTCTGGCTGTGTCTAGGTTGATTCAATGACACACTCATGATATTTTTCCTTGTCATTTTTTTAGTCTCTGTCATAAAAAAAGACTT
This sequence comes from Brachyistius frenatus, assembly GCF_029030835.1. Taxonomy (NCBI): domain Eukaryota; kingdom Metazoa; phylum Chordata; class Actinopteri; family Embiotocidae; genus Brachyistius; species Brachyistius frenatus. The sequence goes on along the minus strand of NW_027210610.1, from coordinate 3,555,618 downwards.
TTGTTTTCACCGGTCTCATGACTTCAAATGAAAACCAACAGGAAGCCCAACCAGGATGTTGGACTGCTTGGAAAGGTCTCGCACTGATAATTTTCCTTTACCAGAAGAGCAGGAGGATGTCACGGGACTCAATTTCTGTAGCTGTACTTTGCCTTGTGAAAAATCTCAGTAGGTAATAATTTTTTTAAACTGTAGACATAGAAAGCTCAGAGCTGCTTGGAAAAAAAAAAAAAAAAAAAAAAAAAAAGAACACTTAAATAAATAGATTGAAAAGTGAGACAACAAATTTACAACTGAAAATCTGCGTTACACACTGGAGACCCTCAATGTGAATGGTTATTATTTATCAGGCAACAAAAAGAAGCAATCAAGTTGTATCATGGGAAATGGAGGATACATTGTTTTCGAGCATCTGCACACGCTAAGAAATAAAAGTCATAATATGTCTGCCTCTGGTTTGATTTGTAACTTTTATTAAAATTGAAATCTGTTTCTCACAACTCCCCAATTCTATGAAATTTCAAAAATACCCCTTTAAATGAGCGATACATTCTCATGGCAACTGGCATTTTGATCCTCACTGTTGTTTACTAAAGTTAAACTAACAACCTCTTAGTCCATTTCAATAATTCTGAAATTAAAACATTGTTTTGAAAATAGGCCGAAACCTAACTAAAACTAATTCTACAAATACTTTAGAAATCAGTAAACAATGTAAAACAGTTAAGTTAACATAAATCAGAATGGCACATTGAAAATCTGCTAATCGGGAGAACATTTTGTGATAGATATTTTTTAATGTGATTGTTTACTTTCCTATTAGCTTGCAGTTGGTTCTGCTCTATATTCTTTGTAATTGTAAAGTAAATGGTCTGTACTTATATAGGATTTAGCCGGCCTATAAGCACTTTACAATCTGCCCTTCCATTGACACATATTCATGCAAGGTGCCTGCCTGCCATGAGAAGCAAGTTTGGGTTCAATGTCTTGCCTAAGGACACTTATGTGGCAGGAGGAAATGTGGATTGAACCACCAAACCTTGTGATTGGTGGCTGACCGACTACACCATCTGACCCACCCAAAAAGTGTATTGGGACCCGGTTGCATGGTTATTCTTCTCTTTAAATAAAATTAATTGATGTGCTTGTAATATACATGTCACCTACATTAAACATATCTTTACAGAAAGGGTGGAATTTATTATAAGAGGTGAATCTGTGACACTATGCAATGTTTTTGTATTAATACGTGTGTGGAATTGTGTCAAAGGATGAAAAATCAAAGGATACATCCTGAGAAATTGTACATTTGCATGATACTTGTGGCTATAAACTTCAGTTTTATGTTTCTATTGCATTTTTACAAATTCTGGCCACTAAGACGTGGCTAGAAACATTTATGCTCAACTAAGGCTGTTTAACTAATAATACTCCCACAAAAATATGCAGAAAATGTGACCGACTGACTTCTTCAGCTGTCTTTACAAGACTAGAGTTAATATTTTGATAAAAACATTAGATAAAATATAAATATGTTTTTTTCTGTCAGCTGTACAATTCATGACAAGCTCTTGTTGGATGTCAAGTCCTCCTTTTGCCGGTGAGGTGTGAGCAGCCGGACAGCTCGTGCATCCTGACGGCAGTATCCCATGTAACCAAATGGTGGTTTAAAAGGACACAGTCTCCAAGGTGCTCAGAGCAGAGAGGACACAGTCCTGCAAAACAAAAGCCATGGCACCAGTAAACCCAACAGCCCCAGCACCACTCTATGTGCAGTGTATTGTTAAAAATGTCTATGTGTTGTGGGAAGGGAAGAGTCTTACTGAAAGAGGGAGCCAGTCAGCTCATCGACAAGGCCACCTGAAATAAAACAATAAAAATACAAAAGTTAAGTCAGATCCATAATGACTAAACCTGTAAACAAACAACAGTACATTCACAGCTGTAATTTTACCTGGTGTGCAGATTGTATCACACAGTAGGGGGCAAATGTAGCAGGATGAGCAGTCCTAGTAAACACAAAAACAGAGTTAAATAACAAGAGGCTCTTGTCAAAATGAAACATTGTGTATTATTTACAGTGTTTTACCTGGCAGTGCTCGCAGTGATCCGACTCATCTCCCTCCTCACAGGGACACTTGTCACAGTTATTAGAGCAATGCTAAAGGGGAGGGACACACAATGCAGTGATGATCAATTTATCTTTATCAATTATCAGGGAGGATTGAAACAAAGCAAAACTTTCTAATGAACAATCAGCTGAAAAATTTTCAAGGACTTAAAAGTTCAGTGAAACACAGTAGTAGTCATTCCATTATGGGAGAGTTACTTCGAAAGAAGCCCAGACTACTTTCACCTCGTGATTTTACCTCACAGATGGAGCAAACACTGCACAAAGAGCCAGAGTGGAACTGGAGCGAGCCACCGGCCGCCTCCTCTTCATTCATGTCTCCCTGAGTTTCTGCGGTGTCGTTAGCTTCAGGCTCATCTGAAGTCAACAGAATCAAAATCATTTTGATGAATCATTACAGGATCTGTATCAACACTGTTTACATCACGTGTTTGTTTTGGAAGAAAAACAATAATCCTAATGTCAGATCTTTTTTAAACTCTCAAAAATCTAGTATTGGTTTGGTTATCTTTACTTTGAAGTGAACTTCCCCTTCACAATGATATACCTCTTACAGCATCATGTATGACTCAGTTATAAGAGAAAAAGCCATTACATCTGCTGGCCTCTTGTTGGAAGAGTGCCGTTTCAGGTCTACCACACCTTAATGATACACCTCTTATAGCATCATGTATGACTCAGTTATAAGAGGAAAAGTCGTTACATCTGCTGGCCTCTTGTTGGAAGAGTGCCGTTTCAGGTCTACCACACCTGAATGATACACCTCTTATAGCATCATGTATGACTCAGTTATAAGAGGAAAAGCCGTTACATCTGCTGGCCTCTCGTTGGAAGAGTGCCATTTCAGGTCTGCCGCACCTGTGTGAGTGCTTGAATAACCCACAACTACACCTCATTTTATTGTCATTGGAGCCGTTTGTCAATTGCTTGCCATTTGGCCAGTAGGGTGTGTGTGTTGTGTTGTTGTTGTTTAGCTCCATGCCATTGTTGAGGCTCTTTGTCGATAAAGCTCAGTTTTGCTCACCCATGAATTTTACTGACTGGCAAATGAAAGTGCTTTTGTTCAACTCTTGATAACTTCAATCACTTGTAGGGATTCTCCACCAGTTATTTTTCACCCTCCTTTTCTCCCATTTTGTGAACAGAGAAGGTTAATATTGTGTTCTTTGTTTCTGCAGGGCATTTGAGCTTTTATTTTCTAGTTATTCTTGTTTGTCTCATTTCCATTGAGACCCTGATGCATATTTGCTTCCAGTTCTGCAGTTTTAGTTGTTTTGTTGCCGTTTAAACTTTCTCTGTAAAATCAAAAAAACAACAACATTGTTATTTGTAAAGAATTTCAGCGCTCTTCTTTTTGTTGTTTCCCTTGTTGCAAAGGTTTTGGGTCTATTTGTTAAGTTATTCCTTATGCCCAGACACTAATTGAGGTCATAATTGAGGATCAGAGACTTGTTTTGCTTGAGAACAGATATCCTTTACAGACAAGGACAAATGCAGAGATAATAAATTCAAACAAAAGCTAAATTAAAAGTGATTAACAAACTGTTTAGCCTACCTTTGGTGTGCCAAATAATACAATTTTTTTTTCATATTTAATGCCTGGATATTAAAATGGTTATTGTGTTTGTCAATAAATTTGATATTTGGACTTTGCCTCTATATTTAGCAGATTATTTACATTTATCCTATTTCCTTTTGTAACAAAACTTTGAGTCTTCCTTTGTCTGAATGTTTTTGTGAAGTCACACTTCAACTAGACCCGTTTTAGTTTCTCGAAAGCCACATTGGCTCAACAAATGGCATGAGTGGTTTAGATACTGCTGGGTGCCAGCTACCTCGCAGATAAGCCGGTCTATTTTAGGACTGTTATGTATGACAGTGTTCCTAAAGTAGCTGCAGGGAGCCCAACAATGTCAGCAGCCTATTGTGGAGTAAGTCAATCAGAGGACTCACGAAAAGTTATGATGTATACTAAATTACTGCAGTTTATTATCTTTATAACCCATAAATATAATGTAATAAAAGAGCATGTATACCATCTTCTTCCTCAGCAGCATCATCCTCTGCTTCCTCCTCCTCAGCATCCTCTTCCTCCTCCTCAGCATCCTCTTCCTCAGTTGCTTCATCATCTTCACTTGCCTCCTCCTCATCCTCATTTTCTGCTGTGGCCTCAGCATCCCCCTCTTCTTCAGCATCATCCTCCTTTTCCTCCTCCTGTTCTTCCTCAGCACCTTCCTCCTCCTCCTCTTCTTCATCAGCAGCCTCCTCTTCCTCTGCAGCTTCCTCCTCCTCATCTTCCTCATCAGCAGCCTCCTCTTCAGCTTCCTCCTCCTCCTCATCAGCTTCCTCCTCCTCCTCATCAGCTTCCTCATCAGCTTCCTCCTCCTCATCAGCAGCCTCCTCTTCCTCCTCAGTAGGCTCTTCTTCCTCATCAGCAGCCTCCTCCTCTGCTTCTTCTTCCTCATCAGCAGCCTCCTCCTCTGCTTCTTCTTCCTCATCAACAGCCTCCTCCTCTGCTTCTTCTTCAGCCTCCTCCTCCTCTTCTGCTTCATCATCTGATTCTTGATCAGCTGTCTCCTCTGCTACCTCTTCCTCAGCACCATCATCATCCTCAGCAGTTTCACCCTCTTCAGCCACAACATCCTCAACATCTCTGGCAAGGAAGTCTTCCTCTGCTTCAGCCACGTCCTGGGCGCTCACTACACCAGAGAGAGGGAGCTGGGACGGGCACAGCAGCACCAGCAGGAGCCCAACTACCCAGCCTTTCACGGGTGCCATTGTGGAAAACTGTCACAGCTTTTCTTAGCTTTGGGAAAAAAAAGTCTCTCCTCTCTTCAGTCTACTCTTCCACCAAAAACCAAAACAGTCGATGAGATTTCAACACTGAAAAGTCCTCAAATCCACAGAAGGTGATAAAGCTGCAGCCGGTTAAGGGATATTGTTCAGGTCTTTGCTGTGTTCACAAGACTGAGAGAGCAGTGTGCCAGCCTTGTGTTGGGAACACAGAGGACACAGTGGGAACGCAGCTGTGTGTGTGGTGTAGTGGTGTGGCTGCATGTGCATGAGTGACAGAGGCACATGTCTGGGAAGAATGCTCCTGATGCCCTTAACACAGTGTATTAGAGATATGGGCGCGTGGTGGACTGGTGGCGGTCTGGACTGCAAGAGGGAGGGGGAAAGCGAGGACCAAAGAACATATGGAAATGAGGGGGAAGTTTAATGTACAGATATTCAATAATTTAAATTAAAGATAAAGTTTTACATCTATATGAGCTTGGCTGTCATTACTGTCAAACTTTCTTTTTTTTTTTTTTTTTTTAAATGAGCCAAAACCTGAAATGTAATATAGATATATACATGTACATACATGACCATACATATTAATAGCCTACTGAATTCGTAGGTTTATTATTTGTCTTGTATCAGGTGTTTTGCTCTAATTTTATGTCATTGTGAAACATGAAATGCTCCCAGAAACTTTTCAGTAAAAACGTAATGCAATAAATCGAAATAAAAATCAAATTAATGGTTCCGCATTAAAGACGCTGTATACGTGACAACAAAAAGCAGATTGTATTCACACACTTAAACAACTTTAACTTACTGCTTGTTCTCAGGCCAAAAAAAGTTATTAGAGCTGTATTTGAGTACACTAACTGAATAACTGAATTAAACTTGAAACTTAGGAGGCAAATGCAAAATAACGCCCCCTAGAGGTAGCTTATAAAATTATCCGAGTGTTAAACCAACACCCCTCAGACACAGTCTCAACAGTTAAACTAATGCCAGTCCTGAGGCAGAGGAGAACATGTCAGGGTAATGTATGGAGTAGATGTAAATAGAGTGAAATGGAGAGGAAGGCGTTGTGTGCACATGTGCTGGCATGTTAGGGTTTACATTTTGGGTACAGAAAGTTTTGAGTCGCAGGACCTGGAGCCAGCGAGAGACACGGGGAGGAAATTCTGATTCAGCAGCTCTGTTGGATTTGCTCACTGCAAGGCAGAAAGTCATGACACTGCCTCTAAGTGAGCCGCTGCTGCAATTGACAGGTGGCCCAAGAAACTATTTACAGTTAAGGCTCCTTCAATAGCATGCTCCACTATGTGACCTTCAATAGGGCCGTGGCGTACTGAAACTTGGCACCATGCACCTTTCCCATAACACTTCTCACCACAGTATATTTAACTATCTAGCTCCCAAAATACCTAATTTAATGCCAATTATTAAGGTTGTTTTTTTTTCAACTGGCCCCATTCACAACCATTTCTTCCTCTTAAGTCACTGCTTTACCCTTAGGGCTCCTTTTTTTTTCTTCTTCTTCTTCCATTGAGTGGCATGAGTTCACATCATTGCTCCATGTATTATTTCTTTCTTGCCTGCAGTATTTAAGGTAGTTTGAAAAGAAGTGTCAGAAACCAGAGAAGTGTGACATCACTAAAGGAATAGTTCAATATTTGGGGGAAATATTTGCTCTCTTGCCAAGAGTTAGCGAAGAAAATAAGTGCGTAGCAGCAGCAGCACATAGCTGGTTTGCTTAGTTGAGCATAAAGGCTGGAAACGGGAAGGCTGGTTCAGTCCAAAAGTGCCTATTACTATGACTATGTTTCTTGGTTTGTTGTATATAATATATATAGCTATATACTGTACTGTATATATATATATATATATACACATATATTGACTGTGTTTCTTGGTTTGTTTGTATATAATATATATATAGATATATAATGTACTGTATATACTGTGCATTTTATATTTTATATTTATATTTTCTACTGCTATTTACTGCTATTTTATTGCTTTTCTATTATTCTATTCTATTCTATTCTATTATTATCTTATTGCTTCTGTATGCTGCTGTAGTGAAAAAAAAATGTCCCCTCAGGGATTAATAAAGTAAATACCTACCATACCTACCTACCTACCTACCTACCTATTAGCATCTGCAGCTAACTCATCTGTCACTGTCCTGTTATATCTGGAGCCCAGCAAGCTGTTAACCCTGTGCTTGCAGTCTTTGGCTAAATTAAGCTAAGATAGCAGTCTGTTGACTTGTGAGTGTCAATCTTCTTTTTTGTTTTTTTTAACCCTGTTAAAAAAATAAATTTAAAAAAAACAAAAACAAGTCAAATATCATGTTAAGACTTTAACATTATCAGTTGAAGTCATTCATTATACTGCAATATAAAAATGTATTGAAAAGAACAATAGTGTAGCACCACAAGTGTATGATACATATACATTTAATGTATGTAAGAAACCGTTTAGCCAGAGTGTAATTGAACAAATATATGCACTTAATGTAACCCGTGTAAACAATATCACAGTACCCAAATATCAGATTAAAACTTAAAATAAAAATTACATAAAGTTCAAGAGGTCAGCTAAAAACTACAGCAATGAAGACATCACTGCATTGGCCTATCATTTACATCAAATATAAATCATAAATAAATGCAGCGGTCTGAACTTTTCTTTCAGTTCATCGTTTAGTTTTTGATAACCGAGTCCAGTGATCACCCAACCAGTGTGGCTGGTTGGTGGGTTATATGGACTGTAACGTACTCCATTTTGGTTTTTTTGTTCTGATCCTGAGTGAAGAGAAGACATCCCCGAGGGCAAAATCAAGTGGAACTGGAAGAAGAGGGGAAGGCATCTGTCCAGAAGAAGAGGTGGGAGAAGATAAATGAGAGGGATATTTACTGTATGTACAGTGAAAACGGTTGAAGGCAAACGCCTCACAGTGAATCATTTAAACCAGTCTAACGAGAGACAGATTGTTTTTGTTTTGTGCATCCAGTGTGTAGGTTCTATTTTCATGAATGGTGGGAAATACCTCTTAAAGTAGGTGGGGGACGAGGAGGTTTGAATGTGCTGCCTTGTGCTAAAGTGTCCACAATCCAGCTGAGAGCATTTGAGCAGTACTCCATCTGAGAGGAAAAAAACAAAAGCTGTATGTCAGAAAACAGAAACTAACAGAATATAAAGTAAGAAGCTTGAGAGAAGGATCAGCTTTTTAAAAAAGCTATACACTCACATTTTATGCTCACTGTGTCTTGACAATCATATTACCAGATTTTGTGGTCTAGTGACCATAAAATATACTTATTCAGAGAGAGTAAGGTGACACATTTATTATCATATATAATATCCGAGTTAAATATGAAGCTATCACAAGAAACCAGTTAGCTTAGCTTATTATAAAGATTTAGAAACTGGGGGAAAACATCAGAAAATCAACCTACCAGCAACACTAAAACATCAGCTTTTTTTTTTTTTTTTTTTTTCTTACAAAAACAACAACAACAAGTGCTTTAATTTTACCTCATTCTCCAGAGCTCTTAGCCTGTGGTCAAAGTCTTGGCTGTCAGTCAGATGTTTAAGAACACCATCCACTCTTAAAAATAGAGTGATAGACATTTACTTGAGTATGCTGAAGCCAAAACATTAATTTCACTATTACAGTGGAGTAGGAAGGTGTGCTCACTTGACAGACATCCGTTTGAGTCTCTCCGAGTCGCTGCTTTTCTGGATCTTGTTCTGAGCAGTCAGAAAGTCCTCCTTCCGGATGGTCTCCCACGTCATTAACCTGTTAGCTGCTTTCCCTCTTAACTGCAATACTAACAGGAAAGGTGAAGATTTTTTTTATCATTATTAACTTTTAAGTCAGCTACGGTGCTCCTTGAACTGCACTGCAGGAACCACCACAGGTGAATTGAGGCCTACGGGGCAGTAAACAAGGAGTTCATTTCTATACTGACGGTTAGAAGCTGCCATTAGAGAAACTGCATCGAGTAGGAAAAAGGCAGCCACAAACAAAAACATCACATTGGTAAAGTATTGAAAACTAGAAGACATTTAAAACACTTAAAATTTGCAGTCAGTTGTGGTTTTGTCACTCAAGATTTGATGTGCAACAGAATGACTTTATAACATTAATCAGACTCAGTTAAGACTGAAATACTGACCAAAGTGGCGGATCTTCATAGAGGGCACCTTGCGGATGATCCTCTTGATGAAGAGGTTGAGGTGAGAGAGGATGATGAAAGGAGGAGCCAGGGAGGGACGGGAGTGGTACTGAACGATCAGGTTGTAGCGCTGGAACTTCCAGTAGATGTCGCTGTTTGCCTGCACTTCTGAGAAGGTGTAGCTGCGGGAACACAAGATCAGGATGAAGAGTATGTCAGCGTAGTCCCAGAGACAGCCTGATGGACACTCATGTCATGGTTTGTTTACCTGAACATGGCGATGAGCAGGTTGATGAGCAGGATGTTTGTGACCAGGAGATAAACAACCAGCAGAATCACCACCAGCCAGTTGCTGTACAGAGTTCTGCACGGCTCTGCACCGTCCTCAATCAATGTCACGTTGTCTGTGCAGGGCATATCCCACTGTTTCCCCACTGAAACAAAAAAAGACATTAAAATATGTGGAGGGTGTCATGCTTTTTCATATAATTATAGGATAACTTTACAAAGCTGCAGGAAACAAATGTGTAATACAGGCTACAAAAATATCCAGCCTTGTTAAACTGGTTTCAAACCCTTCACAACAGTTTCCTCCTCTTTATGCACCATGATTACACAAGCACTTATACCATCCATCTCCTCCACAGGGATCTGTCCAAAGATGTGCAGGTATGGCCGGTAGAAAACTCTGCGAAAGATGCGATCGAGGCGAGGGTCGTAGGAGTAAATCAAAGCCTGATTGGCTACTCCGTATGCCATGAGCCACACCCCCAGGAAGAAGAGGAAGAAGAAGACGTCCTTCATCTGAAGAGAAAAAATTGTGAATTGAAAGTTGTCGTGTCAACAATACAATGTAAACGTTACACCAAGTACCATTACTGCTCACGAGTGTGATGTCAGTTTATGGCAACTTTCTCACCATCTTGCCAACAATGATGATTTTTGGTCCCAGCTGCTTGTGAATGGCAAAAATGTGAATGAGGCGAAGAGTGAAGACCATGTAGTCCACACACAGGATGTCCCGGCCAAAACCATATGACCACTGGAACATCCTAAAACACATGCAGAGTGATGTAAATTAATGCGGTAACAGTATCACCTAGTGGCCGACCTGTAAAGCAACCACAACAAAAATTAATTTCAAGTGAAATTTGGTTGTTACTGTGTGCAAATGCTTTGAATTTATGGAACTTAAGACAGACACTGATGAGGTGATTCATGGAAGAGATGAAGAGTTGTTATGTTGGTTTTGTCAGAGTTTTGTGTTTTTCTTGCAAAATACTGAAGAAATGTTGAATCTCTGCAGTCTCTGATAATAAATCAAAACAAGAATGAACATACAACTCATGTGCATGTGTTCACCTGTGAACTCGTGACAGAGTAGGCACATTGCTGGGTTTTAAGAAATCCCAAGCTAAAGCCATTGAGAACAAGTGTCTAATTTTATAATCTGAAAGCCTCAATAAAGCATAATATTGTGGAAGGTTTTTTTTTTTGCATAATCAAGTAGGAGTATCAGAGGACTGTAAATTTTCCTTGTTGATATTTGTTATCCGTACCTGCAGATGAGTCCTATGATGAACAGTATGATGGCAGTGAGGTCACATATATTCCACACGTCCTGAATGTACACTCTGATCCTTTGACGCCAAGTCATCGTCCCCAAAAAGAATGTCTTGCAGAAGAAATAATTCAATCAATTTAATAGATCCTTAGAAGAAAAAAAAAAACACAGCTAAAAACAGAACATTAGAAAAGCAGAAATAATGAAAAGCACAAGCGAGATCATTTTTAAGAATGGATGAAAATGCTTTCAGCATAACATTTGACATAAAGTGACTTTATGTTTAGTCGTCATTGTTTGTTGTATTCATATGCTGAACATGATCAATGACTGTATATTACTTTTCTATTGAATTATGCATCTACATTTTCAGTGGCTAAATAACACGCATTAAGTTTAAAATCTGATATTAGTAAGGTGTGTGTCTCTACACTCACCTCTCGGATCTCCTCACACACAATGGTGAACACCCAGAAGTACAGTACATACTCGGTGATGGCCGGACCAGAGGGTGGGGGGGGCTTGAAGTCCACCAGCAGCACGTAGGCGAAAAGCAGGAGGAAGAGGAAGTACATGAGGACGTTTCCCAAAAACGAGGTGACAGGCGCGTACCAAAACTGACGCCAGCGCGACACAATGAACGGACGTTTAGGTGGTCTGTGAGGTTGGGGTACGCCTGTAATTAAAAGTTATTGGATATGGATTAGTAAATGATCACAAGAGCATTATTTCTGCCGTCAGCGTTTCCTCTCCTCTGATATGTGGGTAACAACTATTTTTTCTATTATTTTTGAACAAGACTCACCTCTGATGGTAGCTGTCCTGGGAGTGTAAGATCCTTGTGTATCAGCTTCACTGATAAAACATCACAGTTTTAGTGAATCGGCACACTCAAATTAACAAAAAGCAATGTGTCCCATTATAAACTATGAAACTAGTGCATCTCATTCACTTCTTACATGTGTTTGATGTCAGAAAAAGAGAAGATGGTGTGCCCATAGAGGCTGTCATTGTCCTGACCCAGCCCATCCTCATTAGGCTTCCCCTCTTCCTCTTGCTGCTGGTCCTCTTGTGTCCTAAGAGGTGAGTATGCATTAAAAACTGTAATATAATATAGTGAAATTGTACTGAAGTCTATCTTAATGCATAATATACGAATGAATAATAATGTGGATTTCACCTGAAGGAGATGAGGTTGGTGTAGCAGAGGACAGGACAGAAGAAAGTAAGCAGCAGCTTCCACACCTCTGTGTTCCTCTTCATGTCTCCCCACCAGATCTGGGACAAAAGAGACTGGAAGAGTAGAGGAAATTAGACCACTTTTAAAAACTTCACTTAAATTTGCTCAACATGAACATGGGCTGTGTTGGTTGTGCAGTATTACATCCTTATTACTTTGTTATGGCCAAGTGCTGCTACTGTATTTGCAATAATGGTGATAGAAATATGAGAATGGTAAATATTCAGTGTCTGTCTGCGTAATCTCCACATTTTCTCCTCATTTTAACATTTAAAACAGACAATCCTCTAGTTGACCAGATTAAACTGGCATTATAAAGTTAAAGACTGTTTTTCTTTAATTAGTGAGGCACACGGGTACGAAAACAGTGACACACCTGCACTCCGTCGTGGCTGAAGAAAAGTCGTGTGTCAGCGCCCATGCCCATCTGTAGGCAGGTGGTTCCACCCCAAACTGGAGATTTCCTGATCAGCAGGGTGAAGGAGCGACTCTCATTGCTCCGATAGCAAGAGCTGAAGACATCTGAGGCGAAGTGAAAGCAACACAGGCGAAAGAGAGTTTTGTGTGGTGGTTACCATTAACAAAAATAAGTGTAATCACATACCAGTATTAGGAGATTAAGAGAGAATTTCTATCATCATAAAATAGTCATTCATAAGATAACTTTCACCAAAACCTTTTCTGGAGGCTCTGATGAGCGACAGTTTTGCAACACATGCTAATCACCTAATTCTTACTAAATCTAAGCAAACAATTGCTGGTGTAGGAAATATGTGTGATTGTTTTGTTTAAAGTACAATTTTGCTTTTAAACATACCAACAAAAAAAAAACATCATATTTTGAATTACTGTTGTGCTATATCCTTTGCTGAAGGGAGCATCTGAAATGATACTATTAAGAAACTGGTGCTGTTGTTTTTTCAGACTCATTTCTTTGGGTTAATCTTTTACTGAGCGACAGTGAAAAAATGGATTTATGGTCTCACCATGTGCCACATTCTCAAACCTCTGGGCCAGCTCTTTCATGGAGAGTTTGGATTCAGTCTCCATCTCCAGTTTGGACAGTTCTCGCAGGATTTTACAGCCGCTCAGAGCGCTCAGCACCGACTCGCCTGCCTGGGAAAGACAACGGGGCAAGTGAGGAAGTACAAAATAACAAAGTAAATTCTGTAACTCACGAAGCTCAGGATCACAGTTATGAACATTTCTTCATTACATCAGTCTGTTGATTTAAATAATGATATGTGCTAATGCAGACACAGGCAGTACATTTGAGTACATTTACTCAAGTACTGAACTGAAATAACTTTTATTTTGAGCTACTCAAACTTTACACGAGTGTTCCCAATTTATGCTTCTGCACTTTTACACAACTATACTATACTTATTGAATTAAAATAGTTAACAACAATATATTTTTAATAAATAAATCAATAATTTCCACTTCAACATGTGACAAGTTTTAAAAAATGCAGAACAGTTGAGATCCTCCTCACTTCATGGCAGTCTTTTAGTTTCCCGTTTGATTTTGTCTAATTGTCTGATTTGTGGCCTATTGTCACAGATGTCTATTGGTTGTTCTGTTAAAGAGTGACTTCCCCTTAAAATATAATCATTTGAGAATATCTCTAATGGTTTCATATAAATAACTCAAGTTGGAAGTAAAAGATTACAAAAAAACAAAAAGAAGAAACGAATATAAATGTTTATAGGATGTTTTTCTTTTATTCTTTCCTCTCCCATTAATCATCACATAAACCTTCAGATTTGGAAAGGCCCGAGTCTTAAGTTGCACCTACAGTAGAGGGGATCATCTTAACGTTATTTCAAATAAACTGGACAGCAACAGCTTTCCGTCTCAGATGTCTTACCATCTCCCAGAAGAAGGTGGCCATCTCACTGCGGTTCTGCAGGACGGCCCAAATGAAGAGCGAAGCCCAGGGGAAGAGGCAGCGTCTCTGCCGATACAAGCAGTCTCCACGCAGGAGCTTGATGGCACGCTGGTAGGAATGGAAAAAAAAAAAAAAAAAAAATGGAGAGAGAAGCCATCAGTTCAACTGTCCAAAAAAAGAGACTTCTGTCTGAAAGCTTTGATATACTGTACATCTTTTTGTTCATAAAAGTTAAGAGTACCCTCAGAACTCTTCTTTTGGAGGAGCTCTGCTCTAAGTCCAAAACATCATAGTAGAAAGTCTGGCAGACGTCACCCACTAACAGTTCCAGGACCCGTGACACCTGAGGAAACAAACACAAGAGTGTGACTTTCCTTTCTGAGAAAGCAAAACTAGAGGATGGACTCTCTTTCATCAGAAAATCCCACCTCAAACAGGCTGATCATCATCCCTGGTCCGCCCGGGATGTTGTGTCCTGGCACTTTAGAAGGTGAGTCCTGCAAGTTAGACTGTGTTGCCGCAGATGCTGTAGTTCCCAGCCGCTCTACTAGACGGCGCTGAAGCAGCTGGTAAAGCAGCGTCCCATCAGCCACAGAGCGATAGAGGCTCTCCAACCTGTCGTAAGTCAGGTAGTCCAGGATGTTCAAGCCATTCTCAGTAAAGAGCCTCACAAACTGGGGCTTGTCATTGATCAGGGCATCCGTCATGGAGTCCTCCAAGTCTTCATACTATTTGATTGGATGGAGGTATTCGTTTACAGCAGGGTTTTATTTGTAAGAAAGTGTTACAATACACAACACATAATGCATCTACATTAGAGTGCTGGTATTTCTCTCAGTGTAACATCTGTTGTGATGTATCCCCCCCCCCTCACCCTCCACTGGATGTCTCCATTGAAGAGTTCACTCTTGGCAATGTCAACCCTGTTCCATGTGACCGCCAGCTTCAGCTCTTCATTGTAAGGGCTGGCATCAACTGAGGCTCGGTGCTTACTCGCTGAAACACACACACCAGACATCCAAATGAGGAAAACGCAGTTGTATTGCCACGTAAATGAGTTCTAATATTCAAAATATGGATCAGTTGTATTTACCTCCCACCAATGCTTTGAGCAGGACTGTGTCAAAGTCATTTGGACCCTCCTGCTCGCCATGGTAGATCGTAATCAGGTCTTTGTTCTGGTAGATGCTCAGAGCCTGCAGACGCAGAACAAGGAGATAAAAAACAAAAACAATAACAACTTGAAATGTTGGATATACGAGTACAAAACGTGTTGATACTGAGAAAGAGATTAAAAGCAGGCAGTGATGAAGGAGAATTTGGTGATAAAGTGTATTGAAGAAAATCAACACAATTACATTTTAAGCACCAACTACGTTTTGGGATAACCATTAGAACACAGGTGAGTCAATAACCTGCCGCACACCTCTGAGGTGAAATAGTTTCAGGATTCTGGGACAAACTGAGACATGAAGTAGTTTGAGAAACAGACTAAAGTCTAAAAGTCCACTAGAAGTTCAATAAATGTTCATTACATTAAGTAGTGTGTTTGCATGCATATTAATATCCCAGCTTCTGTTCTTATCTTGTGGCATTCAACAACAGGTTAAGGGGTGACCCACAAATCCTAATTAATATCAGTGTTAAATTTCTTGCCAATCTAAACAGTATCTGTTGAATAAGTATATAAGTATATCACTCTTCTGGTGCTGCATGTCAACAAAAACCACACAACGAAAAGTGTATCTGTCCACAGCGCTCACCCGTTCCACTAGTTTGTCTGTCTCCGATTCAGCAGGAAAGTATTTCTTAACCCGTTCTGCCACTTTGTCTTTCAGATCCACGCTGGGGCCCGCCTCGCCGTCCCCCTCGCCTGAAGACTGGACAATTGGCGCTGAAGACAAGTTCTCCACGACATCACTCAGGAAGTCAGCCATGCCTCCAGAGCCAGCCAGCACCAGCCAGGGCATGGAAGATTTCAGAGAGAGATCCACCCTCTGACAGACCGAGGAAAAGAGAAAGACATTTCCATAATCCGAATATAACGGCAGAATAAAAAAAATAGACTGGTATAAACCCTCATGTTTTTGTGGTAATCAATCAACATAAAAGAAAGCAGTGACTGTACCTCCAGCAGGCTTGCCTCCCCTGATATCAGCATACAAAGGACAGGGATGTCAATGCTGCCGCTACCTGTAAAAGTACAATAATATTTAGAAATGCCCACCTTGGGAAATAGTTTGTTCATACCTCACCTTAATGTGGACAATAATGATTATGAGCATATTTGCAGACAAACTGCATATTTTTTTCTTTGTAGCATAACAGCCAGGAGACGCCAGAGACACAGAAAGATTACCCATCTTTGTGACAGCTGGGAACTTGTTTTTGACAAACTTCTGCCTGATTTCACATGTTGGAAGCGTTGTGTCTCATATTCTTGCAGCGGCATGCAATGGCTTTCATCCAGTGGATGCCAAAGGATTATCTCATCATCACATGCATAATAAAAGGATCACCACCAGAGGGCCTTGAACTCAAGGTTGGATATGACAGAACATGTTTATATTTACGGTTATGAAGAGCTTTGGACTTCTTAGAAATGTGTCTGTTTTCTGTACATTCAGTTTACAAAGAAAGAAAGAATTCTGGGAATAACAGTATAGAGGAACCAGAGATAATAGAAGCAGCAGAAAAAAACTATGTTAATTCAGGCATTATCAGTTTTTATCTGATGGTTGAACAGATGACAATGTGTTAATAATGTGCTATTGGTCTTCATGCATTAAAACCAGTTTTAAATCCAGTTTGACGAGCAATTAAAGGTAACAACAGCATATATATTTAAGCCTACTTCCTTCTACTCTCTACGTCTGCCATGGCAAACAAACATTCTTGTATTACAAATCTGGATGTTAAAAACTATGTTTTATTATGCCATTTCTCACCCCATATGCCTGTGCGCTGGTGGGAGATGTAGTCCTCCAGTTTGGCTCTGAACCCCGTCCCTCCACCTCTGCGGCCCACACTCCCATCGTCCACCAGCAGGAAGGCCTGGTAGTTGTTGTCCAGGCAGCAGGAGTCTCGCGTCGTGTTCTGGACATAGTACTTGGCAGGAAAGCTGCCCTGCAAAAAGGAAGAATCCAGGGAGGATTATTCCAGGTTTTCTTTACTTCAGATCAATACCTGCAGCGTTTTGGGGAACTGTATGTGGTGAATTACCCAAAGTTTCAATAAGACATCATCCCACTGCAATCTGGACCCCACATTGTCCAAATGAACAACTTATACATACACCTTACTTTGAGCACGTCCATATATACCGTACTAGACATTTACCTTACTAATGTAAATTATTAACAGGGGCAGTAACTGAGAAATGATTCCCACCCCTTTAAATTGAGACCCTATTTGAATAATTTGCAGGTAACAAAAAATAAACTGACAAATATAGTCAAATTTAAAGCTAACTTTACAACGAACGTTGCACAATACAAGTGAACGAGATGCTTTTTAGCAAATGGACAAGTGTGTGCCTGTACAACCTGAGGGTTGACCAGCTGCTCTCGGTTGTGCACGAGGCCCCATGAAGCGATGCCTAGCGCCACCACCTTGTTGAGGGAGACCGAAGAGGCTGCAGTGGCATGGTCTCTCACCGCCTCGCCAACACACCTGCCGACACCTTCACGCAAGCCAGCCGTCAGGATCCACGCTCCTGTGGGTCGATATAAAGATACATTTTGTGCCCCGTTAATAGCTGGAATTTTCTTGGCTTGACTGCAATTTCATGCCACAAAAACATATGTACTTATTAGAAAATGCCATATATGTCACCAAATGCTTACATCCATCCATATTTGCATCTCTAAATCATTGTTATGTAAATACGTCATACATATGCTTTAATCATCTAGCGGTTATTAATTTCTGCTGAAGCAAGTTTCCCTTTCTGTCTTTGAAAAGCTGAAGTCGTGTCTATATACATGTTAAATGTGGCCCACATTGTTTCATTTATGGTACAAAACAAACCCAAAACTGTAATTGTAAAACACAAATATCATTAAAGACAACAAAACTGATCCGATTACACAGTAAAGACATCAAAACCAGAAGGAAACAGTATTGATCCCCAAGGAATAAATCTGCTAAAAAGCAGAAAAGAGGTGTGCTTGAAAACTATTAGTACCGTAGAAATTCAGGCAACTATTACATATTTTCTGTCTTTCAGCACTTCTGCAACGTGAAAGCAACATTTCCACTATCTTACTCCTCCAGCCTGTCCTTCACTTTATCCAACAAACATGTTTGTGTTTAATCCAAACCATGATACAACTTTGTGCACTTTGAAGTGTCTTTTGAGGGAATAGCGAGTGACAGCAGACCCATATCACTGTGTGCCACCTGCACTTGGCACAGTAGTCAGGAGGAAATGGCCATTGTAGTACCAATTTAGGATCAGACCGCTGGGAGTCGTATCGCGTAACTGGACTACATGTTGCAGCAGCTGGATGTTTACTGCTAAAAACGACCATGATTCAAGTCTGCGTTGTCCAAGAAGGCATTGATACATTACTTTCAATTCCTTGGACATTTTAGAGGGTTCCCTGTGGAAACTGCCACTTTGATAGTCTTCATGGTCAAATGTAAATTACAAAATTATCGAGTTTAAACATCAATTTTCATATTGCTGGTTCTGTTGTCTTGACCCCGAATGAAATTTTTCCATCAAAAGACTTAGACAAGGTAGATACAAAATAATTCAAACACTTTAAGGAAACGACTTACAGTTAAGCAAAAAATACAAAATCCATAAGAAAATTGACACATTTCAAGAAAGATCAAAACATCTGCTCCCAAACTTGAGCAAGGACACTTTTTTTGTATGTCAAAAGGAACTTTCTGGAAAACTATGATGACATATGCTGAATTATTATTATTAAGTATAGTTATATATATATATATATGCAGCTTGTGATTTTTGTTTCTTTTTGTTGAAACGGTTCCTCTTTATTCCTTTTTTGTATGTCAAAAGGAACTTTCTGGAAAACTATGATGACATATGCTGAATAAAGAGGAACCGTTTCAACAAAAAGAAACAAAAATCACAAGCTGCGTAAACTGCTATTAAGTATAGTTATATATACACACACACACACACACACACACACACACACACACACACACACACTATACTATAGTTAGTATAGTTAACTGACACGCAACCTCTGACCCACCACTGCAGCAGTGTTTCAACTGGTTATTGTTACTACACACTTCCAGGTTGCTTTCATGATGTGTTTACCTGTGCTTTGCGAGGCTTTCACCAGCCCCTGCCTGAGAACCTCCCGCACCCAGGTCTTCACCTTTGTCCTGCCTTCTCCGCCCACAACAGAAACCACCAGGTTGGGTGCAGGAAGACCCCAGTGGGCTGTCATCAAGGTGTAGACCATAGACGGCGGGGTGTCCCATGACAGACGCAGGAACTGGGATCCCCACAGGAGACACAATGGACATTTCGTTGATTAAAAGGAACAAACGTGTCAAAAAGTAAAATGCTGATTCTGTTGTCTTGACCTCTAAATCATAGCAGAAGTTAGTTACACTAAAGCAAAGGAGCTTCTCAGTTTACATACGTTATCTCACTGCCAATGCACTGCCTTTGTTTACTCAGGAACAGCAGTAGGTTGAAGGTTAGACAAATCAAAAGTACTGAAAGCTCTTGGTGTATCTGAATAAAGATTCAGATACACCAAGCCAAATTGAGGCATTTGATCTTATAAAACTACAGATTTTATCCTAAACTCTAATGTAACACACATAAAGCATTTAATGACCCATTCAGAGAACATTTATCTTGCCAACAGAAAGGCACACACATAGCTATGCCTCTTGCTGGCTCCTGCGAACTGCAGCTCTCCAAAGGCATCAGTCGGGTATTCAGACGAGTGCTGGGCGCTGTCCCAGTGGTTCACAATCGCTGTGCTGAAATAGTCCCCGAGAGCCACAGAGGCATGGGTGTCTCTCGTACCGCCACACTGACACAGTGCGCCATTACTGAGAGGAGGTGGGAGGATAATACAATGAGAGCCTGATCATCTTTTAATGCATCACAGAAATGAGAAACATTACAAAGCGGTGTTCACAGTACCTGAAAGAGTCCTCTACAAAGGTGGTGCACACTCTTTTCTTGATGATTTTAGGGATCCAACTCTGTCAAAATTATCAAAAGATGAATTTATGCATTTCATTTTTTCAGTTTTAAGAAGTTTATATCTGTACTTGTGGCTGCAGGGTGTAGAAATTGTTTTGTTTCACTTGTTCAGATGAAAAATATTGACTTTGACTGTGAGAAATACCAGGTGATAACGTGTTTTTTGTGTGTGTGCGTGTGTGTGCCAGCGGCAGGCGCAGCACAAAACAAAAAACTGTCACCCAGCAGATTGTTTAACCTGAATATTTGTGTTTTCACAAGCTTTGTCTGCTCGAAAGCAATTACAAAGTTTGATGCTTTTCGCGCAAGCGCAGTGAAGGCACAGTCCTGCACTGACACGGTGTGGGACGGGTCACAGGTTTCAGTGAAACACCGGAGTTCTGCAGCTGGCACGGCGAACGGGACGAAAACGGCCATCATTAATGTTACCACGGGACTTTATAGAGCGATAAATTTAGCGTCTTACTGGTGGAAAAACTCAGCAGCACGCAAGTTAGCTTCTTATAGTGGCCGTGCTCTCTTGTTCTGAACAATTGGGGAAACTGTTGCGCAACACCAACCGGCCACAGTTGTAAACTAACTTAACTCCCTCCGGTTGGACGAGTTTGCAAACGGGGTCAATAAACAAGCGCGGGAACGAGGCTGGTGATAACTACAGCACAGTTGTCCCGTCTACGCGCAGATACAACGCTACAGTACGTGTGGTTCCCAGAAACAGACGGTAAACTGGAGTTTCATGATCCAGTCCACCGTCCCGTGACGCGTGTCGTCAGCAGCGGAGGAATGCCTGTAGACCGCTCGACATCGTGACTCAGGACCTCCGGGGGAAAACTGCATCGTCTCACAAAAACTTCCCCCTTCTCAGTTCCTCTCTCATTCATCTTTTTGAAATTTGCCAAAACGCCACCGAAGATTTCACGGCCGGAGGATTTAAATGGGAGAGTCCACCCACCTGATCCTTCTCCGATTTACTGATCGGGTCGCTGCCGCTGCCTCCTTCTCCTCCTGCGTCTCTCATTTCCCCCTTTCAGTCGGTGTCAGTGAGACGTTTGTTTCGTTACAGGGGATTTCTTTCTGGCCATTTTTCCACAGAATAGACCGCTATCGCAAAACCATTTCCTCTTTCTCTCAGCAGTCAGTCAGTGGGAAGAAAGTAGCTGCAGACGCGCGACACAGGTGAGGGTGTGGTTTCACAGCAGGCAGACAATTTGCAAATTCTCCAAACTTTGGAAGAAAAAAAAAAAAAAAAAAAGGAGGGGCCAGTCAAAACCGCAGGCATTTCATGCAAGGTGTGAGCTGAGCCAAATGCTGATTGTAGCCCTTGTGCTATGTCAATTAATTATTCTCTCTCCGGTTTCATGACAGCTAATGTGGTGAAGCTGGAAAGAAAATGCTCTGGGACATGAATGACATTATTACAAAGGTCCTGAAAGATCACATTGGGATTTTTTTTTTTAGGACTAAAATAGCTCGCAATAAGTTTGCACGACTTTAAAATACTTTTGCATTACCTCACAACACTCAGGCAACTTACACTATGCGATGTCAACTACACAATACATGATACAGCATCATAATACTCTCCATGGGTCAGAGCAAATACAAACCTTATTGTGGGGTTACACAAAAGTATTCCGAGGCAACACAGAACTTATTGCACAAGTATTGAGTTTAACGCGAAAGTATTTAAAAGTTACACAAAAGTAATGTGACGTAAAAGTATTGCAATGTAACCCAAAACGTATCTAAAGTTTATGCAAAACGTACAGGTTATGCAAAACTATTGCGAGGTAACACGAAAGTTATTGCAAGGTAATGGAAAAGCTATTGCTAATTACATAAAAGTAGTCCTCGGAAAAAAAAAATTGTCATGACCTTGCAGTGGCTTCACAGACAGACAACTGAACACACACACACACAAGCTTGTGCTCCCAGCAATTTGTAGATGTAATGGTAACCTAAAAATATCACGCAGTCAGGCTCTGATTTCCAACAGAGCAGCTGGGATATAAACACCTCAATCAGCCTCACAATATCAAGGCCAATAAAAGCCTGCATGCAAAAACATTTCAGGATCAAATTTCAATTGCTCATTCAGGTACAGAGCCACGATTTATGTAATTTTTTATTTTTATTTTAAAAACATTTCCTAGAGTGAGGTTATTGTGTTAGGGCCCTCTCCACCTTTCAAAAGGCTAATGATCCAAGCAAGTTGCCCATCGAAGCAGAAATCCACCTGCAAAGATTCCATTCATCATTTTTCCTTAAGGCCTCTTAAACAGAATAATCCACCCGTAACTCCACACACGTGTTTATATTAAATATTTATTGTACAACACATTTAAATATCAAAGAATGTATATTTTATAAAAGTCATATGGCTACTAATGTTGTCAATACTCCAACATCCATATTCAATGCGCTTAATGAGGATAAATCTGTAATAAGTACCAGTCAGTGCGAACATGTATAGAGATATTTGGTTGTAAATAGATGGGGACTCGTCCGTAGTCCTTAAGTGCCATCACTCCTTTTGGTCCTATCTGCCGAATCCCTGTGGGTCGTTGACGTTTTTTGACTCCTCTTTTCCATTTGTTTTACTGATGTGGTATAAAGTGTTGGCGAGGTTGTGAAGCTGGCATGTCCCAAGCTGACATCCACGCTGAGGTGCACGTCGTGGACGTAACTTCACTGCCATGCTAACACTGGAGGAAAAGAAAAGTCAAACTTGGGCACTCAGAGCATTACATATAGTACATTTATAAAAGGATTTGTGGTTTTTAAATAAGATGCAAACATACAATTTAGGTTTTGCTGACAGCAAAAATAAGCAGAAGTGAAATATAGTCTTTAATTTCCACAGAAAATGGAAGCAGAATTTCACTTTCAATGTTTTTCTGCATTAGTACTGCATAGATATTATAATACAGACAGTACAATATCTTGAATAATGTGAGCAGGGTGGTGTTAAACCATATCAGCGTTTCCAATTTCCTATTCACAGCCATTCACACTCTGTGTTGAATTTCTTTATACCTTGGTTTCAGAGCATCAATGTCAAGATGTTTGTCATCTGAGTGAAATGGGATGATCTTGACGAATGGAACATGTTGCTCCTGCGTGTCCTCTGACCTTTCCACCCCTACAGCCTGGACCGGTGCCCCTGGGAGGGCAACGTCTGACCTGCACAATATGGTACGATGATTTACAATAATGAAAAAAAAAAAAAAAAAAAAACATACAGATAAACTAATACGAAGTACAGTTTTCCCTTTTTTTTTCTTTTTTTTTTTTTATAAAAAATAATCAACTTAAGGCAGAAATGTGTTGACGATCCAGCTGTGACACGTCATTCCGTTTACTGTCAGTGTTTCTTTTCTGTTGTGAGCTGTGTCTTTGCTGATGTTTTTCACTTACCTTTGAGTTAGTCTCAGTGGAGAGGCAGTAGTCAAAGGCACAATGAGCAACAGCAGAACAGCTATCTCCATACCGCACTGGCCTGTGGTTTAAAGATGAAAAAAATTGTAAAAAAAAATTAGGGATGCTGAGGAAAGAATACTGCTCTGATCTGACTTATTAAAAACACTTATTAAAGGCACAACATTTTGTGACAAGAAGAGTTAATAAAGACACAAACATGCATCTTGGATGACGCTTACCCCCAAGGAAATACAAAACTCTTCTGTGGCTTGTTAAGTAAACCATTCGCGGTCTCTTGTTGATTGTTGGATGTTGAAGTCTGTCATCCCTCTCTACCTCTGGTCCTTTATAGTGTGATGGCAGGGTGAAGGGGTGTGTCCGTAATGCTGTCATTATCCTGGCAGACCAACTCACACACTTGTAATTCCTCAGTTAATGGTGGCAGTTTTATTCCCTATTTACGAGAGCAAACGTAAACAATCTTCAAACAACAGCAGCCAAACACAACATTGTATTTAAAGTGACCTTTTGTGATGTTTACATTGATTCTTATGTTAACTGTGTGCTCCAGCAGGCTGCCCCCACCTCGCCACATCCTCCTCCATCCCTGTCCTCCCTCACTTCACTTGCTGCTGAGCAATTGTTCCAGAAATCATTCTTTCATTTCCATCACCTGCAGGAAGCCCGCCGAGCCCAAAATAACCCCAATTCTCCTCCAGGCTTTTCTTTATCGCTCCATTTTTCCTGTGCCTTTTCCCCTTGAGTAATGCATGTCGTCACCGTGTTTATTCCTGAAATTTCCTTCGCTCACATCCACTGCCCCACAAACGATGTCTGACAAACAACTCCTTGATCTCACAGCTTTGCTCAAGATTATAAATCAAGTTTTAGAGATATTAGTCTTTTATAATCAAATTATCTAGGATTGTTTATCACTTTAGTTAGTCCATTTAAAAATAATCATGGAATTAAGAAATTAGAAACTTTCCAAGTTTGACTCATGGCCACCTAGTTACATCTACGCAGGAAATCATCCAGTAATTTACAATCTTTAAATTACACAGTTTGTCCCCGGGGATCTAGTGTCACATTTCATGTTGTCTGGTGTGCATACTCTGTTTCTCAGCCCCGTTCCTTCTCTTTAATTCACAACTTCATCTCCTGTTTATTATGGACCCTTCCTGTGACTACCATCTGGACAGTTTGCATTGTCAGAGGAATGCACTGAGTCATCAGTGTCGTGCGTGCACACAGGAGCATTAGCAGTCAAATGATTATGATTTCATATGTAATTCGAAATGGATTACGGCAAGTGTTGATTGGATGACACATGATGGTAACAGAGACTGCGTGCCAAAAGGAAGCACAGCCTCCTGGTAGACCTGCTCCTCCATACCTGCTTAGTTTTGAGCAAACCAATCGCTTATGACGTAAACATGAGTGAGGGAACATTTTAAATGCACTCTATGTAAAAAAAAAAAAAAAAAAAGCTTTAGAGCAATTTACATTAATGAATGAGGACTGATTCAAGAGAAATCATATTCATTTTTTTTTAATCTATATCCGGATGTTTTTGATCCTTGCAGGCCAATTAGAAGTAGTTATGAATCCATATAAAAGATATATGTAATTGCCACATTTATCATTTAAATGAAGATCTTGATATGTAGATATATTATTATCTATTAGATTATATAATATTATCATATATGATTTTTGTTTTTTCTTAAAAAAAAAGCTCTAAATAAACATAATTTATGACACACTGTGATGTATTTGTAAGCAGAGGTGTGTCCAGAGAGAAGAAAGATGTGTGTTAAACATCATGCATGTTTAAGTTGTATATAAGCCCATGACTGACTTCCTAACTCGTTATGGTGTAACAAAGCCTAATGAAAACACAAGGTGGGTTCAGAGAAACTTTCCCTGTTTAGCAAATGAAAATGAAAACAGCCTTCTAGTATTAAACTGCACGAACATCACACTGCCCAGCGATGCTGAAACATACAAGTGAATTATCAATAAGTAAAACACACTGTGAGTGAAGGGGGACTATAAAACAATATTTGATTACTACAATGTCCTTTTAAAATACATTCTAATGCGTGAACAAAAATAAATTTGCCTTAAATCAAAAATAACAATATGTTAATATCATCATAAGTAACAGGTTATAGTTTAATGGAATCCTTAGTTTACAGATATTTACCATATAATAGACATACTATACAAGGGGCTCATTACATGGGAAAAATCATACAAACAAAAACATTAAGATCCATTCACTCTGTCCTAAAGAAATTCTTACGAGTTGATTGACCTACTCAAGCTTCTACATGTAGAGGTCAATTGTGTTTAGACTACATGCAGTGTATTGTGTCCCAGGTAATATGACGTACTGTGTGTCATGATGTAAGTCTGTGTCAGGACAATAGTTGAAAGTCCTGGATTGTGTCAGTGATGCTTGTTTTCTTCCACTAGTTTTAGAGGTCACTGAGGGTCCTCCGTCTCCCGCAGCTCTGACTTATTGATATCCTCCATCTGATTCATCTTGAAGGAATATGCGTTTACTTCCAGGAGAGCGCTCTGTGAGGACTCCTCTGACTTTTCTCCCACTATCGCTGACGTGGTGTGCATCCTGTTGTTGTGAGCCTGCAGCAACCAGCCGTTCACTTCAGCGTCCCGGGCCTGTTTCCTTTACCCACTGGGCACAAGAGTGAGCATCCTGCCAGGAAAGCCTGTCATCCACTCACATATCATCGTCTCACAGATTTCATCTGTCAGGGCACTTAACTTACACTTTACACAAGTGTATGAACTTCTTTTTGAGCTTCGCAGAACACTGAGTGCAGCAGATGAAAGTTAGTCAAGTTGAAAACGAAAACAGCTTATTTACTGGAATAAAAAAAATGAAAGAGCAGTATGTTTGTTGTCAACCATCAGTGCAGACTGATTTCTGTTGTAGATCGGTTGGTGTAGATCAGCACCATCTGTAGTTCATGGCAAGGGTAAAATGTTCAAATATACATTAAGTATAAGGCACAGTTGTGCACATATGGTATTGTGCATGAGATAAATCTGAGCAGACTGGACCCAACTATGGAAAGAGTGCCATCTTGTGGGAGTTTACACAAACAGCACGATTATATTTACATTGCAGTTAATTAGTTCAATCTCATTTGGACTTGATTGATAATTTTGGTGAATACCAATACAAATGTTTTAAGCAGTAAACTATAAGCTGGAAAATATCAGTGTTATCTGAGGTCACTCTGTAGATGCATTGCTCAGCAGTGCTTTTCGAGTTCAGCAGGGCCATCAGTATCTCCAGTGGGGTTATGCAACAGCTAAAGATGATAAAAAAATTTTTTTAAAAAGCAGAATCTTGATGGTTATTTTTGTTTCTCCTGAGCTATCACCAGATTTAAGTAAAAGAGTGTTAAAGCTGGACAAACAGAGAGAGAAAGAGAAAGAGCTGTGCGGCACAAGTCGGGAAAACCTGTAAAAGGTTAGAGGGTCAACACTGAGAGATATAAGCTTAGAGTCCATTAGTGGATTATAATCATAAACACTCCATGGCTTCTGCATCTCTCTTTGGATTAAAGAGAGAGAGACAGAGAGAGTGAGGTAGGCTGAGTGTGTGAGGGTGACTGGAAAGCAATTGAATTGAACAAATGCAACAGTAGAACACAGCACAGAGGAGTGAGAAACACTGGGAAGCAAACTGAAGCGAAGTTGGAGCGGTGCTATCACTTTGGATTGTCAGATTTAAGGGGATTTCTTATCTCTACAGAATCACCTGTCTGATAAACTGAACTGCACAAGGTAAGTTTAGACAAACATAATCTGTAACCTGTCCACTGGCTTATTTATTTGAGCAGAAATTTCATCTCAATATGGACAATTATTACGTACAGATTCACTGTCATTGCTTAGGAAGTGTCTTTTATTGATCAATTTTAAGTGGTAGTGATGAAGATCAAAAGTAGAATGAGTACCTGACAGAAAATCTGTAATTTCTGTCATTTAATGTCACATTTATTGGCTTCTATTCCCACTTTCTGGGTCTACAGCAGACATGTATTATGCATTATGTACAACTGTATTTATTATTACTGTATTTGATAATGCACAACCCCTGTCACTCACCACCATCGTCATTATTGTTGTGCAACTTTAATTTAGTTATGGACTGAATGATCTCTGTCTGTGTGTGTGTGTGTGTGTGTGTGTGTGTGTGTGTGTGTGTGTGTGTGTGTGTGTGTGTGTGTGTGTGTGTGTGTGTGTGTGTGTGTGTGTGTGTGTGTGTGTGTGTGTGTGTGTGTGTGTGTGTGTGTGTGTGTGTGCAGGAAGCATGGACGTGGACGTGGAGGGGATTATCCAGTGCATCAAGCAGGGGGATGGGAACGGTGTTCAGATGCAGCTGCAGGAGTTCAACAAAGAGGTAACACAGAGCACACAAGAAGCTCACGCGTACACCACACACTGCTGATCCTGGCGTGTGCAGACCTTTTGTGTTGTTTTTTTGGGTGTCTCCTGCAGTACGCACAGTGCTTCTTCTTTGATGCAGAGGAGAGCGAAAAAAGGAAAGTAAGTTGGTTTGTTCTTCTGCACCTGTACGTTCACCGCCACTGTCCTCTCAGTGTTTCTCAAAACCTCACCTTAACCCTCCCTTCACGCCACAACTCCATCTCATCCACCCCTCCCCAACCCCACCCCACAATCTGTCTGCGATTAGTAATTCTGCTGTATCAGTTGTTCCTGATCCTCTATCCTTGCCTGCTCAGGCAGATTGAGAGCAGGCAGAGTGATTGAATAATCAGCGCACCGCTAACTGTCAGAGTTTGGAGAAACTCTTCGAAACAAGGAGGTGTGTCAGTCCTAACTTTAGAGGCCTTGAGAGATTTTGGTCTAAAAGTAATTCACAAAGCATTTTTATAACTAAAAGTAGCTCCAAGTCAATTTAAATACATTTAATGTAATGTTAATGTTATGTATTTTTTTTTAAATTTCTAATTAAATACATTTTTCATTTAAATGTAATGTAATTTGAATGTATTTGTTTACTTTCCCATCCTAATCCTATCCAGTCTAGTTCCTTTTTACTTTATTGTTTAATGGTAAGTATATTATGTTCAAACTAACAATTACAGACTGATCACCTGCAGACATGACTAAATTAATCCAGAAACAACATATCAGCCACAGCAATAAGGCCCTCTTGGGTTTGGAGTTCTCCCATTTCATCCTGAAATTGTTCAGCGCATTTCTGTTTAGAGGAAACTCTTTGCTCTAACTCTTCGGAGGACTCCTAATAAAACTATTTCCTCTCTCTGCTGTTACATTGCTCGCTTGAAATGGATTGTCCACCTCCAACAGCAAAAAAAACTAGAAGAGGTACAGTTTCAATTGCACATTAAATGCTCTGAACTAATCCATAAATTGTAGAAAAGTGTCAGAAGTTTTGATTTGATTTTTCCTTTTAACTGCTGTACCAGTTCAAGAAGAATAAAGTGAGGGACTACCCTGATTCTGACTCCGACAGTGACGAGTACGACCAAGAGGATCGAGGTCTCATCCTCAGACAGGTACCTGTCACTCTCTGCTTGTCGTTAGCTCATTTGAAAAGTGCTGCCAAACTAAATTTCTGTAAATGTGCCTCTGTCCCTGCCCTCAGAATTTAGCTGTTGTCCTCATGAGGTTCATAAGGACAGGGGTCAAATGTCGTCTGTTGAGAGTATCTCTGCGCACCCTGAGGATCCTGTCCAGGGACAAAAAGGTCCTGGGCCCATTTGTGACCGACAGTGCTCTCCTGACTCTGGCCAAACTAGCCGGGCTGACCACAAGTGATGTCAGTGACGAAGCCAACGACCCTGACTGTGACTTCTACGATAACATCATCGCTTCTCTTGCCGAAGCCAAAGTGCTACAGGTTCACACCGATGAGGACGAAGGCGAAGCTGGGGCCAATGACCAGAACGAGGAGGGCTTTGCCCTCGATGACGATGCCAAGAGTGACATCAGCGTCGCCAACAGCGCCGATCTTGACAGCATCAGCTGGTTCGGGAGCCACAGGACCAGCATCAACGAAATGCACAGGGGCGGCACCCATCACAAGGTGCTGGAGCGGGGGAGGAAAGACCGCAGAGAGAGCAAGATGGAGGTGGAGGAAGAGGAGGACGAAGGACAGTCTGGAGAGGAAGCACAGAGAAAAGAGGCCATGAAGGTGTTGTGTAATGTGGTGTACAACAGCACCTGGGCGCAGGGAAGGTTCAGTGCTCTCAGGTGTGATTCCTCACAGGACACACACTGACACACAGACCGACACACACACACACACACACACACACACACACACACACACACACGATCTCACAAATAATCACAAACATGAGGCTTTTTTGAGGCTCAGAGTTTCAACAATCAAAAAGGGAGAAAGCCATTGTGAAAAAAGCAGAGGCATGCCCTAGAAATAATTTGATGATCCTGACAACTGTATACACATACGTCCTCCTCTGCCTGCAAGCAACAAGTTCATTCTCGCTCTGGTGAAGGTCATTTTTACAAATACAATTCAAAGTGCAAACTGCAGTGAAACCTGACAGGGCAGAATGAGACAGAACTGTGAGGGACGGTGTCATTCAAATTTTTCCTAACCTTCACTTTTTGTTTTTGTGTAAATCAACATACTTCCAGACAGCTAACCTCTTGCTTGTCTTCTCTGTCAGGCTTATGTGTGGTCTCACAGAGCGTCTGTCCTCCAGTGCCAGCTGCTTGTCTCCCTCCAGTGTTCAGTTTTATGAACTACGCCTCATGTTCCTCATCACTGCGCTACGGCCAGAGCTCAGCACTCAACTCCAGCAGGTGACATAACCTCACATCCCACCAAGAAACACGTCACTTTACATCTTTTCGTCGTGCCCTCAACCTTTTTCTCTTTCCTCTCACAGGAGGGAGGGGTGTCCATCCTCACAGCAGCCTTGGAGAGCGGCTTGGAGGTGCAGTGGAAGGAACAGTACGAGTGTGTGCTGGACCCAGCGGCAGCGCCCATCTCCCTGGAAGCCTCTCAGCGCATCATAGAGGTCCTCAAAATCCTCTTCAATATCACCTACAGCACCCACAGGCAGGAGCCAAGTGAGGTCAGTGAGCATGAGGGGGTGATAAACCTGTCAGCCTTCAGGTGTAATAAAAGAGCAGGACAAAAGAGTCACATACAGTAGGAACAGTTCAAATTTCAGGAAATTGGAAATGATGTTTACTTTTTAGAGCTAGTCAGTATAAACAGTAGATATTTATAATAAGGCTTTGATCAGACACATCTGCCAGCTATTATTTGAGGAAATACATGAAATTTACTAAAGACCAAATTAAATCAAAACCTACCCTGTATGGCCTTTTCCATCTCAACTGTATCTTATACATGATGAGTCCAGATGAAGAAAGAAAGGAGCTGAACTGTAAGTTTTGTCCCCCTTCAGGACGATGCAGCTCTTTACCGACACCTGGTGGCGCTCCTGCGTGTCTGCCTGATGAGGAAGTGTGTGCTGTCGGATGACGCTGATGATCTGCAGGGGTGAGCGTGAAGGGAAGTTAGACTGAAAGATAATAGTGAAGATAATCATCAGGAATAACATGTAGACAGATGTTTGCACTTTTTTTTTTTTTTTAAATCAGGCTTATTTTCTAATTCTGTAACTCGACACTATATATATTCATACTATAAAATCTTGCGATTACACCATGTTTAATACAATCATAAATGAGGTAAAGAACTATAACATTTAATCTTCACTATTATAGCCTGTCTGACAAATTTGTTTTCTAAAAAGATAATAGATAATACTGTCATAAAAGTACAAGAACTTTATAATCCATTTACATACTAATTTGTAAAGAACAACTGGTTCTGAGATTACAAGTACCATTTTTAATTTAGTGTGTGGTGGGAACACCTTCAGCCCTACCCTGGGTTTGTTAACTGAAAATGGTATTCCAGGTTGTAAAATGTAAATATGTAGAAGTTTAGTTTTCCTCCTAAATTTCACTTTCATATTGACACATCGTTTTAATTTAGTATCTGATCATGTGTTTACCATTTATTGTATTTTTGTGTTTACCAGTATATAATGACTCATCCTGCCAAAGAAAACCACATACTTTGTTTCCCTGTTCACAGTCACACAGTCAACCTGTTGTCAGCGCTGCCTCTCCAGTGTCTCGACGTGCTGCTGATGGGGCCTCTGTTGCCAGGCTCTGAGCAGTGTCAGGGGGTCAACATGGACTGTGTCCACACCCTACTGATGTTCATGGAGAGACGCCTGGAGTCGGTGAGGGACAAAGCAATATGAAAATCCAAATCCAAGACTTTACTTCTGAAAAAAGTTTACATTTTTGGTTGTAAAAGAGAGACCATCTGCAATAACAATACTGAAATAACCGGAGAGGGGTTTCCTCGTTTGTCTGTTTTCCAGGGTGATAAGATCAAAGAGAAGCTGACGCCGATCTTCAATCTGCTGACAGAGAGCTGCAGGGTCCACAGAGAAACACGCCACTACATCAGGAAACATGTAATATGACACAAAACATGTCACATTTTCCTTTTTACAATATGTGAATTACACTAATGAGCAAGAATATTATGACCATCCTTAATCTCTAATATGCTGTTGGTCCTTTGTGTGCCACCAAAACCGCTCTGATCTATTGAGACATGGACTTTCTAAGAGGGAAGGCTCCCAGTACTATCTGGCAGAGAGATGACTGTGAGTTGAAGCTGCTGCTGCAAATCAAACTCGTTCCAGCTCACCCTGCAGCAGAGCACCTCAGCATTTCTGACCAGAGGCGACCTACAAACATTAACTTTCAGAGATGCACCTCCCCAGTCATCTGACCTGTGTCAAAGCTGCTCAGGTCTTTACAACAGGGTCCTCCTGTCCTCCTGAACCACTAAAGTTTCAGTGTCGGAGGAAAGACTGAACCCCAAGTGTCTCCTGATTGCAGGCGAGCAACTTGCAGGGCGGCTCTGTCACCATTCATGTGTGAATGAGTGAATGGGAGGCAAATTGTAAAGCACCACAAGGGTAAAAAACGCACAATATACGTGCAGAACATTTACCATTTAATAATTAGTACAACATGGACCTTGACCTTGAACTCAATTAACATTATTCGGTTCACCTGTAAGTGGTTACATTGTTTTTGCTCATCAGTGTGTAGTTGCAGAATTTTTTTCATTAGATTAAAGACCACTGAAATGACAATTTACCCCCCTCATTAGATCCTGCCTCCTCTGAGAGACGTATCTCACAGGCCGGAGGAAGGCTCCACAGTCAAGAGTCGTCTGATTCGTCTCATGACTCATCTGGACACAGACGTCAAACACTGTGCCGCTGACCTCATCTTTGTCCTCTGCAAGGAAAACGGTAAGACTAAACACTATTACTGTGGGAATAAAGTAAATTACAGTCTATTTATAAAGATAAAATGTTGTGTGTTGGAATTATGGGATGAATTTTAATGTCCCTTTACATTCACCTGATATTTTAATATTTGTTCTATATATTTTCTTGATATTTTATATGGGTTCACTGAATATATGTAAGATTTTTTTTTAAACGATAAACCCTATTTTCAAAATGTCCACATATGCTGTATATTAGTACAATTCAAATCATTGTTGGTGTTGATCATGTTTTTTTGTACACCTTTCTTCCACACCTGTTTAAAAATATCGCAGTGTTTTTTGTCGGCATTAATTTCAGCGTATTCATTCACTTTCTCCCCACCCGCCGCTCCCCATCACCTCCTCTTCTTCTCCTAGTGAGCCGTTTTGTGAAGTACACAGGTTACGGGAATGCAGCGGGCCTGCTGGTCACCAGAGGTCTGCTGGGTGGGCAGGCAGCCAGGACCTCCACCTCTGACGCCCATTACTCCAGCGACTCTGACTCAGACACAGAGGAGTACCGGCAGGTCAAAGACCGCATCAACCCGGTGACGGGGCGGGTGGAGGCAGATCAGCCGGACCCCATGGAAGGCATGACAGAGGAGGAGAAGGAGGAGGAGGCCAGGAGGCTGATCATGCTCTTCAACAAGCTGTCCAGGTCGGCAAAAAACAGACATGCACCTTAAGAATCTGTCTGATGGTATTAAAGATATGAGAGTCTGAAAACCTGATTTTCATTTTTAAGAGCAAAGACAATTAACTGCTGTTCAAAATATAGCATGAGAAAAACATCTTAAATCTCAGTTTATCAAAGTATTATGACACCTGTAAGGAATATGTTATTCATACATATGTAGCCTATAAGATAAAATAATCATGTGCATCAACACTCTGTTTGTTTAAAGTTAATATTTCCTCTTGACATTTGCAGAGGAAGCTTCATGACAAGTTATTGTCAGAAATATAGATTTGTATTTTTTTACAAATCACCACTGACATAAAGATTGTCTGTATAAACCTATTTTTATTAAATTCCTAGGATGACAACAATGTTACTACATGATTATATAGACCATGTCTTTTACACGGTGTGTTTTCAGAGATAATATTATCCAACCGATGGGAGTGGATGCAGAAGGGAAGCTCGTCCCGTTGTCAGGACAAAGGGGAAATTCCCTCAACGAGGAAGCCAAGTCTGAATCGGAGAATGATGGAGAAGCAGGTGAAGATGAAAAGAACTGAATCATGTCAAGTCCATTTGTTCAGTTTTGTGATTTTTCTTTTGTGAAGTTTGTCAGTGTATAAATATGTGTTCTTTAAGTGTGTGGATGACACGGAAAGAAATGTGATGTAGTTTTCATTTGGACCCAGCCAGGCATTCTGACACGTGAATAAACCCAAGAGAGGATATTTATTTATTCTTCTTTGGAATAATATCAAAAAGAAAAAAGGTCACGCTGGTTTAAATTAAGAAAGAAATTCTGAATAGATCCTGAAAAGGCATTGTTTTCATTGTAATAATTATACCCATAAATGTTTTAATAAAGTCCTAAAATCTATTCTGATGTTATGTGTTTTGAGATGTATAATTTCATTCTGTCTTCTGTAGAGCGTTTTTTGAGTAAACTCCAAACAAGCCACATCTGATACATGCACTCATTAGCTCACACATCTGCATAGCACAATATGTACTTCAATCTGTACAGGCTGTGATGTTTGCAAACATATTATGAGCTCAGGTGTATAGTGATAAAAAAAAAATGATGCTAAATGTCAAAACATTGAGAGGGATTCCAGATGTTCTGATCACATCTGCACTGTTGAATCAGCTTGAACATTATGTTTATGACGTTGGCTATGACAGAACTGTCATTTTCATTCTGTTTGTGCTTTTAGGTTTTATTATAATATGTTAGTGTGACTGTTTCACTTTAGCTGATGCATGTAATACATTAACACATTAATTCTGAGACATAAACATCATTAATGTAACAAATAAGACCATAAGCAGGATGACTGGCAGCTTCAAGGTGGTGTTTCTGATTGAATATCATTAGGTTGGTTTAGAGGGAAACCTGCTGTTATAAAACAAAGAAAGAAGTCCAGTTTTTAGCACAAACACAATATTTACTGGGGCAGAATGTACAGTGCCTGAAAAGCCTGTGCAACAGTGATTGTTTACCTTTTGTGCTGAGTGACAGCGTGCTTTTCTTTAGCTCTTATTCTAACAACGTCTTGGAAATGTGATCTTAATTTTCAACAACACTAGCAGCAATAATATCACTTACTGTATGGTCCTAGGTGAAGTACCAGCCAATACAACACCAGTGACGCTATTAATACAGTTGTTATTGTTACATGATCTATTCTATTGGCTGTCAAATTAAATCATAAAATGTTTATAAAAAAAAATTTTTAAAAGATGGTCTGAAATGTTCTAAAAAAAAAGTAGGGTAAACAATGACTTTCTTCAGGCACAGTAAAGTGTGTCAGCAAAGTTCCATCATCTCTTCGAGGGACATCTGCAGCTCCACAGACTGAAGGGAAGATGCGCCGCCCACAACAGCCATATTCTTCAGTAACTCCATTGAAGTCAGGACCACCTGAGACAGAAAATAAAAAAAATAGGGAGTAGAAGTCAGATGCAATGACTAGAATGACAAGGGCAAATTGGCAAATTTGAGCAGGAGAGTAGCCGTGAAAGCCGAGGAAAGGTTGAGAGTTGGTTTCTTCAAAGAAACTTTATTTGTATGAGCTTTTCATTTCTCTGCTTGCACACCTGTGTGGAGGCAGAGAAAACCTCTTTACACCTGAAGGATCAGCTGTCAGCATCGGCATTCAGGCTTTGTTCAATCGCTTCTATTAATCAATACTGAGACAAAATTGCCTCCTGAAAAATGCTGCCGAGTACAGCTCCCTTGAGTGCGCAATTTTAGAGGTTTGATCACTCATGAAATTTGAAAGACGTTTGTGCTGCAGAAACTCTGTCTGTGAGAGCACAGCACTGTTTGTGTGTTTTAATCATTTAAAAGTTCTCTCACCTCCACTGTGATGAGTTTCTTCTCCCAAGGCCTGCCGTCTGGGTCAGGCCACTTCTCCCCGAGGCAGAACAACAGGGAGCAGGGAGGGCAGTCTTTCCCATCAATGAAGTCCAGTATTCCTGGAGGGAAAGGACTATCAGTCGCTGTACCGAGCCATCATACAAGATACTGCACATCATGTGCACGCAAACAAAAAGCTGGATAATTATTCATTTCACCTACCTCGCACAAACTCCCTGAACAGGTAGAGCGGCTGAGGCTGTTTCGATATCTCTTGGGGCTGTTTGCTCTGGTCAAACTTGGAGACGCTCCAGAAGGCTTTGATTTCACCCCGCCGCTGCCCGTAGACTACATGGCCGGACACGCCCACGTCCAGGCCGTCGCCCAGCTTGTCCAGAATCCGTTGGGTCAGACTGGCTTGGGTTTGATCGAGCATGGCGCCGGGACTTGGCAGAGAGATGAGGGAGAGGCCTGACTGGTGATCCAAAACTGACCCGATGAGTTCAGGCCTGATGTGGAGACGACATGTTTCATTTCATTTAAAGTGGTTATACAACGTTCACATCCCTGAGGACATCAATGGTGCATTTTTGAAAATATGTCAGTGTTGCCGAGATTAGTTTGAGATGATACCACTCTCATAGCTGTGCAAGATGAAACATCTAGCTTTGTTTCTTTTAAACAAACAAGATCAAATGTGTTAATTGATGAACCTTACAGGGGCTGGGAGGTGGATTTTATTACTTTCAAAGAGAGCCAAGCTAGTTGTCATGTTTACATGCTAAATTAAGCGCAACAGGTTCTGCTTTCAGCTACATATTTACCATACAAATATAAGGGTGGTATCAACCTTCTCAGCTCATGAGTCGTGGCGAGAAAGTGAAAAAGTTTTTGATTTGAAGTTAAACAGGGAATGTTGAACGTTGGTCACATGTTTCCTTTGATGATTTCGATGTTTACCTGTAGACTAAGCGGACTCCTGCTTCATTCTCAATCATCTGCTCAGACACCTTCACCCCTCTGTAGTACACCGATATCCTGAATTGAGTCTCTGAGGATTCAGAAACAGGAGAGAAAAGGTGTCCTCACTCTGGAACATGTGAAATATCTTCAATTTGAATATTTTCTGAGGGATGTCATTTCAGTGTACATCCCCTCCAACTTACTGAAATTATCTCCATCGCTGGTCTTGTTCATTGTATGTAGGAACTGTGCCACCAACTGCCCATCACAGTCCCCTCCCACAGCTCCCTCCATTGGATGTGCCGGTTGCTCAGGCAACCCAGTTTCACCAGCTGCACCCTCAAACGTGACTGGATGCTGCTGTTGCCCAGGCAACGGGCACTCACCAATCACGACCTGATTCTGTAGCTGCTGTTGCTCAGGAGGAGGCTCAAAGCCGGCGGTGCCCTCTGTGGAAAAGTTGGAGAAACTGAAAAAGTGTGTTTCTTGGAAAGCACCTTTGTTTTTGTTTTTTGATGAGCAGGACTAATAAGTCTACCTTCTTCAGGGCCGATGTTCAGTTCCTTCAGGCACTCCTGGAGAATATCCTGGCTGGCTGAGTGGTCTGGTGGCAAATAGAAACATTCAGACATTTATTTGTATTTATAACATTAGCAAATAACAGTTTCATTAAATGATATATCCTTTCTATGACAATAACTCATGCCGGCAGAAAATAACAAGTATAAGAGGAGATTCCTTACCTATGAACACAGTTTCTTCTGTAAGGTGGAGGATGTCGTTAAGGCATGGGACAACCTGGCTCTGAGGTTTCACAGATACGCATCTGAATGAGTTTATGTTCATTTATATCATTACACATCTACCAACGTCCTGTGTTCCTACTAGTTAAACCCACAAGTCACTTACTTCTTGTGTGGGGAAGCCACAATCCTCAAACAAATCTGACTCGTCTTGTTCCTGAGATCCAGCAGAAGAGTTACCTTTGAGAGTGAAAGAAGCAGAGGCCTCTGCTTCACTGTCTCATCCGAAACATCTCTTTAATCTTATCATCCTCATTTACAAATCCACCTACGGTACTCCGTGCTGACAATTGTCAATCACAGAAACAGAGGCATCAAAGTATGCAGGATACAACACAGGTAAAGAAATTGGTTTTAGAATAGGTAGGTAGGTATTTACTTTATTAATCCCCGAGGGGAAATTTTTTTTGCCCTAATAATAAGAGCATAAAGCATTATAATATTTTTCCTTCTTGGCACAATAATTAGGATACACAGGCGGAACAATAAGCTATTACATTAATTTTGTAATTACATTTTTTTTTCTGATTATCTGATTCACTTCTTTGTTAGTATGTCATTTATATTAGAGCTAATCACAGGACTAAAGGGTGACTGTGAGCCCTGGTGGACGCTCACCTTTTGGTGATGCCTCGTCCGGCCAGTGAAACACTTTATGAGGGTTAGCAGGGTCGTTCTTGTTGTCGCCCACCAGTTTGAAGCCTTTAGCTCGGAGGGCGCTGCGGAAGTTCCTCTTCCAGACTGAGGAATCCCCCTGAGGCCGGCCGTTCCCACTTACCGCTGCCCAGGCCTACGGTGAAGAAAGAAAGTGAAAGCAGGACAGGACATAATGTCAAATTCATGTGTGTGACTGCTTTTTAATTCACTGACACTGATGTTTTTAATTAATGTCCGTGACAGTTACCTTAAAGATGAGAACGTCGGTGTCGGAGGAGTCTTGTCTCAGAGCGTGTTTCCATGGGATGGAGAACTCTGTCCGCTCTGGGTTTGTCCAGAGGACACCGGGATACCTGCCGCTGTCAATCCTTTCCCGCAGCCACGGGATGAGCAGGGGTTTCGGATTAGACATTTCTACAGAAGCAAGAAAAAAATGTCACGTGACCTGGGCCTTCAAGGCTCTATTTACCACCCAATCATTTCTAATTGCATGATTTTCTGTCCCACACATACATAGGGACATATCTCACTAAGTACTTCTATTAAGGTGGTGTATTTAAATAAAAAATAGCTGAGCCAGATTTTATATTCAATCCCTATAGTTATTTATATGTATTTATACTTCGTTTGAACTATATTTTGCATTCATGTTAATTGTTTGAATGAATTTTAAAGTCCATGTTTGCCTGTAGATGACGCCATTTAGTAATTTTACAACTATACAAAAATATTGATCTGTCAATGTTAGAATAGTTCAAATTGAGTAAATGCAATGAAAGGTTAACTTAAACTTTGAGATGTTTGATGAAAATATTCATTAAAATGTAGAGAATCTAAAAAAACCAAGTTTGTAGTTGTGAGTGTGAGTGTCAATAATGTGATTTCGCAGCTGTAGCTATAGTACCATTTCTGAACAGCAAGAAAGGAGAAGCAGGTAATTATGATGACAGATTACTAGTCAGCACCAAACCAAGGACGTAATCTAATATTACGAAACAAACCTCCTTTGCAGTGTTAAATCCTGAAATAGTGTTCAGTAATTTAGTGTTTGGCTATAACATAAATTAAAGTACAAGCACGTCAATATTTAAATTGAATGCAGGTTTTAGGTACATACATACATAACGATTTCTCTTTAATGTCTTTCATTTATTTTATGAATAACCACGTAACAACACTGACAGCTTTAATAAAAAAAAAACCTCTCCTACCTGTGGTGACGAGGTTCCAGTCTAGAGTTGGGTTTAAACTCTGACGTTTCAAAGGTCAGAAGTTAGAAATTTGACGTGCTGTGAAACGTCCGCTGTGCGAAATGAATGTTTGCGGCCACAAACTGTTTGAGTCCCAGCTGCAGCTTGGTTAAATACGAGTCTGGCTTCTTATCGGGAAACTACGAGTCCTCGGTTTCGTTTTCCAGATGTGACGTCACCGTTTCTTGCCGCTGGGTGGGGTGAAACGTTTATACTTCTATACTTCTGAGGAGCCGCATGAACATAATACACATTGAAACCCCTACCCCAAACCATTAATTAAAGACAGCCCCCCCCCCCCCCGACACGTTTTAAGACAAGCATAATAATATCGTGTGCCTGCTATGTCATTATACAAAGAATAAATTCAGTTCATTCTTGAGAGCACCTCTGGAGCTTTTACCTGATTAAAAAAAAAAAAAAAACAATAATTGGGGGGGAATTATGCTGGCAGTGGAGATCCTAGACTCTGGGGGTCCCGAGCAAGATGCCCTCTGAGGTTTTTGGGGGTGTAAACGCTAGGATTTAACTTAATTCCCCAGAAAATGGGGAAGTCATGTCCTCACAAAGGTGGATGTATATGACTATACACACACACACACACACACACACACACACACACACACACACACACAATTACAGAAATGAAAGCATTTGTTCTTTGCAGATTTTATTTGTTTCTCAAATACAGGAGAGTTAATGTACAGAAGGACAAAGAATTTCATCAAGAACTGTACAATATTTACACATCTTTTTTTTCCTTTTTTATGGAAAATTAGATTGTTTTCAAAATAAGTCATAGTATGCACAAACATCAAAATGATAAAAATGAAATGACTATTTCCTCTTTAAATATTACTTATTTATACTCCTTGTTCCCACATGGGAAATGGATAGTTTACTTCTTTTTCTTTGCACCTGCATGACTGATGATTGAACTGAAGCACAACAATGTTAAGTTTCAAATAGATTTTGCCATTCTCCTTTTTTTTTTCCTTTTCTTCCTTTTTTAAAATTTTTATTTTACACCCACTGTATTTGATACAATATTTCTGTCTCAACGTCTGTTCTTTTGTATAGAGGGGAAGACGACTTGGATATGTGGGTTATGATTGTATACTGAACCTGTGGAAAATAAAAAGGTTTTTAAAATGTTAGGGCAGCAAACCAGCGCTTGTGAGAGTTTAAGTTAAAAACCTCCTCATATAAATAATAAAAATGTGTTTATATATTATCACAGAGCTGACTGGTGCTGCCCTTCACATAGCACAGAATTAAGAGAGAAACAAGAGAGCATTTATTTAACACATTTCATGTTTCCATCCGTGGACGAGTCCATGATCACGCTGCTCACAGCACACTCTACACGCAGTTTTAAAAAGCATTCTCACCCTCTCCCACTCTTCTCAAAAGCCAACAGCTGATGTTAGTCTTTTCAAAAAATAATTTATGTAAAAACTAAGCAGTAATAGTTTCTCTTTGAACTATTGACACACAGTTAACAAGATGTCAGTGGCTCCTCCGTTGACTTGGCGTTGCGGCTCCTCCTCTTCGTCCTTCCACCTCTCTCTCTCCCTTTTCAACAATGGT
Organism: Brachyistius frenatus; assembly: GCF_029030835.1. Lineage (NCBI taxonomy): Eukaryota > Metazoa > Chordata > Actinopteri > Embiotocidae > Brachyistius > Brachyistius frenatus. The sequence goes on along the minus strand of NW_027210610.1, from coordinate 3,514,446 downwards.
CAGTTCCCTCCTGACCCTCCGGTGACCCCGAATCCGGTGGGGTCCCCTTCTCACAAAGTAAGACGTTTCTTTAGTCATTGATCAACAACAAGAAAAAAAAACAGAGGCCACGAGGTCACATCAACGGACCCTCTTGTGTTCATCTAGGGCCTTAGAGATTTGAAGAGGGTCGGGGGGGCTGTACAGTAGGATCCATCTCGTTCCATTTTTGTGTTTTCTTTTTTTCTATTTTTTAAATCCTCTTACTTTTAATTCACTGTCTGTCTCTTTATGCGGTCGACTCAGGCTTTGGTGCCGAGCGTGAGCAGCTCGATGAAGGAGCTGAAGAGGGTGTCCAGCCAGCTCTGGTTGGCCATGCACTGCTGCACCACTTCCTCTTGGCCTGGGTCCTCAGCTGCCTGCTCTATGGTGTTGGTCTGGAACAGTGAAAACACAGACAACTGTGACCAAACTGAGGTGGGCGCTACGCCAAAAAAAAAAAAGCATATGGCAGCTCGAGCTCCAAGATGATTTCACATTTAAATGGATGTATACAGGGAACAGGCCTGCTTACCTCTTTCTTGCACTGTAAGAAGGTGTGGTATTTATAGTGATGCAGGGAGTGGTAGAGACTGTAGATCCGGTATGACTCGGATGACAGTTTAAGGTCCTGGAAGAAAGAAATCAGATTATGATTGGATTAAAAAGAACAAAATTTAAGATTTAGAAAGAAAAAAGTTACAGGTTTCAGTTACAGGTTTAAAAAAAAAAAAAAAAAACGAAAGTGGAGCAGGTTTGGAAACTTGCAGCAGGTGTCTCTGTCACCCATCCTTTATAGTGATGGTTAATTTTGTCAATGCAGTGGTTTCAGTGCCTTTATTTTCTCCTCATGCCACAGTACAGTGTTGACACTTTCTAGCGTTTGACTTGTACTATTTTGGGGCTATTTTACGTGATCCACATATGTCAGCATCACCTGGTCAGAGCTTGAAAGTTTCTTCCAACTGGCACTGTATGTAGATTGTATGATGATTATTTCAGGACCCATTAAATACATTTCCAAGATGGTATAACGCTAAAAGAAAACTCCTTGGTATTTTCTTTAAAATGGTGATAACTAAACAGGGAAGGGTCGTCAGTGACTCGTCACCGCTGCCTACCTGTGGTTTAGGCAGGGTCTTCTTGACTCTGTTGAGGGTCTTGCGGTTGTAAGCGTCACCGCTGAGCCGCAGCCTCACCACTCCTGTGTCCAGGGGGTCAACAATGATCTGGGGATACGCGTGCAGGACCTCCTGTCAAGGGAGAGGCAGGAAAGGAGGGAAAGAGTTAGAAACAGCCACATTACAATTGCACAACAACAAATATTTAAAAAAAGATAATTTTTAAATAGAAGTGCAAAATTTGTTTACTTCAGTTTGAGTGGATAAATACGCTGATTATTTCTCATTTGGTACAACAAAAAAGATCAAATTACCAGACAGAAATGTTTGGCATTCTTTCCTAATAAATGTTTTAAATAGTTAATCAATTATCAATTCATTTTTTCTATTTACTAATTAACTAATTTATCTACTGATTGTTTCTGCATTGGAATCCTTACATTAATGATACAGATTATGAACAAGTGTAGTATTGTTCTTATTAAACACAACTGTGCCATTTCACAGTAGATTTGTTTCCTACACCACAAATATAAAAAAGAAAAAAACAATCCATGAAAATGAAGGGGAAAAAAAAAACACAGTGTGAAAAAAACAATCAAAGATTTTATTTCAGTCCAAAGGAGCAGAGAGAGAGAAGCGGCACATTGGAGGCAGATTACCTGGTGCTGAGAGCTCATGCTGACTCTCCTCATCAGCCTCCTCTTCTGTTCGCTCAGGATGCTGTCAATCTTCCTCATCGGGGGGAGGTAGAGCTCATCTGACGGCCAATCAAGGTAAAGGAGGTTTTCATTAGTCATCATTCATATAGCTGCCAATCATTTTAATACCAAGGGCAAATTCAAAGCGGCTCTCTCTGGCTGCTGTTCTATCAGCATTCCCAGGGCTTCCCTCCAACCCGTCACACCTTGTTTGTCTGGATTTCAAAAACTATTAAAAGATTCATCTTAATATGCATGAGGGCTGCTCAACAAGTCCTCTCCTGTTGTGAGGGCAGTTTGTCCAGCTGGACGCTTTGACCTAAAACTTGGCAGCTGATGCTTGTCAGTGGCGGTGTTGTTTATTCAACCTGCCCCAACTTCCCGCTATTGAAAATACCATCAAAATGCTTCAATGCAACTGTTTAAATGAAAGCTGCAGAAAACCTGCTCCCTGACAGGCTGGTCTGGTTAGGTTACGGAGACTTTCTCACACTACAACAGGCCGCTTCTGAGCTTTTTTTCCATCTATTCCTGTCTCCTACGCGTCATTTTTAAAAGCTTAACCGGTAATTACATTTTTTTCGGGGGAAGGTTAGTGTGTGCTGTGTGCCGTTCTCACCGTCTGTGTCCTCCAGGGCTTGGATCATGTCGGGGTCCAGGGCAGTGCTAACCAGCATCTCCACGTAGCTCCTGAACATCTCCCTCATGGCACGGTTGTTCACGCCGCCTTTCACCGGCACTGAGTGGGCGAGAACCAGAGTTTAAAACTAATCAATGGACCGCCGACAATCTCGCTTCAATAAAAATGGAAACGTGAAGAAAACTCACTTTCATTTTCACTCGGCGCCTCATCCGATGATTCAGAGTCCGAAGATGAGGGCACTTCCTTCAGCCACTTCTTCCTCTTCTTGGGCGGTGGCTCCGCCTTCACTTTGGCGGGCTTGGACTTGGGTGGTCGCTCAGCCTTTTCCTTCTCCTTCCTCTCCAGTGCTTTCTTGTCTTCCTTCGCTCGACCTCGTTCTGCTGCCCCACCACGTTTCTCCGTTTTCTCCTGCTGCGGTTGCACTCGCTTCTCTCTCTCCCTCTCCGGCTCCCTTTCCTTCTCCTTGGCTTTGAGCACAGCAGCTGGAGCCTCCTTTTTCTCACGTTGTTCTCTCGTTGTTGTTGTGGTGGTTGCCGTTCTTGTTTTCTCCCTCTGTTCACGCTGGACTGGTGGAGCCACTCTCTCCTCTTTCTCCACGACTCTCGGTGGCACCTGGGTGGTAGGAGGGGAGGCCATTCTGGGGACGGACTGCCGTCTGTGGACATACAGAAATTAAGTTCCTGTATTGAAATCAATCTCATCCACCGCAGCGGTAACATTTGACTTCATCTAATCTTCACTTATGAACAAACCGGGCGAACCCATCACCGACCAGCAGGGATGGGTTAGTGCGGTGACGTTGATGAAGTGTTTGTTTCTCAATGCAGTTCTAACAATGGCGACAGTGGTGGATCTTGATGCAGCGACACAAAAAGTTGAAGCAATGCTAGCAAATAACAAAGAATTGAAGCTAGAGCAAGAACAATGTCCCTTATAGCCGTGTATCCTTAAATTTTCCTTAAAAACCTGAAATGGCCGTTTACCAACATGGTATTCTACTCTGCTCACACTGGAGGAGGGTAGAGATTGGAGAGTTTTGTCGCGCAACATACGTCGATGGTGCTCAATACCGCTTGGTTAAAAGACTTCTCTAATAGTTTCAAAAGAGACCCGAGGTCTACGTCCACCCCAGCGAAGCATGTCCAGACCCTATCTATTCACACAGTGAGTTTGGGTCTTGTAATAACAGCCTATTAGTGCAGTGATAAGCTGGGATCTCTTGTAGTAACTTTCAATTCATTATGGATTATAAGGTTTTTTTAGGATGAAAAATGTTGTTACCTGAGGGCAGGTGTGGCCCTGCGCCATGGTCTCCGAGAGCACACTCGCACATAATCCTTCTTGTTGACATTCTCCAGAAACTTGACATATATTCGCTGGTATCTCCTCTTAGCATCTCCGAAGTAGCCCAGATACTGAGGCAAAAAAGGAGGACAAAGATTTAATTATACAACAGCAACATTTTGAGTGTCAACAGTTTGACAATAATGCGCCACTATGGTCTATTACGTATACAGTACAGCATATGCTAGAGTATTTTATGTTAAAGCTGGAGCTGTGAAAAGCATCCAAACATGACAGTTTGTAGGTGTAGTCAGGTCACTGAGGGCTTGAGGTGAACTCACGTTGCTTGTGGCGCAGAACTGCCTCTGGCCATCTTTGATCTCTGGGCTGAACTTCTGCAGCAAGGCTTTCTGCACCCTCCAGATGGGTGGAGGCTCACGGCCCGTCTGCAGGGCCAGCTGCGCCCAAACACGTAACACACAGTTCAGCATAACCCGCATGACTTATAGCAACTGATTAAACTCATTACAAAACATAGCACCTGTTGCTTTTTTTTTCTTTTTTTTTTTTCTATCGGCTTTAACAAAATCTTAGACGAGACTCATCTTTAGCCTGCAGTCGCACCTACGTAGCAGCGTAAGCATTAACGTACTGATGCAATTCCTCTCAACTGTCAATACACCGTATGCATAAATACCTTGAGAGTTCGAATGTCTTCCACGCGCACCACAAACTCGTCCCTCTCTCTGAAGATGCCCTCCCCTCCGCTCTCGCTCTCGTCCTCCTCACTCTCCCCAACAATGGCGGCATCCTCCTGCTTCTGGGCGAGGTGCAGCGAGGTGATCTTGGGAGCTGGCGGCTCCTCGGGAGACGCGGGGGACTCCGGGGATGGCATGGGAGACTCCTTCTGCATTGAAGGCGGGGGAAGAGGAGGAGGAGGGGACGCCGGAGGAGGAGGAGTGGCAGGCTGAGTGACAGTGGCAGGGGGGGGAGGAGGTGATGGGGAGGGGGAGGAGGTGGGAGCGACAGGGCTCGGAGGCTGAGAGTCCTCCTGTTGTTGTTCTTGTTCTTGCGGCGGTAAGGGGGAGGGGAGGGAGAGTGGAGGGAGGGGGGAATGAGAAGGAGAGGAGGACGAGGCAGGTGACGGAGGGGCAGATGGAGGTTCAGGAGTTGCGGGTTCTGCAGGAATTTCGGGGAGAGGAGCTAGATGAAAAGAGGGGCACGAAAAGCAAATTTAAACAAAAATTATCTTTTTATAAATGCATAATAGGATATTAATTTTCTTAAGCCAACAAGCCAACTCCCCGTCTTACCATCAAGCTTCGGGGCACCCAGGGTTTCCAGCTGTGGTTCTCTCTCTTCCGTTACATCGCTCTCTTCATCCCCTCCTGTGCTTCTTTCCTCCTCATTCTCCTCCTCCTCCTCCTCCTCCTCCTCTTCCTCTTCCTCCTCCTTGTTCTCGGCCATGTGTCCGTCCTCTGGCTGAAGGATGTCCGGTTCGTTGGACTGGGGCTGAGGGTGGGGGGTATGCATGGGAGGCTGTGGGCTAAGCGTGGGGGGCTGCAGTGTGGGGGTCAGAGGTCCCTGAGCGGGCTGAGTCTGAGGCTGAGGAGGTGAAGGAGGTAGCGGGGTCTGGATGTTTGAGTTTAGCTGAGGAGTGTCATACAGAGCAGAAATGGCCGAGGAGATGCTCTTCTGCAGGTCCTGGTTCTTTCCAACAGAGTCCTCCTCGTCGGAGGAGAAAGAAGGCAATGTCTCCAAGTTCCTCTTTAGCTCGTCTTCTAAGCGCTTGGGGCTGGGGCAGTTGCCCAGAGCCAGACCCCCATTCCCTTCGCCATCCCCGAATGGAGGTGGCGGCGGCGGAGGAGGAGGTGCGGGAGACAGTGGGCGCAGACCCCCCGATTTACAAGGTGAAGTTTCGCCATTGTCTGGTTCCATTCCCGGTGAGATGTCCAAGCCTGGAGGTCTCTTCCCTGTCTTGAGGAAGTCCAAGAATGAAGCGACGAAACCAGCTTTGGACTCAGAGTCCTTCTCATCCCCCTAGGAGAAACACAAAAGAAAGAATTAAATAAGTTCAAATACCTCCACAACTATCAAGCCATGAGCTTGAATTATATCCATTTAAATTTCAGCCTCATGCAATTTTAAGCATTCTCTGCTCAGTGTAGCAAGGATATAATCCTGTAGCCGTTACCCTTTCCTCCAGCCCCTCTTCATCCACTCCTTCACTCATCATCTGGCTTTTCTGTTTCTTGTCCTGACTTCTGGTGCTTTCAGTGCTGCAGGGGGGTCCAGGACTTAAACCAAGGGAGGGAGCTGAGCCAACTGAGCCGTCTGACAAAGCAGGGTCCGTGCCAGACAACGAGTCTGTCCTCAGCAAGGCATCGGAGGAGGACAGGGTACCGATTGGTAACTTGATCTGAAACGAAACAAAAGACAACAGAAATATTAAAAAGGTTTTTGCCTGGATGTAGTGATATATCGGAAAGTGTAGAAAGCCAAGATTCATTCATTTTAAAATGTTCGCATTTTAACAAAGCTGATAAAGAGGCTGAGCAAAACATGACACGTTTCTTTTATCTGTGGTTTTGCAAAGGCTACCACAGGACGCGTTTAGCCGTTTGTTTTTACATTTATTAGCATCTAACCTGTGTTCAAAATTTCCCAAGCCTTTTTTTGACAGAATGCAACTGACCTTGAGAGGTGGAATAGGCTCGTGTTGCTGTTGCTGGGGTTGGTGATGGAGCTGCTGCTGCTGCTGCTGCTGGAGGTGATGGTGGTGCATCTGATCCTGCTCCTTGCCGCTCATTTCCATGTACATATCCTCCCTCCTTCCTCCTCTGCCTCGGCTTCCGCGGCCCCGACCCCTTCCTCGTCCCTCCACGGTGAATCCCCCGCCTACTGTTGTTCCACCCATCTCCCCCAGCATGCCTCGTGGGGTGTAGGGCTCAGGCATGGGGCGGATGCGAGGTCTGCCTCTTGGCCTCGGGGGACCCTCTCTTTTGGGCCTGGTGGGCTTCCGGCCTCTCTTCTTGGGTACATCTGGAGGCATAAGGGAGTGTGAACCCATAGATGAGTAGCCAGAGGAGTGGTAGAAATCAATGTCACCCATTAAAGGGCTGAGAGATCCACTTCCTCCTCCTCCCTTTCTGCAGCTGGACACCAAATCTGGCAATAGGTCCGGGAGCCTCCGGCTGTTCAACCGGATGTCAGCTGGCTGATCCGCTTTATCCTCATCATCTTCAAACTCGTATTCTTGAGCGTAACTTTTCTTAGGCAGTGTGTTGGGATCCCTGCGCTCCTTTAACAAGTGGAAAGAGCTGGACTTGAGGAGCTTCTTAGGACGTGATGAGCAGAAAATCGGAGACTGGAGGCCTCCAGAACCAGCTCCTGTGCTAGTTCCTCCAGGCCCAGAGGACAGTTTGGCTCCAGAGTTGTTTGGACCAGCAGTATTGGAGCCCATACCCATCGCTGGGGCCTGGGACTGAATCAGTCCAAGCTGCTCGGTGTTGACAGTGGAAGGAAGCTCATGCGTTTTAAGGGAGTCTAGATCCAGAGTCATGGTGTTGTTGCTGGGTTCTTCCAGGCCATGGCAGTATGGTTCATAACCCTGATCTCCACCATGGTGACCCATTATGTCATAGCTAGCTCCACTACCTCCCCCAGCTCCACCTGCACTCTGTGCATTTTTCATAGAGTCCATTCCCTCTTGCCCGGTGTGGCTTTCATTCATCTCCTCCTGCCCCGGTCCTGCACCACCAGCACAGCTGGACTTGTAGTCCTCGGCACAAAACATGTCTTCCATTCCTGGAAAAAAGGAGCGGTCCTCGTCCTGAAGGAGGGAGTCTGGGAAGCAGATAGAAGTTAAGGGTACAAAGCGATTACTTTGTTGGTTCTGGTCTGCTTTCTCCACTGGGCTGACGGTGTCAAATTGGTGCTGGTCTGAGCGCTGTTGGTCCAGTTGGCTCTGCTGAGGGGTGAGCTGGCTTGTGAGCGGCTGCTGCGGGTCAGACTGAGACTGCGAGTGGGCTGAAGTAGGAGGTGGGGGTATGTGGTGAGGGTGAGGGTGGTGAGAGTGGGTTTGTTGGTGTTGGGAAGTCGGGTGCTGCTGTTGTTGCTGCTGCGCGTGGTGCTGCGAAAGATGGTGCATGTGAGACGGGGTGGACAAGCCAATATCGGGCTCTGTAAGGAAAGAGTGGAGCTCAGAGGCCGAGTGTTGCTGCGAGTGGTGGGTTTGCTGCGGCTGATGGTGCGGTGGATGCTGCCTCTGCTGCTGCTGCTGCTGTTGCTGTTGCTGCTCCTGCTGCTGCTGCTGTCTGTGGCGCTCACTGCTACCTCCGCTCCTTCCTGCGCTGCCTGGTCCACCATGTCTGTCTTCTGCGACAGCAACGTCTGTGCTGGACGTCTGAGAAAGGGAGCGCTCCAGCATGTCCAAGGAGGAGACCACCGAGCTTTGTTTAACTTGGCTCTGCTCGTGCTGATGTGGCCCATGGTTGTAGTGAGCTGCTGCCACCTCCAAAGCTTGGGACTGCAGCTGAAGCTGGAGCTGGGTGGTTTGGGACTGCGACTGAGCCTGATGTTTACCTGAGCCGAGTCTCCCACCAGCGCTTTCCATCACAGCTTGTTGTTGGCTAATAGAGTGCTGCTGCTGTTGGGGATGAGAGTCCATTTTATGGTGCTGTTGATGCTGATGAGAATCCATTTTTGGGTGTTGCTGATGCGGTTGGTGGGAGTCCATTTTGTGATGCTGTTGGTGTTGCCGATGAGGCTCCAGTTTGTTGCGGGTGGTGTGGGACAGCACTGACTGGAGCAGATGTGGCGGCTGACGGGACTGATCGGTGGGCGAGTCCATGAGGGACGTGGCCGCTTGAGACTGGGAATGCTGTTGCTGGACCTCTGGGGTTTTCCGGGGATAAGGAATTTCTGCACGCTCCTGCGGCTTCTTCTGGAGCTCCATCTGGGAGTGGGGTGGTATCTGCGAGTGTGAGGATACATGCTGACTATGTGAGGAGTGTTGGGGGGCGAGGGAGTGCTGGGAATACGGGTCACCCCGGCCATAGTGGACAACTGAGCCGAGGCTGTCGTGGTGATGGAGGTGGGAGTGCACTTGTTCAGCGCTGCCTCTCCCTCCACTGCTCCTGCTGCTTCCAACAGATCGCTCGTTCCTTTGCTGCTGCTGCTGTTGTTGTTGATGATGATGTTGTTGTTGATGTTGTTGCTGTTGTTTCTTTAGCGACATCTCCAACTGGTTCTCAAGCCCTGAGATGGACCCTCCAGAACCTGCATTTCCCACTCCAGCAGTGGATGTGGCACTGTGGGTGCGTATGACACTCTGGGGGTGGTACCTCTCCTCAGAAGTCTTACCCATGTCGTAGCTCATCCCTTTGCCTGAATCACTGGTTGGGGGTACTGACTGGGGCTGAGGTTGTGTTTGTTGAGATGTTTGTTGGGGTTGCTGTTGAGGATGATGATGAGCAGCCTGAGGAGAAGGACTTGCTTGGGCTTGCAGCAGGTGCTGAATCAAGAACTCATCGTCATCATCTACTTCCTCTTGGGATCTCTGAGAGCCCACGCCTAGCATGGAAGTGTCCGCCTTTGTTTTAGAGGAGGTGGAGTGGTAGGACTGAGGTTGGGAGCTGGGGCCTCTGGTGTCGGGGAAGGCCTGGGGGGAGGCTAGAAAAGTGGGAGAGAGAACTGAGGAAATATATTTGTTCGAGCCTGCACCGCCTGGAGACTGAGTGGGGCAGGTGGGCACTGGGGAGTGCAACCCCGGACGGATGATGCCTGAGTTGCCTGATGGGGAAGGGCTGGAGTCTGGAATATGATAAGACCCTCCACCACTACCTCCTCCGCCTCTCTCATTGGTCATACTGTTTCCTGCTCCTCCTCCTGACCCAGAGTTCCCACTCCCAGTGCCGCTGCTGCTTCCTCCTCCGGATGCTCCACTACCCGATGAACCGCTTGATCTTAAAAGGGCCGGTGAGTGACCTGGGGCTCCGTAGCCTAGTGATGGGCTTCCAGCTCCACCTAGAGAGGAGGGGAGTGATCCATAAGCAGAATCAGTTCCATATATATCAGTGGAGTATGACTGGCTTCGCCCTCCTAAACTCCCATAGCCTTTGCCACCGGTACCTGAGCTCAGGTCTTGGGCTTGTGGTGAACTGAAGCCTCCGTAGGACTGAGCCAGGTGGGATGGAGGGGGCTGATTGGGGGAATATGACTGTGTCTGTTGCTGGGGTGGGGTCTGACCAGTAAGAGCAGAGCTGGATGTCTTCCCTGGGGGCACAGGAGAGCCATAGCCCGATAGGCAGGATTTGGGGAGAGACTGGGGAGCTGAAGAGGAAGTGGCAGGGGGCTGCTGCTGCTGCTGAGGAGCCGGGGGAGGCGGAGCCGGCTGAGGGGGTGGCTGCTGCCTGGAAGGAGCTGCACTGGAGCTGGACGTAGGTATTGAGTTGGAAGGATGAGCTCCAGAGGTGGCAGAAGATGAAGAGGAGGAAGAGGAGGTAGAGGAAGCAGAAGGGGGTGTGTGAGGAGTTCTTGAGGATGACGCCGAACTGCCAGAAGAATAGCCACTGCTGGAGCTGCTTTTGGTACCTTTCCCGGCTGAGGAAGAAGACGAGGAGGAGGAGGAAGAGGAATAGGGGGGCTGGATGATTGGACGATACTGCTCAGTGCGAGAGGGGGGCTTGTGGTCAGATGAGGGGCTCTGGTCACCCAGTGGGCTGCAAGAGAGGCCAGCATGCCTGTGGTGGGTGGCAATCTGCTGGTACCCCGCCCCTCCACAGCTGAGGTAGTGCTGCAGAGAGTGGGCTGCAGAGGACGAGAGCTGCGACTGAGCTGGCGTGGGCCGCTGGTAGTGCTTGATAACACTGTCCTGCCGGGGCACGGCCCTCTCCTGAGCTGAGTTAGACTGGGACTGGGACTGAGGCTGGGGCTGGGCTGAGGAAAACACCGATGGATTATACAGCTGGGAGGACTGATCCTGTAGCTGTGATGACAGCAGGTTGAACTGGTGTGACTGCAGGTGCCTGGCAGAGGACGCCTGGGCTGATGTGGCACCCGTCGGATCCTGGCTGCCCCTGTAGGCAGCCGCAGCAGCACCCTGTGAGGACAGGAGTCTATCAAAACCCAGGCTTGACTGGGAAGGGGCTTTGATGTGTATTAGGGGGTCATGTGGGGAGAGCAGGCCATTGGATGTGGGACTAAACGTAGGTGTGTCCTGGAGGGAAAGGGAGCCAGCAGGGAAAGAGCGGCTGGAGAAGGATGCTGGATGTTGGTAGGCTGATAGAGCCGAGGAGGAGGGGAAGGAGCCAGAGCCAGGAAGGGCTCCAGAGATGAATAGTTCAGGAGGAGCAGGCGTGTGCATCGCTGTTAGGAAAAGGAAGACATTGCAAAATTACTCAGTAACCATCAAGCTCTCATTTAAATCTAAAAATCTACTAAAAATGAATTATGAAAACAAAAAAGAATGTTTAAAAGTATTCAAAAGGGAGACTATCAACATGTACAATCAAATGCTTAAATTCTTTATGAAAATGCACACATGCTAACACCGTCAGAATAACAATGCAGCCAAACATTGGGAGTTTTTTTTTTTAAAATGTCATATTGACTGTTGGGCCTGTTTGAATGTCAACACATCAGGGAAGATCGAACACAGCCCCACCTGTCTGCCAGGAAGGCGTGCGGAACTGGGAGAGAAGGGAGGAGGCGGAGGGTGGAGGCTGGGGACCCCGGGACTCCAAGGCTGAGATCAGATTCATGACTGAGGCGTCAGGGGCAGAGGGGCTGGCATGGTGCAGGCCAGTGTCGAAAAGCCCCGACAGACCTTTAGGAAGGAAAATACAGAACAATGAAAATTGATAAATTGATTAGGAATGCAAATATCGACAACTAGTTGCACACGTGTACACATTAAGAAAAAGAAATACATAACAGAAAGAACTGTGGGATCGAGACTTATTCTTCAACCTCTCTAAGATTACTTCGTGAGCTTGCTGCAACAGAATGTCAGAAGTTCCTTGTGTACCTATCGGTACATGAATCACTGTTGCTAAAAACAATCCATGAGACACTGGCAAAACTGTAGGAGAAGGAACTCTGGTTTTCCGATGCAGGGCTTTGACTCAATTGAGCTATAATGCGCACATTTTTCAATGACTATCATCTACCATGGCCAGCATGGACAGACACAATAATTCATTGCCGGGGCCCCTTATGTTGGTGACATGGAAGGTATGACATTTATCTTACCCAAACTCCGTCCAGCTGCTCCCCAAGCCCCGCCTTGGCCAGAGCTCCCTGGGTGGTGATTGGTGGCATAGCCCTGCAGGGGGTGTGGGGTGGCGTAGGCTTGTCGGTGAAGGAGCTCAGACTCAGGGTGTGATGATCGGGAACTCCCGTATACAAGACTAGAGGAAAAAATAAAGGGGAGTGGGGGATAGTGAAGTGTCATTAATTTCAGGGATACATTTGCATAAACCTAATCTGTTACCAAAATGTGACCCTTGAGAAAAGACTCAAAAGAGCTTGAGTCACTTTTAAAAGACACAATATTTGACATGCAAGTAAATTGTTTTTTAATTAAAAAAAAAAGAAAAAAAAATCCACACATCCCATGTCAACATCAGGCTGTATATTAGTTTGGTCTCCATATTTAAGCAGTAGCCTACAAGTGAAAAAAAAAAAAAATCACTGATGAGTCCAATTAATTCTTTAAGAATTACAAACTTGGTCATTGTACCAAAGTACATTTTTCTAAAGGAAAAAAAAAAAATCTTTTCAAACCAACAGTACAAGTAGCATGCACAAATAAAAGGGATGCTTAATTTGCAGTGATTACAATTGAACCACGAGACCTAACAGCACATCATTTGAAAATGTACACCTCAAACTAACTCCTTTTTCAACTCTTAAGAGTTTCCAGCTGCAGGATTTTTTTTTTTTTTTGCTCTACAAAAGACAGCTGAAATGCGTTGGCTGCCTGGCTGGCCAGATAACGTGCTCGCTTTTCTTCTGCTTGCTGGTAAGCACCGCCTGGCAGCAACTGCACAGTAAGCTACGGTAGAAATGCAGGGACTAGGCCCAAACTGCAAGGCCAGTCCTGCGTATAAATAAAGCATTGGAAACCAAAGAGCAGAACTGGGCCAATTGGGGGTGGTGGGGGGGGATACAGTTTCCTCAGTTGTTTTTTTTTTTTTTTACCAAAGACAAAACCATGACTATTCCTGTTACCGCTCATTATGTTGATGGAGCTAACAGCTGGGTGGTGCAAGGCGACGCAAATGCATGCTAAAGCTGCGTGCGAACACCAGCAACTAGCCACGTTTCGTTAGCTCAAATGTTATTTCACCCCCCCACCCCCTCCCAAAAAAAAAAAAAAAATGGGCACGGTGGCTTTTGAGTGTGAACAAGGCAGCTGAATCGGAGTTCAAATATCACAATATGCACAACTACAAGAGAGGTTATGCCGTTAGCGTGCACAGGCCTCGGCTGACTTCCCTGCAGCATAACGCTAGCTCGCAGGCTAAACTGAGGCTAAAAAAAAAAAAATAATATATATATTTTTTTTAAAAAGGCAGTGTTTTATCTTACACAGTCCAGGCGATATTCATCACCACCTTCATTCAACCTGGCTTTACTGTTATTATTATCATTTCATATTTTTTTTTGTTGTTGTTGCAAGAGGAATTTGGCACAAATTTCATTATGTAAATGAGCACACAAGCCACCACCACATTATCTGGATCACGCTTTGGACAAGATGCAGCCAAAATCTCTTGTCTTTTTTTTGTGTGTGTGTGTGTACTTAAAAGATTTCCTGTTTTCTTTACAATGTAGCGACTTGTTTCAGTTTAAATGTATCCTCTGGGTTGAATATGCATCACTTCATCTTGTTGATATCTGTCAGGGGGGCTTGCTTGTGATTGAGGGGGGTGGTGGTGGTGGTGGTGGTGGTGGGGTTTGCTGCGTCTGCACTCCTCGCAGTTCCCTATCAATCTCGTGAATTCATCTCTCAGGGTCTGTTGTCCAGGCACACACAGGGAACAATAATTCCTATGGAGATACTCCAGACACCCCCCCACCACCAGCTCCTCCACCACCACCACCACCACCCTCCCCCACCCGGCCAGGTCTATCTACCAAAAAAAAAAAAAAAAAAAAAAACCCACGTCTGTCAACCACATTCAATTCATATCCCCAACCTTTTCCTTTCTCCACCCCGCCCACCCCCACGACACTCACTCATCCATCCCCGTTTATAAGATTATTACTATGCAACTGTTCGGATGACAATGCACTACACATAATGGCAAAGGCATGGCGCTAGATATGAAGCCGACGGCGACAATTTGTTTACATGGGGTCACATCGTGCCCTGCAAAAAAAAGCACCAGCGATGCATGCACATTGTCTCTGAATCCAATGCATACCTTGCTTTTGCCGATCTCTCGTAACTCCATCCTGCTCCTGCGCCCAAATCCCCAAATCCTGTTCCCGGGTAATTTCTATCCATTTAATGTGTCGGTAACAGTGTGTGCGATGAGGATGAAAGCGACGTCGCAGGGCAGATCACGGGAATAATAATAATAATAATAATAAAAATAATAAAAAAAGAAGAAATCCAGTCTTTCCCGTTCTCGTTTTCAGGCTATTTTCCCCGGTTTCATAAGCAAGTCCTCAGGAGTGGAAAACAGCATATTGAAAGAGAAATGGAGGGGAGGAGGAGAAAGCTGGATGCAAAAAGAGGGGGGTCTACGGGTTTATAATCCAACCACCTCCAAAAAAAGCCAGGCTTTCTCCTTTTCCTTTCACGTCTATCATTTCCACGAACGCAGATTTCGCCTGAAATCGGTCCCGGTCATGATGAAGAGATGCCGCGGATTTGGCCGGTGATGGGCGAATTGCTGATAAACATTTGACTTGAATGCGTCCCTTTTTTTCGCCCCGTCTCTCCTCCCCTTTCTTCAGGCTAGTTTTTTCGGGCTACAGCTCGCTGCTAGCGCTAGAAGAAAAAAAAAAAAAAAGGATTGCGATCGACAGGCCACGTTGTGTTTAGCGATCACTCCCCACGGACGAGCGGAGAAATCCCCAGTTTCAACAACAACAACAACAACAACAAAAAAAAAAATCCTTTTTTTTTTCTTTTCCTCCTTTGCATGCAAATCGTCCCCCTCCTCCTCCTCCTCCCCCTCCTCCTCCTGTCCGGAGCAGAGCTGTAAGGCTAGCAGCAGATGCTAGCTGTCAGTAACGACGCATCAAAATAAAACAGCTGCTTTTATTTCCCCCTAAAAAAAAAAAAAATTAAAAAAAAATACTCTCGGTTGTTTTTGTTTTTTGTTTGGTTGGTTTTTTTTTTTTCGGGGTCATTCAAGTAAAAGCGACGACGTGGTTGCTCACGTTGGAGAAATATCAACAGGAGTACGGAAAAGAAAAAAAAACAAACAAAAAAAAACAACCCTCACAAAAAAACGCCGAAGGAGGAAGTGTAAAAAGAAAGCAGGCCGCGTTTTAATATTTTTTTTTTACTCATTTTCCTCCGGAGACGCCATTTTTGAAGGCGGCTCGCCGCTGTCCGTCCTCCCCTCTCTCTCTCTCTCTCTCTGCCTCTCTTGTGTCTCACCGCCGACACTCACTCAGTGTCTGCGGTGACCTCCATTCATCGGCCCTTCAGTCTGCTAACCGGCCCTGCTCGCTTTTCCAGACTTTCGTCTTATCGATACCTTATTGATTTACATAAAATAGTCACCTGTTCGCCCTGAACGCAGCGATTTGCTAAGACGCATTCGAGTGCCAAAAAAAAAATCCAGTAATAACCAGATTTATGGGCCTTCAGCGATCACTTGTGCACATGTTACAATCCAAATTACAGCAGCTTGTTTGACAGACATAAACATTTCCTGTTTCCAATCAGATGCTTAATTCAACAATCGATCCCTTTAGGCTGCCTGTGATCATAGTATTGCACCCAAACGTCTTAAACATACCAATACTTGTCATAGACCTTTTTGCGTGTCTTATTATTTGGAGAACCTGTCTGACTGACCCCGTATGCATATCATTTTTTACGCCAGCAGATGGCACGCTGGATTTTATGGTCATTAAAGAAGGAATGATCACCGGGTGCTGAGACAGAGAGGTGCCTTGCTCTTGATCACGGTTCTCTGCCACCCTGTAATTGACTGTCATACTATCAACCTGTCATTGTCTCAAACAGCACACATCCACCGACGAACAAACACGATAAGGTGTAAAAGAAAATTTTTAAAAAAAAGTGTTACAAAAAAGGTTGACTAGACATCTTAATTAGTCCACACCGCTGAGTGTAAATGTGATCCCCTTTGTTTAATAATGATACACTCTCCAGAGGCTTATTTGTCCAGAAATTTTTCATTGTTTGTATATGAGTGTCTGTTGCCCTCTAGTGGTGAATTTACATTCTGTAAGTGGAACACTGCAAATACTCCATTTTTGCACTATGGATGCAAAAACATGGGTTACAAAATATTTCCCATGTTCTGTCATACCTTCTTTTGACCTGCAATAATCTCTAAAAATGCAAAGTGGAGACATCATGCTGGTACTTCTAGTGTTATATTGATGCATTTTAAGCACTTCCGGATCAACCATAATGACACATTTTACCCTGTGTCATTATCAATGGGGTGTAATTGTTGACACTAAAGTGCAAATTTGGGAAGATGTTCCTTGAAAATAATTTTTAAATCCAGCCAAGCCCTTGCTGAGCCATTTACTTATCTGTTCATAATAAAATAATATTGTGACTGCATCTGAAAAAGGGTAGTTAATCAGTTAGCCCTGGAGCGTGAAGACCTCTAACTTCTAATAAACTCATGGGAGTATTTCCCTATTGTATCTCACAGAGTAAACAAAACATAGGAAGTTGTTTCTGATTTTCTATATATTATCATAAAATAGGATGGGTGTTGCCATTCGATTGTGCCATGCTAGTGCTATGTTTCAATCAAGTTGAATCAAGTATTAGCATTGTCAAAATCTCCATAAAATTAAGTTTTTTATTTTATTATTTATTCTGATAAGGAAACGGGTATTTGTAATATTTTTTGATGATGTTACCACCTTTTGTGTTCAGTAAAAGTCTACACGCATGTAAATTAACTAGCTGGAGTTAACTGTAAAGGTTAATTAAACAAAATCTTTGACTGTGGGACATAAAAGCCCCCAGTGTTTGGTAAATGGCAAAACGCTGAAATGTTAATACACAATCAAGTGAGGATGAGTTTAAAATAAGGAGAAAAAAAGTGTGTCCCTGTGGGGATTAACCACACTAATGCTGCCTTCATCTGCTTTTGCTTTATCTTTAAAAGCCTTAAAACTCTGGATTATTTCCAGAATATTATTTGTATAATTTCTACAGGCTTGTTCAATGCAGAGTTTTGTTTGTGAAATAAATGCTACAACTCTCAGCCCAACCCCTAAACGCAACACAAGAGTTGAAAACACAGTCAGGAACTCCAGTGTGTTTTCAGGAAAAAGTCCTCTGCCAGCTCCCCTGTAGTGAGTGTTTTAGATGCATTAGGAGGTCTTTGTAATGCATAATGGCTCCACTCAGCCAGATAAACCATCTGCATATTCATTAATGGGAAAATGAAACAAAAGACAGGAATGAAGGAATTTTAAGAACACTGTGTTGATGTACATAAAAAGGACAAGTGAAATAACTCACTTAAACTGGAATAAATAACATTGGAAATTAAAGTCAAATTTAAAAATTAAATGTTTGCCTTCTGCATAATTTTCTTCCATATGATCACTCTGCGGGAGATTCCTCGACTTGTCCCTCTCTTCAGCTTAACATACAAGGTCACTGTCATGGGTCCCTCTCTTCCCCCCCCCCTCCCTCCCTCCCTCCCTCCTTCCCTCCCTGACGGTCTTTCCCTCCATCTCTATCTGTAACCACACTTGACTGCAGCTCTTTTAGCAGCACACCTCCACAAACTCCAGCTCTCTTCTGTCAAAATGCCAGACTGTAATGACGCCGTGCCAGCACCATGCCAGGTTATCAAAGAGGACGTTGACAAATGGTGAGTGCTGACAGGAATGATGTACAGTTACCAATGCTGAAAATGCTTCTTTTTTTATTATTTTGTTTTACAAATGTACATACATTAAAAATGATAAAATAAATAAGTACATTTTCTCCAGCCGTCGTGACACTGCACGAACAAAATATATTTGTGTAACTTTGTGCCCTGAAGGAAAATCAATTAACTGCATTTGGTTTGCATTTATAAATACTGGTCAGTGTATTCACATTAACTTGGGTTGAACATGGAGATACTGTTGAATAATTGTTTACATTTATCCATAAATCCACTGGACTATGAGTAAAGATGTTTACATAGGACCCTCACAGCTACATAAAGGGATAAAAAGAACTGAGGTTTAAAATAGGCTTCCACATGCTCGACCTCTTGCAGAGGGCCGGTACATTCCAGGCTGTTGGTTCATGTTACGTGCATGCAAGAAGCCACAGATATTTGGTGTATGTCCACGTGCAGCAGTGATTAGTGTCAGTCGAGCTGCTGTGCAGATTACTCACCCGTGGTGGAGGTTTGAGTTGAAATGCATTATTATCGGGCTACACTGGAATAATCCCTCAGATGTAGTAGAGATAGAGATAGAGACAGAATCAGGTGATGTAGCTTTGGATGTTTTCATTTGTTTTACATGTCTCCATATTTACATGTAATTTGCATGAGCAAAGTTGTAACCTTGTGTGTTAGAGAGCAGAGTGACAAGTGTGTTTAGTAAATCTGGCTTTGTGTTTCAGTGTCAGAGAGAAGGGAGTAGAGGACTGTAAAGATCTGATAGATGCCTTCCAGGCCTGTATAAAAACTCTGTCTGAGGTATCATAATACATAATGAAATACATCTTTACAAAATGTAAGTTCACACAAATTGCTACAAACTATGAACATAGATTTTTTTTTTTTTTTCCCCCAGAATACACCAACAGTAAAATATACAATCTGTGGTTTTACTCTCAGTGCCTGTAAACCAGAATAACAATCTGTCAAAACAACAAAACAGATAGCCATAGTGCTTCTAAGTCACTGCCAGTTAAGAGTGGGATGTTACATACACATTTTCTAATTAAGAGTTTTATTTTTCATTTTTTTTAATTTGTCAGATTGCTTTACTAATTTCAACCACAGATAACCATAAATGTGAGTTCATTAGAAGAGAAAAGCTGAAATTTATGAAGTCTAACCAGAATCAGACTAATAGGGAAAACAGAAAATAAGTTTTGTACAACTCTAATAAGTCGGGCCATGATATTATGCTAAAATAGATACTTCAATTTAAAAAAAAGGAAATTGGTTATTGTAATGACAAATTAATGAAATTTGGAAATTATAAATCCGCTGCTCCATTTACAATAAATACATTAATGACTTTGTGAGGAACTGTTTAGTTTTTGTGTCACTGTCTATAACTTGCAGTTCTATATGCTATTTCAAATAATTCTATAGACACCATAAAGTCTCCACTTTCTTGTCAAATTGCATTATATTATACATGGATGGTTTGAATCACATATTTTGTCACATTCTTCCCCAGTTATTGCTGCCTCATAACTTTCTTCATCTTTGTTTTTTCAGTTTAAATCACAGCTTCACTTCAAAGTCCTTCACTTGCTCATCCCCTTCCTTGCCTTTTTGCTTTGGACTGAACCATCTGAAAACTAAAAGGGGGAGGAGGGGTGATATTGCATTTCTGACACTATAGTCATTCTGTGAATGTGTGAATCTTTCTGTTATAAATGTTGTGATTGCATTATGAGCTATACTATAACACTGATTACATGTGCACTGTAATTTTGTATGCTCAAAAACCAATAAATACGAAGCTCCTCCATTTACCACACAGTATGTCGTTTTTCTTTGGTAATCACAAATGTAATTTATCAGGAATTTTTTGCAATCAAATTCTTATTTGTATAGGTTGTTGGAACCGCTCCATTGGCAGATCATAGGCTTA
This sequence comes from Brachyistius frenatus, assembly GCF_029030835.1. Taxonomy (NCBI): domain Eukaryota; kingdom Metazoa; phylum Chordata; class Actinopteri; family Embiotocidae; genus Brachyistius; species Brachyistius frenatus. The sequence goes on along the minus strand of NW_027210610.1, from coordinate 3,494,653 downwards.
TACATTCAGAAGTAATTCTTAATAGAATTAAGAAGAGTCTTAATCTCTGCTTAATCCTCACATTAGCACCTGCACAGAGCGGTCTAATGTCACTTTTCTGGTCTGAGCTCTGGTAAGGAGTGTGGTGATTGTGGGAATGACTGAAGGAAGGACTTGGAAAAGATACTTTTCCAGAGCTCTTTTTTCTGAATAAAATATAAAGCAGACGTTCAGTGGAGAGTTCTTGGGGACAGAATTCACGTCGAGGTGTATTTTTGCAGGTTTGTTAATAGGCAAACTTCTTTTACAGACTGCTGAATTCTGTCCTATTTTTTTTTTACTCCTTCAAATCCCATGACAACATCTTTTACAATGTCTTTTTTCAGTTTAGACTTATTTGTTATTTTGTCTTAAAGTAGGTGGAATTTATTTAATTTCTCCTGCAGGGTGTGTCAGTCACGGTCCCGATGTCGGCCTAAACATTCTTTTCTTTTTTTTTAATCTCAATCTGAACAAACCAGCTGGATGAGTATCTTTTCTGTTCTATTTCTGCACCATGGTTGGAGACAAATCCTTCTGGCTGCGTGAAAATCAACCAGCTAGGCGCAGATGAAGATGGGCTTTGGGGAATTATCCGCCCACACACAACATTTCAAATTGAGATTTTAGAGATTTTTCAAGGCACTTTACAGATGATACATTCGAATGTCCTACTTACCCTTTTTCATAAAACTGTCATCTTTGTGTGATTCATTTGAATCACCATCTCACACGTCTCTGCTGGGCTCTGCTCATCCTAAAACTGTTTTCCATTGTGTGTGTCATTGAAGTTTAAATAGTCTGGGATGTAGAAGCTTTTATAGAGTAATTTTCCATTATTTCAATGGGATATTGCTGTGATGTGGTGTCATTATGTCACATGGATTTGCCTGCTGATTTTTTTTCAAAAAATACAAATTCGAAATTATGTAAACTGGAGCAGACTGTTTATGCAGAAAGTTAAAATCAAGTGTGTTTTTTGGTACATTAATGGACTCAAGGAAACTAATAGAGATTTTTCACAGCAGACATTATGACTGGAAATAAACAAAAAACAGGTGTTACTAATAACATTAACGACTGATCTGCTCTACCTGAGTCTCAGTAAGCTGTGAGAGTGTGACAAAGAGCCAGCATGCACAATACCAAGACCCTGAAACTAAATATTCAATAATTTTACTGCTGACAACAGCCTATAATCAAACATTAAAACCACACCATGCCATACTTCTAACTTTTAGCTTGTTGGGTTTCCTGATTTACTTTGGAATCATTCACCTCCTGTCTATTTTGTTGTACTTGTGTTTTTCCCGCCACTGCACATCTGCCACTAAATGATTATTATTTTGTTGCATTGCTATATTTTTTCTGGTAATATTTCCACATGATTAGAATGGTTTGAATTGCAGGACTTGTAATAGAAAGAGGTGGAAGAAGTCATAAGATCCTCAAGTACCCAAATGTCAAATAGGGCCAAAAAAAAAAAAAAATCACAACTATTCTCAGCAAGATGTACTTAATGTACTTAAAGTATAAATCTACTTATTATCCATAATGGATATTTATAAAGTTTTATTTTGTCGTACAGCCTATATGCTGGAGAGTTTAATAAATAAAATGTTTCGTTTGAAAAATTGAAATTTTAAAATAACTTAAAATCAGTGAATAAATGTGTTGGTAAAATTTTATAATGTAGTGAAGAAGAAGTATAAAGTACAATTAAACGGAAATATTCAAGTAAAGTACAAATACTTCAAAATTGTATTTAAGTAATTGAGTAAAGTTAATTCTTACCCATGGTAATTGCGTGTTTTACATTAAGAAATTGCAATTTCTGTTACCAATTAATTCACTCAATTCCCTGAGGTACACCTCTACATTATTATTTAGCCCACGCCTACAATTTGACACCTCAATTAAAAATGTATAAATGAAACTGAAAACAAAATACAGCCTGTACGGGACATCATTTATTCTGGAAAACACCCCAGCGTCCCCCCCCCCCCCCCCCCCCCCCGCTGCCCCTGGCCATGTTTACGAAGGTCTTTCATTATAACAGTGGCACTGAGGGAGGTGTCCCACCGTGTGGCCGGTGAATGCAGAGGGAAGCGTAATTTTGAGGAAGACGATCAGGAGGAGGGAGGAGGGATGAGGGAGGAGGAGGAGGAGGAGGAGAGGAGGAGAGAGGATGGAGAGGGAATGAGACCCGGATGCTGATGCGAGAGTGAGGGCGAAGGAAGGAAGAGGAGAGAAAATATCGATTTACGGCAAGAAAACCGAAGGGACTATAATACAAGGGGCCTTTACCCTGCGTGAACTATAATCAGAAGTGCGGAGGAGTAGGGAGAGGAGGAAGGGGAGAAGGAGATACGGCAGCTGATAATAGCGGTGGTTGATCTGTGTTGTGTGTGCGTGTGTGTTGTTTTTTGTTTTTTCTTTTCTTTCACCTGCCGGTGAGGGAGGAGGAGGAGGACGGACACGCCAAAAAAAAAAAAAAAAAAAAAAAGGGAGAGGAGGAGAAGATGCTACTTGCAGGGATGTAAGAGAGACGGGGAGGAGAGAGGGGAGAAGGAGAGAGGGGAGAGACAGGGGGAGGGAGGGAGAGGGGAGGGAGGTTGAGGACTACGCTAAAGATGGTTGTTCTGCGAGGAATATGCGTTTCACCCCGAAATACAGCGAGAATGCGGCGGCCGTGCGATAAATCTTTACATTTGGCGACGCCGAGAAACTTCAGGCGGTGTCGGTTCTTCTGACAGGCGGCGCGACACGACGCGGCCGTGGGTCGAGGCGTTGAAGCTAAAGCTAGCCTCGCTGCTGTGTAGGGAGAGCGGCGGCGAGGCTAAAATAGCACGTTATTGCACCTGTACAAGAAAACAACAACAACAACAACAACCAAAAAAAAACAAAAAAAAACAACAACCTCCAGGCCCTGACAGAGAGAATAACACGGGTTTAAATATCCAGCGCAAAAAAAACAAAAAAAAAACATCCACTTGACTTATCGGACGTTTTTTTTATTTTTTTTTTATTTTATTTTTTTTTGTGTCGGGGGGAAAACTCGGGCCAGCAAATGCCGTAAAAGACGTGGAAACCTGCTTGTTTCAAGGCTATGTAACGTTTTCTTATTAACCGTCATATATATATATATAACAAATAAGATAATGTACATAAGTGAGACTCATTAGTTTAAGTAGATTGTCATGTTTATCTTTAGGGTAGTGCTTGGTATTTAATGCAGAAAACAACCTCGCAACTTTAGTGTCATCCCAGTTTCTCTGCTTTAATCTACCAATAGCAAGGTGGTTTTTTTGGGGGTTTGTTGTTGTTGTTGAATATTACCGTCATGTTTACCGTGCTTCGAAATATTTAGCTCGATTTGGGTGAAAAAAAAAAAAAAAATCCTTTATCCTGAATTAGCAGAAGTTGGACTTCATTAAAGTAACTCCAGACTGGAATAAAAGGGAGTCCTTGTAAATTGAGCATCATCTCGTATCCCGCAGTAATTTCTGTATAAGCTGTACAATATCACAGTAATTGCAATAACCACAGTGCAGTAATAATTGTGTATTAGCCTCCTGTAAGAGCAGTATGAGTAAGGAACTGTCTCTAAGTCAGTCAGCTCAATATGTTGGGCCCTATCGACTGGAAAAGACTCTGGGGAAGGGACAGACAGGTGAGTACACCAAATTTGCTTTTGAGTAGAAAATGATGCGGTTCTCTTATATTCAAAGTTTATTTTTGTTGCGCTGTGTATATTGGCAAGAATCTACGGTACGATGCCTATCATGACGAAGGTTTGTGATTTGATATTATCGCGATACTGTAACCGAGGCAAAACATAGCGATGCTTTTAAATCTAATTTTAGGAACGCCGTCATGCTGTACTCCACTTCGTGTCATAGTATATGCTCTTTCCTGTCTCAAGATGATGTTGTGTTCGAGGATAAGTCAACCTCTGTCTGCCATGAATCTTTGAATCGATACAATATCACAAAGCAATATCGCAATAAGCGTATCGATATTTTCTTACTCCCAGACGACTATATATATATATCTATATATATATAATTCAAATTGAAAATGATGCCTCCTTCTTTCCGTCTTCCGTGCCTGTCTAAGTCTTATTTTTGTCTTTCTCACATCTCTCATTCTCTTTGTCTGTCAGGACTGGTCAAGCTGGGGATCCATTGTATTACGGGTCAGAAGGTAGCGATCAAAATAGTCAACAGAGAGAAGCTGTCTGAGTCAGTGCTGATGAAGGTACGGTGTGACGCCGGCGAGGTCGTTGCTCACAGTGACGATAACGATGCTAATTTTATACAGAGCATGTTGTTTTAAGTGTACACAAACTGCTCCATATTCTCTATATTTATCTTCTGTGTTAGTTGGTTGATTAACCTCAGCTTTGATGCTGGCTTGTGTGCTCTGCTTTAGTGTCTTCACCTCTTTCTATCCTTCTCTTCTCTAACCAGGTTGAAAGGGAGATTGCCATTCTCAAACTGATCGAGCATCCGCATGTGTTGAAGCTGCATGATGTTTACGAGAATAACAAATATCTGTGAGTTACTTCTGCATTCAAAAGAGCCTTGCACTTTAGCCCAATGCAGTCTGCATGCTTCTTTTTTTTGCTGAATAGTGATCTTTGGAGTGTATAAATATCACCTTTAAGAACTGCATTAATCTGCTCTCCTGAATGTAATTCTCACTTTCGCTTCATCTCCTACATTTATTCTGAAAAGTTTTTGATCTATCTTGAGGAAGAACACGCCCCAAACCTTTTAATAACATTGCAAAACATCTGTGACATCATAAACTGTTGAGATCAATCAGTTTAGTAGTGTTTGAGTGAAGATTGCTTTTGTTATTCTTTTGTCCACTTCCTGTCTCAGAGATGAAGGTTTCAAATCTCACCGTTGTCCGTGTTTGTCGACAGGTACCTGGTGTTGGAGCATGTGTCAGGAGGAGAGCTCTTTGACTACCTGGTGAAGAAGGGCCGGCTCACTCCGAAAGAGGCCAGGAAATTCTTCAGGCAGATCATCTCTGCTTTGGATTTCTGCCACAGTCATTCCATCTGGTTGGTTTTTGCACAGAGCAGTGGTGCTTAGATTGGGGTCTAGGTGACGGGTTCCTCTGGGTTCCTCTGCTGACTTACTAAAGTCAGCGGTTCTCAACTTTTTGAACCATTCAAATTTATTTGACGAAATATAGAAAATAGTGCAGGAATGCACACTGCCGACATGCAATTTAAAACAACAACAAAGAACCCAATGAAATTAAACGGTAGATTCATCCTGAACAGGGTCACGGTGGGGGCTGGACCCTAATCCCAGCTCACTTTTGGGCGAAGGCAGGATAGGTCACCAGTCTATCACAGGGCAATTTATTGAATCATCAATTAACCTGACATGCATGTCTTTGAACGGTGGGAAGAAGCCGGAGTACCCGGAGAGAACCCACACAGTCACAGGGAGAACGCGAAAACTCCACACAGAAAGGCCACCGGCCGGGATAGAACCCAGATCCTCCTCGCTGAATCTGACCTGAACTGTGTGAAACATGAAATAAAAAGGCAGACTTATCTTTAAATTAAAAAAAACAGATTTAAATGATCCTGCACCTGTTTATAAATGTTCGAGTGAGAGCTAACCACTGATGTGACTACTGTAGTTTTGGTTGTGACTGTTATGACAATGCCGGCAGCAAACAGCTACTCCACGTCATGGGAACTGTATGTCCTTCAAAATGAAAGTTTTTTTCCCTAACCTTTTTTTTTTTCCACACACATCTGCTATCTGCTCAAAATGGCCCAGGGACCCAGTTTTGGGTCAGACCCACCAGTTTGAGACTAAGACCACTGTACGGAGCTATGTGGAGGCTTCTCTTTAAACAATAACGAATCAGTGGCCGTTCGATGTTATAAATGAGTGGAAAAAAAAGAAAAAGAAAGAAGAACAGAAAACTGTGATTCTGGAGTGTGAACCAGTGTCAAAGACACCCATGCAGTTACATTTCAGCGATAATGCCATAATCAGCACCACAAGACTGAGATGTTCTGTTGTGTTTGTGCAGTCACAGAGACCTGAAGCCTGAAAACTTGCTCCTGGATGAAAAGAACAACATTCGTATCGCTGACTTTGGTATGGCCTCCCTACAGGTGGGAGACAGTCTGTTAGAAACCAGCTGTGGGTGAGTACCAACACTGTGTATGACTCCATTAATAGTGTGTGCATGCATAAAACAATTCATATTTCCTATTGCAATAACTCGCAATGTAAATGTATTTATTTCATGTAATATATTCCTCAGAGATAGAGCACATTAGTAGCTATAGAAGCTAAAAGCAACACATCAATAGTCATAGATTAATTAGATGTATCAGTTTTTTTTTTTTTTTATAGTGTTTTAGTTTTACTTTGAATTCTTCTATATTTGTAAGCATAACAATGTTTTCTGTAAAATATTTGATTTCAGATCTCCACATTATGCTTGCCCTGAAGTTATACGAGTAAGTGTCCTGCTCTTATACAGTGTCTTACTCAAATATACTCACCAGTAATAAAAATTAGCAAATTATGTTAATATGTTACATGCAGTAGTTACAAAGATAAACGAGCTAAACACTAACTGAAGACCTCATTTTATTATTTAAAAATCATCAAGAAAATGTATTAAAAACTTCCAATAGAAAAATCTAATGTGTCACTTTTGTGGTTTTTATGAGGGCTGATCTTTAGTCAGAGTGACCTTTAGGGCACTCAGCAGCACTCTGAAGATAATCCAGTTCTATCAATGAAAAGATGGTTCCACAGTGTTTTGGACTAAGTGCTGGATTAAAATGGATTACAGCGTTTCTTTTGACTGAGATGTGGTCAGTCTTGGCTCAGCCTTAACCCTCCTGTTGTCCTAGGGTCAAAATGACCCGCAGCTCTGTTCAACCAAGTTCTATTTTATTTTTTATATTTTTGGGGATCATTGGTGACAAGGATATATCTATAAAAATAAAAAATATAAAATAAAATAGAACTTGGTTGAACACAGCTGCGGGTCATTTTGACCGTAGGACAACGGGAGGGTTAAATCAGTCGAAATGATCTCAGTGAACGTTGTCAGTCATTGTGAATCATTTAACTATTTTAATGGTCAGTGGCGAATGCATTCATGAGGTTTCTGTCTTTGGCAGGGGGAGAAATATGATGGGCGGCGAGCAGATGTTTGGAGCTGTGGGGTCATCCTGTTTGCCCTACTGGTGGTACGTCTTTCACTCGTGTTTTCACGATGCAGTTTGGTCCCCACGTGTTCACAGTTCCTACTGACTTCCCAGTGGTGCCAGGTTTATTTGATAAGGTCTTTTTCTCTGTCCTCTCTCCATCCTCCCTCTTCCCTACAGGGTGCCCTGCCTTTTGACCATGACAATTTACGCCAGCTCCTGGAAAAGGTGAAGAGTGGGGTGTTCCACATGCCCCACTTCATCCCCCCAGACTGCCAGTCCCTGCTCAAAGGCATGATCGAGGTCAACCCTGAGAAGAGGCTCACGGTATGAGATAATCACACCGGTCCAAGTCTTATATGCAGACAATATCCTGAAAGAGTTTTGTCACACTTAACAGCCGTGTTGATTGTCCACCTTGAATTGGAATTGCCTCTCAATTCTTCCGCATTGATATATAGTGATTGAACAGAGCAGTTTAATTTGCTGCTATTATTAACAGGAATATTTTTTGTTTTGATTCACGTCTAGATTTGCTTGCTTGCTTAACTCTTGCACTTTGTTGCTGGATCTGCACTTTAGCATTTTAATTGCAGTTGTTGACAAGGATCAGAGGCACAGTTGCATTTACACGTGCGGCTTCCGCTTTAAGTGTTTTCGGTGCAGTCACATTAGGATTTTAGATATTTTGTTATATTATAGTACCATCAGAAGAGCGAAGGTCAGTGCCAGGTGAGAAGGACGTGTTTGGGACATATTTGAGTCGATGTTCTCTGCCGGCATAACATTTATACTGGGTTTAGTAACATTTCTCCAGCACGCTGAAAGGTTTTCTATTGTATTCTTAAAAACAATAAATGTTGCAAAGTTGTAAACTGCCATTTTAATATCGAGTATCCAGAACGGATTAGATGTGTGGATCCGGTGTGAATTGTTTGCCCAGCAAAGCTCTGTGGCCATCTGGCTGTTAACAGACTGTAGGAACTAATGGCCCCATCTGCCCTGTCACCCCTTACAGCTAGAGGCCATCCAGAAACACACCTGGTATCAGTGAGTATACGTTCTATTTTCATGCACTCGACTGTGGGGGTTATGATGCGTCATATACGTTACAGCTGCGTCATTTCTGTGTTTCACTGTGTGTTATGCGTGTGGCTCCTAGGGGTGGTCGTAACGAGCCGTGTCCCGAGCAGCCTCCTCCCAGGCGGGTGTGTGTGAGGCGAATCCTGTCGCTGACCGAGCTGGACCCAGATGTGTTGGACAGCATGCACTCGCTGGGTTGTTTCCGAGACCGAGTCAAGCTCACACGTGACTTGCAATGTGAAGAGTGAGTATTTTTTTTCTTCTCTGAACGTGACTGTTGTTTTTTTGGGTGCCTGGTTGTACATTGAGCGAAGGGAAAATTGAAACACTTGTAAAACATGGTATACAAGTGCAATAAACACGCAACAAACACCCTCAAAAGGGTGGAACCATGATATGGCATGCTTGAAAACGGCATTATATTGATTACCCATGAATTAATAAGCAACAACTCTTAACAATTAAACTCATAAGTGACACTAAGTTGTTGTTTTTTATTCATTTTCGGACTGTTATATTGAGTTGTTTTATAGTTGTTTTTATTCTGGTCACTGAGCATCTGATTTTCATTGACCTCGTGTATTGTAGATAAACATTTTGAGTGCTGTCTAAGTTGAAAACAGGAAATAGTTTCTTCTTTATCCTGCTGAGTGACACTCCTGTTCTGAGTAAGTTTGACTAACTTAACAAAAGGTTTAAAGAGACCAGAGAGTGAGCAATCTGTATCCAATTTTGGTGACTACTGTAGATCCTCTAAAGGATGAGGCGCATTATAAAGAGCCTTCTCATCCTGCACTATGTCTATGATCTACCCTTACAGTTATTAATGCAATGGTGCTGTCAACTGCTCCTTGTCCATTTTTAAAGTAATTGTTAGGGTTTGAAGTAATACACTGGTTTGTTCTCACAAAGATATGTTTTTTTTTTTTGACTGGTTATGATGTGGTCCGTTTGCATTAAGCCTCTGGAGGATCGAACCACTGAACAAACAGTAGCATGAAATGTAGCATGAGAAATATGTGAATATATGTTTGTGGCACATATCTGTCATTTCTGACATTTCTGTTTCAGTTCACATAATCAGTTCACTAGCTAGGACCCCGCCTCGGCTGGGGGCGAACCTTCATTGATTAGGGGAGATTAAGCCAGGGTGAGAGTTTCGCGGTTTGGGGGAAGGCTTAGTCGAGGATCCACTGTGGCTCCCGGGCCTTGCAGATCCCCGAGATCTCCATGTGGGACGGAAGGATAAAGGCTATGAAACATGATAACCATAAGTGAAACGGTTTAACAAGAGGGAGGGAGGGTGGGATGCAGAAAACGTGAACTGGCTGAGGTTTAGAGTGGGTGGATATTTATAGGAGTGTGGCCGGAAGTGGGGGAGTGGCTGAGGCGTGGTCCTGCTCCTGAAATTCAGCTAAAACTTTATCTCCAATTAAATAGAGTGAACTGCTGTAAAAGATCTATCATGAAATCCTTGTCTGTTTGTGTTTGTGTCATTACTTTTTTAAAAGCTACGTCTCATGGCCATGTAATGACATTACTTAGGACAACCTTCACAATTTTTTGTACAGACTTTTTAGGAAGATTCCCGACCCTAACGACACTTTTTTTCTTCTCGATGTTTCCCTCAATATTTGACCATCTCATCCAGTGAGTTTCTTTGTTTCTCTGTGACTCAGAGAAAATCAGGAGAAGATGATCTATTACCTTCTGCTGGACCGGAAAGAACGGTACCCCAGCTATGAGGATGAGGACTTACCTCCGCGCAATGACGTAGGTCAGTCATTAGGGGGCAGGAGGGATCCACTCAAGGGAGGAAGCTACTTTTCTCAATTTCTGAAAAGCAATTATACCACAATCTGGTGTCTTACACAGGTACCCGTGACCTCTGTCCATAAGGTTGTATTTCAGGTTTTGCTTTAAACATTATTGAGTTTCATATTGAATATTTTGCACTGATCAGCATTACTATTAGCAATAAAACATGAAATAATATGGAAGACTGACAGAGGTTGGCACCCAAGTTCCTTTTTGTCAAATTTGTTGGCACAAAGCATTTTTTTTTGTTTTGTCTTTCAATAGTAATGTCAAATTACAGAATTTATTATTATATATTATTATTATTACCAACAATAAGTTGTAACTGGCTGTAAGCTGTTCATACCAGACTTCGGAGGACATCTGCAACATTTCTCTATGGTACAACAGTAGGAGAGGGCAGCCATTCTGCCAGTGCAAATGAAGCTAAGTTTATCACTGTCACAGATGGTGCAGTGAGCAAAAGGCCTGTGGAAAAATTCCCTCCAACATTATCATACATTTCAGAAGTGCAAAAAAGAAAATAAATACATAGTGAGGATGAGGAAGACCAAACACCATTCTTAACAGGAAGGAATAGGGTTTATTAGAAATGTGTTATTTTATTTTAAGAAACAATTTAACAATAACATTGCCACCTTTTTTGGGAGCAGTCTTATTATATCTGAGTCTATCATGTAATGCTATTTCAAAAGAAAGCTTGATTACAAGCTTTAAACTGCGAAAAAATACAATCAGTGACAAAGTCATGTGTTGGTGTTCCTCAGCAGATCCTCCTCGAAAGCGTGTCGACTCCCCGATGCTGACGCGCCACGGCCGCTGCCGTCCCGAGAGGAAAAGCCTGGAGGTCCTGAGTGTTACTGAACAGGGGTCTCCTACCCCGCCTCGCAGGGCCCTGGACACAGCTGCACACAGCCAGAGGTAGTCTATTATTCTTACACATACTTGTGTGCACTACATACGCTCTAAACGCTGCATATCAGGAGTGCAGGAATCCAGTCTCGCACAGTTTCATGTGGATTTTCTCACGATTTTGTGACCTTCGGTCTCTCCGTCAGGTCTCGCTCAGTCAGTGGGGCATCAACTGGTCTCTCCTCCAGCCCCCTCAGCAGTCCCAGGGTAAGGGTCCATCGGCCAGCTTTTAACAACCGTACACACTGTTGCTGCACTCGCTTTGAACATGATACAAACACGCATTATAAAATATGGAATTTCCAACATTCATTAATATTATTTAACTCCCAACTCTACGACAGTTCTAAGTCCCAATCTTGACTTTGTGTGCTGCAGTGTTTCCCAGCTGTCAGCGTCAGTATGGTTTGCATTCCCATTGGAGCTAAAGTGTGCACTGTGTTCAAATTTAGACCTTGTAGATTCTGGGTTGGTTACGTGACTACAGTCAAATTGATTGTGTATTCTTGGATGTTGTATGTTACAGTTCTATTCTATGGTATTATTTTTAGTTATATGTGGTTGTTTTTTTTTAACCACAAAACCCATTTATTTATAAACACATGATTAACTATTCACATTTTTAATGCTTCACTAATTGTACTGTAAACTATAGATTTCAACAAGCTGTGGAAATTATTGCAGCATTTTTTTTTGTTTGTTTGCTGATGTTGCACGCCACTATATTATACTGTTTTAAAAAATTTTAACCACTCTTTACGAGCCCCTAAAATATCCATGTATTAATCTCCTCAGTCATTTTTACACGTCATCACAACACCAGTCTTTCAAATTAAATCTGTCACCCGGCAGGAGGTTTGCATTTTTCTTCTGTCTTCATGTCACTTCTCCTCCTCCCCATGCATGAGCTCGTTCTGTGGACAATTGTTTAGAGAACTGAACTTAAAGATTAGATGATTTCTGGAATTGTTTGCTTGAATAGTTTGATCATGTTCAAAATTATATTATAATAGGCTACATATGGTCAAATAGAGAAACCTTAAATAGCAGCAATAACTTTACAGAAACACCTTCACTGCCACTGTCCTGTCACTGCATTCTTAACCCTGTCACTGTCTCAACTGTCACTTAACGCTGACTTGCATTATAACAGCACTTACAAAAGACTAAATAATTAAAGCTTTTCGGTTCAGCAATGGTAGAATTGCATTTGACACTTTCGCTACTCACAAGATGCACTCTTTTATCATTAAGCATGATATTCATTTCCATCCTTTCTCCATTTTCCATCCCTTTCTCTTTCTTGTTTTCCATCTCTCCTGCCCCCTCCCCTCCCCCCTCCAACCCCACAAACCCACTCCCCAGTCCTATCAGAGCCCCGTCTTCACTTTCAGCCAATCAGATGTCACCTCTGCCACCGCTTCCCCCCTCACAAAGGACTCCAAACAGGGAATCGCCACCACACCTCGCTCAGCACGGGCTCATGACAGGCCCAAAGCTCCCCCCAACCCAAAGACTCAGACCTTGCCCATCAAGGGACCCATCGAGCGACCCCATCTGCAGCCCATCAAATCCCTGCCTCTGCACAACCCATCCTCCCGCTCGCCCTCCCCTTCCCCACTCCTGTCGCCCATCCCCCGTTTCTTCTTCCCTTCGTCCTCTGTCCTAAAGTCAGTGACTAAGAGCTTCTACCCAAACTCTGCCCACTCTGTGCCGCAGGTCACTCCCCAGGGCTCTCCGTTGCCCACACCCTTGGGCACCCCTGTCCACCACCCTCACCACCCTTCCTCCACCCCGCCCTCCTCTTCCTCGTCCTCGTCCTCCTCACGGGCGGAGGGAGGGGGAGGGGTGGGCTCGCTGTCACTGACTCCGCCCTCCAGCCCAGGAGGGGGAAGCGGCATGGCGGCCAGCAGCTCCGCCCACTGGAGGACTCGCCTCAATTCTTTCAAGAACAACCTGCTCGGCTCACCGCGGTTCCATCGCCGTAAATTGCAAGGTCAGTTGTGGATGTTTACCATGTGGGACTCACACCATGGTGTGTTTTCACTGCACAGGTATGGAACAACTCATGAAGGTCATAGTTTATAGTTTTCCTTCCTTCCAATGCCATTAAAACTTTAATTTTCTCTTACAGCACACAGTTTTCCGGACCTCCATAATGTCTTGAGGATTTTATCTCATCTTTTTTTTCTCGGCCCTCCAGCTGTTAATCTAATAATGCACACAGATATGAATTTTAATCGTGATTTGTCTCTCTCAGTTCCTACATCGGAAGACATGTCCAGTCTAACACCAGAATCCAGCCCTGAGTAAGTCACATTCCTTGACATAAATGATTGCTGATATTTTCGCAGTATGAAGCTGTGTGTTTGTGCTCTTCGATGTTTTCCCTGTGTTTGCTCATACTCTATATATTTTTTGTCTGGATGCCAGGCTGGCTAAGAAGTCGTGGTTTGGGAATTTCATCGGCTTGGAGAAAGAGGAGCAGATCTTTGTGGTGATCAGAGACAAACCTCTGAGTTCTGTCAAAGCAGACATTGTTCACGCTTTCCTGTCTGTGAGTATCTTGCGTGGTCTGTCTGTCACGCCTCTCACTATCAAAGCGTGTTTGTACAAAGCATGGCTCTCACTGGCGAAGCTGTAAGGAACTCACATGCACTCTCATACTGTGCGCACTTCATTTCTTTCATTACTTCAGTTTTCCTCTTTTGTTTAATCTTGATTTGATCTTGCTCACTCGTGGCACATAGATGGATCACTTTGCTTTCACCAATGGCTCACTCTTTCTCTCTCCTCTCCTCACCCTCACCCTTTGTCTCCCTATACTCACGTTGGACCCCATACCTCTCCCGCCTCGTAAGTCTGTCGGTCTCTCTGCTTCTTCTCTGTCTCCCCACTACACAGATCCCGTCTCTCAGTCACAGCGTCCTCTCCCAGACCAGCTTCCGGGCCGAGTACAAGTCCTCCGGCGGCCCTTCCGTCTTCCAGAAGCCCGTCAAATTCCAGGTGGACATTGCCTTTTCCGAGGGCGAGAGGGAGCGAGACAGGGAGAGGACCGAGAGGGAGGGCAGGAGGGAGACAGGAATCTACAGCGTGACGTTCACCCTCATATCAGGCATGTGCAGCGGATGTTTCACCCCTTTGGTTTTTAAATGACTTTAACATCATCAATATAGACATTTTTATTGTACCTACTTCAAACAATTCAACATTTCAACATAATCAATTATTGTTTGGCAGGGAGAGTGATGTGAGAGGATCAATACTACTCTAATGTCTGTACATGAAGCTTTAGCCAGAGGATGGTTAGCTTAGCTTAGCACAAAGACTGGAAACAGGGAGAAGGGTTTGTACTCAGTCTATTTATTCTTTGATTATAGTCAATCATCATTTCATTGTTTGATTGCTTATTTTAAGACTATTTTATGTGGACATTGAAAGAAGTTCAATCTCTTTCACCAAATTTAAAAAACAAAAGGTTTGTCTAAAAATAACTTAAAACACATTCATTTTGGTTTGAAACGGTTAAAATGTTGATACTAAAAGTCAGGTATCATATTGGCACTAATATGATGTGTTCACTGGTGTTGGCACATCTCCAGGTCCGAGTCGCAGGTTCAGACGAGTGGTGGAAACAATTCAAGCTCAACTTCTCAGCTCCCATGATCAGCCGTTGGTGCAAGCCCTATCTGGTAAGACTGCTCACACACACTGGTCCACACACTCAAGTAAACATGAACATTTTTCACCTTTTGACTTTCTTTATCATAATATGCAGGAGCACTCTTTAAATAGAGAGGTTTGTATTTGTATATGTGTTTTATTTGCATACTTGCAAATGAACACTCTTTTTTTTTTCATGCCTCCTTGTCAACACAGGCAAATTTCAGGTTGTCCTTAAAGGTCACTGTGACATCACAAAACACGTCTGTGGCCATAACTCAAGAATTCATACATTAAGTATGGCAAAATTGAACACAAATGTCTAATAGGATAAAATCATGAAGTGACAATATGATATATTAAAAAGGTCAATTTTACTGTGTCATCTTAATGTTGTGCAAAAACTTTTATTGGACAAATTCCTTCAAAGTGTATCAGTCTGGACAGACCCAGATGTCCAATGCAACTTGACTGTGAGGTGCCAATTCTAGTTTTTTCTATTTAAATGTCTATAATTTAATGTTCTTAAGTAATCTTTTGGCAACTGAATGAATGTTGAGCTTTCTAAATACATGCATAGTTCATTGTTTGTTTAACTGTTTAATTTTTTTTCTTGGTGCTTTATGTAATTTAATGGAGTTTCCTTTTTAAACAATAGTTGTTGTTTTTTTAATCCTATTTTTCTAAGACTGTTCTGGACAGGTCAGAGGCCACAGTGGCCAAGGCAGAGGGAGAACAGTAGTTGCCACCTCTGACTATTTGAACAGCGGACTTGAGAGCAGGAAGAAATAGTGAATAGGGATCCTTTTTAGGTTCACCCGCAACATTTTAATCACACCTGCGTTTCTGGTTCTGATCCATGGAGACCATTGCATGTATACATTAAGAGTGACTTTCCTGTTCTTTTCTGCTGATCCCTTCCCAGATGAGAAGAACGGCCGGCCCCACGGGACCCCCACCCGCCAAAACTCGAGGCGCTCTGAGGGTGGGGGCGACAGATGCGAGTGGGGCGACCGAGCAGATGGTGGAGGCATAGGAGGCAGCGGGGGAGTTCTGCAGCGTAGAGGCTCGGCAAAAGAGAGAACCCGACTGCTGTCCTCCAATGGAACCCAATCCCAACCATAGGATAGAAAGTGAGACCACACAGCAGGATGTCTGAACTACACCGGAAAGAAGACAGTATAACTCCATCTCCAAGTATCCCTGCAAGCCATGAGCTACTCCTATTCTTCCTTGACTAAGTCATTGAAGGTGCTTGACCATACCAAGGATTGAACCTTTTCCCCATCATGTATTTTTTTTTTTTCCCAACATAACGTTCTCTTGAACTTTTGGATCACCAGGATTCCTATCCTTAAATAAGAAAGAAGTGTTAAGGAACCACCCTTTAATTACAAAAAAATTATATGTGAATGAGCCGTTTGGTATCCATAATAGATACAGCTTCACAGATCAAACTAAGAATTTTGAAGTGCTAATGTGCATGCCAGTTAGCAAATCAGCCTGCTAAAGGATGCTGACATGATCAGATAGGCTAGTCTACCATATCTTATTTTAATACAGCATCTGACACCAAAAACAAATAAGTCTTGTGATGGTTTTCCAGATTACTCCTTAAATTAACCAGTGCTCTGCTCATATCACTATTAAGCAACATGCAATTACCAGTCCATAATGAAAGAAATATAAATGCATCTCAGCAGAAGAACCCTAAAGAGTGAGCAAGCTGCCACCACCTCACTGAGTGGTGACGAGCTGAACAAAAGGTCCTGTTTTTCTCAGGAGAAACTACATCCTGCGATTCCAGCAGTGTTTTCTCCTGAGCTAAAGAAAACCAACAAAGTAAGCTAAAGTAAGTGAATGTGAAAAAAAAGTATTTTTTTATTTAGTTTTTAATTTATGTTTACATATTTCTTTTGAGGATGTCAGGTAGCACAGTGATCGCAGTAGAGCCGGAACAAAAACACTACGGTGTTTGACGTGGAGCTGACCAGTTGCTTTTTGGCAGGCATTCATTTAAAGTTAAATGTTTGAATTCTTTTGTATTTCCTTTTTACTCAGAGACGATATGAAACAATGCATCTCTGGTTGTTTTTTTGTTTTTTTTGCATTGGACCCTTGTTGCTCTGAAGAAAAGTGTTTTTGATTTGAACAGAAATATGAACATTACTATCTGAAACAAAAAGAAGAAACTATGCGTGAATAGTTCCATGAACCTCATCACAGCTGTTTGTGCCCAGAGTGAATGAGAAGAGCATTCCTGGCCTGTGGATCAAACAGAAACCACCTTCCTTGTCCAGCTTGTTCTCCCGTTGCCATAGTATTCACGTACTGACTTATAACATCCTAAATTTAGAAAAAAAAAAAAAAAAAAAAAAAAGGAAACACACACACAAAGGAAATTCATCAATGGACGTTTTCATGATGCCGGACTCAAAAGGCTTGCAGTGCCAATTCCTTGTCGAGCTGGACTTCAAAATGGGAAGCGGTAAGAGTCTCCTAACCCCACGCTCCTCATTCCAGTGTTCACCAACGAGCCAAGTAGTCCATCACCGCACCCACGCTCATCACTGAGAGTCGCACCATTCTGCACGCGGACGTAGCAGCTCAGACAGTCACGTATTACTCCAGTACTCTGTCAGACTAGTCGATGTTCATCACCAGTCTTCCATACAGCACAATATGCAACAAAAGTGCAGAATGTTTTCAGAGAGATTACACAGTGCTACAGTTCTGTTTATTTAAACGGTATTTTTTTTTCTTTTGTATATTTTTTCCACTCTTGTCTATCCATCTATCTATTTATTCTTTTTTAAAATTTTTATTTATATTTATTTAAATTATTTAATGTTATGTACTAGATTTTATGCCAACAAAAATGGATCAATAACAAATCCGAGAAACCGGATCTATTTCAGTTCTCATCTTTTTTGAGCTCTCCTTTCCATGCAGAAGAACGACTTTGATACCAGTGCTGACAAGTTGCTCTCATCTTGCGTCTCCGGTGATTTTTGTCTGTATCTCACGTCTCTTTTAATCGCGCTTATCTCTGGTAACTGTAATCTGTGGCTGAGACGGGTGGATGATGACTGAGTGAGAGGGAGCTGAAAACCTCACAGCAGATGCATTTTCAGCTGATTAAGTACGGAAATTTTTGACTGACCCAGAGATATTCAAATAATCAACACAGCCAAACCCTAACAGGCACTCCATTTCTCTCGCACACATTGAATGCTCGCTAATTCGCTTCATCTCTTGCTTTCATGCCTTGTCCCCTTTCTGTCTGCCCCTCACCTCTGTTGTGTAGCCATCATCACAAGAGAAACAGTACGAAGTTGTTTGCCTCACTGTCCATACACACTTTATGATTGCTCACCGCCATCAGTTGCATCTTTCACCTCAACACATCACCTTCACTTTCATTGACCCAACTCTGGCTAAGATTGTAAACTATTCTCCATTCATAAGGGTCAGTAGAATAAGGTGTTTAAAAAAAAAAAAAAAGAAATGTCTGTATCATAATTTAAATATAAAAAGTGCACTATTATAACTATTGCCTGTGATAAAAAGAACAAATATGATTGAATTGATGGTCAAAATAAAGAGAGATCCACCGTATTGTTATGGTTACAATAATAAACCCTAAATTCATATGTGTGTCTATTTAGTTTCCTGGTTAAAATGGTGTCTGTTTATTTTAAGTGGCTGTACCTTTAAGGTTGAAAGTATTTACTCTCAATTCAAACATTGAGCTGTATGTGCTTTAATGTCAAATAATATAATAACAGAAACCTCTCAAGATAAAAGTGGCAAAATAGCACAGAAAATGTAACATGAAAATTACCTGTTGACCTTGGAAACAGTAGTTAGGCACAACAAACAAGCCTGCTTAAGGCAGATTTATTACGTTTTTTCCTGGAGCTTTCAATCGTGCCTCACTGTTTTCTTTGTCAAATTGAATTTTCCCCAGTGCTCTTGAACTCATCTCATGGACGCAGCTAGTTCATTCATCCTGAGGAAGACTATGATGCGGTTTAAAGCCCCAGAAAACTCTTTTAATTGAACTTAGGAAAAAATCCGCCCTGGAAATAGTTAAGAATAGTTCTTGTGAATAATAGTTGTCACTCTAAATATGAAATTGATAGGATAAATACAAAATCTTAGTTTTTGTTTCATTGACATTTTTCCTGTTGAAAAGGTGTAAGCTGTGCTGCACATCGGTTAATTAACTCGTTCAAAATACACCACCGCCATATCTTTAAACGCTCAAATGTACACGACTTAAGTCAGATACATTGATTTATTTTTTTATCACCAGATGCTCCGTACCTCCTCCTCCTCCTCCTTACCGAACGGTCGCGAGTTTTCCGATAGTCTTGAAAGCATCATCAGCTCATCCATGCGCGCGGTTGGGAGGAGAAGAAGGGGGAGGGGCCAGCACACGAGCCCACGAGCCCACCGACACCAGCGGCGGCGGCGGCGAACACCGGGGGCTCGCGCGACGGAAGAAGTTAACGGTCGCTTCCTGCTTCGCCCGGTTTTTTTTTTTTGTGTGTGGAAATTTCGACCCCGCACGCAAGAGCAGGTATGTCAACAGACGTCTTGACCGCGTTGCAACGGAGACAACAAACAGTCGCGTCCTTTTGCTTTGAAGCGTCAACGAGCCGTTTGTCGTGTCGCTGACGACGGATTGGCGCTCCGGCTAGTTAGCGCTAGCAGCAGCTAGCCGGCTAGCTCAAACCTTCTGGGGACGTTAACGTCCGGCAACAAGCCTGCTGTGACCTTACAGCGAACAATACTGGGATTATTATAAATGGTTTTGTTTTAATAACACCCTTTTCCGGTTCCTGGCTGGTCTCTTAATTTTTTTGGGGGGGGTTGACATGATTAAAGAATCGGAGCGTCATGTTGACAGTGATTTGTTTGTGAGCTGCCTTACAGTCGGTGGTACAGTTCGTGGCTTTATGTTCCCTCGGTACTTCCTGTCACAAGTTTTCTGCTTGTTAAAAATGGGAAAAATGCACAGCTCTGTCCAGACCTGCCTCATAAACACTGGAAAATAATGAAGCCGCCGGCTGACGGAGAGGGTTTAGCTCTCTGTTTAGTTGAACTTGTAAAAGGGAGCTGCCTTTTTAAATACTCAGTTCAGTTTTTAGTTACACGGCGCCAGATCACAACATATAGCCGAGACATTTCAATATTATAGAGAGATACCCGACGTTTCCTCTTGAACAAGCTCTTGGCAACAGTGGACAGGAAGAAACCTCCTCCAGTACCAGACTCAAGAGGTGGGCTGCCATCTGTCTCGGCCAGTTGGGGTGTAGGGGAGAGTGGAGAGAGAAAAGATGAGCATGGAGAAACAATAAACGCAGATCAGAAACATGCAGCTCCAGAGCCAGGCATACCTGCAGAGAGAGGAAGAAGCACAAACTGCATGAGAGAGAAGACGCGTGCAATATAATTGCATATAAATGCATGGAAAGTTAAAAGAAAGAGAGAATGGGAGGTTTTCAATGCACCATTGGAGGTCCTTCAGCAGCTCTGCGTACAACTATGGGATGGTTCAGGTTCACCTTGGCCGGCCTAAACTTTAAAGCTCTACCAAAAAGGAAAGTTTTAAGATGTTATCTTGGAAGCAGAAAGGCCGTCTGCCTCCAGAACCCAAACTGGAAGCTGGTTTCACGGGAGATGTTTTGTTTCTTATATTTGCCTGAAGTGATGTTGTTGCTTTAACAGTGAGTGAAAAAGCTACCTGATGTTTTTACTTTGTTATCATAGATTGAAGCTTTAATGTCTCCACGGGGCAATTTGGCTGCAGACAGCAGTCAGAAACAGTTAAAAAAAAAAAAAAAAAAAACATGCATCCATAAATACAGCTACACAGGTTAAAGCCAACCTTACTTATGTCACTAGTTGTGCACATAATACTATAACTTAGTTTTATTTCCCTCTTTACCTCATTCCTCGTCAGGCAGGCGGGAGGAGCTTCCTGAGAATATATTCTGTGTTTGTATATGATGTCCTAATAGCTTTCTACTCTTTACTTTACCCTCCAGTCTCTGTACTAAAACTGGTTGTGTTCTTGGAGATCAAAAGGCCTCAAACAAACACGATTTATTTTCTACTCTCACGTTTTACACATGTTTTTTTTTTCATATAAGCTTAAAACCACTTGCATATCATGCAAAGACTACATTTGGGGAAAGTTCTTAATTTTTTTCCTCAGAATTTTAAATTTCTACAAAAATACAGATGCATATTTGAGATTTGCACATTTTTTCCAGTTGTTTAATGTACTTCCTATTGATATTTTTTCTGTTTGTCGCTATACACTGAAACTAAACTTATCTATCACAAGAAGTTCTTTTATAACACAGCAACAGAGGCAAACTCAAACTGAACCGGGAATCAAAGTCGCAGCGACGCAAAGGCTTACTAGGATATTGGTACAGATTAAGACCTCTAAAAACGTAATCCAGTCAAAGGGTGCTGCTAATAAAATCTAGGAGGACCGGCATGTCATAAAGAGTGTATGTGGTCAGAGCTGAACTAAGCAGGTGTGTTGTTTCTGCGTTGGCACTGAAATAAAGGAAGTGGCCGAGGCTAAAATGTACTGCTGCTAGTCCTTGGCACGATTGTGACAGTTTCTGCCAGATCTGACATGAAGATCAGAACCTCAGTGGGACCTGGGGACGAAGAGGAAATTGTTTTGTTTGTGTATTTGCCATTTTTAGACGCACACCAGGAGCAGACGTAGCCTCTACACGGGTGCAGTCCAGTGTCGGAGTGACTAACCCTCGGGGCATTATCCATAGCCTATTTTGTGGAGGGAAATCAATTCTCTTTGTGAAGAGATTCAGTAATTGCCTTAAACAAAGATACCCGATAACATCAGCAGCCAGTCAACGTTTCCCATCAAACTCTATCAATTTCAAGCTGACTTTGCATTTGAAAGGAGTCATGAATAATGTCTCTTTTGGAGCTTTTATTAAATACGCTTATGCATAAGATGGATGTGATTTGCCAGGCATGCACACGCACGTTTCCCAATTCACCCTCCAGTTTGATGAATCATCTGCACGTCCCTCCACAGCATGCGCTTCCACGTTCAGGGCTCAGTTTTCCATCAGCTGCTGCAGTGGAGTCGCACATAAGAAATGTGATCAAATTTCACGAAGCACAGGGGGATGTTTGCTGTTAGCCGTTTACATTGTTTGCATGTCTCTTTGTTTTTGTTTTTCTTGTTGACGACTTGCACGCGGTTCTCTGTGGCCTGTTATTAAGTAGGTCAACTCATGGTATGGAAAGCGGCTGTTTAGATGTTCCTCCCCCTCGTTATAATCTGCCCCCGAGTACCAGAACGTCATCGTCCAGGTCAATACAAGTGTGCATCCAACCACAAATTCAGGCAGGACTTTCTTTACAGCACAACAGTGAAAGAGTGCTCTTGGTGTCAGAGTAACACTCTTACAGTAGCGGCCCATTGAAGATGTATCTTTGTTGTCTGGCAGATAATTTGATTTGTTATTACAAAAAATAATGCTGTTCAGTGTCTGTAAATTTAAGACTTTTATTAGGTCCACATCCTCCATGTTTATATTGCCTTAAAGCCCACTGCAGATATTTAAACAGGCTTGTTTCCTGTGTCACTTAAGGATGTTTTCCATTTGCACCTGAGGTCAGTAGTTTTGCCCTGTGAACTCTTGCGTGTTAGGTGTGGCTTTAGTGTTGGACACTCAGTTCCTTCTTGTCTTAAGGTTGTTGGCTGACTCTTTAAATTCTCATTTGAAAAAACCCCAAAAACGTTCCTCTTTCTTTTTCTTTTTTTCTTTTTTTTTTTGGCTCAGTCTCCACTTCCGGTCCTTTCATCGTGCACAGTAATCATGGCAGAAGCCCACCAGGCGGTGGCCTTCCAGTTCACGGTCACCCCAGAGGGCATTGATCTGCAGCTGTCCCACCAGGCCTTCACTGAGATCTACCTCTCCGGCGTGCGTTCCTGGAAGAAGCGCATCATCAGACTCAAGGTATCTCCGCTGTGTTTGTTTATGCTTAGTGAGTGTCCACAAACCCTCTGTAATAATCCCAGCCGTGCTCACAGTGTTCTTCTGTGTCCTTGTTAGCACAGCTTTTCATTATCTCCGTATGTTGGCACTGGCAACCCGACCCGGACGCCATGTCTGTGTACTAATTGTAAACGGGAAGTATAACATTTACATTGATCCCTTCTTCTTTCACAGAATAGTGTGATTACAGGGGTGTATCCTGCTAGCCCATCCTCCTGGCTTTTTGTAGTCATAGCAATCCTGGCTACCATGTACACTCGCTCTGACCCCTCCATGGGACTCATAGCCAAGATACAGGAGCACCTGCCAGTCAGGTAACACATCTCATGACTCCAGGAAATGCTAAAGGTGATTGGTTGGTTCACCAGACACCTCCACAGAGGCACCCCTGTTCCCTTTAGTACATTGTGTCACAGAGGATCGGTGTCATGTTATGGGACTAAATATCAGACAACATTTAGGTAAACAAAAGTAAATCATAGATCTCACAAGCATGAACAAAGTGTATCAATCCTGCATATTGATCAAAAAATATTTGGAGTATATTCCATTAATGTTTACACACGGGTCACCCACTTTGACCAATATCCAAGGACAATAATTTGAGTATTTATTTTAAACATAATAGCCTTGTTCAGTCCTTCTAAAGCCATTTTTTTGGTGAACACATTTTGCATGCTAGTACCAGCATTCGCAACAGGCATTGGTCTCATGTTGCACAGTGAAGTGCGTTATTTTATAATTAATAAATTGTATTTTATTCTTAAAACCTCCAGTACACGGAATATATAGCATTTCTTAAGTGTGGTATGAAAATCCCTTCCCCCTCTCCATCATTCCTTCCTAATATTTTTCTGTTATACCCGTTTTTATCTCTCGTTGCCCTCTCCTGCTTTTGTCTTTATAAACACCAGATTTTGTGTTCACTATAGAGTGGATATTTACCACAGAACTGATTTGGGAGTTGTTTTTTTTGTGGTATTTTATATTGTCATTATGTAATAGCTGGCTTTTGTATTTAAATATGAAAGCTCTCGCTTCTTTCACTGCAACATCTCAGTCTGTTGTGCTGTGTTTTGCTCCTCATCCTGATCCTCTTCACTTGTTGTTTATTTTGTAGCCGGTTATTCTGCTCACTGTTTGTCTCCACCGTTTCCAGCCAGTCAATGAGTACGCAGTGCCAGACAGTGGTGTCAGCAGTGCTCTTCAGCACCATGCTATGGCTCCTGCTCATCTTCACCATGCGCCTGTGTCTCAAGCAGCTGCTCTCTTACCACCGCTGGATGTTTGAGCAGCACGGCAAGATGTCCACCACCACCAAAGTCTGGGTGGTCAGTGCCTTTTCTCCCCTTTTACACTCGCCACTGTAAAGTCACCACATCTTCTACCGCCCCTTAGTTCTGCCAATCTCTTCCAGGCGTCACTGACATGTTTATTTGCTGGTTTTGTTTTATGCAGGATAATCTAAAACTCATATTTTTCATTTACAGTTTAATGTTTTTTTTGTTGTTTTTTTTTAGTTCACGGGTCCTCGCATGTGGAAACACTTTCACGTTTTAGGCTGCAAAAAAAAACCCTCTGTTTTGTACTTGTAAGAAAACATCCTTTTAACCAAGTAAGAAAGAAAAAAAAGAAGCTGATTTTGATTTTCACCACGTTGACTAATATTTAAGTGTGTATATGCTTGCGTGTCTATATCAGGCGCTGGTGCGAATCTTTTCTGGCAGAAAGCCGCTGCTCTACAGCTACCAGGGTTCGTTGCCAAACCTCCCTGTTCCCGCAATCAAGGACACCGTCAAGAGGGTGAGATGTCACACGAAGCAAATGACAACGCACCGATCACTGTCCATAAAACAGATAGATCTGTTGTCACATTTATCATTTGTTGTCTGAAGTTTTCTTTCTGGCTAGTGGAGAATCTTGTAAGAACGCCAGCCCGCTGTCATTCTAAATTGAGATGTATTTAACAGAAGAGAGGCGGTGGAATAGAAAAAGAGATTTGGTGTCACATCAACAGAATTCGATGTTGTTGTGACGGTGGAAGACTTGTTCTCCTCGCCCCCTGTGGGTGTCAGTTTTTGTTAATTATTTATATTTATATCTGTTTGTCTGTTTGTTTTGTTGCTTAATCTCTTTTGTTTAGTACTTGGAATCAGTACGCCCACTGATGAATGACGCGGAGTATGAACGCATGACCAAGCTGGCTGCAGACTTTGAGAGCAGCCTCGGCAACCGCCTGCAGTGGTACCTCAAACTCAAAGCTCTCTGGGCCGCAAACTACGTAAGTGGTGGTCCACAATGCTCTTGTTCGGCCACTTGAATGTCCAAAGGAAATATAAAATGCCATTAACAATGTATATCTGTGCAAAGTCTTGTGGGTTTCAATTATTCATCCTGTCTGAATATGCAACCTTTGTGACTGCCACTTGGCTGCGATAATAGCTTCCTCAACTAGCCTTTGTGTGTGTTTTAGGTCAGTGATTGGTGGGAGGAGTACGTCTACCTACGGGGACGAAGCCCCATCATGGTCAACAGTAACTACTATGGCATGGTAGGAAAATCTCTGTTTTTTTTATTTCTGCTCTACGAGGGTGTAGTTCTCATTTTGGATTGAGTAATAGTTGACACGTTGGGCATGTACACACCTACCTTACAATTTGAATATGTTGTATTTATATGGCTTTTGAGGTATTTAAGGATTTGTGGCTGTTTGTTTGTCATGGGAGGGAATGATAGCGGATATAAGTATATGTTGCTGTTTGTTGCTGGTGGAGAGCTCCCATGATTCACCTCTCCTCTACTCTCTCTTTTGCTCTCCATGCATTTGTATGCCACTGTTGCTGGTCGTTTTAACATTACTTTAACATTGATAGTTTAATGTGGTTGTTTTATTCTGCTTTTAAGGTTTTATCTGCAGCTGTGTGTTCTGTATATTTGATGTTTTAAAATGGTTGACTTATTCTGACTTTTATTACTTCCAATTGTATTGGGACCTTGTTTTTTGTTTTGTTAAGGCTAGGACAGCTACTCTTTGTCACATTCAGTTTAATTTCTCTACACTCTATTCATACAGCTCCACTCATACATGTAACATTTCGGACATAACTTTTAACCTGGATTTTCTGCTTTTCGGCAACTGTTGGGAACTAAAGGGACACATTGTTAAAATATAAATGTTAGCCCCCCGCCATGACAAACTAGCAATGCCACATTTTCTAGGGCATAATGTAGCAGAAACAGTATGTCATATGTGACCTTGGGCATGATACATGAACATTTCTCTGTATTTTGATCAGGGCATAGTAGCAAGGGATCAGTTGGAGATCAGTGTCGCTCGTGTAAACCTCTCCAAAAGATTTAAACCTGTGCCTTTTAATCCCACTTGTATTCAGGGACCATTTTGTTTGGATGATAATCTCTTTATGTGTACACACCTCCTGACTTCCTGCATCTGTTGGCTCTCTCTTCAGGACTTCTTATATGTGACTCCAACACCTATCCAGGCTGCCAGGGCAGGAAACAGCATACATGCATTCTTCCTCTACCGCCGTAAACTCAACAAAGAGGAGATTAAACCTGTGAGTTAAACCACCAGGCAGCTCCTGCTGCTCCATGAACATGAAGACGTTCACGTCTCTTTGCCATGGCAGCAGATGACCTGTTAATCAGATATCTCATATGTTCAGACATTGGGATGTTTATTTGTAGAACTACAGTATATTTTATCGTCGGTAAATAATCTATATATTACAACGGATGTATGAAGCCATCAGTATGTGTTGTGGCTGTTTGGACTGTGTGAGGAACGTCCATCCATCAGTGTTTGTGTGTCTTGGTTGTTGATGGTACAAAGCATGTGCATCTCCTTTCATTTTAGTATTCATGTTTGTGTGAAGACATTTCCCTTGTGTTCTCATACCATGCACATCTCTCACCCCTCCCTTTTGTTCTCTTTTCAATCTTTCCTTTGCTTGTTTCATTTCTCTTTTATTTACTTTCCTCTTCTCCTCTCTCTCTCTCTCTCTCTCTCTCTCTCTCTCTCTCTCTCTCTCTCTCTCTCTCTCTCTCTCTCTCTCTCCCTTAAAAAAAAAAAAAACAACAACCCTCTTTTTGCTCGATTCAACATGTCTTCCACCGCTCTCTTCTGTTCTTCCCCCTATTCCCCCTCATCTTCACCTTCTCCTCTCCGTTTCCCAGAGTCGTATACCAGGCACTGTCATTCCTCTGTGTGCAGCTCAGTGTGAGAGGATATTCAACACCACACGCACTCCTGGAGAGGAGACCGGTAAAGAGATTGACTTGTACACCCACGTAGACACACCGCTGATGTCTGATCCACGATCACGTCTGAACATAGGCAGCCGGTTTCTGACTTCGCAGTTGCTAATACTCCGCTCCTGCAGCGATGGTGAGGCGTACTGAAGGTGTCTGAACCCTCCAGAGTTTAAGCGCGGAAAAGAAAATTGTGTGAAAGACCGTGTGTGGTTCAAGGAAAGGCGTCTGTGATTCACTGAGTCACAATGTGTCTGCTGTACAGCTCGTCCTGTCATCCCTCATCTCTCCCTCTCACCCTACCTTCTGGACGCATCTCAGGACTGTCTAGGTTTCTGGAAAAGCTCTGTCTATAACTAATATCTGTTTTCTTCTGCCCACACATTTTGTTTTCTCATCTTTTTTTCTTTTATCTTCTCTTCCCTTCTCCCTTTTCTACTTCATCCCAACACTTCCTTATTTATTTTCTACCATCCTATTTTGTTTCCTCTCTCTGTTTTCTGTATTTTGTTTGCGTACTGGCCCATCTTTCTCTATCCCGTTCAGTGGTTGTTGAGGTCTGCAGTTCCCTGCTGTTCCTATCAATTTGAGCGAATGTTTGACACGTGTCGAATCCCGGGAACGCTAACAGGTAGTGTTTATGTTTTTACACAACGAGCCCATTTCTAGTTTTAGATCTCTAAATGCCAAACCAATGTAAGAACTGATCTTAACTCAAGCATGTGTCTTTATTTCTCTATTTGTTAATTACAGTAGGCCTTCTCTTGTCTGTGTCTAAATCTAGGACGATCATTTTTACAGTACAGTTCATCTAAATTTAGAAAAGTCAAGTGTGCTAACTATTTGCATATGGATGAGACGATACATATTCAGCTTTGTGGTATTTTGTGGGGTCAGATGCACCAGGCAACAAACATAACATTTGTTCTTTTTATACTGGCAACAGATCCTGAATCGTTAAAGAGGGTGTGTGTCAGGGATGTTGTGAAAGTATCTCTTGCATCTTACTGTGGTCGGCATTGTTATGTGTTTCCCTTTGTCCAGTGGACCGTAACAAAAGAAGGTTCCTGTTTTCACACAAACAACTCTGTTCACAAGCTGTTCCAGGATTATATTTGAAAAAGAAACA
The DNA here is from genome assembly GCF_029030835.1 of Brachyistius frenatus. NCBI lineage: Eukaryota > Metazoa > Chordata > Actinopteri > Embiotocidae > Brachyistius > Brachyistius frenatus. The sequence goes on along the minus strand of NW_027210610.1, from coordinate 3,466,488 downwards.
TTTATTTCAAATATTTATCTCTGTATTTATTATGTAATTTTATCAAAAGTATGTTGCAAATCAAGTTGTTGTATGCTGGCATCCCAAACAAAACTGAATCAAGGGCACATTTAAAAAAAAAAAAAAATTAAAAAAAATCAACATAGTGCTAAAAATGATTAATATGAATGTGAGAAAAAACTACGCCAGTTGGACAGATGAAATGCTTTGCTTTTCATTAAACCTTGAACAAAAGGCACACCTGAATCCCTGAGTTAAGTGCATCACCTGATGTATTTGTGTTTCCATGACCTGATCTTTCTTATATCACCCTGTCAACAGCTGTTTTCTCAGATTGCCCTTCATTATCTTCTCTAAATTGTACACCAAATTCATGCCTTTGACTCAATTGATGGAATATTGACACTCTCCCCTCACCCCTGTTTCTTTTGTGTCTGAAGACACTGTGCAGCACTGGCAGGACAGCGACTACATAGTGGTATACCACAGAGGTCGCTACTTTCGTCTGTGGGTGTACCAGGCCGGCCGCCTCCTGTCTCCGAGGGAGATTGAATTCCAGGTTCAGAGGATCCTCGACGACCCTGCAGCTCCTTCCAAAGGAGAGGCCAATCTCGGGGCCCTGACTGCTGGAGACAGGTCAGTTTGAGAAGCCGCTAATGTTCCAGTGAAATGGATCAAACGGCACACCGCATCATCAATGCAACGTCATCCTTTACTTCTCAAATATTTCCCAGAATTCCATGGGCCAACGCCAGGACGAAGTACTTCAGCAGTGGGGTCAATAAACGTTCTCTGGACTGCATCGAGAAGGCCGCCTTCTTTGTGACGCTGGATGATGATGAGCAGGGCATGATGGGAGATGACCCACACACTAGTTTAGATCGCTATGCCAAGTCCTTGTTGCACGGGAAATGTTACGACAGGTAATTTTACACTCAACTGATCGCTGTCTTTTAAACATGCAATCAGCTAAGGAGTTTATTTTTGTTTTGTTTAGCTGCTAAAATGTCGGAAATTTCCCAACCGTGTCCCTCTATTGTCTTTGTGTTCGTGCAGGTGGTTTGACAAGTCTTTTACAGTAGTTTACTACAAGAATGGAAAGAATGGCATAAACGCAGAGCACTCGTGGGCTGATGCACCAGTTTTGGCGCACTTATGGGAGGTAAAGAGCATGAAAGAATAGTTTGCGCGGTGTTGTCCCCTTCCTCCTGAGAAGAAACCATGATTTCTAACGTTGTGTGTTTCCAGTACACCCTGGCCACTGACAGTTTCCAGCTCGGTTACAACGCAGAGGGTCACTGCAAAGGAGAAGTGGATTCATCCCTGTCGCGGCCGCAGAAGCTGAATTGGGAAATCCCTCCAGAAGTCAGTTTGTCATGGAGACATTTCCATTCACTGTTTTTATTCCTTCAGCTAAACAACGCAGGCTGTCGTCGTGAACACGAGGCAAAGCTACGCGCTTCACTATTCATTTCGAGTGTGATGCAGATTATATTTGCTACAACATTTTCCTACTCTGTGCAAAGTCATTTTGTCGTCATCTAACCAGAAATGGTTCAGAGGATTTATTTACAAAGTGACAAATCTAGGAACTCGGTGTAAAAGTCAATAAGTAGTGCTAAATTAAATTTACTACATCGTAAGCTGATTATTCTGTGCTCAAACCAAAATGTCAGAACGACATGTTTTGGTTTTACAGCGAGTTAACGGTTTCTTTGCCAGGAGCAGCAAATTCCTGTCTTTGCTAGTTGCCTGGCAACCTCACAGTGATATCAGCATTTTATATATCCATATAGAAATCATTATTTGGCGAATGCACATTCGGTTAAAGTTTCAGTTGTATGCTCACCACCATGTATCGTGCAAAGATTAGTTCGGTGACAGGCTGTCGACCACATGGACATAAAAAAAAAAAAAAAAAACAAGTCCAGCTCGATAATATATACTTAATGTTCATGTAACGTGTAAAACTGCATGTTAAAAGGTGACTCGTTATCCGAGACGGTACGCAAGTGTAGCTCTTGTGTTTTTAAAGCAGGGTTCAGTGGTTAAACCGTAGGTGTCTCGGTCGTGCTGACGTGTGCTGTCTGGACTCGTCTGTCTCAGTGTGAGGAGCAGATCTCCGAGTCTCTGGCAGTGGCCCAGGCCCTCGCTGACGACGTGGACTTCCACGTTTTCTCCTTCCGAGACTTCGGCAAAGGGAAGGTGAAGAAGTGTCGAGTCAGCCCGGACGCCTTCATTCAGATGGCTCTTCAGTTGGCGTACTACAGGGTGAGCCTCTCGCTGACGTAGAACACGCGTGTATACAGTCACTTGCAGATTCGTGTAAGCGAAGCCCGTCTGTTATTTTTGCTCTCGACTCCAGCACATCGGCTCGGAGACGAATCGGTGAGCTTCGGTATGAAGGAGTGTACATGCAAAGTGTTTGAACAGCGGAGCTGTATCTTACCCCTATTTAATCCGTTTTGGGGACAACATTTAAACGGCTACAATTTCAGCACAGTTCAACCAGCTTGAATGTGGACCCCCCCCCTCTGAAAAAAACAGCTCTTTAACTTCAGTTGTTAAAATTCAAATCAAATATGTAGCATACAGCCAGACAAATGTGAAGGTATTAAATTTGGACATTTGTTCAATATACTCTGTCGCATAGACTTTTTTGTTTTTGTGTTTGGTTTTTTTTGCATACTAGGATCGGAAAACATTCTGTTTGACGTACGAGGCTTCCATGACCCGTCTGTTCAGGGAGGCCAGGACCGAGACTGTTCGCTCCTGCACCAATGAGAGCAGTGCCTTCGTCCGAGCGCTGGAGGGTGGAGAGGTGAGAACATGGAAACTGTGTCATGGTTTTCATCCTTTTGTGTGCCGTGTCTGAGGACATTTATGGTGGGATACAGATTAGGAACTCAAAAGAGGGTGATTACAGGATTACATCCGCATAACAAAAACAATGATGCATAATTGCTGTTTTCCTCTGATAAATCACACGGTGTCTATTTTTAATGCGCGCTGCGCCAAGCATTCATGCCACTCATGCCATTCTCGCCATTCTCCACCAGGCAGCAGATGTGTGCAGGCGCATGTTCCGCGCAGCGTCAGAAAAGCACCAGCAGCTGTACCGCATGGCTATGACCGGAGACGGCATCGACAGACACCTCTTTTGCCTCTACGTGGTGTCCAAATACCTCGGAGTGGAGTCTCCTTTCTTGAAGGAGGTTTGTTTCTTGTCTTTGTCACTTTATTCATATTGAAATATTCAGTTCAGCAAGAGTATTTATTTAGAGACCTTAACAAACTCGTGTGATTTTTTTTATTTATTTTTTTTATTTTATTTTCCTGGTTGTTCCAGGTGCTGGCTGATCCGTGGAGGCTTTCCACAAGTCAGACTCCAGTCCAGCAGGTGGAGCTGTTTGACATGGTCAACCACCCAGAGTACATCTCCTGTGGAGGGGGCTTTGGACCAGTCAGTATCTCTGAAGGGTTTAATTTATCGCTAAACTAGAAATCAATTTACATTTGTACATCGTAGATGACACTTTTGCAAGCTTTGTCTATTTAATTGCATTTTTCTTTTATTCTATACAGCTTTTTTTTTACATGGTCAGAAACCTCCCATAGTAATGGCTCTATACCCAGTACTTTTTTTCTTTTTTTTTTTTTACAGTCTTGACACTGTAAAAATATTGGTGCATTTGTTTTGAAGTATTTCTTCCACATGCAGAGCAGATTCTTGTGATATTCATCAGCCATCCAATGCTATAAATATTGTGTCTCTTTCAGGTGGCTGACGACGGTTATGGGGTTTCCTACTACATTTTGGGAGATAGCATGATTAACTTCCACATCTCGTGCAAACACTCATGTCCAGACACGGTGAGTTTTATGAAAGTAGTTATTCTACGCTGTTTTAAGAAAGTGGACAAAATGTACTCTATATTCTTATGCCGTGTTACAACTTTTGGCCACAGTCCATTCACAGAAACAATGAACAAGATGCGTGTTTTTTTCCAGTAATGTCCAGATGCGTTCTACAGTACAATAGTAATGACTCCTGTAGGTTTTTTTTTTAGTGGAAGACAAGGGTAGTGTCATTTAAAAAAAAAAAAATCAAATTATATCAACAACAATCAATGCAGTTTTGTTTTTAGCTGAGCTTTTTCTTTTCTTTTCTTCCCCTTGTGGTAATAAAGGTAGCTGAACTTTATCTCTGCTATTTAGAGAAGTGACTGAACTGAACTCAACTGTGGGACCTATAACATCGTTCAGGCTCCACCTGGTGGTTTGCACTCCCAACCAGCCGAAGCCCAAAATCTTTTATTTTAACATAATTCTATGACAGATAACAGTTAATCTATAGACGCGTCACATTACAAAGATAATCGTTTTTTTTGTTACTCATTAAGATATTTTAGGAATGAAATCCATCTGTGCTCGCTCAGCACCGTATGATGTGACCTCCAACATGGCATGTTACTAACATTCGCCTGATGCATTTGGATTTGGACTCATCAGATGTTGATTTTTAAACAAGTGAAATTGTAAAATGGCTACGAGGTCCGAGAAACAGTCAAAGGTTAAATGACAGAACTTTCCAATGTAGAAAAGGAGCCAACGTCAGCAGTTGAGTAGCTGACTGGTGCTTTTTTTTTTTTCTTTTCTTTTCTTTTTTTTTGTGGTTGTCGCAAGAAATGTAAAAAAAAAAAAAAAAAAAATTAATTTTTTTTATTCTCTGTCTCTCTTAAAGGGTGCCCATAAGTTTGGCGCTCAGATCAGAAAAGCCCTGCATGACCTCATACAGCTGCTGGGCCCCAACCAAAAAGAGCCCACCAAAACAGAGGAGAGTCGACCCGAGGTTAAGAAGGACCAGTAGATACGCGTTGAGAGGAAGAGGACGCAGGAGGGAAGTTGTACAAATCTAGATGTTACCGTAAGAGGTGAGGAAGGGCCGGTGTTTGTTCCTCATGCAGTGGGAGAATTTTACAGCCATGCACATGATATTCAAGCGACGGCTCCACGGGAACACCGATGACAACTGAGGCGATTTTCTGTTTTTTTGTACTGATATGCATCTATATTTGTCTATATATTAGCTGTGTAGTGGGAGTGTGGAGAGAGAGAAAAGGTCCACAAAATGATAAGTGCGGTATGGTGTATTGGTTTAGTTTATAGTCAAACTATTTATAAAAAAAATTAAAAAAAAAAAATTAAAAAAAATTGTATCCAGAGCCTTTCAATGAAAAAAAAAAAAAAAAAAAAAGTCTCTATAATGATGTTTGGTTATTTTAGAAAGGCCAGTGTGCGTCGCACCACTTGACGTTCAGGGTAGAAACCCTATCGGCACGTTACTGCAGGGAAAAACTACTACAAATTCAAGTGCGGTATATTTTGACACTACGTACGCCACTCTGTGTACCAGTAACTTTCTCTTGGTGAGCTCGTGATGCACCGTGATTGTTGGCGCGTAACCATGGAGAAGACGACATGCGTCCTGCATGTTGAGGTGGTTTCATAATTCTCCCATCTGAATGCAACATTGCCATTACAGTGACACCAGGTATTTGACAAATCTTGGAAGTCAGCGACTTCTCAGTGTTTACTCAATATGTATAAATCTGCTTCTTCTTTTTTTTTTTTTTTTTCCATACATGATTGTAATGCTGAGAGTGCCAGTCTCTTTATACATGTAGTGAAATGACATGACTCTATTGAAGTCATTGCTGTTCGATAGGCGTTATATTCAGTGCCAACTCACCCAGGAAACTTTCATTTGGAGTTTCCAAACGTATTCAAACTATATAGTTATTGTTGGTCAGTTTTATTTCATTGGTCAGTAGGCATTTCAAACTTACCAACTTTGCTTTCATGAGCTCGGGTTACTTCACTGCCATAAATCTGTTTTGTATTATTTTTTATTTTGAGCACTGTTTTGACACAAGCACCGTAACAATGCAATCTATATATATCTATATCTATATCTATATATAGATATATGTATATGAGCATCATTTGTGAGTATTGCGTCTCAAGCAGCGCTGCAGGTCAGATGTGGATTAGATGTTAAAGTGTGAAACAAGTGACACAGATTCTTGTTATTCTCCACTGACTACTGCCTTTATTTTCACTCCTTCAGCTTGTCTCATTATATTGCTATTGTGAGCCTTTTTAATGCAATATTACAAGAGAACATAAAGACATTCTTAAAGAAAAAAAAACGAGCTCGTTTCTGTTTGTTGACTTGAAAGAGTACTCCCATCAACGTATTGCTCCAGAGTTGGTCTACTTGTATTTCCATTTTATTTATTTATTTATTTTTTTTTTGTGCCTAAAATGCAACTGGCAGGCTTGTTGTGCTCGTAGGTGCCAATGTAGCTTTAAGCCTCGAGTCGTAAGCGGAGATAAAAAAAATAAAAAAAAGCAGGTTACATACATGCGCTAATTTTTTTTTTTTACATTTCATTTCCAGGGGTTCTTCTTTTTTTTTTTTTTTTAACTTGGAAGTCTTCAGCTTTAACTAATCTCACTCGAGCGAGCCCCCTCGGGCAATTTATCTGGAAGCAACTTTTCCTCGCACCTGAGAAAATAGGGATTTTTAAATGCACCTTTGCAAGCAAAGACAAATGCATCTCCTTCCAACACAAACAAAACAAAAACAGACGTTATAACCAAACGTGCGGTCAAACGGAAACGAGTAAACGCAATCTCCGTCGAAACCTCGGAGGAGGACGGTTTGGGGGCGTCGCACAGACTCCCCGTCGTCATTCAGCTGGCGGCGGTGCGAGTCTCCGAAGGAACCGTCACTCCGGTCTGACCGTTTCCACCCGTCCCTGAACAAACCAGTGCAGCCCGAGCACACCGACGGCCCGCTGTTCACGGATCGTGCCGTTTATTAAGACATTAGAAAAAATAATAATAATAATAATAAAAACCCAAAACACGTTTCATTTTATAAATTCCAAACGCAGCACTTTATATTTTCCCCACAAAGGCTGCGTTAGCGTGAACGTGACCTGGGCGTCCTCGGCGTCGCCGTGACGTCACGTTCGAGCGTGCGCACGCACCCGCGGGTCGTCTCCGCTTCGCTCCAATTAAGTAACTCGTTTGAAATCCGTCGAACCTGACGCACAGATGTTTCCTCCTGACGGATAAAGCACCGGCAGCAAACGGTCCCGACTCTCCTTCCGCGTGTTTGGTTTTGGTTGTTTCCAAAGAACTTTTGCATTCGTCTTTTATGGGAATTGTGTTGGCATTTATTTAGGTTTTTTTTTATGTCTTTACGTTGATGTTGTTGTTGTTATTTTTTTCACTTCGTTCAAGGATCTGTTGCCGCGGTGTGAACAGCCGCCGTGTATCTGTTCACACCGCGGGAAACCGGGAAATGACACGGTCAGTCGTGGTTGACGGGTCGGTGGGAAATAGAGGAACAAACTCCTGAATCGCCTTCAGTGTTCGAGATTCAGCTCTACTGACCCTTTTATAAAAAACTAAAAAAAAAAAAAACGGGACCGCACAGTTTGTAACCAACGACTCCGGCCATGTTCTGATGATTCTGTCCATTTTGGTCCTCTGTCCGCCGACAGAAATGGTCTCCTTTTTTTTTTTTTGCTCTGCCGTCCTTTTCTCTGTCCCTCTGAGCTCCTGCCACCTGTCCTTCTGTCTCTTATTTCAGCAGTGAGGTCAGCGACAAAACCCTCCGCTCATTGTCCCGCCGGTCGGACTTCGGCTTGCGTCCCCGAAAGCCCCCCGAATCCCACGTGCAGTCGCCGTCCTTCTTTTTTCTGAATCACGCCGCACAGACGGCGACACATCCCGCGGTCCTTCACCCTCACATCTAAATGTCTTACCGAACCTAAATCATCATAACCTGAATTCTAAAGTCTTGACCATCAAACTGTTCTACAGAGGTTTCTCTCAACGGGACAAGCAACCAAAAATGTCCTCGAAGTCTAAAATCCAACTACACGTCCACACACACACACACACACACACACACACACACACACACACACACACACACACACACACACACACACACACACACACACACACACCATCAGTACTACTTTTCAAACCCTCAACTAACCTCAACCCAGATTTTCTTACAGAAATCTAACACTTAATATTATGAGGACTTTTTATTTGTCCCTAAAAGGAAGGTGGTATTTATGTCCCCACAGCATGAGTAATACAAGTCCACACACACACACACACACACACACGCTTGCGCGCCTCCTTGTCACCCCAGAGGACCCCCGTATATAAAGCTGTATTTTTTTTTAGCCCTCCAGTTGTTACTCCTCTTCTAGTCATCAGCAGTTGGCATCTTTTGCTGTCCAGGTACGTTCTTTGACTTCCCTTCTGTCCCTCCTGTGATATTTGATAAATGTGACCTTCTGCCTTTTTAAGTTTATAGCGGTGCGATAATTATGTACAATTTCCAAGGAGCCTGCACACGACCGGGTTTGATTGCGCGGGATTCTTTATGGAGCGCAAACATTATAAAAGGCAAATCTAAAAAAAAAAAAATAATAATATACAGGCAGTGAAAAGCTCTGATTAGTTTGTTTAATGCAGCTGTTGTCTGTTTTCATAACCAGGACCAGGAGTAATGTGGAGATGGTCTGTCGTGGTGATGAGCCCAAAGAGAATTATCCCCAAATCTTCGTCTTTCAGCTCATTCTGTTCATTTGCTGACCTGAATTCTCTGAAATAGTTTAAAACGTGGTAATGTGTTGATTGCAAGTGGTAAAAAAAAACAAAAAAAAAACGAGTTGATAACACTTTTAACATTCAAATAATAGTAAATAAATAAATGATTAAACCAAAGATCCTTTAAAATGATTGAAGCTGAAGTCTAAAGATGGTCATCGTTCAGCGATCAAAAAACGTCACAGATTCACTGGATTTAGCATCGACTCGTTTCTGTTACTCAAATATGCTAATATTGGGTGAACAATATATATATATATTATATATATATATGCATGCCATGTTTTCTCGGCTTAAAAGTATTGTGCATCTTTCCTAACTTTGGGATTTTACCCATACATTTCTGTGAGCCCTCCTTCATCCAAACTGTTTAATAATAAATAACACAATGTGTTTGATCCCTGGACCCTCCAGTGGGTCAGTGGGGGGACGGGGGGACGGGGTTGATGAAGGTGTAATACGGCCCTGGAATTAAACATGGCAAGTCATTCTCGGTGGCCTTTGCCTCTCTTGTCCATCAGTCATTGCCGGCTATGACTCCGTTAGTCGGTTTAGCCACCAGTGAAGCGATGCGGCGAAGTCCTCTTCTCAATCCTTCATCTGCCTTTTTGTCCATGACCCTTGTTTATTCAGATCCACGCGCTCATACTTTTGAGATCCGGGCTAAAAAAAAAAAAAAAATAATAATAACCATGAAGGGATCCAAAAGACTCGGGCGGCCTCGGCTCCGGATCTCGCCACATTAAGCCGGGAGGGCTTTCGGTTTGTTTGTATAGAAATTAGGGTTTTGAAAATTGGCCTGTTGCCGCTGCATCCAGCCAGAAACCCGCGTGTCTGTCTGTCTGTCTGTCTGCTCAGTGCGATGGCAGCCCGTCCGACCGGTTCGACTTAGCACCCTGTAAATATTAAATGGTTGTTTTTTTTTACCTCCCATTAAAGTCGAGAGGGAAATGATGCACGCAAACCTCTGAAGTGATGGTGAGCAAATGCTCAAATATTTCTGGGGCTCGGCGCGCAGTGAGACCGTGAGGAGATCAAATGATAATAGAGGACTTGGCTGGTGTTAACAGGAGCCAGCCGACCAGCTTAATCTCTCCGTCCCAGCATTCTCTCTCGTAAATCAAATTAAACAAGAAGGATGGGACAGCTGGTACCGCTGTCCCATCCTGGGTAACATCTGAGGTGCCGCCGGCCTCTTCTGTTCCCAGATCATTCGCTACAAATGGTCAACAAAAGCACCAGCTTACAGTAAATAGCAGCTTTTTGTTTTTGGATGCTACAGGAGTGTATTTTTTATTTATTTTTTAAAACGCCTATGAAAAGTTTAGCCATCAGAGGTCACGTACGTACGAGCGCTTCATATATATTTATGTCGAAAGGAATAGTGTTGTAATTGAAGATTCTCAACACCACGAATTCAGATCTATTCTTTCAATCATTGCAGTGTTTTCTGAACAGTGAAAAACACATTTAAAAAAAAAAAAGCGTATTTCCTTTCAATTCATTTCATCAAGCCCGGGACAAAAAAAAAAAATAACCCCAACAAATACACTTATCTCATGTTGGCCAACCATGAGCTACATACCCAATACTGTATGCATAAGTCCTCCAGTGTATTGAATAAAGCTTTTGTTTTATTGCCTATGAATACAGCATGTGTTTTTGAACACGTCTGATGTTGCTGGCATATTACAATTTAACAAGTATTCTGAAAAAGTATGTCCTTTTTGGTGGCATAGATTTTTTTTTTTTTTTTTTTTAAGTATAAGAAGATTATATTATAAATGTAAGTGACATTTTAGTTTTTATGTTTATGGTTTTCTCTTTAGTGTCAGCATGTCTTATTCGGAGGAGCATGGGTGAGTCAACTAGTTGTTTCATTTCCCAATTTTTCTAGATTTTTAACACATATAATGTCTTGTATGGCATTTATTCTTTTTACTTCTTTTTTTTTTAACTTAGAGGGCATCTGGAGGGTAAGTACAAACATTCATACATTTAATAAATAAAATAGTTGCATCTTTTCTGCCAACTCATATCCCACTTTCACGGTTTCTTTCTCCAGAAGAAGATGAGGAGCAGGGAGAGGGAGGTGAGACCGTGACTCCGCGTTTTTTTTTTTTTTTTTAAATAAAATGACACGTCAAGATACAGACTGTTGTAGCAACCTTGTCACACAGGAGAACCTTATAGTGATTAGTATATTGTAATCAATCCATCATTTGATCAACACAAATGAAGGGGGAGGGGCTTCAAACTTGGAAAAGCATCTGTTTTCCTTTTGAAGGGCAGTTCATGCTGATCATTGGTGGACATGAACTGCGGCTTTTGTCATCTGTTCAATTTACTGCCTCGTTGCCTCTTACTGTTAATCATCTCTTGTGTTTTCAAATCTATTTGTGGTATGTCAAACAATGAACATTCGCTTTTTCCGTTGTTGCTCCGGCTGCTGTGTTGAAGAAGAACGCCCCAAATACAAGTAAGCACGTATGGAAATGCTACATATTAATACTGTCCGATTCTTACAGATAAATCATCCGGTTTCAATTGAAATGTATATTATTGTGTCCTCGTGTTATTTTACAGGCCGCCGATCACACAGCTCGCTGCTCCAAAGATCCCGGAGGGGGAGAGGGTTGACTTTGATGTGTGTTCCTTCAAGTTTCTTGTCAAAGGAAACAATTAAACGCTTACGCCAAAGAGGCAGCAGTGACTGATCTGAATCTGCGTATCCGCTGGTCTCTTGTCAGGACATCCACAGGAAAAGGATGGAGAAAGATCTTCTTGAACTGCAGACTCTGATTGATGTCCACTTTGAGCAGAGGAAGAAGGAGGAAGAGGAGCTGATTGGACTCAAAGACAGAATTGTAAATGCATCTCTTTTACTGTTTTACCAGCAGATTGTTGATGGTCCCCACACACACACACACACACACACACTTGTTTGTGCGATAGAAGGATTTTGTCGGGCCGCATTCATCGTTCAGACTAACGGTGAGAAGTGTGTGGAGGTCCGGCTGATGTGGTTTGTCCGTTACAGGAGAGCCGGCGGGCAGAACGAGCCGAGCAGCAGCGCGTGAGGGCTGAAAAAGAGCGGCGCAGACAGACACGGATTGCGGTAACGAATCATGTTTATTGCACGCGTTCTTGAATCCATGCATGTCAGCAATCCGCTCAGATCCCGCTATTTCGGGCCCACACGCCGCAAAAGAGCCTTTTAAGTGAAAGTAACCAGCTGAGAGTGGCTTCTTCAGGAGGAGAGGCAGAGGAAGGAGGACGAAGAGGCAAAGAAAAGGGCAGATGACGAGGCCAAGAAGAAGAAAGTGCTCTCCAACATGGGCGCCCACTTTGGAGGATTCTTAGCGAAGGTAAATGCATTTTGTAGGCAGGTGTGTCACTTTATGCTGGAAGCATGCAGAGCGCATTGAAGTGCGTTCTGAGTTTTACATTAAAGGTCAAGTGTGTTCGTCCCCCCGCAGGCGGAGCAGAGACGAGGCAAAAGGCAAACCGCGAGGGAAATCAAGAAGAAGACTCTGGCAGAGAGACGCGAGCCACTGGCTATCGAGAACCTGAGAGAGGACGGCCTGAGGTCAGTGTGACCTTCGTGACACACGGATTTCTGTTGGGAGGTTTTTTTTTTTCCTCTTGTTGCTGCCATCGATTTGGCCGGAGCTCCGTGTCGGCACACACCATTTTGGAAATTGCTGAGCCTTTGACGGAAAAGGCGCGTCCTTCTCTCAGCTCCGGTTGTTATTTGCTGGTGTGATATAGAGAGAGAGCCAAGGAGATGTGGGAGTGGATCTACCAGCTGGAGTCAGAGAAGTTTGACCTGACTGAGAAGATGAGGAGGCAGAAGTACGAGGTGAGGCCGGCAGCCGAGAATACACCGAGTTGGTGTTTTAAAAAAAAAAAAAAATGGGGCACGGTTCGTGACGTCGCAATCTGATGTTCTTCTTCGCAGATCAATGTCCTCCTGAACAGAATCCAACACGCTCAGAAATTGTGAGTCTGTCTCTTCGTCTCAGTTTCCCGTGACGCACCCCCGAAGCAGAATAGAGCGTCGTAGTGAGCTGCAGTGTTTTGACAATGCAGAGATATCACAGCTTGATGGCAGCACGCGCGCGCGCACACACACACACACACACACACACACACACACACACACACACACACACACACACACACACACACACACACACACACACACACACACACACACACACACACACACACACACACACACACACACACACACACACGGGAAATACCGCTTTCACACCTGTTAAGCATTTGCCGCTTCATGAACAGGATGCACGCATCGTAGATATTTACACGGGGCGATAGTGCATAAAGGGAAACGGCACTACTTCCCTTTTTCTGACAGTTGCCGGTCAATTCTGCAAACGACTGCTCGTAACCGACTTTAAATCTTCTCTTGTCTCAATGCAGCAAAAAGGTCCACGGTAAGGGGAAGGTTGGAGGACGCTGGAAGTGAACACACACACACACACACACACACACACACACACACACACACACACACACACTCAAACACAAGAAGAAGGTTGAGGACAAGATGGCATCAACTTCGAAGAGTTCGTCACCTGAGCTGATAGATTTTGGTGTGGCATTTATTGAAATACATACCATTAGATTTTGCATCTGTAGTTATTAAAGTGCATGTATCAATAAAATGGACATTTCCTATGAGTGTCATTTTAAACTGGAATGAAATCAGATTATTGCTGCTGCAAATTCAAAGCTGCTACAAACAAATATGAGGTACTATCCGAGGCCTCTGACAGCTGCTGCCCATTGGTTTGTGAACTTCCTTGTGAAGGAAACATAAATCCTATTTGCACAAGATGTTGTAAAACGGCTATGCTGTGAAGGTTCATCATCCGAACTGTCGCTCGCGTTTTGTGAAGGCAAATCTGCCGACACTGCATTTACAGGAAACAGCGCTGATTAATTTAACCACGTTTTACTCCTTCTGCTGTACGAACACGGCATGGACGTCGTCGCTGCTCCCCTCGCGCCACGGTTCAAATCCAGCCTCCAGAGCGATGCTCGCCACTTTCTGCGCAAAACCTGCTTCCTGCTCTTTGTTCACATCCAAAATGAACCTGAGACACAAACGGACAGACGAATGAATGCAGCTTCCGTGCAAAAACCTCCATGGCAGTCATGATGATTCACTTTCAGAAATAGAGCCGTCCCTGATCTTAAATTTGGGGATCTGCAATTACACAGCAGAGTCACTGTACTCTCGGTGACTGTACGGTCACCATGGTAACAAGCCCTGTTACTATTAAAAAAAAAAAAAAAAAACTCACTTGGCCAACTCCACGACAAGCATGGCGTCTGGCGCTGCAATCTGTCTCATCGTCGGGCCCAACTGGTGCGTGCAGCTTCGCACCGCAGACCGGGCAGGGAACAGAAACACAGAAACGAAAGGTGGTCAGCAGTCACAGCCGTCGTCTGCTGTCCAGGTGACTAGACGGTGAAACCATCCTGTTTTGAGGATATGTCGGGCGTGTTCGCATTTAAAAGCTTAATATATGTAGCAATTAGAGGGGAAAAAAAAATGTCTCACCTGGCAGAGAAGTAAATGTTGCTGAAGTAGCGGGAGTATTTCTGTTTTTCTGGCAGTTTGTGAAGCGAGTCCAAAGGCAGGAAGGTCACAGAGATCCCGTTTAGATGCATCAAGTCTGAAGAAGATTTGAGAAAATCCAGTGATAAAACTACGAAGTCGCTGTTTTCTGTCAACAAAAGGGCTTTCACAAGGACGGGCGCAGAAAGGCTCTTAAACACGAACACCAAAACACACCGAATCGCTTCGAACCCGCCTGCACATTGCCGGTTTTCTGAAGCCAGAGGCCTTTTACCGTTCGTGGTGACAGCTTTCCGGTCCACCCGTGCGGACGGCTCCTCCGCCTCCGAGTCTGACTGAGAAGTCGCGGCGCAGCCCCGTCTGCCGGACAGGGACCGTAACAATCCCTGCACGTTCGCGACGGACAGATCCTGGGCGGTCTGCGGGTGTGAGGACGGGAAAGAATGACAAAACGGATATCAACGTGTAAATCGCTGCAACCGCGTCATGAAAAAGACGAGACGACGGTATGTGATGATGGCGAGGCTGACGGTACTTTTCTTACGTCGCGGCAGCTCCGTATGCAGCATTGCAAAGAATGTCTGGTGCACAAAAGGGTGGTTCGGTCTCATCTTACGGAATCACAGAACCTTATCTTTGATTTGATGGCGATGGCTTGCGGTCACTGTTTCAGGAAATGGGGTGAAATCTGAGACAACTCTGTGGGCTGAATTGTCGAGGCTCGCCTACAATATTTTGAGCAGATTCTTACTCGATAGTCGTTTTGACTTTTAACACAGTGGACGAACACTTGTACCAGATGGTATTACAGTACTGTAGAACAGCAGAAGAATTTGTCTACTTGACCTAAAAAAAAAAAAAAAAAACAGAGGTCTGCTGAAATTCTTTGCTTTTTCCTTTTGCGGACAAATTCAGTATAGTTTGTTGTTTTTTTCCCCCCCCAGGATAACAGATCATTACACCTAAATATTTGCGTCTAATGATTTTTACAGTATGGATATCAATCAGACCTCTATGATGCTCATTTGATCAACCCAAGTACAACCTCCTCTGTTTTCTTTGTTTCGATCTTAAGAGCATTATTTTAACTCCACGCAACCTTTTTGTTCTCACCGTGTTGGTGCTGCTCAGGGCAGTCCCGAGTTACTGCGGCACGTAATGTGTGATGAGTGCTGAGTACTTTACCTTGATGTGTTGCCCATTCTGTGTCTTCAGCAGGCTCTCGTCATCAGTTTCAATGCCAAACGAGAGGTAAGGACTGGACACTATATCGCCCCAGTAGCCCCTGACAACCACCCTGTCTCCTTTCTGTCCAGACACGCAAAATGAAATCCCTTCATGTTTTCTGTTTCTCCGCGGCGTGGAATAATTCTGTAGAAATGCAGATGAGCACGGACCTGATCAAAGACTCGTGAAGAGAGCAAACTTGGATTGGTTATTTTGTAGACACCTTCCCTCATTTCGAACGCCAGGCCCCGTTCCCTCCATTGCACGTATTGCTGTTTGTTGATGACGCCGCACTGCAGACAGTCAGCGCGGGAAGAGTTTACATCCAAATCACCGAAACATTTCTGTCACCAACCGGCGTAATGTTCCACAAGTTTGAATAACCGAACAATACACCAAAATGTTCAGTACCCCTTTCTCATGCAGCTTCATTGTGAGGTCCCAGTCGAAGCAGCCTCTCTTGGAGTCGTAGCGCGTTCCGAGATGTTGCCTCACCCGATAGTCCCAGGCTTTGGATATTGAGATGGCGTCGGGACTCGTAGATGAAGATGATGAAGACCGAGGTTTGATCCACAGCTTGAATATTCTGGCCAGTTCATCGCGCTCCTTAAACTGGAGAAATGCTCGGTGAAAGAAACGAGCTGGCTTTGTCTTAATATGAGGAGCGTTTACACACACGGCAAGATTTGGTTGATCATGTACGGTGCCCCGAGTCTAGTTTGACATCAGTTTGATTGAGCGGGCCTCGGTGTCTGATTTCAGAAATATGAGGTCTTACTTAACCCTCCTGCTGTCCTCGGGTCAAAATGACCCGCAGCTGTGTTCAACCAAGTTCTATTTTATTTTCATATTTTTTAGGGGGATCGTTGGTGACAAGGAGGCTGTGAGGGTTTCTTTAAAGAATGATGACCAATGATCCCAAAAAATATTCAAAAATATAGAAATAAAATAGAACTTGGTTGAACACAGCTGCGGGTCATTTTGACCCGAGGACAACAGGAGGGTTAAAAAGAGAAGGATAGTTTTGTACCTTGAGGAGAGTTGTGTTCAGACAGGCATACGCGGCCGTCTCTAGTGTTTCCGTAACGGACAGGGAGAGCTGTGACGCTGCACGTCGCAGTATCTCCTCCGTCTGACTGCGGATTTCACTGTTTCCAAACACCTCCAGGAAAACCTCCGTCTTCTCTGAAAATAAAATATTTGTTTAGGACACGTCTGGCTTTTATAAAATTCACAATTTATCAAAAATCCCCATACCGACCATTAATTCCCATGCTTTCCTGGGGCATCAGTGCCAGGTAGAGGAGCAGCAGCTGCCTAGCAACCACCTCCATGCTGTTTTCTACCACCCAAACCTACAGTGCAACAGAAAAGATACGATTTGAAGCTCAGAGGAGTGTTAACCATCTGTTCTCAGGGGTGTAACACCCCAGTTTGAGAGACCAAGGCTCACATGAAGACTTTGTTTGTCCTTCAAACCAGAGATGGTCTTCAAAATATGTCGTGGATCTCCACTGCCAACCAGTAAAACATTGACGTCTCCTTCATTTCTCACAGGGCCTAAGACAAATAATAATAAAAAAACAACAACATTATTTTGGTATTGGTACCGAAATGTTACACTTATTTTCTGTCCTATTTAAATGGGATGGACAAAATAATAATAACATTTTATAATTCAGTGCAATGACGCTGCAGTTAGTGCGAACAAGATATAAATAGTGACTGTTGAGTGTTGTTGTTTCAAGAAGGAAGTCATAGTTGAGTTTGAGGAAGTTTAGAAACACATTTTTAACCCATTTCTGTTCCGTTATTCAACTTTTATATCTATATCTATCAAGTTTTTTTTCCAGTGTGGCTTGCAAAATTTATTAAAACCTGTTCTTGTATTTACCAGTAACACATAAAACCCAAAACAATATCACGCTATAAAATACTGCACTATAGATGTTATCTGTTCAGAATTTTAAGTATGCAAAAATTACAATACAAAAGAACTAAAAACGAGAAGAACATTTTTATTATGCAGAAGGGCCACTTTTTGTGTTTAAATATTGTATTACTGGATTATTATTCATGATGCATTAACATGTAAGCAGTGTTTTATGTTGTATGTGGCCAAGGAAAAGCTGATTTAAATTCCTTCCCGTAGCCTACTGATGAGTCGTTTAATCCAATACATTATTTCATGAACAGCTGACATGTTTTAATATGTTGAAAACTGAAGAGTGAGTATCGGTGTGTAATTAAAAAATAAATGAGTAAAAAAAAAAAAAAAGTGCAATATTTGCATAAAACGGAAATAGAGTACCTCATAATTGTACTGAAGCAGAGTAACTGGGCAAAAATACAAGTTGCTTTTCCATCGCTGTGTAAAAACCTCTTAAACTTCCTTTGATCCACGTGTGCACAGCGTCCTCGCGCACCTGCGGCTCTCACCTGTTCTAAGCAGGTCGCGTGCGGGACTGAAGCCCCACCAGGTGACGCAGCCCGCACCCTCCGAGGCCCGTCCAGCACTCATCCCTGCGAATTCAACGTGACAGACAAACAAAGCCGTACACCTGGGTGGTTTACGTCAGGACAAACCGACAGGTACGTTGTAACGCTCGCGGCTAAACACCGCGTCAACTCATCAAATAGCTAAAAAAAATTAAAAAATAATAAAAAAAACGCGCTACAAAGTTCAATATGGTTGATTAAAAACAATAAACTGCGAACAGATGCTATCCGTCGCGGCAAAGATGCTGCTGAGAAAACTCAACTCACCGACTATGTGATGACCACTGAGGAAAATGTTAAAGCTGAAGGTCTGAGAGGAAAGTTTGGGTTCTGTTGCTAGGCAACATTCCCGAGTGGGGGGAAGGGAGAGGGGGAAGCAGACGTCACCGACCGGCCGGAAGTGACGGTATACTTGTCGGTGGTGAAAGAAATATTCCGATCATGTACTTCACTAAAAGTACCAATAAAGCAACGTAAAAAAAATAAAAATAATAATACTCCAGTAAAAGTCCTGCATAAAAACTCCTATTTAAGTAAAAGTACAAAAGTAGTGGCATCTTTAACAGGGTTGCATTTTAAAATCATAAATGATCTGTCATTAAAAAAGTTTGATCTTAAAAGTAAGTATTAGATGTCAAGTAGAAAGTACAATACTTCCTTCTGAAATGCAGTGAAGTGAAAGTATAGGAGTATCAAGTGAAGTACAAGTACCCTTAAAGTTTTAGTTTTCACCCCTATTATTGACCAATAATTGACTCCAGTATATTGTATCACTTTAATTACCCATTACAATCAATGTCATCAAAAAATAAGAGATTAAAGGAAGCGCTGATATGAAACTGTCCATTGTAGGTTTATTTGCATTCCTCTGGACTCCGTTGCACCACAGCAACAACAAAACGAGCAAAAATGCCAAGTGTACACAACATCAAATCTAGAAACTCAAGCATGACTTCAGAGCCAACAAACTCTCCAGAGCACAGAGTCACTCTGTGAACCGTTCCTTTATGCTTCCAAAGTTTTCAACGCCCATGCACGAGCATACGCAAAATATACACATTTACAGACAAGTGATTTACAAGTATACAAATACAGAGCCATGTCAGATTATAATATAAGATAAATAGAGGAAAGCCAAGGTTTTAATAACAATTAAATATAAAAAAAAAAATTGTCTGTCACACATCACACACACGCGCACATTAAAGTATCTCAAAAGAAACGAAATGGAAAACGGAACATGCAAATTGAGAAAACATCAGGTTTAACACGAAGCGACATCTCGGCAGCACTTGATTATCCATCGAGGTGTGACTCTTTAACGGGGTTTTGCTTTGAGTGCCGCATCGACTTCTTCTTCAGGCATCAGAGTGTGCCACTGGGCCACTGGACGCCTGGGATTGGCAAGCATTTCTGACCAGTGACGCAGGCCGACTCCTGTCGCTCCATAACCCATGAAGGTCTTTCCGATGGGGTCGTTGCTCCCGAGTTTATCGTAGTCGAATACCGTGAGGACGACCTGCACTTTCTGAAAGACAACAGAAAAAAAAGCATAATCCAATCTAAACTCCTTGTTCCCGCTATAGTGTGTGTTACAAACTGAACTGTGATGTAAAGCCTACCTGTATTTGCTCAAAGGGGACTTCAAAGCTGAAACTCTCATTGAAATAAGGATTGAGTGTGTTTTTCTTGACTGTCGTCTTCTTCTTCTTAATTCGCTTCCCGTTTTGTTGCAACACAATCTTTACATATGGATCTTATGAAAGAGGAAGAGAGTGACGCGGTCAGGTTGTGTGTTGATATTTCACATCTTCATGAAACTTAAATCGTTTTCATGAAGGAATTAAAGCAAATATCTGACGGAATGATGATACAGATTAATGGCACGAGGTTTTATTACCTGATAAGCCACCGACGTCCATTTTCTTGAGATTTTTTGCCTCCATGATGTTCACTGTCAGTTTTCCAGCAGTGGGTACGTAGCGTAAAGAGATGCAAATGTCACCCAGTTTTTCCTGCTGAAAGGACATAATAATAATAAAAAAATGGTCATCGAGGACCCATCATGTTTGATATAACAGCTGTTTGTCATGATTCCTCACGTTTTACAAGCAACAGCATAGAGTGTGTTATTTAGTAAATCTAAATATAAAGAATTATATAAATACATACCTCCTCCTTCTCACCGCTCTCTATGTCCCTCCATTGTTGCATTGGCTGTCCCAAATCAACACTGTTCATGGGAATCTTTATTTCACCAATCATATCGTGCTTGGAGAAGCGGTCAAAGTCAAAAACCTGCAGCACCAAAGTCTTTCCGCCTAACTCTGCATAAGGAATCTAGGAAGAGTTATATATATATATATATATAGTTAGGTTGCGCAATAGGTCAAAAGTACACAGTTTCGTTGACTGTGACAAAATGTAACACACTTGACAGTGAGGCAAAACATACTGCATTCATTTTTGAGAGGGGTGTCTTGACATGTCATTCGGGAAATGAAAGACCGAAGATGAGGGGAAGTGGCTGCTTGACACAGGTCGAAACGTCTGCCTCACGAGGGGTACGGAGGTACAAAGTGACATGTCACGGACAGGATGGGGCACCAACACGCGGCAAAACACAAGATCACATCAAGTCGACAAAGGTCCATCACGGGTGCGCTACCTTGAAGATGAAAGTCTCGTTGAACACGGGGCATAAGTTTTTGCGTTGAACCTTGGTCTCGTATTTTTTCTTTTTGTCCGGCAGCAAAAAGATTTTGACGTAGGGGTCTGAAGTTCCCCCCATGTCCATAGCGGCGAGGTCCTGAGCCTGAAGTATACCCACGATGAGCTTCAGGGGAAGAGCGAACAAGCGTCAGAAGCACCAGAAAAAGGCGACGGTTTAAATGCCGACAGAATATACGTAGGAATGACAGTTATTTTTTAAGACCTTACGTTTTAATCGTTAATATGAATGGATTGTTTTCACGCATGACCTACCTGGGCATCTGTGAAGTTGTAGTCCAAGGAGAACTCCAGCTTACCCAGCTTCTCCTGTTCTTTCTCCTCTTCCTCGCCTTCCTTCTTCACCTCGCCCTCCTACAAGTCAAAAACATGGTTGCGTTGGATATTCAACATGAAGATCTCGATCAGGTGAGAACGAGTTACCGGAAGGACATCGACGTTTACCTTCTCTCCAGCCTCCCCTTCACCTTCCTTATCCTTTTTGCGGCGGCCTGTCTTCCTCTCCCTCACCTTCTTCGGCTTTTTCTTTTTTGCAAAGCATTTTTTGAAAAAACAGAAGATGCAGCACGCCACCAAAACCAGAACCAACACCACAATGGCTGCCACGGCCCATATGGGAACTGCGAAATGAAGAGATGAATTGGCTCATCAGTTCTCACTGGATACGTAGCATTCGTTTATCATGGCAGAAAGGAGTGTACGTCGTTTGCATTCAAAATAGTGACAAGATGTGAACAAATCCTTAAACATCAACAACCGAAACCAAATGAAACAAACAAACAAACAAAAAACACACATTTGAATCAGATTTTTAAAGTAGATATTTTAACTTTTCAACCCTTCTCTCTGTCAACAGCTTTGTAAAAGCTTGTTGATCTTATTTTAGTCAGGAAGAGGATTCAACTTTCTCACATCTGAGATTATATACAAGAACAATCCACTTTGATAAGTTTACTCTATATTCTACATTAGTTCCAATGTTGTGGAACTTAAACTGCTTTTCTTAAGTTTGGAAACATAACCAAAGGCATAATGCACGATATCAAAATGAAATATGATTCTACTGCAATGAAAATCTGTGCTTCTGTTCTTACAACAGTGACTGGAGGCTTCTTGTGAGCACTTCTCTCTTCATTTCAACATTTCTTGTCCACTCACTTATCTCGTGAACGGTTTGCGTAGCGCGTGTTTTGTCAGTAACGCCCTCCTCCACTATCAGATAATAACACGCTCCCTGTCTGGGAGTCGCCCTGTTCAACCACCAGCAGTGGAACCGCGGCAGCAGCTCATCATTAAGTGCTTTACTCCAGGCATCACCAGCAGTAGTTGTTCATTTGTGGGGACAACGGTTAAATGCCATGTTCTACCTGGATTTTTGTGGTCATGGACGTTGAAACGACCCAGAAAATGTCGAATGTGTCCAGAACAATCAGTGGCTTAGTGTCGGAATTCTCCCCCCTTATATCAACAAGCATCTTAAACTTTGTGTTTGTTGAAGATGCTGAATAAAACGGGTTAATATATTTCTGTAAGAATATTAATTTGGCATGATTTAAATTCTGTACAGGGATGGATTTCCTCCATAATAACCAAATGTGCGTTTTTCAACAGGTATATTCAGTTATAACTTGACCACGTTTCAAATTGTAGATGTTGCTCACTTGGCAGATGAGTCAGTTCATTCATGAACTTGTCCTTCATGTGGTTGTAGTCGTGCCCGGGGTGATGTTCTGCATGTTCTTTATGTTCTGTATGTTCTGTATGTTCGTGCTCGAGGTGTTCTGGATGAGAGGGCTCGTGGTGAACCGGCTCCGTGGCTTCCTCCGACTCCGGTTCGGACGGCTTGACGGCCCTCCGGACTCGGACCCCGGCACCGACCAGCCTCATGTCAGCTGTGAAACCAGCCGAATCAGCGCAGGAATTCACGTTACGTCGGCCTGTCGTGCTCTCTGCCCACTTGGCTCCTGCACCGAGAGATAACACAACTTTACGTGCATGCTGTGTAATCCCCGTGTTCATGTGTTGCAGTACAGTTCAGGGAGCAGAGGACGGCTCTAAGCCAGATGCTCAACATGGCTGACCCTAATCCCTCTGTTACTCTCATACTGTCCGTCATCTCCTCCATCCCGTAACCCACGCATTTAGGCCCCACGTTCATCCCATCCCCATTTTTCTCTCATCACTGTCTGTGCTGGAGACTGGATTAAACTCTGGCTCTGCAATATTAATCCAAAATCCCAGATTCTCAAAGCTTTAATAAATAGGGGTTGGTCTCCTCCTGCAGTTTTCCTAACCTATAGCCAATGTTCCCCCCAACCCCCCCCGATGTCAACTCCTTTGGAAAGTTTTCTGGAAACATAACTGCTTATTAAGGCTTTTCAAAGGAAGCCCAGTGGACTACTCTAGTCCAGATTCAGGGACAGCACAGTTTTTATTTGTAGTTTTCATTATTTTTTACCCATAAAAAAAAAAGAAATCACAAAAATAAACTACAATTTTTTTTTTTTTACCGTGTATGTACATAAGAAGTCAATTAAATTGTTGACAGAATCAAATGATAAATGATAAAAGCTGTTGATTTAAATTCAAATAAACAAAACTCTTATTTCATGTTTATCAGAGGGATGATGATTTAAGACAGATTCATAGAAAACTTTAACATATTGCATCAATTAATCAATCATGAGGTTAAACAGTCATTTAACTGGGGTTGTCAAAAATCCAAAATCTTATCATTAAGAAACAAAAATATATGTATTTTTTTTTATCTTGTTCTTAAACATTTACATTTGTTGCAGCGCTCTTGCACTTGATCATAACAACAATGAAATATGATGTAATATTTATCTTACCTGTTGATTCGCTCCTTTAATTCCCTCTTATATGGAAGGAGTCGTTGAGGCACCTTTTAGTTCAGAGTGTATTTCTCGTTGCTTCTCCTTTTGGATTGTTGGAAACCCCTCTCACACACACACACACACCTATCAATCCTTCGATACGCTGCCGACTCTGGCTGGCAGGCTCCTTCCATCAAAGCTAAAGCACTGGCAAATCACTCGAACAGTGTTGTCATTTAATCCCCCCCCCCCCACCCACCCACCCACCCACCCACCCATCCATCCCCCTCCTACGGACATTAAACGGCTGAATACACATCTGTTGCTTTCTGTCTGAGTGAAGAAGCACAAAGACCAACAGACAGACTTTTCTTACGTTAAGTGTTCGCAATTTACACACCGTGAGGCTTTTTTCCGCATGTTAATTGGGAAAAGTGACTGTTCATTACATTGATGGCAAGTGGCGGTTTGTGTTTATCCATTAGGCCGAAGAGATTGCGGTGCGTCCCGGCCCCCCCTCACTAATCCCCTCTGCATATCCGTCCTCGCAGTCAGTCGTCAATCTACAAAACAACTTTCACCGAGAGTGGATATTCCACGGTCTCCATCCCTTGGCTTACCATCTTACTGTACAAAACACATACCCGTATTTAGAACGCTGCCGGCAGTAATCCCCGGGCGGCGTGCCACATCTGGAGATATCTGTGGCCTCTCTAACATACAACTCTCTACCGGAGTTAACATACTGAACTGCAGAGGAAAACAAAAACAACACCGTCGGCTTTGTGGAGTTCCCTGCAGGGCTGTTGTGCTCGGTTCAATTATATTCCCCTTAAAATGTGTAAGAAAAGAGCGTCAACACGTGGGTTTAGTACAGGACACACTGTACTAGGCCATTTTAATTGTACTGTAATGACACTGTTGCGTTTTCTCAGTTATGACAACTTCTTAAGTCAACAGAACAGAAATGAAGAATCAAATCGAATCATTTTCGCAACCGCACAATATCCGTATTTCTATCTGAAGCGTGTTGCAGCCCTGATCACTACAACGGAACTAAAACATCAACAAAGCTAAATAGGACGTACTGCGCGCCTGGATGTGATGCACTCTGTTGACACGCGGTGTTTTTGCAATATATAATTTACCAAGAAGCAGTGTGGACTTTTTTTTTTTAAACCACAAACTGTCTGTTGGACTAATGTTAACCATTAAGCTCCCACCCAACAGCGAGTAACCAAAGTCCTACTGTTATCTTTGCAGTTTTCTATAGGTGCAGATGTGACGGGAGACGTGACTGTCTGCTGAACAACAGGACATACGAGTTTCAGAGTAAAACACATTTTGAAACGAGACCAACGAAGACCTTGTCAGCATTATCTGGCTTTAATGAGATTTTCCAAAAAAAAGATTCCAAATATTTAAATCTTTTTCCCAATTTGGACTCAAAATGTTATGCATTTTTACAAAATAGAGGTGAAGGCAGAACCTAATGACACTGGAATGCATTACGCATGATAAAACGGAGTGAGTCTGACAATGAGCGACTCTTTTCAACAAGCTTCGAAGAAAATTGTAGTTTTTAAGCACCACATTTGTGAGAACGTTGTTTTTCCACTGTTGAGGTATTTCAGAATTTCTCTTGTGCAATTGGCGCAAGAACGAAGTTAAGAGTAACATGAAACTATTTTAACGTTTTCTTAACGGAAACGAGTGCATAGTGTACGGGACTGTTGCCCCCGTTGTCGAAGTGTATTTTTTTTTTTTTTTTAACATGTGGAGCTGGTATAGTCACTATTCTGCTGTGACCTTTACAGAGTGTGTTTGTCAAACAGGTATTCTCCCATAGGGCCGTTGGTCTCCGACGCGGTGATGCGGGTCAGACTGCTGATGTAATCGCCCAGCTGCTTGATGGTGTCGTGGCTCTCGAGGAGAAAGTGCTGCTCGAGGAAATCACAGAGCTACAAAAGAAGTCAGAAAAGAAACAGTGGGTAAGAGTAAAATAAAAAATAAAAAAATAAAAATCTCTTAAGATCGTCAAACAGATACTAAACTAATATTAATAGCATGTTAAACGTCACTGAAATCTTCCATACACACAAAGGATTGTTTTTGTCCGTTTACCGTCACACAGCCATAAAAGCAGCACTGCGTATTCCTAATCCATGCTTACATGCGGGTCATTGTTGGTGCCAGCTCTGCGGTGGACATCCAGGACACGCGTGTTCAGGGACTTCTGGTATTCCAGGGAAAAGGACATTGCGTCCAGACCACCTTTCCAATCCTCTCTACTCGGTTTCTAAAATGACAAAAGTTGATACTTTGGTCAACAGACGTACCAAGAAATACAACCAGCTTTAATATTAAATGACTTTTAAAATGCCACACAGACTGGATTGGGACTTACGGCGATCGTCTGAAGCAAAATCCGGCCTCCTCTGGTGTTCTGATATTGCAGCATCTTCTCGGCCTGCTCCTGCTCCTTCACCGAGCGCTCCAGGAAAAAACTGGAGAATTTTGGCAGAGCAACATCGTCCCTGTCAAAATACATCCCCTTAAAAAGAGAGGAGAAGAAACACAATGTTTAGGAAGAAGGACCCTAAGACAAAGAAGTCAACATCGAGAGATATAACTCGCATTAGAAACACTCGTCGTCCTACAGCTGCGGATCAGTTGCAGACATCGTACCAGAGAGAGGTAGGTGTAGGAAGCGTTGAGCTTCAGGTTGATGAGTTTGTTGACGTCTCCTTCGGTCTCCGAATGGAGGTTCTGTTTGACCGCAGACTGCATGTCTTAAAAAGACAGAAACGGGACAGCAATCAATATAAGCGACCGGTTTTTTTTTTTTTTTTTTATGCTCAAAAGTCCCAACATACAAACAGTTTGGTCTCCTGGCAGAAAAACAAACAAAAACAAAAACCCAGACTTATTTCTTACCTCTACGTCCTCAGCCTGAGTTGACGAACCGACACGGTTTCTCTCTGAAGAGAGCTCTTATCTGCAGGACACTTTTTGTTTGTTTGTTGTTGTTGTTGTTGTTACTCAGCTGATATTTAAGAGCTCAGTTCAACGCCGGCTGTCGTCACGTGTTACGAAGCGGATTGAGTTCAAGTGGCGTGAACAGCTCACCTTAGTGGTCGCAGTAAACTGTAGCTCGGTTCACACCCGTCACTTGAAAACCCTTTAAACAACAACTACCCACTCGCGTTACGTGACATTTACTTTAAGTGAGCCAACATTCAGAGTAAGCTTACTTGTTGCTCGGCTAACGCGAGCTAAGTTAGCACCGACGACACGTGGACGAGTTAAGTCAGTCGTCCCTGAATGTGGATGAAGTTCGTCTTTTCCATTTGTTACCCACCTTGTCTGGACGCAGCGCTGCGCCACTCTGCCAGTACCGCGACTGACAGGCTGACTTTGATCTTGTTTACACGAAACGGCTATCCTCCTGAGCTAACTGCAGCTAGCTCGCTGGTGTGCTGGTACTCTGTGCATCTCTACTGCCGCCTGTTGGGCTGTGGACGAACTACATATGTCAGTCTCAGATGAGACAAAACTACTGCATCAGCTTTCCTCTTGTACTTTTTAATAGAAGTGATCGCACGCTGTTGAGCCACAACACTGAGTATCACATCCTATACAACGTTTAGTGATGTTTACAAAGGGCTGCACATTGATCAGTCAAGTCAAAACAGAAGATATCTGGTTAAGCAGACCCTGGTTGGTGTTAAGCACATTACTATACACGTGTCTGCGCCTGAGCATGGAAAAGCAGTGGATCTCCTGTTGAGGGTAGAACCAGTCATGGATGAGCTTCTCAGAAATCCCTCCAAGAGACAGAAAGATTTAAAGGGAGAAAGGGATATCGTTGCACTCACAGAAAGGCTCGCCAACTGTACAGTATTTTCTTTTCAATGTTTGGACGAGTCGTTAGGCTGCAGAGTTGATTTTCTTCTTCCATCCATTTGTAAGATTTTAATATCTGTCAGTTCTGTTGGCCTTATTTATGGTACTAACATAGTCGGGTTAAAGCTCCAGGTTTCAAGCATTATTTCACTCAAAATTTTAGAAATTCTGCATTATGCCGTCACTATTTGTCAAAGATTTTTGTAAAAACTTGATAAGATTTGTGTAGCTTAGGACTTAAAAACATGATCACTATCTTCAATGTATCACTTGTTAACTTTTGAGAGATTTAAAAAAAAATGCAATACAAAGTTTATGATGAACTTAATTAACTATGCTGCTGTACTTTTGTGTGATTGTTGAATGAGTGTTAGAGCCATACTCTACTACTATTACATACTCAATACTCAGTATTGAAAACGGAAGCGGATTATTTTTGTTCAGTTTAACAGTGTAACTAAAAAATAATCTGATAAAGAAAAATACTATGCTGCACTTCCTCCTCATGTTTCCCCTGTGCCCAGTGGACAACTTTTTCTTTGACATATCAGCACTTTTATTGAGCACTACTTAAAATATGACATCATAAACACTGCCGTGGCTTCATGCTGTTAGAAGTTGGTGATATTTTCTGTTTGCAGTTCCTTTAAGATGTCAACCACAAGTAAGCTATAAATATCACAGCTTAACGAGAAGGTGCAAAGAAGCCAAATTTACTGTTCTGTGACACCAGTCCAGCTGAATAGACTCTGTAGTGATTTTAACTAAGAAAACACGAGAATAATCATATCAAATTCTTAAAAAAACAACAAAAAAAACAACAGTGGTATCTATGTTGAATTGTATTTGAAAAGTTTGCCTGTGCTCATAAATTACAAATAAAAAATGTTCCTATATAAAAAGCTAAACAGGCAGTCCCAAACATGTAATGAGAGCAGATATAAAGTAATTCCCACTAATAAACATTTATAACAGGCAAATTCACTTGATTGACGTACGTTTGACAAGCAGCACACTGCGACCGTTATAAGGAAGTAACAGGCGGGGTAAAGGTCTCTGTGGTTGTTCAAGGCCAAAAAGGAGAAGCAGCTATTTACTTAGTCACTTGCCAGTATGAGAAGGGACCAGAGGTTACAGGAGGAGGACATTGTTAGAAATTAAAAGTCAACACTTCTGGAATAAAGTTAATATTGTACTGCGTCAGCCCAGAAGGAGAAATTCTTCCACCCTTAAGTGTTGTTGTTTCTGTCAACACACCAGCGGCAGTGCTGAGAAAAGAAAGTTGCTGTTCATTTTGGGACAACAAAGGAATTTAACACGTTCATAGTATGTGTGTAAGTTAATAGTCCTTACTCCTTACTAATGATGAAGATTTTATCTTTCACAACCACCTCAGACCACCTGCTGCTGTGTGCTTTCTTGAGTCTGCTATGGGTAAGTTTTTTTTTTTTTTTTTTTACTTTCCAGTTTGATGGTGCTCAGATAGTTTTACTCTTTTTAAAAGGTTACTGTCAACAAAACATGCAGTCAAAACCACACGGAGGGCTCAAGGCAGGATGTGCATTACATAATGAACTTTAGACAATGAAATTACACTTTAGACAATGAAATTACATTCTCTGAAACATCAGACAGAAGCAACAAGAAAAACTATTCCACAAAATACAAATTATGGACTTTTTCAGATGGGGAAATATGAATTAATTCTTACTAAACTGCTGTAATCTATTCCTATTTGCTTCCTCAGAGAAAAAAAAATAAGCATGAATGAGGAAACAACAATGTAAAACACAAGCGATATCTCAAAAACGTATTGTTATATTGTTTATTGTAGACAAGATGATGTAGCTCGGTACTGTTTTTGTTGATATATTCCAGACTGTATTTATCAGAAGATATCGAATTTTGAATGTTATATTAGGGCTGAAAATATAGGTCATGGGCGATTTTGGCAATAGAAAAGCGGTTTTATGCAATGGTTGGCCATTGTTTATGAATTCATGCATTTTTCAGCTCTTTGATCAACATATTTTAGATATACTTGTAGATTTTGGAAGCATACATACAAAACGTTACACAATTTCCAGACCATAATTTGCATTTGACATTCTCTGATGTTTCCTCAAGTTTCCTGCACATCCGTACAAGTCGATACAAGATAGAAAGCATGAATTAAATGGCCTTGGTATACTTGGAATAGAGATTGCATCAGCGTTGTCCCAACTGCGTAGATTCTGTAGTTAAATGGTTTTCTGGCAGTATTGTACAGTATAAAAGTAAACTTTGGGGATTTTTAGGGATTAGGTAATTTTCTCTGTGCCGATTCTTGTTCTGTTTTCAGGGTGTAAGTGAGTCCACGACACCAACATCAAGCGTCACAATGACAACAGCAGTGACAACTGCAACAAAACCAGAACCGAAAACAACCCTGCTAACCACTTCAATGACAACAGCAAAACCATGTAAGTATGAACTGCTGTCTTTTGTCTTTGGTGGGCGACATGTAACACTAATGTGAATGCCAATCTTGATTGGTTGTTAATGTGGTAAAAGTGAACATCACACTCAAAACTCTATTTAAAAACAAAACACGCTAATATTTTGAGAGATGTCATCAACTATATATTTGTGTTCACATAGTGTTACTGCATCAGTGGGACATGAACAATCTATAGTTTTTTTGTGACAAAAATATCAATATAAAGTTTTGGAATTACTGAACATTTTTTATCTGTTGAAAAAGTATGAAGCATTTTGTTAGGATAATTATCTTTTTTTGAAAATCCTGTTGTGTTACATTTTCTTCACCTTGTGTTTTCACATTTTAGCTCCTCCTCCTGACACGACAGAGCTCAAATCAGTTGAACAAAATGAGACCAGTATAACTCTGCAGTGGACAGAAGTGTCTGGCATCCACCGGTATACACTTGTTTTCAACAGAACAGAGACAAACTTTACTGCCTTGGAAGGACCTCGGAGACACACAATCGCAGATCTGAAAAGTGGGACTGAATATAAGTTCACTCTCTTCGCTGTGCTTGATAGCATCAGAAGCAGCGGAGTCAACCTCACTGCTGTCACTGGTAAGATACTTTTGTCTGATATCGACCCACAAAAGGAGCCAGGACTGACTGGTTTACTAACATGTGAAACACCGTTATATTTGGGATATCGTGTCGTCTGTAAACTAAATTTTGTAACCGTTCCTTCTTGATTTATTTTCAAATTTCAGCTCCTCTTAATGCAAAAGAATTTAAATCAGTTGGACAAAATGAGACCAGTATAACTCTGCAGTGGACAGAAGGGTCTGAGATACATAATTATACACTTGTGTTTGATGGAGGAGAGATAAACATTAACTCATCAGAAGAACTTGTGACACACACAATCTCAAATCTGAAAAATGGGACTGAATACAAGTTCACTCTCTTCACTGTGTTTGAGAACATCAGAAGCAGCGGAGTCAACCTCACTGCTGTCACTGGTGAGACACTTTTGTCTGATATTAACCCACAAAAGGAGCCACGACTGACTGGTTTACTAACATGTGAAACACCGTTATATTTGGGATATCGTGTCGTCTGTAACGAAACTAAATTTTGTAACCGTTCCTTTTTGATTTATTTTCAAATTTCAGCTCCTCTTAATGCAAAAGAATTTAAATCAGTTGGACAAAATGAGACCAGTATAACTCTGCAGTGGACAGAAGGGTCTGAGATACACAATTATACACTTGTGTTTGATGGAGGAGAGATAAACATTAACTCATCAGAAGAACTTGTGACACACACAATCTCAAATCTGAAAAGTGGGACTGAACATAAGTTCACTCTCTTCACTGTGTTTGAGAACATCAGCAGCAGTGGAGTCAACCTCACTGCTGTCACTGGTGAGATGTCTTTCCTCTCATAGAGGACTATGAAATGTTATGTTGTGTTCATTTAACAGATGCGTTGTTCTCTCCGAGTATGACTGAATGGAATGAATCTTATCTAACGAAACTTATGCTTTTAAAATTATGCTTGTAACCAGCTGTCATGTTTAAAATTGAAATAATTCTCTGAATTTGTTTTTGAACTGAAACCACTGTTTGTCCTTTTTCAGCTCCAGAACATGTTAAGAATGTGAATGTGTTTTCACATATTTAACCTAATTTCAGCTAGGACAAAGCTCCATACCAATGTTTAATTTAAAGTTTCTCAGTAACAGAAGGGTGCTGCTCACTTCATATTTTTGACATCACTGAAGAAATACTGGAATTAATTGAAACTTTATATTTGTTGAAAAAGTAAAGAAATACTGTACAGCCTTTTGTCAGTAACATTCATTAATTTTTTTTTAAATGTGCAAATTCCATTGTGTTACAGTTTCTTCACCTTGTGTTTTCACATTTTAGCTCCTCGTAACGCTGATGAGCTCAAATCATTTGGACAAAATGAGACCAGTATAACTCTGCAGTGGACAGAAGTGTCTGGCATCCACCGGTATACACTTGTTTTCAACGAAACAGAGACAAACTTTACTGCCTCAGCAGGACTTCAGAGACACACAATCTCAGATCTGACAAGTGGGACTGAATACAAGTTCACTCTCTTCACTGTGTTTGAGAACATCAGAAGCAGCGGAGTCAACCTCACTGCTGTCACTGGTAAGATACTTTTGTCTGATATCGACCCACAAAAGGAGCCACGACTGACTGGTTTACTAACATGTGAAACACCGTTATATTTGGGATATCGTGTCGTCTGTAACTAAACTAAATTTTGTAACCGTTCCTTTTTGATTTATTTTCAAATTTCAGCTCCTCTTAATGCAAAAGAATTTAAATCAGTTGGACAAAATGAGACCAGTATAACTCTGCAGTGGACAGAAGGGTCTGAGATACACAATTATACACTTGTGTTTGATGGAGGAGAGATAAACATGAACTCATCAGAAAAACTTGTGACACACACAATCTCAAATCTGAAAAGTGGGACTGAACATAAGTTCACTCTCTTCACTGTGTTTGAGAACATCAGCAGCAGCGGAGTCAACCTCACTGCTGTCACTGGTGAGACATTTTTGTCTGATATTAACCCACAAAAGGAGCCAGGACTGACTGGTTTACTAACATGTGAAACACCGTTATATTTGGGATATCGTGTCGTCTGTAACTAAACTAAATTTTGTAACCGTTCCTTTTTGATTTATTTTCAAATTTCAGCTCCTCTTAATGCAAAAGAATTTAAATCAGTTGGACAAAATGAGACCAGTATAACTCTGCAGTGGACAGAAGGGTCTGAGATACACAATTATACACTTGTGTTTGATGGAGGAGAGATAAACATTAACTCATCAGAAGAACTTGTGACACACACAATCTCAAATCTGAAAAGTGGGACTGAACATAAGTTCACTCTCTTCACTGTGTTTGAGAACATCAGCAGCAGTGGAGTCAACCTCACTGCTGTCACTGGTGAGATGTCTTTCCTCTCATAGAGGACTATGAAATGTTATGTTGTGTTCATTTAACAGATGCGTTGTTCTCTCCGGGTATGACTGAATGGAATGAATCTTATCTAACGAAACTTATGCTTTTAAAATTATGCTTGTAACCAGCTGTCATGTTTAAAATTGAAATAATTCTCTGAATTTGTTTTTGAACTGAAACCACTGTTTGTCCTTTTTCAGCTCCAGAACATGTTAAGAATGTGAATGTGTTTTCACATATTTAACCTAATTTCAGCTAGGACAAAGCTCCATACCAATGTTTAATTTAAAGTTTCTCAGTAACAGAAGGGTGCTGCTCACTTCATATTTTTGACATCACTGAAGAAATACTGGAATTAATTGAAACTTTATATTTGTTGAAAAAGTAAAGAAATACTGTACAGCCTTTTGTCAGTAACATTCATTAATTTTTTTTTTTAAATGTGCAAATTCCATTGTGTTACAGTTTCTTCACCTTGTGTTTTCACATTTTAGCTCCTCGTAACGCTGATGAGCTCAAATCAGTTGGACAAAATGAGACCAGTATAACTCTGCAGTGGACAGAAGTGCCTGACATCCACCGGTATACACTTGTTTTCAACGAAACAGAGACAAACTTTACTACCTCAGCAGGACTTCAGAGACACACAATCTCAGATCTGACAAGTGGGACTGAATACAAGTTCACTCTCTTCACTGTGTTTGAGAACATCAGAAGCAGCGGAGTCAACCTCACTGCTGTCACTGGTGAGATGTCTTTCTTGTAATAAAGGCCCATTTATTGTGTTGCTGTTATAGTATGACTGAATAAAATTAATTTTATCCAGAGTAAATTATCCTTGTAATAACCTGCTGTTATGTATAAAAATTAAATAAGTCTGACTTTTGTTTTCTAAAGAAACCACTGTTTGTCATCTGCCCTCTTTCAGCTCCAGAAAGTGTTCAGAATGTGACTGTATTGTCTCAAAATGAAACCAGTATAACTCTGATGTGGTACAAGGTCAAGAACATCTCAACTTACTTCCTACTATATGAGGACATGGACAATGGCAGTCACGTTATGGACGAGAGCGATGGATCTCTTGAAGAGGCATCGGTCACACATGAGGTCTCTCTGCTTAATGCTGGGACACGATACTATTTCACTCTGATCACTGCGTTTGGGGGAGTCAACAGCACTGGACACAGATTTACTGTTCCGACAGGTTGGTGATCTGTGATTATTTATGTGTAACTAGATGTTTTTTTTTTGTGAATCTCTATATTTACCTATCCCTTTTCACTTTTTCAACCTATCACGTAAAGTAAATAGCCATATAACAATTCCGGTAGTCGTACAGTTTAGGAACTTTGTCCCTTTGACCTTTGTCCCGTCATAAATCAGATAAAGAGGGAGAGATTTGAGAACAGTATAACTGCAATAAAGAAGCAGGAAATATCAGCTGTGGCCTGGGACTGCCTGGCTATATCTACTCAGACTTTTAACTTGTAAATGTTTGCAATAACAAGATAATATTTGTGATATGTCATAACATGAAGTAATTCCAATTCAACACACCAAACAATTTCCACCTTTGAGTTTTTTGGTGAATAAAAGTTTGTTTCTTTTCATCAGTTCCTCCAGAGGTGCTGTTGGTCAATGTGACTGAACGCTTGCTGACCACCATAACTCTAAAATGGGAGAATAAAAATACAGACTGGGAATACTCGGTTCAGGTTAATGGCAATGAATTCGCAGTTATCCCAGGTGGATCCTCACATATCGTGTCGTATCCAGTAACACCTCTTGATTCTGGAAAACTGTATAGAATCAGCGTGATCACACTGTTCTCAGGACTCAACAGCACTGCTTATGAAGTTCTCACAGTAACAGGTATATGGAAGCCTTATGTCAAACTATTTTTCATCATAAAAATACCTTTTTTTTTCCGCATGAATTTAGTCGACAAGTTCTGCTTCTGGAAAACTCAAGTTCATGTTTTGATTTGATAACATTATGTACTAACTTGTGTCTGTTTGCACTTATTTTCTCATCCTCTTCAGCCATTGACTGTGCCAAGGTAAACTGGCACGTTACGAACTCATCAATCCGAGGAACGATTGAAGGCTTGTTCTCCAATGCTACTGCCACTAATAAATCACAAACTCATGTCAGTCCTGGAGGAAGAAATGTGACATTCACTGGCCTTTACCCTGGTGCCACCTATGACATATCTCTCATGTATGAAGAATTTCCCACACCTTTGCAGCAGTGTCGCCACAATCTGACAGTCCGTGAGTACAAATATGTTTTACCGAAATGTATTAATCTGCATTCCCAACAGAAATAATCTGATGTATTAGCATAATATTTCACATTCTGTAGTGAAAGATTTAAGACCTCAGAGCACGTGACCATATTGGTTGTGATAGTAATACTTATTTTTTAGTATGAATTCATTGACTGATATTTTTTTTTAATAAAAATGAATCAATCAGTTGATCTATAAAAACATGAATAAATAGTGAAATGCCCACAACAAGCATCCTACCCAGATTCAAGGGTTGCGCCTTTGTGATCAATAAAAACCCAAAATATAAAATGTAGGTTTTTTTCGACATGTCATATATTTACAATTTTCTGTGTTGTAATGCGTCGTTGTTTTTGATTGTAAAGACATCTTTTCTCTTGATTTACTCAGTTCCTCCTATTTTGAGTGCTCACTGTGAGTACTGGGCATCTGGCTATTCTGTTTTTATTGCCTGGAATAAGCCGAATGGTGTGTGGACTACTGTGGAGGTTAACGTGAACGGAAAGAATTCCACAATGCACGACAATGACACAGATTACATCATCATACCTGGATTCCAACCTGCCAAAACATACACAGTGTCTGTTGCTTCACTGTCTGGGAGCATAAGGAGTTATGAACCATTTGTTTTTTCATGTGCTACTGATCCAAGGGGTGAGTAAAAGTGACTGCATCACAATTGTACTGTTTTTTTTCTTCTTCTTTACTTTCTTTACTGTTCCCTCATTATTGCACTTTGCCATGAGTTATATGACTTGCTTTGGTTCTTTTAACTTTATGTGTCTTCTTAAATTACACGATTAAAAAAAAAAAAATGTTATTGTGATGCATATTCTGCATTGTTGAGTATCAGTTGAAGTTTCAAATGTTTGATTATGTTTTTACTCGCTGCAGGTGTCATTGCAGGGTCAGTATTTGCTGTGTTGTTTTTTGGTGTTCTTGTCTGTGTGGCGATCTTCATTTTCCTTAAAAGACCAGATATTATCAGGTTGGTGCTGCGTCAGTGCTTTAGTTAAAATTATATCCCTGAAATTTACTCTGTCAGATTCACTCAGTGAAACTCTTTGATTCATTCCCACAGCAGAAAAAAGGCATTCATTGGTGGATCCAAACAATCGAATACAGCGGCTAAGTAAGTAGCCGAAAGTTTCGTCATCTCTTCGTTAATGTTAAGCTGTTAGTAACCCACAATTTCTTTTAATTGAATTAGGTATAATGTATCATTATATAATTGTATAGTGAGGCACATTTGGGAGAGAATTAGTTATGTTAACCACATGTGAAAAGTGTACTCAATATTTTGTAATATTTATTATTTCATTTGATACACAGAATGACATGAATTCTACATTTGGTATATTTTTCAGACCTATTTCTATAGCAAAGTTTCCAGAGCACTTCTATCAGTTAAAAGTGGACGAGAACCGAGCTTTCAGCCGGGAATATGAGGTGCATAAAAAACTCCAACTGTACTTTGTTCTTCCTCTTCTCTGTCTTCCTATTTTCGAGTCAGATCTCAGAACTGTTTCCAGTTGGTGTTTATTTTGTTTTCTGTTGGCTTTTGTCTGTATTTCATGCCGTGTCATCTCTCACTTCCATCTAGGACCTCATTCCCATTGGCACGGACCAGATACGAAGGGTAGCTATTTTACCCGAGAACAAAGGGAAGAATCGTTTCAACAACGTCATGCCATGTAAGTCTGTCCTCTGACTGTTCAGGCACGTGATCATGAGCAATGAAGACTCATGAAATGGCCCAGATCCTCTTACTCATTCGAGCTGTGGTTGTCTTGAGAAAAGTCTTCCTTTGTGGTAAATTGCAACAAAATTACCTTCTGTTTTCTCATCATAGACGACTGGTGTCGGGTGAAACTAACTACATTAGATCCAAATGGGACCTCAGACTACATTAATGCCAGTTACATGCCAGTAAGTTTTACTATATAATTGACAACCATTTAGTAAAGATCTTTCTGTAACTATAGTACAGTGAGCATGCAGAAATCTTGACTCAAAGAAAAGACAGGTTTGAAATGCCTGAAATTTTAACTATGTGGAGTGAAGTTGCAACCCATGGTTGCTTAAACGTCTGTAAATGCACATTCATTTATAGTCTGGCAAGTTATGCTTATGTCGTGACCATAAAAGGCTTTTTTACATTTCACACTGAGGCATATAAAAGCCAAATAAGTGCACTGTGACAACTTTGTCAACTGCTTCTCAGGGCTACAACAGCAACAGAGAATACATTGCCACTCAGGGTCCTCTGCCCTCCACACTCAACGATTTTTGGAGAATGATTTGGGAAGAAAGTGTAAAACGCATCGTCATGGTAGCCAACTGCACCGAAGGCGGACGGGTAAGTCCTCAGTAAAATTACAATAGAATTTAAAAGATGTGCAAATTAAAATGTAGTGATGCATTGTTAATATTTTTCTCTTCTAGCAAATGTGTTGTCAGGTGGAGATAATGTACATGTCCTCCCTTTGCACACAAAAAAAAAATGTTTTCACAAAGAGCTCATACAGCTCTGATATGAACAGATGTTCATTTCCACTTTATGTTTCCTTTTCCTAGACCAAGTGTGAAAGGTACTGGCCTGGAGAGAGCAAGCCTTGCATCTATGGAGAGCTGGTGGTCACCACCAGATCAGAGCAACAGGAGCCCAACTGGACGTTAAGGGAGTTTAGTGTGAAACATGTACAAAACATTTCTCAAATTTTTTTGTTGTGTAATTTAATAGGTTGAGTGTTAACATATATCCAAGTTAAGTGAACGAAACAAAAAGCTTTGTCTGACACATAGAGCTGTGTCAGAGCTCAAATAACAAATTATAGAATAATATTTAATGCCTTTGTTTGCTGTTTGTGTCATAATAGAAGCATGTATGAATTTTCACACATTTTCTCTCAAAGAGGACCATGTTTGTTGGGTACTCCAAGAATTCATATCAACCACTAGTTCAAGGCCCACATTAACTGGATTCCTCTACTTGAATCTTCTTCACAGAGAGACACCGCAGAAGAACGTACAGTAAAACATTTCCACTTCACTGCCTGGCCGGACCATGGAGTCCCACAGTGCACTGAAGTCCTGATCGAGTTCAGAAGGCTGGTGAGACGGCACATAGAGAGAGAAGGAGGAAGAGCTCCAACTGTGGTTCACTGCAGGTACAGAATAAATGATTGCTTTCAATCTAGACTCCTGGGAGAGAAACCTACACCATTTATAGGCTTCTATTATATAAAAACCAGTTTAAGGTTAACAAAAAATGTCAGAGAAATGTCAAAACTTGAGGTCCAGAAATTGGGTCAACACAAATCGAACACTGCAATTATATCTTGTTTTATAAAATATCAGTTTTCATGACATTATGAATTGTGAACTAGAAAGTTAAACAGGTCCATTCCAATACCCACACTTGCAAATTGTCCAGTGCCTCCTTGTTGCCACAGTGGCGATTAAAACTGACAGTGTGTGAAGGATTATCAGAGCTCACTGAGACACACTTAGGTCACAGCTACAAATACCAATACATGGCACAATAATGCATTAAATAAGTATGGTTAAGTATGCAGTGTTACAGTCAGGACTACCTCATGATGACACTTGTGCTGTGTTGTCTCTCTCTTAGTGCCGGAGTGGGGAGGACTGGCACTATCATTGCCTTAGATGTGCTGCTTCAGCAGCTGGAGAAAGAGCGAGCAGTGGGCATCAATGCCTTTGTGTGCAAGATGAGGCTGAATCGACCGTACATGGTGCAGACAGAGGTAAAAACTAATGGTACTAAGTTGCTTCAGGCTGAGATACCACTTCCTCAATTACATACCCATGTATTTATTTTTAAACAGAGCTGGTGGTACAGTACAAGCACTGACACTGCGGCATAGTATGTGTAAGCTATTCGATTTCCAGCGGTTGCTCCTTTTCATCCTTTCATTCAAATATATGGATCTGATGCCTTTTTTTTCTGCCCCTTTTTAACTTGAACTACAAGTCAATCCGCATAACAGACTATTTTAAATTATTTCTATTTGCAACTCCAGATATCAACATCTCAGTGCTTATGATAGTGGGGGGGGGGGGGAAACCACAGGCCAGCAATGTGTAGCATTAGGGACATAAGTTGCACTGCTTCAGGTTTTTACTTGAAATCTTGCCTTTAGTCAAATTAATACAAGCCTCACAAAAGTGAAGTTTAAGTGCAAAAGCAAAGGCTTGGCCAACATTATTGCAAAACTCTGAGGCATTTAACCAGTTCTGTAGAAATTCTGAATACAAAGAAGTGTCGGCCAGAATACTAAATTCTCTCAAACCATGAGATCTGCATTTCAGATGACCAGCAACTTTTGTTAATGTCTTTTCAGTCCCAGTATGTTTTCCTGCACCAATGCATCATGGACTGTCTGCAGCCATATGAGAAGGGAGAAGAGAACATATATGAGAATACGGAATCGATATACGTCAATGCCACTGCACTCCGAGAGTTTACTTCAAACAGGAGTAATACTTAAGAGTGTCAACCCTGCACTCAGTCTTTTATGCACTTAATGAAAAACTATTTTTAATATCTATATGCTATATTTTGTTGGAAACTAAAATGTATTTTTTTTCTCTATATTTACTGTAAATGCAAAACACACTTTAGATTTTATTTAACGTTGACATTTTTGCTCCTGTCTTCTGCCAGTTGTGTACTCTTATTAATATTATTGTTGTTGTTGTTATCACGTAAGGAAACAACACTCCAGGTGACCAAAGAATGTTTTAAAATTACATTTATTAGCAATAAAAAAAAAAACAGGTAAAAAAGATATGAAATATTTTGTATTCACAAAAGTATCTGAATGTGCTTTTACAGAGTCTGCAACTGAAATGAAAAACCCAGTATGCTGTCACCTTAACATGTTCCTGTCAAACTGAACAGAGCAGCAACTCGCTTCAGACTGTGTAAATTTTGCAGTGTAAACAAGAGTTTCGGTTCCAGTGTCAGTCAGTATGAGGACGGTCCTTTCCATCGGCCTCTTCGAGCGAACAACACAACCTCATACGTCCTCCTCCTCTGTCGTGTTGCTACCCGATGGGTCCCGACTGCTGGAGCCGACAGAGAAGTTGGCATCAATCAGTTCCTGTCTGGCTTTCAGGGCATCGGGGTTGATCTCTACTGCTGCTGAGAGCTGCTTGCCTGGAAGCAGGGCCTCAATTTTACCAGCGGTGGGCGGGGGAGGCACCGAGAACTTTTTAGCAATGTTGTGCAGCACACTGCACGCCTTGATAATGTTCGACTTTTTGTTCAAAGAGCCTTCTTGTGCAAAACCGAGTTGCATCAGACACTTGAAACGCCTCTTCACCGAGCCCAGGGTTGTCCGCATGACATCATGGATCTTTGCGTGGGCCTCGTTGAAGCGGATGTCGTTTTCAGTCGCCGTTTCCGACACCGGAGTTAGGACGTGTTTGCTTAAGTGGTAGCCCTTCCCAGCTTGAAAGGAAACACAAGAGAAGACAATTAATGAAGCATTAGAGAAACAAACGTTTAAATGTGAAGTTAAATGGAGAGAACCTTTCCATAATGTAGATACAGCTAAAGCTTAAGTATGCATGGGAACAGATCTGTACACCTCCAAGGAGACGAGTAGTGCACTTAGTATTTAATTGCAAAGACGATGAAGCAGTAACGCGTTTCAAAGCTAAAACACTCACTACAGGAATGCGTCATTTCCTGTGCACATAAGCATAATAAACAGACCCTGCCAGCATTAATTAAAATTAACATAGAGGAGTGACTGTAGAACTCAACTGCATTGCATGTTATACATAGTCTTATTATGTACATGTTATATGCATATATAATACATGATCAAGATCAGCATTTGTGAGCATGCGGGTTTGTATTTGACCTTGAAAATAGTCCCAAAAAAATTAACATTTTAAAAACTCACAAGCTTTTACAACCACACATCATGGTCTTCATAGACTTTGGTGAGTCCATCGCAACAGAGCAAATTCAAACTGCTATGGAAGAGCTAGTCAGTGAATCCGTTTTGATTTCGATCCTTTTTAGGGTCAAAATTTGGATATCGCTTAATTAAAATAGCATGTTGTTGGATTTCTCTGGATTCTAATGACAGGAAGCTGCTTGTGTTTCCACTAATTCAAACTTTGCACAGAGAAAAGGATGTGACACCAAACAGGCTGACCACTCGCTGTATCGCTTTCTTACCAAGAACCCAAAACGGTCCGTGAAGGTCCTCCTCCATCTCTCTTCCCTTGAACGACGAGTCCCACATTTCCTGCTCAAACGTGCTGCCCACGCAGCATTTTTCAACACTCAGTATGTTGCCGTCAGAGTCGCATATGATCTGACTCATGACCGACGTGTAGCCCTGCGTGTTGACAAAAGACCTGAACGTGTCCTTCTCGTACGGAGAAGCTCGGATCTTGAAGTGGGCTGGAGCCAGGACGCCCAGCACGTTGGGGATCCCGCAGAACGTCTCCATCTTCAAGGCCACGTCGGTTCTGGCTTCCGGTGTTTGTGGGAACGAGATGAACTGATCGGACATCCCCGCCACCACCCCGGAGACTGTGCCGACGATGTTCGTGGGGCACTCGATCAGATTCAGGCCGACCTTCTGCAGGACCGCGGCGGACGACACCCCGAGTGCGTAATAGTTGAGCGCCACCATGACCATCGCGTCCACGGACAGCGGGAGTTTCTTCAAGGCAACTGTCTTCATGCGGAGGCGGACGGTGTCTGTGATGAACGCGATGCAGGGTCTGGTCAGGTGGAAATAGTCAAACAAAGCTTCGTCGTCGAAACCGTCGAAACAGCTCGGAGTCCCGTACTCCGCCTCCTCGCCATGTCCGAGGAGCTCTTCCTGGACTGCAAGCCACACCGGCAGAGCGAAGGCCATTTTATTACTACTGCGGAGAGTGTAAACACGCATGCAACATCAAGCACCAAGTGTCACAAATAATAATTAAACAGCTAGGCCATGTCAGGGCTGCACAGCTGCTGCTGCTTCTTCTTCTGTCGCTCCGTTAGATCGCTGCAGTGGATCACTTGCTGCCCTCTGCTGGTTTATTTGCTGCTCCTTTTTTTTTTTTTTTTTGACAGCTCTTTACAGTTTGCAAATAGTGGAAGCAGTATTCAGATCATTTAACTAAAAATACTCCATTACAAGTAAAAGTCCTAGATGAGAGAAAC
This sequence comes from Brachyistius frenatus, assembly GCF_029030835.1. NCBI lineage: Eukaryota > Metazoa > Chordata > Actinopteri > Embiotocidae > Brachyistius > Brachyistius frenatus. Next base: position 3,424,002 of record NW_027210610.1, on the reverse strand, counting down.
CCCACTTAAGTAAAAGTAGCTGCATATCATACTTATTATGAGATGATACATTATATGAATTATATTTGAATTGTAAGACAAATAGTATAACCTCATCGTTGGATACAGTAAAGTTAAAACAGATGACATCTGCTGGAGCAGTTAAATGGCTCTCTGAGATGTCCTGATTCAGACTGACAAGGTTAAAGACGCACAAAGCAATAATTGTATTGAGAAGCATATCATATGCTGGTATTAGCTGCACTTAGTTTAAGTATTGAAGTAAAAGTACTGATTTGTTCCCCCTCACTGATTTGTAAATACATAAGACGTCATAGATGATTAATACTGAAGCGTCAGTAATATAAGCAGCATGTTTCTGTTGTAGCTGCTGCAGGTGGAGCTAGTTTGAACTACTTTATATACAGTTTTATACCCAGCGACATTATATAAATCTGAGCAGTCAACTGAGCATTACTTTCCGCCACTGATATTTTGTTCTCTAGTCTGACATTGTGCAGCTATTCCATGAACTTCTTGGTCTTATTCCAGCTATCAGGGCTGTCAAAAGATGCAGTAACAAAACAATGTATCCTGGATACACGGTCTTGTTTCATGTTCAGGCAGTTAGAAAATGTGCTTGTTGTCACCATCTAGTGGACACCAATAAAAAAACACAAAAGTGTAACTGTTTAAAAACATCTCAAGTAATTTCAGTTAAATTGTAAATACGGATCAAATCTGACAATCAGACTGATATGCTTCTCAATACAATTATTGCTTTGTGCGTCTTTAACCTTGTCAGTCTGAATCAGGACATCTCAGAGAGCCATTTAACTGCTCCAGCAGATGTTATGTTTTAACTTTACTGTATCTAATGATGAGGTTATACTATTTTTCTTACAATTCAAATATAATTCATATAATGTATCATCTCATATAAGTATGATATTAAAAAAAATGCTTTTTGCACAAAATAATATATACGGAGGTCTGCAACTTATCGTACAAAATCAAATGCTATCTTTTCCATCCAATGTACAAGTTTCTCTTACAATCGTATCCTGATTTTGTGTTAAATCACATTCAGCACAAAACTGTTGTTAACACAAAGTACATCAATTGGCCTTATATAGATGCATAAAGCATCGCACAATCTTCTTAGAAATAAATAAAGTTTAATCCATATTTTATAAACAAAAGGTAAACACTGTCACCACAGTAACTCCCCACCACCCTCCCTTCGATTCTGCCAGCAGCAACATCTTGTTTGTTACATCTCGGAAGATAAATAAAACATTTTGTTGACTTCACTGATGGGAATGTCCCTCAGTCGAGGTACTCCCCCCTTATGACAGCAGTCTGTCCTCTGGGTCTGAGCATACACATCTGTGACAGAAAGGAGACATTCAAACGTGTTATGGTCAGGACGTTTGGGAATCCATAAAAAAATTTAAAAAAAAAAAAAAATCCTCTAACTATTTGAGTGTTTTGTGAAGTCTGGAGACATGATATTACAGATTGACTATCATAAATATTTAAATTACATTAAAATAGACAGCACATTTTAAGCTTTTACATTCTCATTTAGAACTTTTTTTTCTAAATTTTTCCGAAGAAATAATGACCATAGATCACAGTCGGCTTACGGTAACGTCCTCCTCACCTGTGATGTTGTCCACAGAGTTGAGCGGGGCCGTGTTGTTCATGTTCACTCCGAACAGCAGCAACGCAATGATGGTTATTGCGACCAGCAGATAGATGGGCACCGCAAGAGCCCAGTACCTACAAAGGGAAAAAGGTTTCAGTTCAAGGATCATAAAAAAAAAAAAAAACTACTAATGTGGCTGATGTACTCCCTGTGCCATGCATTTATTTGAGAGTCAGGGGAGGCAACTTGTTACCATCTGATTCGAACAATTGGACTCACTTTTGAGGCCAATAAGTGAGGCCTATTGAGTGAAGCCACTCCTCTGGTATGAAAGCCCACAGGCAATACAGACCTGTGGAGAGAGGCAAGGAACGTTACAGATGTGGTTGACACTGAAAAATGTAAATATTTGACTCGTTTACTTTCTAAATCGGAGTCATTTTGTACACCTAAAACATTTTTTACACCGCACAAAAAAGCTTTAAGAGTTTTCCTCTTCGTTACATTTGCAGCCTATTTTTTTTTTTTTTTAAATGGAAATATTATTTTCAGCAGGCCTTTTTTTTTTTTTTTTTTTCTTTTTTCATGCAAGAAGAGAAGCACTGTTTTGTTATTTGGATGTATCATATAGTTTTATTTTTTTTTATGTTGGGAGAATGAAAATAACAATATTTGACTTACAGAAGCCAAACTTTGAGCCAAGGAAAAGAACGAAGCCATAAATGGCCCTCTCAGGCAGAGGAGAGGGAGAGTTCTCCACCATCATCTGGAATCAAAACAACAACTTAAAACAACATACATATTTAGGCCCGGAGGTTGCAATGTAAACACGACCAGATATTTTCCTGTCAATGCAACAGAACTCAGCTTTCTATATTCAAAGTTAATTACCAAGATGTTTACGAAATATTTTTACGTAACGTATTAATCCATCATGCAGATATAGTCGACTGTATAAAGTAAAACAAGTTACACAAAATATTTCTATTAAAAGTCACGCTGCTTGTTTGATTTAATCACATTAAAGCCGAGAAACATCGTCAGTCCGTCATCTTACCTGTTTGTCCCACGTAATATTTAGCGCGATGTGAAACGTTCACTATGAAAAGCAGTTCCGCCTTTCAAATAACATGCTGAATAAACCACTAAACATAACATTTTTACGTATTAAAATATTTAATTGTATTATTTTTAAAAAAAATGTTTTCCCAAAAACAACACCACAGCGGTAGATCGTTTGGGGCTGTAACTAACTGGAGACGTTTTAAAACACGGCGTCATGCTTTTGACGGACACATTTGTCTGTTGCGCATCTCGGAAATATACATTGCGGCATGGTTTCGGAGTACCAGAAGTTTACGAACGAGGAATTTAATCAGCAGTTTAGGAAACCATCGAAACACGTTTTCTGTGTTAGCGTGGCTTCAACTAACTGTGGGGGAAACAGTTCTAGGTGAGATATTACTGACTGTTGCTTTCTACGCGTGACGTGGTAACGAAGCGTCGCAGCTCCGCTCATCCAGCGTGGCTGAGGACGGTTAGAAGAATTTACGCACCTGAACAAATGATGCGCAGTATTTAAACGAAAGGTGACCATAATGTCTAAGGTGAGGGCAAAGACGGCCGCCGGTGACGCTAAAACACGCCAGCCTGCAGTTGAGAAAAACAACACAGTGAAAGAGAAAAAGAAGCTCTGGGTCAAAAAGAAGATCGAGATGAAGACGCGTCCGGTCAAGGACCAAGACAAACCTAAGAACCTGCAATGGCAACGTCCGAAAGATGCCCAACTGTTCTCTGCCAACTGGAAAACACTGCAAGAGGTCAGTAGGTTGATCTTGATGCGTAGGTAATATATGTGCATTCGTTTTTTTTTGTTTTGTTTTTTAAATCGATACTTCCTCAAGATTGTGCTCAAATTTCCGCAGATGTTGAAGGCGAGTGCGCAGGAGAAGAAGCAGCCAGTGACACCAAAACATCAGAACGGACTGTTGACAAAAAAGGCTCAAGAAAATTCTTCCAAAAGTGTTTCCAAGAACAATGCTTGTCCCAGCCAAACGGCCTCTGAGAAAATGGTGAAGCACAACACAGCTGTCCCGAAGGAGACTCGAGGGAACTCGGAGGTGCCGGCTGCCTCCAACACAAAGAAGTTCAGTCCGCCAAAAAGGAAAATGGACAATGGAACGTCAAACGCAGAGCAAGCAGCCAAGAAAAAGAAGTCTGTGGTTGAGGAGACGAAACTAAAAGAGTATGTATGCTGCCTCGACTTCTGCTGACGTTTGCATGAGCATCATTGCAGCTGCTAACCCCACGTTGTTATGTGCTGTCGCAGAGAGGATCTTTGGTTTGACGACGTAGACCCCGATGACATTGAGGCCACGGTGGGAGCGGAAGCAGCAGAGATCATGAGGAAGAAGCAGGGCGTGACCAAGGACACGGAGAGCGCCCTGGTCAAGGAGCGCTCTTTTGAGGGGTGCGTGACTACATGTCCTTTTTCCTGTTCCCAGAGTTTTGCTCCACGAGAGAATACAGCCTGCAACATGAATGCCTTATTAATAACGATAAATAACAGATCGACATGTTGCCTCTTAAACTTCCAGGCAAAAAAAACAAAATGTAACATGGTGACTCGTGTTAATAGATACGAAATCAAGTTTTTTTGTGTGTGGATGAAATAGCCAGACTGGAATGTCTGTTTTGCCCAGATTGCCAAATTGAGAGCTGACAAATGAAGTCAAAATGGCTGGCCATATACAGGTTTTTAAAGAGGATACTACCCCAGTACAGCATAGCAAAGTCTCTTGGGTGGCAGTCAATTTAAAAAAAAAAAAAAATGTTTAAGTACTGGTTGAAATCAACTGTATTTTTTTGCTTCTTTTTTTTTTTTTTTTTTCCTCAGGACGCCCGTATGTGTATTTCCGTCTTGATTTACTGCAACATAACTCATCAATACACGTTCTGTTCTGTTATGAAAACACTTTTACGGCCGATGATGGGTAGACAGATTTTGAGTTTGGTTTGGAGAAGTTTTTGGTGTTTCAGAGGCCAGAGTTGCGCCTTACTTTTTTTTTTAAAGATTATCCAAACAAACCAAAAAGAGAAACATCACTCCTCAGGCAGGTTGGAATATAAGTGAAGACTCTCTCTTGACTCTGTTGTCACCCCGTTTGCCATTCACCTACAACAGCCTCACCAGAGCTGTGGCCATTGATTGCGAGATGGTGGGAGTCGGTCCTGACGGGGAGGACAGCATATTGGCGCGCGTGTCCCTCGTGAACCATTTTGGGAAATGCATCTATGACAAATATGTGAAACCCACAGAGAAGGTGACAGACTACAGGACCGCTTTCAGTGGTATCCGACCGGAGGACATCGAAGATGGTGAGTCATGACGTCAGTTGTAATGAACAATATGATAAAGCTAGACGATTTATTATCAATTGCTTAAAAGTTGTTTATTCTGTATGCATTTATCATCCGTGGTTGTCGCATTGCAGGAGAGGATGTACAGATTGTGCAGAGGGAGGTTGCTGAGATCCTGCAAGGGAGAATAGCGGTTGGACATGCCATCCACAATGACTTAAAGGTAGCCCTGATGTAATATCTGAGAGGAAATTGAACTTTTCAAACTAAGTTTGAGCACTCATAAACCAGCTTTAACCGACTCCTGTTTCAGATTCTGCTCTTGGATCATCCAAAAAAGAAAATCCGGGACACTCAGAAGTATAAACCTTTTAAGAAGATCGTGAGGGTAATCATGCAATATAATTACTCATAACTCAAATGTTTACAAATGTAATGAATTTGATTCCCAAGTACAGCCGGGCCCCGCAAAACTCTGTGCAAGGTCCCAGACCAGATTATGAAATCAAATTCAAAGTCAACTTTATTGTCAGTTCACCATATGCGCACAAGACCTACAGAGAGATCAAAATATTGTTTCTCACAGTCCCACGGTGTGCAAAAATAAAATGATAAAACAAGAAAGCTAAGTGATGAAATGATTTTGTTTTTTCAGAGCGGTCGACCCTCACTGAAAGCCCTCTGTCGAGAAATCCTCAATGTGAAGGTCCAACAGGGCGAACATTCATCTGTAAGTCATCACTCAAAATAAAGTAATGGTGATAATATGCACCGTCTCCCCCTTCAGAATAACAACAGTTGATTTAAACACAAATGTTTTATTGCCAAACATTATAAACTATGTAAATTGTTGCAACTTACACTTATCCCGGCTTCTTTTTTTTTTTTTTTTATTCCAGGTCCAAGACGCTCAGGCCACAATGAGGCTGTACACAATGGTGAGAAAACATTGGGAAGTAGAGATCAAAGCCAGCCAGAAAAACAAAAACTTGGACAAGAGTGAGAGAAAGCCCAAGTCTCCCAACAACTAGGACGACAATCACATGGGAGAATGAATTCAAAACCAACATAAGGACCTGATCAGAGTGACTGAAGTGACTAGAGATTTGTTTTCAACAGGATGTAGAACACTCAAGACGGTATAAAAGTATTCTGTGAGATCCATCACAAAGTGGGCAAAAGCAAACCATTAAGAAAAGCAGTGAAAATGTAAAGATGTTTGCCAAAAGCTGATTTCCTGAGTCCCCTCAAGGGGGGCCGGTCCAGGTTGTGAAAGACTTGATTATTTGCTGACTAGCCAGGAGTTTTGTTCCTGAATATGTAAACCATCTGAGAAAGCACAGAGCCTTTGTTTACACAGATCCTCCTCAAATATTTCCAGACATTATTTCCCCAAAATGCAATTCCCAGCAGTCGAAGGCAGGTGTTAAAATCATTCACCATCAAACATCATCTGTGGAGTGCTCTTGAGAACGCAAAATCATTTGTCCTTTAACACATTGCATTGTTTATGTATTGTTCATGCATTTTGGTTTTAGTATTTTATAAATGGTCTGATTAAAGCTTTAGGTCTCTTGTGACCTGGCTCAGAATAATTCCAGGGTTGTTTTAAAAGTTGAATGTTTGAAGAGGTATTAAATTAAACATGAGGCACTCTATGTAACTGTATTGCACATTTTGTTTATAACATATCCAAGTTTATTATCGCCTGGACGGATCTCTACACAGCAGACGTTGACTGTTCACCCATCCAATACCCAAAATCATAACTTTTAATTTTTCGGTTCATCACAGTTAAATCTTTGTAATGTGATAGATTTTTTTTTTGTTGTTGTCTCGTCTTTACCTCGTGGATGACCACAGTTTGTCCACCTTCGGAGCAAAAGTGCCGTCTTGAATACTCAAGTCGATCTTCGGTTCACTTTTTAAGCATTTCAGCAGTGAGCCAGAGAGTTGAGTTTTTTTTTTACCATGACTTGTCTTTGGCCTTTGGATCGGGGCTTCTCATTGCTGCACTGGGATTCAGGCTTCCCGTGTGCCTGTGTGATTTGTTGTACACTAGAAATGAAACTTACACCCTTGGTCCGGTCTCTGAATAACACTGAAGTTATGGAGCTCATTCAGACTGTAGAACATTTTCTCTCTTTATCTTTCTCTGACAAACACAAAAAGGAGATGAACTCGGTTTCCATTTTATTGTTGACTTTGGTCTCAAAAACAAACATCTCCTGCCTGTTCATTGTTTGAATATACTTTTTAAAGTATTCTTAAAGCATCTTAACAAAAAACAGCCAACCAACTTTAAGTATTATTTTAGTCTAATTCAGTGTTTTTTTTTTTTTTTTACACAATTTTAAGCAGCTCTGAATTTTTAAGTGATAGAGTTTTTGAATTTTTCTTTCTGACATGGGGAAGTGAGGAGTTCAGGCTCTCTGTGTGCCAACAGTGTGTCACAGTGTGATTTGTGTTTGTGGCTCAAATGAAGCCGACGCCCTTGGTCTGCAGCCTTAAGGCTTTAAATTAAGTTTTGCTGTACGCTCAGAGCGATGCTGGGAAGGCTTCTGGCAGAACGGAATGGCCCGCTGTGAATTTGAATGCACGATGGTCTCTTGTTTGGTATGTGATTGTTGTGCAACAAAATGGCAGAAGGATTTATCGTTCATTAATAGTGAAAAAACATCTCGCCTAAATGTCAGTATACAATAAACAGTTAATTTTACACAGCAACCACAAAACCACTGCTGTTGAGTGGCTCTTCATATTTCAAGATATATTATGGAGTTCAGTTTTCTAAAAGTAAGAGGTTATCGTCACATCAAAAATCAGTAGTTTGACTGAAAAGTAGAAGCAGCTGAATTAAAAAGAGGAAAATCCAACCTGGTTTGGTTGTTTGGGTTGCACCTGCATTGATACGGAGGCCTCTACGTTATCATGGATGAACAAAGACCAAACAAGGATCTTCTGTACTGAGGGAGATGAGGGGCCTGTAACAATGATAAATAATGTAAGCTAATGCAGCCATTTAAGCAGTGGAACTGAACAAGAACTCATTTATCATACTGCTCAGTCTGGGTTTATGGGAAGAAGGTAGTCTAGTTGCAGATTTGATTTCATTTAAAAGCTAATACAAGTTTAGCAGGGCTCTACTTTGGAATCAAACATGTTTTTCTTTTGCTGCAGTCTTTATAAAAGAGTGTTCTGATTTTTCTTTTGCCATGTAAGATTAACATGTAAGGGTGCAAAACGCAGAAGCCTCAGTTTAGACCAAGCGTGACACAGGGCTGTCCTGTGGGCCCCGATCTGTTCGTTGTTGTCATCATAGATTTTACACATGCGTAGTGAACATTTCCAGGGACTCAGTTTGCATACATCATTCATTTAAAGTTGTCACAGTTCAGATATAATAACATGAAGTCATGAAACATGCAGTAAGAAAGAACCACATCAGCGTCTTTCCGTGAGATCTTTTTTTATTTCAACAAATATGGAAGGGCCTCGCATTTACAGTTTCTTCTTCTGTCACGATTGCAAAGACCAGCTCACATGGCACTTGCTGAACTTCAGGCTTTTTATCATTTCAGCCTGTGAAAAGAATGTGTAAAGATTTGATGTCAAAACAGCAGCAAACTCCTGTCAAATAAGTTTGTCTGAGACCACAGTGTTTGTGTAAAACTATGGTTTTAGTCAGACAGTAAAGGTTTAAGCTGCATTTTTGTTCAGAATTTATATATTTACTTGTAATTATTGATGATAATCAGATACTGCTCAATGAATAAAAGCAAATTGCAGAAAGTAGCTCCTAAAACTCCTGAAACAGGACTGTAGAGTCCCTTTAATAGTGGCAGTGTAGGAAGTAACATTGCGGTAAGACTGCGTCCAATCATGTAACAAATCTCTTGATGGAATTGGAGGCATCGCTGCTGTTAACATGGCGCCTGGTTCATGATTTTATAAACTGTCTCACCTGCTGCAGTTTGTCTCGAGTCCACGTTGACATCGGGGGCGTCATCCCTGGGTTTTCAAACGGACTGCATGTAAGCTACAACTCTGCGAAGTTTGATTTGTGTGTTTTGCTTTGTTCCCTTACCAAAACCAATCCTACATCTTTGTACACCGTTCGCTTGAACATAAAATATGTTCAACGTCTGAAGATCATGCCGGGGTTCATCTCTGAGGTGACATGTTTCATTCTGGAGACGGGAAGTACTAAGTCAGTGGACTCTTGTTTTTCAATTAGTGGTAGACAACATCAATAAAGGTTATTGAACCACCAGTTTCTCGTCCTCAGTCCATCTTTGCATTTTGGAGACCTTACAGTCCTTTCTGTTTTACGGTTTTGTGCCCGTCTGTGCAAAAATATAGGATATACAGTTTCTGGCAAATCAAGCTGTTTGTTGTTCAATTCAAGGCTTTACATTTTCACAATGCTTTTGCTGTTCAATGTCCTCCCATACAATAACGATAATATTTACTGTAAAATATGGTAAACCTGTGAGACTGAGGACATCGTCACAGAGCTGCTTTTTCTCTTGACCACAACTTGTCTGCTCAGGTCTGTTGCTCCCCACTTCCTTATGCATGAGCTGCGGGCGGCTGCCGCCAAGAGATCGACTGCGAATGTGTCTGTGTTGCCTAATGTTCACTCTTAGAACGAACAAAGTTGAACATTCAGTATTTATGCAGGTTGATGAAGAAACGGTGTCAGCTACTTTCTGTGGCCAACTTCGTGCTTGCATGTTGTGCTTGATGAGGGTGCACTCACTTTGAGTTGAAAGCAAAGGATGGTGCCATGACGAGCAGTGATTGACAGTTTTGTTGTTATTGGACATGGTTAGGCTTAACTGGACACGCAAATGCTGTCTATTAGTTTTATTGTGGCCTGTTGTGAAAAAAGTTTTGCAAAAAATTACTGTGATGTATAAATGCCACAGGTTCTCACTGAACTGCATGAATTTGTAGTTAATACGGTGCCTTACAGCTTTCCTCTACGCAGGCATTCCTTTCTATGTCAAGACAGGCTTCATTGTTTTGGCAATAAGCGCTCAAATTTTGTGGCTTGTTTTGGATTGGTTCTGTTGATTGAATTTGAACCGCCTCTCATCTGCCAATCAAATCAATGTGCTTTGCTCTAAGCAACCACGGCAAGGCGATTGTTCGTGTAAGATGAAGTGGTATTTAAAAAGGAACATTCAGGAACCGGTGTCCAAAAGCTAGTGACCAGTACCCAGCCCTGTTCATAGTTCCCTGCATGAAGTTGACCTGAATGTGAACTTGGTTTGAAGTTATGGAAATATTTTTCCTTTATTGCAGTCAGTTGTGGTCGACATAGTTGTGATTTATTTTGGTGGTTGAACTTGAACATCAAAACTTTTCCATCTTAATTAAAGTTATATTGAATAACTTTTAATCAGAGTTTGAAAGTAATCGCTGTTCAGTAGTGCTGTGACATTTTCTGCCTAGTTTAAATGTGTTTTTGGGTTGTTGTTTTTTTGAGGAATTTTCATGTGTATTTCCCAGTTTAAATCATTTGTTAGAAAAATATTCAAAATATAATCAAATGTAATACGTCACATATGTCAGTAATTAAAATAGTTATATCACTTGTTAAATTTTTAACTGGGTAACTAATAATCTGTAACCAATTACATTTCAAAAGTAACCCTCCCAACACTGGTCCTTCCACCATTTTGCTCAAATACAGCCTTAGAGAGTTGCTATGCCTACAGACTCATAGTATTTTTTTATAACCTTTTTAATATTCAAGATATGTTCAAAGTGTATAAAAAGTTCTATCATACAGGAATTCTTGAGTGCACCACCTGCATAAATCTTGTGTTTGACTGATTTTACACAGTGCTGCCGGGCTTTGGGGAGTGTAAATGAACGAGGGGTGACATAGTGCAAAATAGATGTATGCATTGTTTCCCAAGGGTGCAGAGAACAACTGTAAACCTTGGACTCCCTAGAGGTATCAGGTGGGAGCCTCATACGGTGTGACCTGACTTGAAATACAAAATATCAGAGAAAAGTGTTCAGAGTGAGTCTCAGCGAAGAGGTTCGATTTAGTTTTGTGCTAATAGAAACCTTAACAGAACATGTAGCTGCTGTGGGGATCAAACCTCTAAACTTGTGCCATAGTTTACCAAAAGTCCACAGGGTACTTTAAAACAAGGCTTCCCAAACGGGTCAGTGACTGTTCAAAGAAAAATAAGACGGGGGCTGTTGAATGCAGAAAAGTGGGAATCAAAACAAAACTCATCTGCTGCCTAGAATAGCAGCCAATTTTTTTTACTTTAGTTTTTAAACTATTAAATGCCAATGTTTGTAGGCATATTAAGCATTTTAAATTGTCCTTAACAGTATCGGTGAAAGAGTATGACTGATGTGACACCATAAAGATGATATGACACCTACAATGAACATGAAGGAGTCTTTATGAATCTTTATGACTGTTTTTTATTAAGTGTCGTTCAGTCAGTTATGTCACTTTTAATGCAAAGTTCATGTTGACATTGTTTTGGATATCTTTGTGATGACAACATAAAGTAACAAAGTTTTTGTTATGATGGCTAACTACTTCTATGAAGAATTTCCTTGACCTCAACGAGTGGTACAAGTTAGGGCTACATGATGGTTATGTTGTCAAGTTGTCAGATGAAAGACATCTCAAACAATCTCGAAATGGACTAAATTGATTAAATTGAACACTGATAAACAGTCATTAACATTCATGAGGTCTCCTTCATGTCAGTCCTAAGCACCCTTGTAAAGTGCAGTTTCCTCACTTTTCTGCTTTCAAAATCTACCCTTCATTTTTCCTGTGTGGCCGAAACACATGAAGTTTCCCATGTTTTCCACATAGGACATACGTGATTACATGTATGAGAGATGTTTACCACATGTTGCAACTTATGATAACAAGGGGAACATTTCTGGGAAGGTTTTCACCTGGGAATCTACATGGGCTTCACACATTACACCTTGAAAATGTTCCAAAACCATGTTTCCCATGGGAAAAATGCATTTCACATGAGCACAATCACATGTATGTGGTCACATGTGATCACATAAGTTTTTCCACATGTGAAATCCATGTGTTTTTTTTTCTGTAAGGGCTGCATCAGATGTCTTTAGTGATAGAAATGTTGTGATTTATGGAGTCTTTTAAAAGAAGTGCTGTGGCTTAGTGTTTAGCACTGTATCCTTACAGCACTAGGGAAGCATTTCCTGGGGGAGTATGTGCAAATGGTTCACATGTAAGTTAAGAGGTTTGGAGGCTGTAGATCTCAATGTCAACTAAAATCTACTAATGGCAAATCGTAAATACGCAAAACTTAGGATTTAACTTTAATTTTGTATTTACAAAGATCCCTTTTGCACATTTAAGTGATCAATTTCACAGTGACGCAAACCTCTTAAACCTAAATGTAGCTAAATAACCTCCATCTTCGTGTGTTTACTCATCTCTTTTCTGTCGGCACTTTGCTCTCACAAGAACATTTTGTGGTCACTGTAAAATGTTACGGGACTAGCCTTTTGCTCTTGTACCAGTGTTGTAAATTTTATGAGGCGATGTTGCACTTACTCAAGATATTTCCTGTCAATAAGCACATCAGCAACATTACTTGCTGATCATTGGGCTTCAGCTATATGGCTCAAACCATTATCCCGCAACACCAACAACTACGTATGCGCAGATGGTTGAGGTGGTCGAGGTTTAACTGCCACAAGCATAAACATAAACTCTCCACTTATTTGTTTAAAGAAACTGGTAATATTCTCCATGCAGCTCGACTTATATCAGAAATTTAAATGAAATAGTGGCATTTTTTTTTTTTTTTTTAAAGATAAGCGAGGTCATTTTTATGTTTGCTGACAATCAGGAGCGTCCTCAGAGCTTCATCTTACTGTTATTAAACATATCACCCCAGACTGTCATATAATCCACCTGCTCCTCTGCTACCACATGACTGCTGATGTCAGGCAAGCCACAGTCAAGGCAGGGAACCTGTAGACAAAATGGTGTTTGTGCGTCCGTCCAGCAGAGTGAGCATGTGTTTGCTGTATAGGCTAAAGTGGGGAAGAAGAAGAAAAAAAAGATTATGACAACAAATCAGCACAATATTTCCTTTTATAGCCTAGTGTGTGTGTGTGTGTGTGTGTGTGTGTGTGTGTGTGTGTGTGTGTGTGTGTGTGTGTGTGTGTGTGTGTGTGTGTGTGTGTGTGTGTGTGTGTGTGTGTGTGTGTGTGTGTGTGTGTGTGTTGTTGTTTTTTCCTCCCAGCATATGTATTTATGAAGTTCAGCAGCCATATGAGAAATTAGCCTCTGTATCCACCGGGGTCCTCCCACCCCTCTGTCTTGTTCTAATCCGCCCACATGTATCGTCTGAGGAAAAAAATAGTGCAGAAGGTGACGCTCCACCAAAGGAACAGAGAGACGCACAGAGAGGGAAAGGCAAAGAGAGAGGTGTCTACAGGCTCCATCTCCACTGAAACATTTGAAAAGGGGAGACAGAGGAAGAGCTGAATGGTAGCTACACCCTGCGCCTGGAAGCGTAGAGACACTGTAACAAAGGCTGGCAATTATTTTTTGGCAATAACAAAGAGGTGGGAGAGGGGCTCTGAAATCGAGGGAAATAGCAAAAAGCCAGTTTTCAGGGAGACTTCTGCTTCATTTCATCCGAAAGACTCATCCCTTGCCATCATCAACATGACCATAAGCTATAAGTAACATTCGGCAATAACGCTATCAAAACGAGATTTCCACCAACAGATGCGCGCAATCCTATTTTGATTTATTATAATCGGGGGGGGGGGGAAAAGATCAACTGAATGCCTGCGAGAAACTGGATACTCTCTGAAATCATAAGAAAGAGCGATCTAACAAAGAAAACTACATTTTGATTGATCTTTAAGCTTGATGTGCGTGTTTCTGCACGCACTCGAAACGAACCTGAACCAAAAGCAAGTGAGTATTAACCGTGTCTGTGTATATGTCTGTATTTTTGGTGGCTTTATTCTGCGTTTATCCGCCTAATAACAGTGGATTTTATTGGCCAGGAGAGAAAAAAGGGAAAAATAAATACAGCGTCTAACCTACATTCAACAAGTATCGTTTTTTCCACAATTACTGACATTTTCTGTAGCCTGTTTGTGTTTGGATACAAATCTGGAGAAATCATAATATGTGAAAATGGTTTCAGATTGGAGTCATAAACCTCCTCACGGGTCCTTTTTTTATATTATTATTTCTAGCTGCTATAACACAAAGAACAATATACTTTTACAGTCTGATTATAATTACCTCCTGATATGACGCCTGGAATTGTCATTTTTTAAATCCTAATATTCCTCATTGCACAAATGGTGGGTGTTTCCCCATCTACACCACCAGATCAGAGCAGCTTCATGCCTCTGAGAGGAATGTGTGTGTGTGCATTCCTCTCTGCATCATTTTGTCTGTCTGCGTGAGTAACTGTTTCCATGTGTGTATTGCTTTGTGCATTTGTAGGCATGCATTTGTTTTACTTACATGTGCCTTCAGTGTATGTATGTGTGTGTGTGTGTGTGTGTGTGTGTGTGTGTGTGTGTGTGTGTGTGTGTGTGTGTGTGTGTGTGTGTGTGTGTGTGTGTGTGTGTGTGTGTGTGTGTGTATGTATGTATATATGTATGTGTATGTTTGTGCTTGTGTGTGTAAGTGGCCGTGCATCATGGCATCACTGGGTAAGTGTCAAGGCCTGAAATGGAGGTTTGATAAAGGAACCATAGGGTGAGAGGGCTGACACACAAACACACACCAGGGGAGAGGAGAAGATGTTGTGAGGAAGAGATTGGGAGGTGTGTGTGTGTGTGTGTGTGTGTGTGTGTGTGGGGGGGGGATAGAGGTAGGGGGGGCACTGGAGCAGAACTACAGGAAGGACATAGAGTCACTTAGATCTCATCCAGGAAGTCTAGGGGGGCATTTAAATGTCTAGACATGGGATTCTCTCTACAACCCCTTGTCGCCACATCACCTATACACAGACAGTTCTGCATTCCACTGCATTCCACACAAAGTCTCTGGTTTCATCACGCCTCTTCTGCCTTTACTTTCCAGCACATGCCTCCCCTCTTTTCTTTTTTTTTCTTTCTTTTTTTCCCCTGCCAACTGGCTCTAGCCTTCTCTTAATGGGAACTCTTCCTCTTTTCCTCCATTTGCTCTCCTCTCTGTCTCCACCTCCTCCCCACCACCACCACCACCACCACCCTCAATCCTGCATTATAAATCTACAGCTGGTGCTATTTTTAGACTGAGGGTAACCCAGAAAACACCCCTTTGATTTTAGCAACAAAAAACGTCTCCCCACCAGAGACAGTGGCATGCTGTCAGTGGATGGGATTGGTGGAGTAGTGATGGGGCTTTTAAAAAGGAGGGCGCTGCTGTTTAAGCAAGGAGGGGAATAAATCTATTTTGAGGCTGTGATTGAATTACACATGTGTCATGTCCTGTGTGTGTGTGTGTGTGCTCTTGCCTCTGACCCTTCCTCTCTCCTTGGTTGGGATGTTTTCGCATCTCTCATTTTCCATCTTCTGCTCCAGCTCCAGTTGCAAGAACTTTCTCTCTTTTCCTTCAACTAATTCACCACCTCACTGAGCCATCTGGCCTTTTAAAACCCCCTCTGTCTTTCAAATCCATGACCTTGAGGCTCACCTCAAGCTGACCTTTCATCCTCCTTTGTTCTCTTGTTGTCTAGTTTCTTTTTTCGTTCTACATTAAAGCGTCTCACCCTCCTTATCAGCTGTTTAGACTCTCATCTGTGACTTTACCTTCCCTCCTTTATGTCTAATTGCTGGCTAGTTCACAGGTCAGGAATCAGTGCAGTAATCCTTCTCCCCTCATCCCATTTGTCTGTCTGGCCCCGTGTACCACATTACTGCACTGCTGGATCATAATGGTCCTAATCATGCGGGGAGGGCAGTGTCATTAATTAGGAGTAGGCAGGTTTAAATGACCTAAGAGAGAGTCGGGAGGTGTGTGTGTGTGTGGAGGGGGGGGGGGTTAAAGTGATATGCTCCTGATGCAAATTCTCTAAGAAGCAGATTTAAAAGTTGAAAACTGAGGGATATTAGCTCAGATTTATCCATGTCCAAAAATAGAGTTCCTTCCTGACATGATACACTATCCTGTGCCTTTCACCCCTTCCTCCCCCCTACACTCACACTGTGCTGTTTCAGGAATATTCTGACCTGGCTGTTATGCCACTGATTGCTCCTTGAAGGGAGCTTTAGTACCGCTTCCTTCATCACTCCCTTCATCACTCCCTTCACCCAACATCCTTCTGTCACTAGTGAAGTCTCACCCAGGTTTCATATCTATCAAAAAAAATAAAAAATCTCACCCTTTATCGTTCTGTGGGCAGGAAAGATTTTAGTCATGGACACTGACTGAGCTTTCAGAGCTCTATTACAGGCTTCATTGCTGCTAGTCTATTCCTGAATATGGCTTTATGTATTAATCATCCCCCAGCCAGCTAAAAGGAGAAAACCAGGAGTGCATGAGGTTTTTTTTTTCTCTCATAAAAAAGAGGGTTTCTGGAAGGGATCATAAGAAGAGAGCAGCTGCTGCATGCTTCTGGCAGGAGTGATTGACCAATATGCACAAGACTCAAGACCCCCAAGGGGGTGTTGGTGCTGCAGTGTGTGTGGATTGGTCAGCCCCTGGAGGTCTCCACACCCAGAGTAGAGGAGCTGCCTCTGGTAGATTGGCCATTTCCTTTTTTGCTTGCTTAATTGATTGGCTATTTAATTCACGTTCTGGGAATTGGCCACTGGTGAGCTTTATTTTTATTTTTTATGAGAAATGCTTTGGGCCCCTCCAGCCCACCCCCACCCTCTCATTTGTGTACATTAGCGCCGTCTAGGAGCTGCTGGGTCTTTGTGTGGCCCTGTTTTCTGTTTTTTTCGGCATGCGTGTGTTTTTCTTTCTTTGCTCTCTCTCTCTCCGTTCATTCATGCAATTCCCCTCATTTTCATTCTTATTGGTTCTATTCACACTCTACCTTCCCTTTACCGCTATCCGCACGAGCGCGCGCGCACACACACACACACACACACACACGCCTCATCTGGCTTCTCCTCTCCTGGCAGAAAACGAATTACACCATGAGGTGCAGTGACGATCCGAGGGGGTAGAGGACAGCTTGTGGTGTGACACCGCACTAAAAGGGGAGGTGACCGCAGTGCTTTCACCATGCTGCAGTGCTTCACTTTCTCCTGTTGGGGTCTCCTCAACACCGGGAAGTGTGGGAGATGAGGTAGAGACGGAGGGAGGGAGGTAGAGACGGTGGGAGGGAGGGTGGTGATATGGATGGAACAGCGTGAAGCCTTGTGGTTACATCCTTTGATGAGGTAGCGGGTGGGAAAAAAAATGGCTGTGCACCAAGCAACACAATTTGTACTCTCTCTCTCTCTCTCTCTCTCTCTTTTCTCCCTCGAACACATACATACATACACAAACACATTACGCAATTACGCACTTGCCTGCATACCCCCCTCCCCCTTTTTTTCCACCCCCCCCCAGTGGCACATTTGCCATTCATCTCAGCTGTATATCTGCTTTACATCCCTCCACTTGTTTTCCTTCCGCTCCTCCTCTCTCGTAATCTCTCCGCCGCTTCCCGTACCTCTCACTGGTACTGCAGGACATTTCTAATCCACCCTCCCACACCTTCGCAGCCATTCAGGTGCTATGCTGAGCCACTGCAAGGTCTTTTTTTTTTTTTTTTCTTTTTTTCTGTCTTTGTCCCTCTCCTCCCCCACCTTTCCCCCGTCCTCCCCTTTTTCGTTTCCCCCAACGTCCTTCCCTCCTCCTCTCTCTCCCCTACCTTCCCTACCTTTGCTCCCGTACTCTTTCTGTCCTGTTTCCTCTCTACTCTTCCCCAAACCCCTCCTTCTCCCATTATATCTCACTCATCTCTCCCCATCTTCCCCTCTGTGTTTGGGAAAGGTTTTTGCTTTTTCTGCCAACTGCTGGTTCTGTTCCGCATAGTCAGCACTCCTGCAATTCCTCCCTTTTCTCTCCCTCTCTCGTGTGCTCTCCTCCCCCCCCCCGTTACTGCTGCTGGTACCTCACAGTCAATGCATCCCATAATCTCGTGCTCCCTCCCCCTCTTACTGCAGTGTTTCTGCTAATATATATTAGCATCAGTGCAGTCTTCGTGCAAGAGCTGTGTGTATGCTCCTCTCCTCTCTGAACCCCCTTCTGTTATCTATCAGTCCACTGCAGAAATCATCTCCTGTCCTGAAAGGTTTAAACCATCAAGCCTAATTTCGCCTTCAAAAGCTAGTTTTTTTTTTTTTTAGTAGCCAGGTGAGCATGTGTGCGTGCCCCCCCTCAACCATCCTTTTCCCTTCCTTTCCCCAGTGTGTGTGTGTGTGTGTGTGTGTGTGTGTGTGTGTGTGTGTGTGTGTGTGTGTGTGTGTTTGCAGTGGTGAGGCACTCTAGTAGCAGGGTGGCGCAGGACATGGTGGCCAAGGCAGGAAATGCTGCAGGAGGGAGAGAAAGTGTTGGTGCTGTAGGGGGGATTGTTCCTCCTCTCTGCTCCTCTACATCCCCTCCCCCTTGCTTCGCACTCAGTTTTTATCCTCTCTCTGTTCCTCCTCACCTCTGTGCTATTTCGTGTCCTCTGGTTCTGGACTTCCCTTCCTCCATTTTGCACAAGACCCTCACCTTCTGTAGCCTCAATCCCCCGCTTTCATCGTCCTTTCCCCCCCATTTTGTTCTCTGTTTTTGTGTTTCTGTTAGTGAATGAGGTGTTAAAGGGATGTACTTACTTCCCCTGTATTAAGCTAAAGATGGTATTCAACTCCAGAACTCAATAAGATCAATAATCTGCTCTTGTTGACACACTCAAACTAAAAATCTTAAATGTCCAACATTTTAAATTGCTTGTAGAAAGAGATAACACACTTTACCAATTAACCTCCAAAACAATTCTGATACATAAAAGAATACTTAATCAAATTTATAAAATCAATAAACTCACCACGCACGAGGGAACAAAAAGGCATTTTACCAGTTACAGACTTGTGGCGGTCCATGGATAAAATATTCATCAGTTCACCCATAATGGTACGACTGCGGATGAAGTGCAAGGCAGGGTGCAGAGCTACAAAGTTGAGCCAAAAAAAAAAAAAAAAAAAGTAATAAGTTATTTAAAGAATAAAAGTTTGACAGTGAGTTCACAGAGACTGCTTCTAAAAAGTTGAGTATCCCATTAGAGGGAGAGAGGAGAGCGCTGCTTTCCATGGTGCTGAAATGTAATCCATCCCACAACACAAGTGCTCCCTGCTGGAAATCCACACAGGATGAAGCTGATTCAAATGTTTTTACACTCTCTCCCTGCCTGACCTCACTTCCAAATGTTGTCTTTGTTGCTGCTGTTTCTGCAGTCATTTCTATCGGGCTGTTTACAAAGGGTTTAGATTAAAACTAAAGTACTTTGACATAATGATGCAGTGCAACTCTCAAACTCGCAGTGCAGGTTTTTTTTTTTTTTTTTTTCTGTCAAGCAAGCAGGTTTGATGCTCCTGCAGCAAAACACTGCAACAACTTGGGATAGCTGAGGAAAGAAAGTAGGAATTTGAGCCATTTAACACTGCAGTGACTAGGTTTTTCTAATCTGTGCACATAACATATGTCCATGTTAGTTTTTGTCTCCTGTGCACAGTTTGTTCTTTGGTTGTTCACACATGCAGAAGCCTTGGTCTTAGTATATCTTACCTGAGCGCTGTCAAATCTTTTTTTTTTTTTCCCCAGGATATCCAAAAATGAGGGGGGGGAAAAGATAATTTTCACACAAAAAAGTCCAAATAAAATCTGAGCAAAAACTAAAGAAACCCATTAAAACAATAAAAGAGCTGAAGAGAAGTGACAGTAAACTTTTCCATGAACAAAAGTTGTTTCCTTCAGGTAGGAAGTTGCAGTGAAATGATGAAAACATCAGAGTAAACACTAGTAACGAGGCAGAAAGAAAGACTGCAGTGTCCTACATGACAGAAAGCAAAAGTCTGAGGGGGGGGGGGGACGGAGGAGGAGGGAGTTGAAACAAAGTGAAGGGAGCTCACTTTGGGATGGGGGAGCAATGAGAGAGAATAAGAGGAGCAAACAAAGAATGGAGAAATGGAAGAAAAGAGTGCATTGGACTGAGATGCAGTGAAAGTAGGAAGCAGAAGGAGCAGAAGTGAAGAGAAAGACAGAGGTAGAGTGGGTATAAGACTGTGTTGTGAGAGAGAGAGAGAGAGAGAGAGAGAGAGAGAGAGAGAGAGAGAGACAGAGAAGAAGAAGTGAAGTCTTGATTCCCCTCCTTCAATGAAATGTGATTCCTTTATGCGGAATATGAGAGCTAGTGAGGAAGAGAAAGTGAGGGAGAGAGTAGTAGGAGGGGGAGGGCCGGTGAGAGCTGGCAGGAAAGGAGGGGGGGACAGCGGGAGGAGGAGAGTGGTGCATTTCTTTGAATAGAGAAAAAGGTTAACAACATAGATACAGTGCATGTATAGGCTTTTTTTTTCGTTGCCTTTTCCTCTTTTCTGAAGCATAGTGAGCCCCTCTCCGGATGCAGCCCATGGGTGAACAACCTGACCTCCAGGAGAAGAGAGATAGAGAGAGAGAGAGAGAGAGAGAGAGAGAAATAACTTTGGCTTTTTACTGCAGCAGAATTCATTCACTTTTATAGTGCACTCTCCTTTCCGAGGCTCTTCCTCCTTCCTCCCCCCCCCCCGCCCAGGACACTCTTCTACCCCCCCTTCTTCCATTCCTAGAGGAGAGACAATATTCCACTATAGCTGTTCACTGTAACTGCCCCCAGTGAGTGTGCTGCATTCACTTTCTGTTTTCATTTGTTCCCCTCCACGTCTCCCTCTTCTATCCCGGTCTTAAGGTCTTTGTCGGAGCCTGCCTTGTTTTCCTGATTGCTCTGTCCTTTTCGATCCTTCCATTAAAATTCAGATTTATGGCTATAACCTCCCCCCTCCCCCCACACACACCCCTTTACCTTCAGTCTTCTTTTTCTATCTCTGAATGTCTTTGCACCCATACAGACACACAGAGTGCATGGTAGAAGTGGCAGAGAGAGCATTGCCATAATTGTGCATGAATCTCAGTGCGGTCGGAGGGGGCTGCAGCAGTGTGTGTAGCACGCACATAGGCTGATTGAGGAGATCTAACATTAGTACGGACACCACACTCTCGGGAGGCAATTAACACACACACACACACACACACACACACACACACACACACACACACACACACACACACACACACACACACACACACACACACACACACACACACACACACACACACACACACACACACACACGGCGCTGCACAACAACATCAGAGAGGCTTTCTGGAGGAAGGGGGGGGAGAAGAAAGGAAATAGATCCCCAGTTTTCCTCTCTTCTCCCCTCATCTGTCTGTCTCTCTCTCTCTCTCCCTCTCACACACCCCTGGGCGCACATGCAGTTTTTGGTGGTGGGGTGAGGGTGAGTGGGGTGGCCTAATTAGGAGAGAGGATTTGAATGAACACTGACTTGAGCAACAGCCTGATCAATTTAGAGATTGTTAAATGCGAGCACATCATGACAGTCGGAATTAAACAAAAAAGCTCAGAGGAGGGAAAAGCAGCCCCGGGGAACCCGATCGATCACATCACCACAGCTTCAGACTGGGATTTCAGATCTTCTCATCACCGCGGTGTCAACAATCAGCCCACGAGGATGCTGACTCATGACGGTGTACAAAGCCACCTGTTTTCATGCACTGCACTGGCATGTTTTTTTTTGCTCAAAGGATGTTGTTTTAAAAAAAACAACAACTTTGCTCTTCATCATGTTCTTCCCCTGCTCCCCCTGTCCCCCTCTGTACTTGCACAAGGTCGTTTTCGTGCCCTTCCATCAGCTGATTATCAAATGAATGATTGCACACACAGCTGGCATTGGCGTGTGATTCTTAATTTGTATTGCAATGTTGATAATCCAAACCTATTTCTCCCTTCTGCTAAAAATTTCTGCCCTTTTTCTCTCCCTGCAGACTCCTCAGACTCCTCCCTCCTCCTCCCTTCGGTTTCTCTCATCCTCTCCCTCCCCCCCGGTCCTCTATGCTCAGTTCGGTGTGTGTATCCTCTTTCAAAGGGCGCAAGGGTGGGAACAAGTCGTCCAACAAAGCATGTTACAGCGCAGACATGACTTGTCCGTCGGAAAGCGAGAAAATCGTGATAAACTGCGGGGGGGTGCGGCATGAGACTTACCGGAGCACCCTAAAAACGTTGCCCGGTACCCGCTTATCGTGGCTCACCGAGCCGGACGCGTTCAGCAACTTCGACTACGACCCCAAATTAGACGAGTTCTTCTTCGACCGCCACCCGTCAGTGTTTTCCTTCATCCTCAACTATTACCGCACCGGGAAGTTGCACTGTCCCAACGATGTGTGCGGTCCCTTGTTCGAAGAGGAGCTGGCCTTCTGGGGCATCGACGAGACGGACGTGGAGGCTTGTTGCTGGATGAATTACCGGCAGCATCGGGATGCGGAGGAGGCGCTGGACAGCTTCGAGAATCCAGAACCGGACGCGCCGGACGACGACCCGGCGCTGGGTGGTGCGGATGGGGACTTAAAAAGACTGTGCATGCAGGAGGACGCCAGGAAAGCGGGCTGGTGGAAAACCTGGCAGCCCAGAATATGGGCACTGTTTGAAGACCCGTATTCCTCCAAATATGCCCGGGTGAGTTCCCCACGTCTCTCCTGTAGGGGCCAACTTCTGTCTGTACTGTTGCATATTCTGCCTCATGATGTCTCAGACCACTGCTTGAGTCATGATAAGTTTTTTAAAACTTTCTTTTTACATTTTCCGTTATCATTACTGCTGAAAAAAAATGTAGTCCTTCATAATGCAGACCATGCACTGACTGCTGGTATGTCATTTCTGACAGAAGCCTATAGCTTGTATGAAATGGCGGGATATGGACACTGATTGTGAATAATTAATGCTGATAGCATTGGAAAAAAAATGGAAAATTGTATGTCAGCTATTGGTTAATGGGTAGGCTACTAGTTGAATTAACAACCATAGTTGTCGAACACATCATCTCCATGTCTTATATCTCCATGATGTAAATTGGGTTTCGCACGAGCTGGATTCACACTGAATACCTTTATTTTTTTTTAAAATTTTTTTTTAATTGCTACCTTAATTCCTATCGTCGTATTCTGCTACATGAGCGGGTTTAATACATATCTTCCCCCAAACGCAGCATCCACTGCACCTCCTGCATCCAAACGCCTTCATTAGGTGATACTTATGCATTTACGATACACATCAATGCGCCGTATTTCACGTTAGTCATTTATTTTAGCACATCACTGAAGAGGCTTGCACGACCCCGAACCGTCGGTGTAAAAGAGCACGTCTTTCCCCCCACATTTGTTCTTGATCGTGCTCCACTGTGCTGGGTTGTTTTTTTGTCAGTCCTCCCCCTGTCCCAGTTGAATGCTACATGGCTTTTACGCACGGGCTTCATTCCCGTTACGCATAACTTGCTACTGGGTTGGGATAACCTTTATTGTTTTCATGTAAATAGTTCATGATTTTACCTCCTGAAAGAAGCCATTTGATGGCATTTGATCATACAGGTGTAAGAGTAACAAGTACCCCCGACTGTGTTTTTGATCCCTGGTACATGACAACAGTTACAGTGGGCTTGTGGATCTTTTTTCTCAGACCCTCTGAATCCAGCTGCTTCATCATATCTGTTTTGTTTTTTATATTCAGTTTTATAGTTTGATCATCCTCATCGCACCATGTCTTTGCTTTTGTTGGGACTATTTTTTTCTGGTATGAGCCTGTGTGAGGAGCCATTGGTGCTGTGAATGCATGAATACTGTAGATCCAAATACAAAACCAGACAGTCAGCAGACACCTGCAGTGGCCAGGCATTCATGCCATCACGCTGGAAATAGTTGGATGTGAAAAAAGATTAAATCATCAATCACTGCACACTCAGCAATGCATACAACCACAGATAAAGACAATAACTGCACAGAAAGGCTCTTACACTTTTATTCTGAAACACAGTCACACCTCTTCTAGCAGCAGGTATAGACCTTCATACCTTAACTCTGCTCCCTTCAGAGGAGGAGGAAAGTATCGGACTGTGACGGACACCTAGTCTGGTTTAGGCCACCTGATCCGCCTCTCTGGACTTGGGATCCGGCAGGAAGCGCATTTCTTACTACCCCAACCCTCTCTACCCCTACTCCATGCAACAAAGCAGCTCACAGAGGTAGTTATTTGCACATTTTCCTAATGATGCATGGGAGGGAGATAGCTTTAGAATTAGAATTTTCCAACAAGGGAAAAGATGCTTCAAATGAGTCATTGAACCATCGACCCACAAGCAGATTTGGTCCGAGATTTGTTGCAGCAAAAAGAGACAAGCATTTTTACTGTTGCCTTACTGATGTAAGGTACTGTACCTGGTGTCTGGCTGATAAAATGCTCCATATTATGCAATGTACAGTTAAACATCACATTCACTGGTTACACTGGCCAAGATCTCATGAATCATACAAAAACTAACATTCATTCAGCGTCCCGGTTGGTGTTTACGACACCACATTGGGGTTGTGGAGAGCACAGAACAGGTGGTAGGTGGGATTCATTTCAGTGGCTGCACCACACTGGCTCCATTTGTGGGTGAACGTAGCCCCATTTCACTGTGTATGTCCGATATGCCAGTGCCATACGTCAAACAGTGAGGTGACCCAGATCACTCATTTTTGCTCTTTCTAAAAGTGTCCTGTCCGATGTGCCAGCACCTTCTGGTCTCTCGGTCCTGAGAGATGCAAATTATACGTGAAGAGAAAAGACAGAGGGATTGAGAAAAGGCTTGGAAACAGGAATAAAAAAAACTGTGATGCTGATGTGGAAATAGAATGAGGCAGATGAGAGAGAGACACGGTGAGGAAGAGGGGGATGAGAGGAAATAAAGGGAGACAGGAGGAGAGACGTTACTCTAGTGATTTAACGGGGGTTTGTTTGCATGGCTGTGATGTAACGCGCTAGCAATCAATGTTTTGATCAGAGCATTCGACACGCACGCAGGGATTTTTCTGAATTTCACCTCCATGATGGTGTGCGTCTCGCTGGTGGATTTACCGTAGTATCACACACATGTACAAACACACACACGCTGGTGTCTGTGCTGGCTTTTCTGCTGCAGTAGACACGGCAGAGAGGAGGGGGAGCGCCGGAGAAAGAGAAAAGAGGTGGAGGGGGGCTGGGAGCGAGAGAGAAATGGAGAAGGGGTGACATAGTGGAGAGGAATCGAGGAGGAGAAAGACTGAAGGGGGAGCCTGAGAGGGACACGGACGGGGGAGAAAGGGAGACGGAGAGGGGTACAAACAGAGAAGAGGGGACAACCACAGAAAGAAACATGTTGCACGAAGGGGGTGGGGACCCTTGCCTTAGCATCTTCGATTATTTTTGAGGGCTCGAGCCATCCAATCTTCCTGCCCTCCTGCCTACTGATTGATATTTTATTGATTATCTTCTCTTTTTGCCTGTTTTTAAAGCCGTTCTCGCTCTCTCTATCACCACTTAAAATTTGAGGGCTTACTGTACAGGGGGCTTGTACTCAATTTATGGACGTATGTGTTTCTCTTTGTTGAGGAGTTATACAATACGATTTGCATTTGATTTCCTTATTGATCCAAGCATGGGTGACATACAATTTGCAGTATCTAGGCCCGTTTATCCCTCCTTTGGTGTAGTTCTTTTTCCAACTTAGTGTTTCAAACTCAAATCTGTATGAGCTACAGTGATCCTAATTGAATAACTAAGGATTCACTAATATTGATGAACTGTGCTTAATGTTTTGTCAGTGTTTTGTCATTGACCCAGAGTTAATCTAATTTGATGCGATCACTTGTCACTCGGCAGGTTGACTAGATAATGTTAAACAAAGATGGAGAAGATCATGTTTGACGGTTAATTATCATTTAGCCTTTGAGATTAGGATTTTTTAAAAACCGAAATGGTCTTATTACAAATTACATAAAGAAAAAAGCTTTGAATGAGTATTAAACAGATAATTTTGGACATTAAAATCTGGATTAAAGAGGTGAATTTAACACACTGTACGGTAATACAGTGTACATTTGTGCTTTTATAAAGACATCAGATGCAGAATTTTCAATTTTCTGCATTCTGTTTAAATAGGTACTTAGCTTACATGCCAGTCAAGTGTACATCAGTATTAATTCTACTGATGGCTGTCCTGTTGTTGCCCGATAACTGTCCTACGGGTTTAGCAGTGTTTTGGTTGCCTCCAGTTTCACACCAGAAGGGCACAGTTGTCTTTGTCAGCGATCTCCTGACGAAGCACCATTTGTAACTCAGCATGTACAAGATGCCCCATTGCCCCCTTTCCAAAATCGGACTGCCTGTGCCCGTATTTGATTCGTTTGTAGGGAGTGACGCTGCGGTCCAGAGCCCACCTCTCCCTAAAGGTCATATTTTGTGGTTCATTGTTTGCTGTCCTGTTCCACTGTGTTCAGTGCTAGAGAAGCATAATGCTGTCATAAATGCAAATGTAACCTGCCACTATGCCGGCCGTCTCAGAACAGGTCGTCTCCGGGGAGAAAAATACAGCGCTGGACAGAAAATAGAAAGAAAGATGTATTGATGAGGAACTCGTGAGTATAGAATATTTACGATGGGACAGAACATCGCTGAGGGCAGGGTTACTATTACGTTACTATTTTTGTTGTGGACAGTATCACATTTTAGTCCTTGTTGCCCAAAAATGATGTAAAGACAAAAATAAGTTGTATAATTGTCCAACTTGCCACTTAAACACCAGAAAGGTCTTTGACAAGGTCTTTTATTAATTTCCAATACAACCCGCTGTCCTCTTTTGATTTTAACCGTATCACACGCAGGCATTTTTACTATATACTAGGTCACTTCTAATTTAGCGTAGTCTTGTGAGATTATTTTGCACCAGTTTTGTTTGCCCCAGAGCCACACTGTTCCAAGTACCTGCCAACTCTGGTCGGCTTATAATGGGAACTGTGGTGAAGGTGACTATTTATTGTCTGCACAGGTCCCTACCAGTCGTAGCAATCCCTCACTCACCTTCATCTTATTGACCTGGTATCCGTTGTGTGTTGGACGTCAGGTAGAGTCAATATTACAGCTGGGATCGTTATTTTAGAATCATTTCGATTTTTATCACTACCGTACAAATGTCCTGTTTTGAACCTCGAAGTTACAATTTTTGTCACCAGTGTCAGTGAAGGTGTGAATGATTTTTTTTGTCGCTTTAATGGTGCTCTTTTGATTTTAAATCCATGGAATTAAAATTTGACTTGCAGTAGGGGGGTCTGGTATGTGTGTATCCAAGTTGTTTCCATTCAAACCCTGCTGAAAGTCCTATTTCCCACTTCCATTCTCGTTCCTCTCTCTGTGGACTGCACCTGAAAATAGCAAAGAAAGGGAAAGGAGGCCTTAATTTCATTCTCTGGTGGCAAATCTTTTCCTCCATTACTAGGGATAGGATGAGACTCTGTATTTATATGAGCATCCAGCACATAAGCAACACTTAGAAAACACTGGTCTGAAAATAGTTAAGGCACCAAACCTGTCCTGCTCACTGAGTTAATTAAGGTAAACTGTTTTCTTTGAGCTGTAGCTGCTGTCAGGGGCGTGGCGATTAGTCAACTCTCTCTCTGTGCCTGCAGTCGGTAAATATATCGTGTTCCGTTTCAATTTTCCCTGACAAGGTTTTATACCGCAGGCCTTCTCGTGTTGTGTTTGCATACTGTCCCTCCATTTGCTGCCTTGTAACTCGAGCGCTGTCTGTTGGCGATACTTAACTGGATAGATGCTTGATGTCCCGTAACAAAGATAGACACAGGATCTTTGTGTTGAATAAGCAAGAAGCATGGATAAAACAGCCAGGCTTCGATTTAGTAAACAAGAATATGACATATGTCGATTTTTGTGATTTCCAAATGTTCTTTCTTAGTTGAAGAATGTTTAATATTGTGAATATTTTGACACGACCTGACTGCTTTATTAATTTAGTGATGACTTTACTGTGGCCGAGTACTTAACAGCTACAACTTAGTGCTGTGGCTTCTTCAAAGTCTAGAGCGAATAAAAACAAATATCTAAAAAAAGAGTTTAACTTATCAATCACCAATATTACTGCTACTACTCATGTCTGTGCAGTAAATACAGCCTGCAGCTAGTTGGCGTAGTTTAGCCTGAACATTGGAAACAGCTCGACTGACTGTCTAGTGTTATTATTATTAACATAATATAATTATTAACAATATATACCTATTATCACCCACTGAAGCTCACTAAGTAACACATTACACCTTGTTTCTCTGATCTGCAGTGTAAAAACAAAGATTCAAATATCTTACAGGGGGTTATGTTGTGTTAGAAATGTCTCAGGCAGGACCAATGACTATCCAGAGTCTCCGCTGGTTGCCTGGCAACTGCTCCGAGCCAAGAACTAGTCTGACATATAACCTGCTCTAAAGCTGTGGACTGTTTTTTTTTTTTTTTTTTTGGGGTGGGGGGGTGGGGGGGGGGGGTTGATATTAAACAAATGAGACATAAGTAGTGACTTTTGTAGGTGGTGACGTGGATTTTTATTCTAATCTTTGAACAGAGGCAGGTGAGCTGTTTGCCTCTCTGCAGTCTTTTTGAAAAGCTGCAGCACGATGTAGCTACATATTTAGCGTACAGACACGAGAGTGGTATCAATCTTCTCGTCTCACTCCTGGCAGTAAAAGAGAATAAGTGTATTTCTAAAATGTCAAACTTTATTTGTCGTATTACACTGCAGTCAGCATATTCGAGTATCGAGCATATTGTGTTGGAAAAGTTGCCTCCCCATTACTTCAAATACCTCCGTTCTCATTATGTCCTTCCGAGCCATCTTCCGCCTTCACCTCGGCCTCTGCCCATTGAGCCGTGCTGGTTAAGTGCTGAATCAGCGCTCTGCAGCACTGTACACACAGTCAATTAGTTGGACCTTGTGGTAAACCCCGGACGTTTTCACTCTCATGCTGTGGAATTAAAACGATTCAGAGCAGTGGCGTGGTGGAGAGCTCACACGGTGCCAGAGCCGATTACTGTGGTAGGAGTCTGAACTCTCTAAATGGGGCAAGTCTTGTCAAATCACACCAGGGGGCTCTGCATTGTGTACTATAATCACACAAACTACCACATGCGCGAGCACATGCATATGTAAACAAATGGCACACCGACAGCTAAAACATCGTTTTAATTGCGTGCTTAATCCAAAGTCCACCGCGTCAGGATGGTCAATTATTCACAAACAATAACCAGCACGCAGTGTAACTAAAGGAAGACTTTACGGGGCAGAGGAACACATTTACCCACTTCTATTCCAACATGCATCTTCCATATGACCATCTCAAACAACTGGCTGTACATAAATCATCCTCAGTATGTTCGCCTTTACACATTGGCCCATAGTCTGGAAGTGTAGCAGCCCACAAACCATTCAGCCGAGTGTTCACACGTACAGCACGCAGATAAATCATTTCATTTGATATGCCCCCACACGTCACCCTGCAGATCGCTTTCACACGTGGATGCCATGCGAAGACAAGCGTCGAACAGCCGCACAGCCGCACAGCCCAACAAACTGAATGTAATTTAGCTGATGAAACCTCATGTGTGCTTGCCATAAAAAGTCTTAGGTCGAAACTGATTAATATTTTCAAGATTAAATAGCCTGTTTATTATATATATATATATATATATTTGTTTTTTTTTGTTTAGCAGTTTATTCTTAAGCCAATAAAATGTAATGCCTTTAAATAGCTTAGTTTGTCTAACCAATGCTCTAAAACCTAATTTACTCAAAACAGCAGATCATTACATTTCAGAAATTAGTATCAGAACTTTTGTTTGTTTTTAGTTAATAAATGAGTCATTCACATAATGAATTCTCAAAATTCGACTGACTTATTTTCTTAATTGACTAAAAGTTTCAGCATTAACGAATTAATGTTTAAAAAAAAAAAATCAGTGGCATATTGTGATTTCTTCAGAGTTAACAATCTTGAAAATCCCTATTTAGTCCTCTTTGGAGGCACCTACGGTGATAAACTGTAACGGCAGCAGTGTTTTTGGACTTCACTTCCCAGAGATCCAAACTGAGTGTGGCGCCACTCATTCAACACACAAGTGATTGGCGAGTTTGTAGGATTAACTCGGCCTGCCGTCTCTTGTGGAACAACCACTGCTGGGTGGAAAACAACATTAACCCTCGTGATTTTTCCCGAGAATGTCACCACGCCACCCAGCTCGTTCAGTAAGGAATACTGTACACGCAAAGGCTTTCATCAGTGGGTCACAGGCTCCATCACTCTTGTGTCACCTCATTCTGTGATAGATAGTGTGACTCTACAGATATTAAGGGAAAGGAAATCTTGGACATTATTAAATACTATTTAATACTAGAGAAGCAGAAACTTGATTTTTCTGCATTTCCAATCACAATTTTTTTAAGCTCTAAGATGATGTCATTAAACCGCTTGTTTTGTCTGACATCACTAACACAAAGAGAGGCAGCAAACCCTGCTGCTGATTATTTGTCTGAACTATCAGCTAATCGATCAATAAACTGACTGTTTCGGTACTACTGATGACCGTTTTCTTGATTAACCGTGAGTTCATTAAATATATTATGTTAAATGCTCATCAAAATCTCCCAGAGCTCCAGTAAACGTCTTGTTTAGTTGCACCAACGGGCCGAAACTCAAAGAGATTCAAGCGATTACAGTGGGGTTATGCCCATTAGAGAAGTTGAAACCAGTTCAGTTTTGGCATACTTGTAGTAAAGGTTTAATTAATTATCAGATTTCTTTCTTATTTTTTACTGCACTGAACAAATTGTACATGTAATCTGCTGATGGCCACCGTGTTACTGACACTTCTACTTGTACATCTCCAGTTTTGTGTGTGTGTGTCTGCATGCTTGGCCACACGTCATTATGTGGCACTTAAACAGTCAAACTGGATCCCTGCTCATTCCCTTGGAAAATGACATTGGAGGGCGTTACTGGGACGATTCCTGTGTGACCATCTGCTTCCCCGTGATTGTCCCTCCTGTCCAAGTGGCAGCGGAGTGGAGGCAGAGTGCGTGTATCAGCAAATGACCACTTTAAATAGAAACACGATCTAGAGAAGTGTGTAACAGTCTGATTTGGGAGTTGATTTGGATGGAAATGAGTCAGAGCGCCTGGTAGAGGCTTTGTTTAGATCTCTCCAAATTCAGCAGTTTCACAACTTTTTTTAAATATATTTTTTAGTTGAACTTTATGAGCAGCTTGTCCTTTGTGCATGTTCCTTGACGTTTAATTTTCTCTTTTATGACAAAGCAGTGAGGTAGATTATGGATAGTTAATGAGGCCCCGAGGGAGAAAGGACAGGGGGGGGGGATTTAGGAAAAGAGGAGGAGGCGTGTAGGCAGTCCGTCATCGCGACTAATAGAGCGGAGACTCGCTTTACGTGTCTCGGACAGTACGAGCAGGGCAGGAGAGGACGGATGGAGGAAGGGGTGAGGAAGGTAGGCAAAGGGACGAATGGCTGAGGAAGACTTGGGCTGCGTCTCAAGGACAAACACTCATGTATGCTGACGCAATCTGAACCAAATCCAAAGCAGCGTTTGTTTGTCTTCAAACATGTTTCACAGGACTGCAGTGGGAATGAAATGGAGGAGACCTGAATTCTGCAGAGCACATACGACCCTATGGGAGAGCTTGCTTATTTAACTGTATCATGTCAGTGAGTCTGTGTTGTGATTGAAATTATACCAGGATCACCTCCAAGAGCGCTGACCTCAGACAGTTTCTCAGAAAATATAGTAATACGCAAGGATTACCCAGAGCAGGAGCTAATTATATCTCACAACCTCGCTCCAACCCCCAGCATTCCTCCTCCTTCCCGTCTTGCAGCATTCAGGTGTTTGATTAGCCGGATGCAGGAGCGTAGCACGGGGCCACGTGTTTTGGCACACATGCAACCATGCAACACATGCAGCTTCCCCGTTACGTCCCACATCTGCTTCCACCTGTCCCACCCTTCGTTCACATCTCACCTCTCCTGCCCTTCAAATGGCTGGTTGACCCCTAGCAGGGGGCTCACTGTCTCCGGCTCGGACACCAGCGACGCCCGTCCGTGTCTGTTGCATTACTTGAGACCCAGCTGCAGTTCATCTGGGAGAGACAGAGGGTCGGAGAGGAAGAAAGGGTGACGGGAACTTGATATTTCCTCTGCGATTGTTTTCTGCCTGTTGTCAGTCTGTCATCATCAGCTGTCATGGATCCCTCCTTCGAAGTGCCACCAGATCAGTGCACCTTGAAATGTAAAACAGGTCTGAAATGACCTCGCCAACCTTCTCAACATCTCTGTTGTTAACTTTTTCTTACTTTTGGCGCTGATAGGATAAATTAATGGATTTTCCAAATACATTTCTAGCATTTGCAGGTGGTTTGTGCCACACTATGTCTTGACTGCAAGCTAAGCTGACTGGCTGTTGGTGGTAGCTATATATTCAACTTTCAGCAGCATTGGATCTTAAACTCTCCGACTCCCAAATATTCTAACACTGGGCTAAATGTTTATCGGTTTAATGATAGTGAGAGTCATCTGCAGGCCTGTATTCAAGCGCATTCAGGGTGGTATTAACTGTATTTAGTGGAACTGATACACAGAGATGTAACTGTGATTTGGTGCATTTCTTGGACCATGCAGACATAACGTAGACTCACATGAAGAAGCCTTGAGGTTGCGGGTCACAAACGACTAAAAGCCACTGAAGTACTTCATAATTCAGCACACAGAAGAAAACACAACACTGAACAACAATGAGAGACATCTTTCCTGTGCTGCTCTCTCTCTCTCTCTTCTCTCTCGCTCAGTGTTCATCCCACTCTCTTCCTTTCCACCCGGTTTTACCGCTTGTCCATTTCACACGCCATGTCCCTAAGGGGAACTCTCTCTCTTTTGACATTTTACTTGTTCTCTTTGTCTCGTTCGCGAGTGTTTGACTGTTGGGTTTAGTTTTTTTGTTGTACCCTTTGTAGCAAGAAACCTTCCATTTCAACATTATTCCGCAGCGATGATGATGGCACAAGTGAACGCTATTCCTGTAACCCACCCAAGGTTATACTCACACTGCACACTAAGTGGTTCCTTCCCGAAGTCTCTGACTGATGGCCACAGTCATTCACCTAAGATAATAGATTAATCACTCGATCCCAGTCGAAACCGTCACTTGGGTTACCCTTCAGGAGACCGTTCTGTATTTCACGTCATTTAAATGTTCATTTTTCATGCCTCATTCATGTGCACATTTCACATCATCCCTCAATGTCTTCTTATCATTGCTGACTCTGCAGTAGTGATCGCCCATTTGCTTTGCCCTCTGGGAAAGATTCCACATACTTACCGGTACGTAATAGTAATACTGATCACACATCACCATCTAGTGTACACGGAACAAAAGCCCTGCTAATGAGAAGCAAAATATGAATGTTTCTCTGTCAAGGTCACTCACCCTTAACCTGACAAATTACAGCCTTTCATTGAACAATCAGCAGCCGGAGCAAATGATCACAGTTTGGCTCTCGCTCCTCTATATTCAGCCCTGTACTCCAGCTGTAGGAGCAGTATTTGGCTTAGTCTTGTCCTTGGTGCCTGAAAGCAGAGGCTAACGCAGTGGTTGTCATGGTGACTGAGAGCCAGGCAGGGCTGTGGTAATACTGTAATGATAAAGCTCTTCTGGATGGTGCCGCAGTAAACACAGCGCCACTAGGGTCCCGTTAAGGAAGAGCGCAGCACACCGCCGTGCATGCAAAAACGCCTGTAGGGCTAATATCAGCTCCAACGATCTCTCCTTGGTTATATCACTTACATTCATGCTCCCAGCACCTCCTCCTTTCTTCTTCTCTATCTCTTTATTGCAATCTCGCTCTCTGTTGCCCCCCCACCCCTTTGATTGGTGAGATTCACATCATTGTCTTCTTTCCTCTGCTCATCTTTTCATCATCGCCTTTCCCTCCATTCCTTCACTCTCTCTTCCTCATTCATCCATCGAAACACAATCAACGCTCTCTATCATCAACTTCCTTTCACAGTTGCTCTCTCTTCCTCCCTCCCTCCCTTCCTCCCTCTCTCTCTCTCACGCCCTCCCTCTCATAGGCTCTTACTCATTTGCTCCTCTCTCTGTCTCTCTCTATCTCTGACTCCCGCTCTTTTAAATTTATGTTGATGATCTTTCCAAATCTAATTTCAGAGTCTAGAGAGTGAGGGGGACTCTATTGGACCTTGAAGGTCATTGGGCTGCAGGTGTCCCACATGGTGGCTTTACTGTAGGGAATTCAGCACATTACGCTTCCATCCAAAATTACAGTGTGCCTCTAAATCGTATACATTCACAGTATTAACATGGCTGTTCAGACCCATATGCACACCTTCATGTTGCAGTGAGGAGAAGGATGGAGGGGTGGGGGGGGAGAACAGAGACAAAGTGCCCGAGGAGATAAATAAGTGTGAAGTGACAGATTGCTACTCCTCCTTTTATCATCTTCCTCCACCTCTTTCTTTCCCTTTTGTCTCTCCGCTCATCCCTCTCCATCACTTCAATGCAGTGCTCATGCAGCTACCACTCACTATCTGGGATCAGCAAGTGCGCACACACACACACACACACGCACACACACGCGCACACACACACACACACACACACACACACACACACACACACACACACACACACACACACACACACACACACACACACACACACACACACACACACACACACACACACACACACACACACACACACACACACACACACACACACACACCTCCTGTGCCCATAGGCTGTTTGTCTCCCTGACATTGTGAGTCATGTCCACACACTCACTTGTGCCAGGCACTTACGCCAACAGATGTATACATACAGTACATCCACACCTGTGTGCTGCGTGGTTTGATGTACAGCGTCTAAAAGTACATTTTATTAATGTTCAAACTTCTGCTGTATATTTGAAAAAGAATTGATTTCTGTGATGGATTGATCCATATTGTTTTGATGTTTCGGATCTACAGTGTAATACACTGCACGCTGCCATCTAAAAATACTGTTTAATTACTGAAACCATGAATGAACCTTTGTTTTGTGGTCAGATTAATTGCAGTTGAGTACGACAGGTTAAAGTTGCACCTAGTAGAAATACTTTGTTGAAGACATTTCATTGTTAGGTCAGGCTTTCTTTGATTGCTCTTTGCTGTTGTTCAGGAACACGTTTTGTGTTCAGGTTTTTCAGATTGAAATACAGGTGTGTTATTTCCTGTGTGTGCATGATTTCCCAACAGTAAAAACAACCAACACCACAGTTTAATTTCGAAAAATAGGGCAAATCTGCAATTCAGGAGAGACTTCCCAATTACATCACAAATCTCTGGTGCCCTTGCTGTGTTTGCACTGTGCCAGCTAGACAGGAAAAGACCGAGTGGTTTGACAATATTGTTTTGGTGTGGGTGTTTGTTAATTCATGGGAGTGGGTGGAATTTTTTTATTCACATCAGAATTGTGATACTCATGACACTTAATTGATTCAGAAAATAATAAAAATGTAATTATTTATTATCTTTAAAAAAAATAAAACTTAATATTGTATAACAATAATAATATTGTTACGTTAATGAACCAAACAGAACCAGTTCAACACCTGGATGGTGCAGAGCCTGCACATGCTGGAAAGATAGTGTAGGACACTGGCAAGCCAGTGCAATTAACTTAAACATATTACTTAGAACACACCTTTCTTTACTGTTAGTCAGGAAATGACCCTCATCAAGACCAGTTATCTCATGTTTCATTTGCAGCTGAGTGGGCTAATGACAGGACTCTGGTTTGGCACACGGTGATCTGGAACCAAAATATAGTCCCACTGTTAGTTTTTTATTGAATCAAGAACCAGATTATAACACCAAAAATCTGAATTGAATCTAATGCTGAGATAAAAGAAGAAATATTAATTCGGTAGTACATAAGTTATGTTATATTTTCGGGACACTGTATTGTTGATGATAATGTACATTTATCTGCATTTCCTTTAGGTTGATAAAATTCACAATACAATAGTCTAAATACAATTTGATCAGCTCTATATTTTGTGTATATTATTATTGTTTTGGAGTAACTCAATTAAATTTCTTTTGCCTGGAGGTTAAGACAACCTTATTTAGCGTGAACATACGTGAACACAAAGTATTTCTCTGCAGCAGGAAACAAAACAACTTTTTAATGTGTGTTTAAATAATCTAAACTGATCTGCTTTGTTGAAAATGTAATTTTCAGTGACAGCAGCACCTACTGTGAACAGGATGCTGAACGTTATTTTGACTGTATTAAATTTAGAGGGTACTTAAAGTGTCAGCTCAGCCCAAACAAAGTATTTTTTCTTTTAAATGTTTTGGGCACTAACAGGTCAGCAGACGTGTAGAAAACAGCATGGAGCAAAGTGATATGTTTGAAAAAAATCTGATTATGTTGAACATGTTAAAGTGAGGACCTCGACTGGCTGTTTTTGAATCCATTAGATATTTTTATTCCCGCAATCTTGTGTGTGTTGTAGCCTCACATCGGGATTTAGAATGAAGGTAAACGACACTGAAAGTAAAGCTCAACTGAGCACCTTTAAATCAGATTCATTAATTTAAGCCACTTCTACATGAAAGTGCTTCCAGCTTTGAAATACTGCCATTTTTTTCTGGACTAACATGTTGGACAAAGACACAGAGCTCCGAGTGTCCCTCTGGTTGACAGAGGTTGCTTTTATGGCTACAGCCTGT
This sequence comes from Brachyistius frenatus, assembly GCF_029030835.1. NCBI lineage: Eukaryota > Metazoa > Chordata > Actinopteri > Embiotocidae > Brachyistius > Brachyistius frenatus. The sequence continues at coordinate 3,387,054 of NW_027210610.1, read as the reverse complement.
CATTTAGTATTAGCTTGACATGTTTGCTTCTTTTTCTTTTCCTTCTCCCTCTTCCTCGCTCTTTCATTTCTGTCATACTTTCTGTCCTCTTCCTTGTCTCTTTAGAAGTCCTCTTGTCATGACACAGTCGCATCACATCGAGATCATGAGACCGATGAGCTACCTTCGCTAAGTCGAGCTTCGAAAACTTTTCCCCGAATTAAGTGTTTGAATTACACTGAACGACAGTATTTTGGCATTCGCTCCTCACCCTCTCTTGCTCATACTCTGTCCTTTCTTTAACTTTTTCCTTTGTGCCTCTCTACGCATGGATCCACATCGTCTGGTCTCCCTCCCACCTGTCCGCCCCCTCCTGAGTCTCCACCTGTGTAGCCTACAGAGAAGATATGATGTTACTGCAGTTTTGACACTATTTTCTGTCTGTTCCCTCTGGTGTACGTGTGTTACTTTGTGAATATGTAATGGATAGCATGGATAAAACAACTTACTTTGAGGACACATCCTCAACATTTCATTACTTTCTGTCCATACCAGCGCTGCTCATCTCCTCAGTAAAAACGTTATTATATTACATCATTAATGTCATCATAAGAAATAACAGTAACATGAAAAAATAAGACTATAACACTTCAGGGCAAATCTCTCCTCGTTGCCCTGATTTGTACATATGAAGAGTTTCTGGAGCTCAGCCAATAAGGGAGCATCCTGAGCTGGTGCCTCTGGTGCTATCCTGCTTCCCTGGGACAAAGGGGGGGCTGGTATGGGGGTAGAGGGAGAGTGAGGGGAGGGGGTGGAGGAGTGTTTTAGAACCTCAGTATAGGTGTGTGTGTGTGTGTGTGTGTGTGTGTGTGTGTGTGTGCGTGCGTGTGTGTGCGTGCGCGTGTGTGTGTGTGTGTGTGTGTGTGTGTGTGTTTTCACGATACAGAGGAGGAGAGCACTGCAGCAATCTGAAAAGTAGGTCAGACACCGACTAGTGAGAAACATAGCAGAAGAGAAAAGAGGTAGGGAATAGAGATGGAGAGGAAGAACGGGAGAAGGGACAAGTAGAGAAGAAGGAGAGGGGCAGGGAAAAAAAAGGGTAGAGAGAGTGTGAGAAGGGGCGGTGGTTGTGAGCAGGACAGAAGATGGAAGAATAGAAAAGCTGGAACAAACCTGTTATACACATTAGAAAACTATTCGGGATACAGTGAAGGTAGACATGACTGCAGAACATTAACGGATGGAGCGATCTAAACTTGACGCTGACTTTCCTGGAAGGTCACTTTTCTTTTTTTTTTCTTCTTTTTTTTTTGGGGGGGGGGGGGGGGGTAAATGCTCGTCAGCTAATCTCCTCAACAAATACAGCCGCTCAGAGTATTAAGTCTTCTCCTTAGTCTGTTTCCGTGATAAAGGCACTTAGAGGAAATATGTGTAGGCTCTCATCCAATTTCCAATTCAAAGAAAAAGGGGAGGCGGGGGGGGTGAAGCAAGACCTCTGAAGAAAAAAGTAACTGAGGCTGGTTGCCTCCATTTGCTTAGTTATAAGGTCTCCTCTTATAAGTATGTTGCTCTTGATATTACGTAAGTGCATAATGTCGAAAATACACGGTGACACGCACAATACACTAAGGGCACTCAGGCTTCTTATATATATGGGCTCCACTCAAGTATGAATTACCTTTCTCTTTTGGTTTTCAGGCCATGTCTGTGTTTTATTATTTATTTGATAAAGCACAAAGTATACTGCATCTATAAATACACTGCAGGGCTTGTAGGAACGGATCACAACTGGGAAAGATTGTGCAGTAGCCGCACACACACACACACACACACACACACACACACACACACACACACACACACACACACACACACACACACACACACACACACACACACACACACACACACACACACACACACACACACACACACACACACACACTGACTGGTGTTATCACGCCACTGTAATTGACTCACTGACAATTGAATGAGTTTCTGTAGAATAATAAGCTTGTGTACATACAGTATAGTAAGCTCGCAGATCAAACAGATGGCCGAGAAAATTGCCTTTGAGTGATGAAAAAAAAATAAGCAAACAGTGAAAAACAAGCTCACTGAGACAACAGAGATCTCTGCTGTGGGACACTAGTTATGACTTTGCTACTTTCAGTCCATGAAAGTTACCCCGAGGACAACATTTTAGAAGTGAACAAGCAAACAAAGAGCTGCAAGATATTTTCGTATAGAAAGGTTGCCACTTGTTGAGAGGATGTTATACTCCCCGGAGGTCCAGCAGGAGCATTTCAATTTGAAACAAAGACAGTATCTTAGCAAAGGCATCTTAAACCTTATAGTTACAAATATGTTTTATGTAAACCTTAATTACAGATCAAGTTCAAGACACTTAATGTGTTGGACACAAAGTTCTTAGGGCTCTTCTGTACTTCTGGGATGGCAGCTAACATACATTTGTCAAAATATGGGTTGATTGTAATCAGTATGTGTGCAGTTAATCCAAATACAGACTTAATGTTATGGATAAATCCACAACTTTGCTTCCAATACTTTAAAAACATTCCGAATTTGAAAATGCTCTACGTCTTGTGCTCATTATAATAAACATCTCATTTGAATTGAGAAGTAGGTCAAATGATGTGATGATTGAGTGAAAGGTAATACAACCTGAACATACATGAACCACCAGTCAAGTGAACTTGTAGTTTTATCTGCTCGTAAAACTTATTCCAATGTTTTAAACATTTTACCTTTCTAAATAATGAAAAATTCAGATTTCAAAACATGAGTCTACTCTTTATTTGCAATGCCTGACATCATATACTACCTTTGTAAACAAATGTTTCTTTTTGGGAAAACTGCAACCTTGACAGTTGCACCAAACTCATGCGCCGATGCCGTACAACACAGAAAAAATTGCGCTATGGGAATCACGTGTGGGATTTCTCACTTGTTTACTATGGCATCCATATGATCAGTTATTTATTTATCTCATCCTCTCAGCTTCTTTTCCTTTTCTATTCCTCCATCCTGTCACGTGTTCTCCCTCACAGAGTGCAACAAATGATCTTTCCACCCACTTTAACTTTTTTGATTTCTGTCTTTCAATCTTGCTTTTCTGTTTCCCCTCCATATGTCAGTTCGATATGAGGTCTTAAGAGGTCCAACTAGACTCAAAACAAAATGCAGGCTCTGATAAATATTAAAATAAGCAGACACTTTTGCTGTTTAATATTAAACTGATTGTACTAATATCATATATTTATATATGGGCTTCATTGTCCAATTCGGTGAAAATGTTTTATTTTCTTTGCCGTGGGGTCACAATTGCTGTTGTTTTTCTTTTTTTTTTTTGTCTATTTTATTCCAATCTTATTGTTTTGAAACTGACTCTCTCCTTCCTTTTGTCTTTCTCTGTTTTCTCTTCCTGTTTTTCTTTCTGTTTTCTGTTTTCTTCCGTCCAGTATGTGGCATTTGGCTCCCTATTCTTCATCCTCATCTCCATCTCCACCTTCTGCATGGAGACGCACGAGGCCTTCAACACCATCCTCAACAAGACAGAGAACGTCACGGTGGGCAACATGACCCATGAGGAGATCGTATACGAGGTGGTGACTGACAGCTGGTTGACGTATGTTGAGGGCGTGTGCGTCATTTGGTTCACCATTGAGGTCTTGCTGCGAGTCACCTTCTGCCCAGACAAGTTGGAGTTCTTCAAAAGCTCCCTCAACATCATCGACTTCGTGGCCATCCTGCCCTTCTATCTGGAGGTTGGCCTGAGCGGTCTGTCCTCCAAAGCTGCCAAGGATGTCCTGGGGTTCCTCCGTGTTGTCCGATTCGTCCGTATCCTCCGAATCTTCAAGCTGACCCGCCACTTTGTGGGACTCCGTGTTCTCGGCCACACCCTCCGCGCCAGCACCAATGAGTTCCTCCTGCTCATCATCTTCTTAGCCCTCGGTGTCCTCATCTTCGCCACCATGATCTACTATGCCGAACGAATCGGCGCAGACCCAGACGACCCAACAGCCAGTGCCCACACCAACTTCAAGAACATCCCCATTGGATTTTGGTGGGCCGTTGTGACCATGACCACGCTGGGTTATGGAGATATGTATCCGGAGACATGGTCGGGGATGCTGGTGGGTGCGCTGTGTGCCTTGGCTGGTGTGCTAACCATTGCTATGCCTGTACCTGTCATTGTCAACAACTTCGGCATGTACTACTCTCTGGCCATGGCCAAACAAAAGCTGCCCAAAAAGAAGAACAAACATATCCCCCGAGCGCCGCAGCCAGGGTCCCCCAACTACTGCAAGCCAGATGCCCTGGCAATGGCTACCGCATCACCGCAAAGGATCCTGGGAAATGTCTTAGGCGGAGTGATAGGGTCTGGAGGCATTGGGGGTGACTGTCCTCTCGCCCAAGAAGAAATTATAGAGATCAACAGAGGTGAGCGATTAAGTGCCTTTATTTTGTTCTTTTGAAAAAACATATTGGTGAAAAAGAGTTTATATTCAAGTGTCAAACTCATCTGTGTTAAACTGACAATTTTAGACATGCACACTGATGTCTAAAGGTCGGGTGGAGAATCACGAGTGCCAAAGTGTCAAGAGAAAGAAGTAGGCAGGGCTATCAGGAAGTCATGTATAGTTGATTCTCAAGCCACCCTGGAGAATTCACTGGCCCATCAGAACTCATGTGTAATTTATGATCAACTGGTTGGTTCACGGTTGCCTTAAGGCGCCCATCTGCCAGTGAAGAACAAACACTATGGAAGGAAAATGAACTCAATTATCTATTAAAACAGCTTAATGCATCTCAATTTGGGCTGACTTCACATATTTTCTCTCTGGCATTAGCATTAAAATCAGGAAGAGAGGTAATTTGGCTCTCTGCTTTTTGCATGCTGCAGCGTCAGGCGTCAGTCACATGCTACAATAATGCACCTTTAATGCATTACTTTACCGGCTTAGTCATCAGTGAGCCAGAAAATATTGGTTTCATCAGTGCTTTTACTACAGCTTGTCTGCTTGGCTTTCTTCCAGGCTTTTTGTTCGTTGTGTCAGGAGATTTTCTTTTTTTTTCTTTTGCAGGAAGTTGTATTAGTCAAACTTTTGTCAAACAAGACTCCTCTGCAGTATCATCATGCTGCAACACAACAAAGAAACAGCATATTTGAGCGTGACTCCTCAGCAGGCACTTGACATGTCTATGACAGTTTTAAAGAGTTTATAGGCCACCGTTCAGAACTTTCTTCAGTCATTGTTTAGTCTTTAAAATTAAAAAAATAATGCCACGTTAGCAGAACCACAAGTAGATAACACAACTTAAAAGAAATCTGAATAACAACAAATAACTTCCATAAATTCCATACACCGTTACAGATGTGCACATCTGGGACACTGTAATCAGCAAAGATTTGGTAGTTTTCTTAATTAATGACCTGTGAGCTGTTTCATAAAAGCAGAATTAAGAAATCCAGGATAATAGAGTAAAGCCAAGCTTGACCTAGCCCAGTCAGTGCATCCTGGTTTAATGTCCTTCACCATTGCCAAACCTGGCTGATCAGACGCAGAGTAACTGCTGACTGAAAGGCACAAGGATTAATTAAGCCTGGCTGTTAGCATGTATGTATTTAAACGCTAACCAGTCATGTTTAACATTAAGTTTAAATGTTAAACTGTGTTTGATTATTTTACAATATCAATAATAATCCTATTTCTCGTTATATGTGGGAGACTCTTAACTTATTAACCTCAAAATGCAAATTTATAGTAAAAAAATCAGTTGCTTTATTTTTTCACACTTGATTCATGAACTAAATTCATATACATTAAGTTTTTTTTTTTTATAGTATTTGTGATAAAGTAGACAGTTCTCATACAGTTATTTTCCTGTAAGTTTTTTTCCCTTTGCTTTGCCCCATCTAGATTCCAAGCAGAACGGTGACGCAGCCTCAGCCGCCTTGGCTAACGAGGACTGCCCCACCATCGACCAAGTGCTGAGCCCAGACGAGAGGAGCCCCATTGGGCGAGGGCCGACCCGGGAACGCTACCAGCAGGACCGAGCCTGCTTCCTACTCAACACCAGGGAATTCCGCGCCACAGATGGGAATGTGCGGAAAGGTATGTGTTGCACCAGGAGACGGACGTGCAAACACAAACATCTTACATAAACACACTGTCAGATGCCAGGCTCTATATAAATGACGATATATATATATACATATGTTGAGTGTGCAGCCAATGCAGATAAAGCACCTGTAGGTTACTGTATGTTTTTCAGATCAAACATTTAGGAAACATGGGTTAGATTGGAGACTCTAATCACAGCTAGAAACCAAACTTGCACACATCTGCAGTCAGACAATTACAACACGTGCACATACGCCTTGCCCTTCTGCTCTGCTCTCTGTTTCCACCTCTTCACACTCATGTTGTCTGTATTTTCATCACCGCTTGGTATCACGTTTTATTTCTTCTGTCAGACAAAGATTTTCTGTCCCTCTTCCTCTCTCCTTTTTTTTTTTTTCCTTTCTCTTCACACGGCCTCAGTCACATCTTCTATCTTTCCATGGTGTCTATGAATTTCATTCTGTGTCTCATGATGTCACATTCATTCATGCTCAAAAACGATCTCCGTCTTTCTCTGTCTTTTGGACTCAGACAGTTGACCATGCATTAATTTACTTCTCGTCACTTCTGTTTCTCCTTGTCTGTTTCTCTCTCTCTCTCTCCTGCCTTGCATCGTCCCTTTTTTTTTTTTTACCCCCCCCCCCCAAATCCTTTGACGACTTCTCCTCCCTAACCTGCCCCACATTTACCCTCCTGGTTACCCTGTACCCTCTGCTCCATCTTTAATCCCATGCCCTCCCACCCACCCCTTTCCTTTGTGCTACACGTAACCCCCCCCCTATTTTTCTGCCCCCATGTGCATTATATTCATGCTCATGAAAACCTGACACCTCGACTCATTTACTACTGCAATCCAACCACCACCACTGCCGCCAACCTGCACCAAAACACTCCCTCACACTCCCTCCAAACTTTCAACACCCCTTGTTGACAACAAACTAGAGGCAGCAGCCCTGGCACCCAGCCCAGACTCCCCTCTGACTGAGGATTGGTTTAAGATGGAAGGGTCTCTGTTACAGCAGGACCTCAATGCAAACTCCACCTCCTCCTGGATCAAACCATAGACCAGAGGTAACACTGACAAAAGTTGAAAAAAAATTAAATAAATAAAGGAGCCCATAGTCTAGTTAACTTTAGACGGAAAGCAACCCATAAACTGTGACCTGGCTCTCCATGACATAGCATGTTTTGCAATTGCACAAACTACGGCACAGCAATATCCAGTAGCACCCACTTTAACACAGTTGCAGCTGCACACAGTATGTATGACTTCAAATCACCAATACACCAGTCTTTTCACAGTGTTGTGTCTAAATGTTCGATGGCGTTTGAAGTGTCACCTGTAAGGAGTCTTATCTGTGCCTGAAAGTGTGCTGTCAACTTTAAGAGACTGATGCAAACAGTTGAGCTAAGGTTAGGTCCAACTTCAACACGTGAATATTCAGGTTTGGGTGGAAAAGGACATTTTGAGGCTCATCATCTGATTTGTGAGGTATTTCATTGAATGAAACCTAACCTCAGCCCAATATCCTACTTGCAGAAAAGTTTGCTTTATTATATGAAATATGATAGTCTCAATGAACAATGTACAAGATGTAAAAAAAACCCAACAACTACAAAACATCTGGACCCACAATACACCTACAATAAGTAGAGAGCACAAACTTGTGTGTGTGTGTGTGTGTGTGTGTGTGTGTGTGTGTGTGTGTGTGTGTGCGTGTGCGTGTGTGCGTGCGCGTCTGTGTGAGAGCTTAAAACGTCATACAGTCACGAGTGCAAGAGCGCATCCACGTGGGCATGCACATGTGCAAAACACATCCAGCAGCTCAAGTGACAATAACCAAGTTGTTGTGTCCTGTGTCAATAACTAATAAAACATACACTGAAGAAGAATGAACGGGAAACAGCGGGTCACGTTGTTGTCTGATGTGCCTCTGTGTTGTTGTTGTCTCTCTCTTCAGGTTGTGTCATATCACGCGTGTGTATGTGGGCTTTTTCATTCTTACATGTTATACACTGTGTCTCTGTCCTCTCAGTGCCGTCTGAGTGTTGTGTTTGTGTTGTCGTGTGTGGCTTAATTTGGTTTCTCCCTTCTACTGTGTTTATTCATGTTATTCCCTGCCCCACAAACCTCCACCGTGGCAAACAAAAGCACGCACTGCAATATATAAAAAGGAAAAACAAATATATATATAGTTTCTTCCACTCGTATATGTAATATGTACATGTACTCATGCACAAGGGCTTTTATTATCGACAATAATGTGGTGAAGGCTCAATGATTTGCATGCTTACATGTACATATGTTGCGTTTTATGTAAAAATCAATTGGCCAGCCATGCTAGCTTCACACAGATGTGATTGTGAGAGCAGTGCTGTACTTTAGCTTTCCAAGGCCCGTGGTTCCTGGGGTTAGTGGACATCTATGTCAAGGGATAGTACCTCTTGAAACATGGCACGCTGAAACCAAGCAAACATTTGAGACTGTTTTAATAAAAAAATCTATTTAATTTATAAATCAGCGACAACATTTCAATGCTGATTTACAAAAGAATTGTGCTACGAGCGTGTAATGGATCTGAAATACTATTTCCTGGACCGTGTAACTGTGCTTTCAGTGCCTAGTGTAGTCCAAAGTTCAGGACCTGTACTGTATTTGTACCTGCATAGAAATCAAAAGGAATGTAAGCTGCACTCTGTGACTGAAACACTCACTGACCAGACAGACAGACAGACAGACAAACAAACGCTGTGACAGATTTGACTGAAAAGTGGCTACATGCTGTCTCAGGTAAGCAAGCCTCGAGCCTTTTATTCAGAGGTCGCTGACATCGCTACAGTTTTAAATGGTTCTTATGTATACAACTGAAATTTAAGTGCTTCAAAAATCCCTCTTTAAAGCAAATCAGGAGTCCAGTGGAAGAAATGAACAGGCTCGGTCCTGACAGGAAAGTTGTGCCTTCAGGTTGTGGATGAATATGCCGAGCCCCGTTGAGTAAAGAAACAGATTTCTCTTGGTGCATACAGTAAATAACCGTAGGAATTCGATCTGTTTCTTGCTTCCTCTGAAACCTGATTCTCTGGCATTTGATGACAAGGTCGTGTGTATATAACGGCCTGCGATGGACAAATGACCTGTCCAGGGAGTTGTCCCCCCCTCCTACTACGTGAAAATAAAAAGATGTCTACGCATAGAAAAGCCGTTAAAATCTGTAAATCAAGAAGTATTGCACATCAAGATGAGCCAAAAACAATCTTAGTTATTGTCCCTGTTCTCTGCTGATTATAAATGTTCTCCGTCTTGTTTTTAAAGAGGGATTCTCACGCTGTCTAAAACTCATTCCTGTGTGCTTCATTTGTGATTTATTTGGTAGATATATGCATAAGATGTCTTTGGCAACTTCCTTTCTTAGCTTTCCTTCTTTTTGATCGTTGGCCATTTGACTTCCTCTGCACCCGGTGCTCTATGCATGGCTCACAAAGGTCAAACGGTCAATCACCCCTCTGATTGCTCACTCCAAATCGCTCCTACAGACCTTCTTCAAGGACCTCAGTCACGTTGGGCTCTGTATCTTTTTCTTTTATCTCTCTCCTCCTCCACTCTCTCTCCACTATATATGTATAAGTTGTTTTTGTTATGTTGTTGTTGTTGTTGTTGTTGTTGTTGGTACTAGTGTGTGCTTTTTTATGTGTCTAACATGGAGTGTACATTTTCCATTTAGTATTTTTGTAGAGTATTTTGAAGCAATTTGTAGAAATTTGTGTTTATGTGTTGTAGTGTGGATGCTTTATTGTTTCAGTGTGCATAGAACTAAGTTATGTTTCTGTAAAGTTATTATATTTTGCTGTCGTCTGTGGTCGTGGTCTGTTTTCTCTTAATGTCTTTGAGTTTTGTACAACTGTGTTTTTGTTGTTTTGACCTCCCCTATGTTCCTCCTGTGTTCTGGTTTAAGTTTCACCATCACCTGCTGTCTGTCCTCGATAAATTGGAATGATTAAAAAAATCCTGCCAACTTAACAGTGAAATTAATTAACAAGGTGGTGCAAAGCTCACTGGTTAAGGACATTCTCAAGGAGGTTTGACAAAAAAACTAATTATTTATTACTAAATTCAACCAAAGCCATAATGTGAACATTTCAATGTATTTTTGATGCAAGAACAGGCATACGACTTTATTTATCAACTCCTACCACTCATGAACTAATCAAATATTGTGGTTCTAGAAAAAATTGCTCTTCATCCACATTTCATCCTCCCATTATTTACTCTATTGATTTATAATTCAGTTATTGATTAGGATCGACTGCTGGTGGAAGTATTTTTAAATCCCTATGGTTTTGTGATATTCACTTGAACTAAGCCACCACAGAATTTTTATACCTGTGCTCATGCAGTTATTTACCACAGTCAATTTCTGCTGTAGACAACCTTTATTGCAGTAAGTGGCTTATTACAACAAGCTACAGAATAATAACTCAAAATTTAACTCCTAAAAAGTTTCTTGTGCAAACTTATTTGTGTGAACACGTGTTTTATGTGGTAACGCTTGTCAGTCCACTTGTCTCTACTCTTCTAGGTCTACACAGTATGTAAAACTTGTTCTTCATCGACATGCATGTTCAAACGTGTGTAACAATTCCACTCTGTGTGTCTTACTGTTTCCTCTTCACTACATTCTGCAAATATTCAGCCTGAGCCAGATTTTTACCTCGTTAAAGGAAAAATACATGGTCTGTATATATGTACAGTGTACCATATATGGATGTACATATGATAAATGCTCACGTATGTGTATGATAAGTATAAGTATGAAATACAAATGTATTCAAGTTTTAATGACACTGTAGAGGTCTATGTGACCTTCATACTGCTAAGGAGAGGATGCAGGATAAAGTTGCACGTTCTCTAGTTTCCCAAAAAGACATGGAAAGTACTGTATGTACTGTATGCTCACATTGTGGCTTCAGTAATGGTTTTAGGGAGATCAATACTTCTAATCATGGGTAACAGGAAATCACACCATCTTTAACAGGCAATTGATCCCATGCAAGAATGATACAGTGTGTGGCCACGCTAAGAATAGAACGTGAGCAGTCAGTAAATCCTGCGTCTCCATCGCAAACACACCCCCATGAAATGATAGGACACGTGTGAGGTAAGAAATAGAGATGGTCAAGTAGTTCTCTGCCTCCTACACGCATACAGTACATACACGAATGTTTAAGTCTATTATTTTGAGTCTATATGTTTGATTTTACATAACTATTTCCTGGGTAAACAATCTGGCCACAATATTTGCAGCTCTTTTCTCCATTACTCTGTCTTCCCTCTACATCTCCCTCTGTGATTAACACTCATTCTCCATCCCATCCCCAGGCCGCCACTGCAGTGCAAGTGTAACTAAAGTCTGACTCTAGGTAGGTAAATACTCCCTCCATAGTGTAAATGAAGTGTGACTTTGGGCAGGAATTATGTCATCACTGAATACAGTGACAGCCAGAAACTCTCCATCTCCCCTGATGGAGAATCCCAGAGCACAAACCCTGCTGATGTTGTTGTAAATACAGCAGATAGCTCAGAGAGGAGGAGAGCAGACTGTGACAGACTGCAGTGGCTGAGACGATGAACTTCACAAGGATTTTTATTGTCAAAGAAATACTTTCATACAAAAAAGACACAAATATCAGTCAACTAAAAACCATCACGATCATCAGAACCACGTTACTGTCTGATCCTCATTATTCTCCATCAGTTTCACCTTTTGTCTCATGAACAGATGATTATTTTTTTTTTTAACTTTCTTCTTCATATTTTACTGATATGACAAGTGTTACAAATTAAAAAGGACATCTATCAATGCTACAGATCCAACATGAAAGCCACGATTCAGGATTACAAACATGACCACCTTTACTTTCACCAGTTTAGTCTTAGTTCAGTTATAAAATATATAAAACAGTGCCATTAGTCTTCATTTAATCACATCGGCAGTGTGTATTCTTCTTCTCTTTCTTTGTCTCTCCACTCGGCATGCTGCATGCAGACTTCTGCTTATCACGAAGAATAAATCTGAAGGATTTTCTCAGTAGAATAAAAAAACAAATTAACTTCAAATAGATGCCTCCAAACATATTTTTAAAGTCCTATAATGCGTAATTTAAATCTGTAGTAAAGCAGTTCCTAAATATTTAGCTTCATATAACTCACTAATGAGCTGTTGAGACATTTCTATAACAACAGAAGTAATATACAAGTACCCCAATGGATTTTATTTTTTTATATTAAAGCTTTAGTAGTCTGCAACTATTGAAGTGAACAATATTATATGGCACAGTAGTTTGTTGCACATTTAAATAAAATAACCCTACTTAAATTAGAGTATCCTCAAGATTTCACTCTTGCTCCATTTGGCAACATCCGCGCTGACATTGATAAGTAGTAGGAACTGTACGATCTGTCACCGAAATGACAAATACAACCGTGTTGTTTTGTAGCCACATTCTTAATGAATAAAAAAACACAAACACAATTTGTTTCCTGATGCTGTTTAACAGTAAAAGCCACCCCATGTGTCAGCAGTTGAATGCTTTTAATATGAAGCAGCAGCAGCAAATGTTCTGTTTGCATTAGGGGAAACTTTATACAGCTCTGGCACGAGTCTGAGAGCCAGCAGTAAACCGAGAAGCTGACATAATTTACACTGGATTAAATGCACACGGAATTTCCTGTGAATCCCGTGTGTGTGTGTGTGTGTGTGTGTGTGTGTGTGTGTGTGTGTGTGTGTGTGTGTGTGTGTGTGTGTGTGTGTGTGTGTGTGTGTGTGTGTGTGTGTGTGTGTGTGTGTGTGTGTGCGTGTGTGAGGGCGTGTGGTATCAAAAGGAGGGTTTGAAATCTTGAGAATAATATCTTTATCAAGCTAATAAGCATTAGTTAGTTGAGGTATTTTTCTGATTATGTGTCAGCATTTACTAGCGAGCATTCTTCTACAGTATTTCCATAATTTGAAAAGTTTAAATTTTTTTTTTTTTTTTTTTACTGCTGTAGTCGTTCCTCCTGTCGTTGCCCCTTAACTGAGTCAGCAAATATCACAAATATGGCTGCCATTTTTATGCAACCTGACAATTTGTCTTGATACTATTAGGCAGTATAAACAAAATCTTTCCGTAAGTGAACTTGAGAATGAAGCAGCACCACCGATTTTCCATACAGCTTCTGAGAAATCTTTGTGTGACATGAAGCCTAAGAAGCCCGGTGAAAATGCATCATCAATATTTCACTGAGCAGCCATCCAAGTAATGCATCTGAGCAAAAAAAAAAGCACTTTTATTTGTGGTTGGTTCAAATGATGCGTTATCGAGAGAGGTAGACTTGGCCACTTTGCAGCACAATATTGCTGTATTTTTGTTTTACCTTTTCAGCAGGAAGGCACAAAGGGCGTAACACTGTACCAATGAGTGTTCTTTGTTGTCTGACTGTGGCCATGTGATGGTTGGAGTTTGACAAAAACATGGACTTGTAACTTCAAGATTTTACCACAAACTCTGTTAGCATTACTGCATTACATTAGAATTAATATTCAGCTGAGAAAACACATCGTTAATGAAACTGTAAAACTCCACCCATTATATTGTCCGTTAGCCATTGTTAGAGCAGAATACTGCTACCTACCAATGGTGTCTTTCACTTCACCTGATGCAACAACACTCCGTCAACACAGCACTGCCTCCTCTGTGGCTGCTTCCTACAGGGAGAACTCAACTTCTGCATGCTGTTACACACCAGAAATACAGCGGGAAAGGACACAAAGGCCAATGAGCTATTCCTTACATAAATTGGTTACTGTAGACGTACCTCGAGCAGTGCAAGTATTATGCATTATAGTTCAAAGTCACTTGCGCGGCTGGATTTAGTCATTCAATCACTCTTTCCTACCACGTGTCATTTCCCACTGTAGAAAAATGTGGTTTCATTTCAGGATGCGATTACCGGGGGATAGGAAGTGTTTGTAAATGTTACTGAAAGGACATTTCTGTGTTGGCCATTTGAAGTTTACAGCAACCAAAAGCAAATACTAAGTTGGCTGTAAATGAAGTTTAATACAAATCAATTACCTGTTCTATATAAATTCATTGGGGGCATATATAAGCTTCATGTGGTCAACTCCTACACTGTATCAGTGACATCTCTTTCAGTAGTTTTGGCCAAATATATGTCTAAAACACCCAAACATTGGACATTACCCTCCTCATGAGAAAATGTTGGGTGATTTATGCAATCGGCCGAGAATTGCTGTTAGCTTTTTTAATATCAAAGAAATTTTTGCTTTTTGTTTTGAGAAAAAAACGACATATCATAACTCGCATTTTCTTGTTTTGTCTTGTCTTGTCTGTCTTGTCTCTGTCTGTCCTCGTCTCTCCTTTATATGTCTTTATGATTTGATAACATTTATCTTACCCTCGGTTTATTCCTTTCACTTATATGCTTCTTTTCTTTTTGATTTCCTCTTAAAACATCGTAAACCTCATGTTCATGTTTCAAAACTCAAAACAAACCACCTAAATATGTAAAATCTGTCTTAAAATGCCCAAACATCTCAACATTTATTTGATTTGCATATGAAATCAAAACAAATACACATTATATAATGAATCAATCCACGGTTAAAATTATTTTCGTAAAGCAACGGGCTACGAGAAATCTCGCAGTCTCAATAACATATCGGGAATGGCTGGGTCATCTCTGAGGCTCGCTCCTATCACTAGTCCTCCCTTTGAGACCTATGAGGCCCCAGGTCCTCTGCGCCGCTGCCGTTCCCCTATTCCTTCCATTTTGTAGCAGAAAGGATGTCCATGATTGGATGATAAGAGGTGCAGAGGATTAGCTGCAGACCGATCACATTGAAGCCTCCATTTGCATTGTACACCGTGCAAATACAAAAGCAATAACGTAAAATGAACTCGAATGTAGAAAGAATGACCTCTTGTCTTGTAAATCCAACAGCGGATGGGGTTAAATACAAAGTTTAGCTTTAAAGAAATGTAAAAAAAAAAAATAATACTTGGATTGGTTAGTAAATAGAATAATATCATGGGTTTAAAAAAAACAAACTATGAAAATATGTGCACAGTTGCATTTTAAAACTTAAATGTGTAGATATACATCCATTTTTGTGTGTTCTGGACTCAACAAAACTAAGCTCACAACACTGTCCAGGGAAATGATCATGAAACAAAAAACTTCAGTTCATTTAGCCAAAGAAAAACTTCATTTATAGACTAGATTGATGTTGAACAAGTTTCTACTTTCTGTCTTTTGTGAATATTAATGTGTGTACTGCGTAGACATCATTTTGGTAATCCTCTCTTAAAAATAATGATCATCATGACATCATCGGACACTTTACCTTACTAGTTTTTACAGCGAAGTGAAGCAATATATAATGTTGATCAAACAAAAACCCTGACGTAAATGAAAAGAACATGAGGATTGTACAATAAGAACAATCATAGTTGTGCAGCCTAAAATGCCTCCTGAAAATTGCTCCCATATATGCCATTGTTACCTTACGCTGTACAGTTAGAGGTCTATTCAGTCATTTTTGGAAGCTGTTGGCATGTTATCTGATAGGATTCGATATAGTGTATTTATCATTATCATCATCACATATGCAATTATAACAATCATATCTCAAAAATATGAAGAAGATTTATTCAACTTTTTGTTATTTCAAGACCTTGTAGACTGTCACGTGCAAAGTTCGAACCATGACGACCATGTTTAGCTGTTGTCAGGGCAAAAGTTCAGTTTACCGAGGGGAGGAGCAGGATGAGGTTGTTTGGTGTCAGGAGGAGGAGGAAAGATGAAAACACTTTGGCGCCACGCCGCGTCAATAGGCTAACGCCTGCAGCACCAGGAAGCGTCGCACTGTAGTGCAAAGACATTTTTTCCACACTAAAATTGATCATACTATAGGTTACTAACATCTACCATTACAAATATTTCAGCACCTTGTAGATAATTTAAAATCATGTCGACACCCACGAACTAAAATGTATTTATCCACTAAAGAGTCAGTCTCCAGAGCTGTGGCCCACCAGGCAATATATTTGTTGACACTGTTTTCATAATGATGTGATTGTGAGTTGCATAGCTCGGGGAATTTCTCAACCTCAACAGAGGAAGGTCGACAAGAAGATTACCGAGCTGCCTCTTCTCCTCTGCTCCTGTGGCAGAGGAGAAGAAGAACTGTTGCGGGAACTCTGAAGTACGACAGAACCGTTTCTCTGAAAAGAGTGCTGCGCGTCAGGGTGCTGCGCTTGCCTTGGCACCACTGGTGTGGTTTTGGCACATGCTGTTCTGCATTAATGCAGTTTGGCCTTTAGAGGGCGCAAGGCAATAGTCATGTGATCAATGGAGGTAGCCGAGCTAGTACTAGCTTTTTACTTACTACCGGCCTTCGCTAACAGATCACACCTACGAATTGCTGATGATAGAAAATGACTGAATGGACCTTTAAAGAAATCCTAATCAGGGCAGTCATATAAAATAAAATAAAATATGTACTTGTAAGCTTTCAATTCTTTGAAGAAATGTAATATATTTAGAAAGCTTCTCAAAAATTAATATAAAGAATCTTAAGTACAGCAAATGTACAAAGCCAGATATGGATGACTGCATAATTAATTATACAGTTAAAACAAATACAAGCACTTTATTAACAATTGGTATTAATTTACTAACCTTTAGAGCTTGCATGTTGGCACAAGATAAGAGCTATAATACAAAACATGGATGAACTAAATATATATAATATAAATGGTTTTTTTTTCAATTGTTTAGTTTTGTCTACATATTTATCCAAATCCAATTAAAATGACCAAATTGATATTAATCAATGGTTACAATTTAATGCCCCCCTCAAATACATGGTCACTTTGAAGCACTTTTTGTAACTGAGGTTATACCATCCTTAATTTCCCATCTTTACATGTAAATAGATCTTACAGTATCTTAAAAGTTGAGCAAAAAAGATTTTAAAAAGGATGACACATTTACATGTGCAATAAACATGCAATATTACTTTAATGCTGGAAAATATGCTGTGCACATACATATGTAAATATGCAAATATATTTTTAATCTTAAAAATGCACAGACTTAGTAGGCAGTCCAATCATTTTATTTTTTTATTTTTTATTTTTTAGCAAATCTAAGTGTTCAAAAGTCTTCTGATGACATGAGCCATTTGTCTTGTTTTATTTCAAGTCAATGTAGTCCATGACAGTTTTTGATGTTGTTGATGCCATTTTTTTTAATTGTTTCCGTTTTGTAATGGTTTTATATATTTTCTTCACTTGTACTGGTAATTTGTATTTCATTGTAAGGAATGACTTTTCTGTACCACTGATTGTCTAAAATAACATTTGTCCCTCCCAAAAAATACAATGTTGTATTTAACTGTCCTTAAAGATGTTTAACTAACATTAAATGTAGTAAGACTGAAATCGAGAGGAAAAACAAGTCCGTCAGGTCCTGATAGTCCTGATGTCATAATCTACAGTCCTGACTGCCATTTTGTCTAAAAATCGACGTGCTTCCAGACCCCTTAACTTTGAGAACTTAGATATGCAGTACAAAGATGAAAGCTATGACATCATTTGAATGTTTTTCTTGAAGCTGTAGTGTCTCATTTGGGATAGATCCTACCACACACTCACTGCAAAAAGTAATGCTTGCCTGGCTTCGTTCTGAAACAGGTTTTCGAAGCCTGTTGCACATATTTTCAGACCAAAGTTATAAAACATTTGTGCTTATACTCTGTGTTGATACATTTCACCATTATGATGTAAAAAAAAAAAAAAAAAACAGTATTTTAAGTGTTGTCTGAAAGTATGTGATACAGCATGCAGGGATTTGGTTCTCCAGTGAATCCGGGGATTTTTGATAGCTCCTTGATGTATAATGTACTGAAGTTGTACAGTTAAAGGTAGGGACACTCTGGGACTGTAGGTTTTTAAACGTATTTCACCTAAAAGAAACCGTTTGTGACTATGTAATGAGTAACGCATGCGGTGACATACACTGATTAGCCGGGGTTACATCCTCAATCTTAGTCCAAATGAGCAAACCTGTATTTCTAAGCGCACATGCATACTGTATAATCATGAAATGACTCCACAATGTGGATGTTACAGTTTGCAGATGTTTTGACGTACACTGGTGTGCCACTTTATTTGAGTGTACATTTTCTGTCTCAGAGAAGAAGAATGTCCGTCCATCCTTTATATCTGCAGGGGAATGTTTCTTTAATACTGTAACTAATGAGTGACAATGGGTGAGAGGAGTAACACAATCTCACACCACTTTGATCTGAACATTTGTCATTATTTAAGTCCTGTATTTATTAATATTTGCTTTGTGTTGTCTCAGAATGGATCTGAAGAATGTCATAACTGAGTTTTCGGTTGAGTTAAAAAAAAAAAGTTATATCACATAGTTAGGGGCCAATTCAAATTACCTAGCACACTCTAAAGCAAACATTATTTAAGTCAACAAAACAGGCATTTGTTGTAAGTGCCTCTATGAGGCCCCTGTAGGCTCTGATGTCAATTTAGGATGCAAACCAGCTAGATTTAACTAGCTCAACCTTTGAAGAAATGCTTAATAGGCCAGTGGGTATTACTGAATATGTACATATCTGTATCTACACATGTGAATACATTAAAGTCATATGAAATGAATATATCTATGTATACTTTGTGAGTGTGGGGAAGAAGGTTAGCTAGCTCGCACTGTCCACGAATTACAGAATATTATCTTATGTCACACAAAACAGCTGCCAGTGTGACATCATGCAGGAATTTAGAAATCTGGCAATAAGGTGTTGATTGATTTTGTGTAAATGTCTTTGGGAAATTAAACAGGTGTATGCACCTGACACCTGGAAAAAGTGTCAGACATGGCATTGCCTTTATGTTTACATTTAATGGAATGTTAAATTGCATTCAATTTTAATATATTTACGTTCATAATCGTGGTGGGTTAGATTGACAGCTGCCGACTTTGCCACATAGGATACATAAAGACCTTACTGACAGTTGACTAAATATCCAACTTTCTTTGTAAGTAATGAACTGTGTCTTGCTAATAGCTTTTGTCTGGAGAAAATGGCACCTATACAGCGGACAATGACAGAAGAAGGGAATGAAACGAAGAGCTCATGGGACCAATACAGCTGCAATAACAATCATGTTTGTGTTGTAGATTGATGTTTGATTGAGACCACAGCAGAAGTGTTTAATCTGCCCGTAAATATTGTACAATGCAAAAGGCAAAGGATTGAAAATGCTCAACGTATTGTTGCTGACCAACTTTTCTTGAATTAGGACCTGTGTTTGCATGGTGTGTAGTTTAAAGTGGAGGTTAAGCCTCCTGAAACTGTGTCAGCTTGTGTGTAATTCCAAGTAAGACGATCCCTTTTTTTTTTTTTTATGTGAAAACCTCCATGAATAGCATTGAGTATGTTTGTATGTGTCCATCTGTCAAAAATGGGTTCTTCCATGAAGTGTGTATGTCATTCAAATGAAAGTTTGCACACACACACACACACACACACACACACACACACACACACACACACACACACACACACACACACACACACACACACACACACACACACACACACACACATATAGACAGACACTCGTAAATAACCTCCTTATCACCTAATCTTGTTAGCTTTGAAATGTTGTGTACATAAGTCACCCCTGTAAAAAAATGACTGCTATATTTGTTGAGAGTTGGCAGAGTGGAGAGGATGGTGCGAGTCAGTTGGCTGGCAGCTTGTTTCATTCAGTCTGTTGTTTGTTTTGCTAATAATCTCAGCCACAAATTTTATTGCAATCCGGTGTCACACCAAAGCGTGTAATACTCCCGTCAGTCCAACAGAAGACACCCTGTCAGTGTCACGTTTTGCCTAGGTGTAAAGTAAATCGTTTTCAGTTTAGGCCCAAAAAAACATCATGTGGTTAGGGTTTAGAATAAGTTATTTCACATACGTAATCTGACCTAAATCTCATAGGTTAAAACAAATATGTCACATTATGCAAGTAATTTATGGTACTTAGAAGAATTTTACGTTGACTTTTGCTTTCTCTCGTACTGCAACATCAATCTTCCAAGTGCAACGCCTATTTTTGTTCCATCCAACCAATCCAAGCTTCCTCTTTGTGTGAACTTGATTACTCTTTGTACTTCATCACATGATCTCCTTCTGGTCATGTGACTAGGCAGGTGTGTACTTGTCACGCCCACGCGAGGCAAAACGTGGAACTGACAGTGTCCTCTAGTAGGCCGACAGGTGTATTACATGCTTCTTTGTAGTTTTTTGTAGTTACCGGGCTGGTTATTGTCACCATTTCTTGATGTTGCAATTCAAGAATAACTTATGTGCCAACTGTGTGTCTGTACATATCTTTATGAGGTCGACTATTTTTGTAGCTGTAGCTGAGTTGTCATTACAATTCAAATTTGTGCACCTCATTCTGACACAGTTAACCTGCAGTTTACAGGTAATGGTAATCCCTGATTATTTTCCTATTGCACATAAAGTTTGTAACATTATGAAACTGTGTTGTGGATATTCAAGTAATTGACAAATTCCAAACATGACAACAAGAAAAATCAACAATTTACAACTAAGATTGGTTTATACCAGTTGAGCACTTCTATAAATCAATCTAGATACACTTGTTTACTCGTAATGTTACAATTTTAGTTTTAGTGTCACTGAACATGATTTTTTTGCATATTCTATTTATTCTCTGTGATCTTAATATTAATGGATTTCTGTTCTTGTCTTCACAGTGTTAAGTTTCTAGCATTCGCCTTCTCTCTAATGAGGAGTCAGTAACCAGTAAACACAAATTTGCAGCGGGAGCCACGTAAGCGACAGGTGTGACACGGATGGACAGTTTAACGGAGATCTTTTGGGGTGACAAGAGAGACCAGAGGTTAATCATGAGTTTTAAAAAAAAAAAATCACATGGTCTGCTCCTCACGTTGTTACCAAAGCAGCCTCTCGGAACTCCGACCACACTTCTGACAACTGCCTGACTGACCTTTCTTT
Organism: Brachyistius frenatus; assembly: GCF_029030835.1. NCBI lineage: Eukaryota > Metazoa > Chordata > Actinopteri > Embiotocidae > Brachyistius > Brachyistius frenatus. Next base: position 3,365,795 of record NW_027210610.1, on the reverse strand, counting down.
GTTTTTTGGAAAACTGACTGAGCATTGCACTGACACACTTTGGGAGAGAAAAGGACTCCTGATTACACATTCCAGATGACATCTCTCTGACAACCTTATACTCGCCATCTTGTATGATGACCAACTCAGCACCGTCTGCAGTGCTGAACAACTGAGCAACTTCACAAGTTTCCGAAAAAAAACAAAAACACTTGTCTTCAACTGGACTGAATGAACAATGTAGCATCTCTGCTAACATATTGTAGCATTTGTTGGCTGGGAAATAACTTGACTTGATCCAACAGTTCAACGAGAGAGGAATTTATGCATTCAAGGGATCTTCTAGATGTCATTTTCCTCATGGGTTCCTTTGCGGAGAAGAAAAAAATATATATAGCGCGAGTACATGAGAGACAAAGGATTGGTCTTACTCATTAAAGCTCTTGACATTCCAAAAAAAAGAAAAAAGATGCACAAATACTACATCCATACGATAGTCCCTCATTCAAGTTGAGCACTTGTATAGTATGTTTGCCACTGAACCTATGTCTTCCATTCACGTCTATCAGACTGAAACACTGCCCTCCTCACGAGATAATCAAAAGCAGCACTAACTACTGTATGAAGATGAACAAATGAAGCACATGTAGCATCACCTCGAACAAGTTATGTATGGCATTTACTGTACATTTACACTGACATGAAACAGTCGCTGTGACAAAATTGTGGAAGAAGACTTCTCTTTATCTCTCATGTACTGACATGGGCTTGCCGGAAAAAAAAAAAAAAAAAAAAAATCCATGTGGGGAAACCAAAGGTCCTGTAGCATGCACTTGCTGAATGACCTTCTGTAATGTATTATAGATTAGGAGAAGTTCCCATTTAGGGTGAGGTTTATACTCACCCTCATACTGGACATTGTCTCTGTTTGGTACAAAGTCATTCCTCTTGAAGAACTTAGTCCTTTAACTGCCACAAGCATCACATTCCTATACGCACATTTAAATATAACAGTATTTTTTCCCTCATATCTGACTGACACAGTACTCAGTCACTATAGGAGCTAAAAGACTGACAAGGGAGGCAAAACAAGTCCTAGAACCTCATCGGTCCTGGATATTGGCCTGCCTAAATTCCAACAAAAGTGACACCCTGTACTCGAAGGACACATAAAACTATCCATTAGCTGGAAATTCGGGACCAATCAGATAAATATTCCCCTCTTAACACAAAGGCCGACACTGCCAATTAGGTACAAGACTCCCCAGATGCATACTGCCCCATCTCTCTCTCCCTCTTGCTGCCAACGACTGCTTCACAGGCGAGTCAATGTCGAGATGAAGGTGGCCCATTTAGGGGAGTCCTTAGAGAAGAAGTGGACCAAGAGTAGAGAGCCAGTGTGGAAGTGTACAAAGAGAACAAATCTATATTTTGATAAACAAATCTACAACTCTCCATGACTTTGGAGGAGGTGTTTCTGAGCAGAAAAGGTCCAGAGAGAGAGAGAGAGAGAGAAAAAAAAAAAAAATCAGATGCAAATGCAGAAAGAATATCTGGCATCATGAAATGGAGTCAAAGTCCTGGAAAAAGATGGAATTATTCTGTCATGAGGGGTTTGCAGAGTCGTTCACCCCATAAGCACTGGGATGATGTTTTTTTGTTTTTTGTTTGAAAGACAATGAGCAATGACAGACTCTTGCCTATAAAGACGTGGGGATGACAAGTGATGGACGCTGAGATAAACAAATGAAAAAAAAAAAAAGATAATGCATTTTTGTAACTTTGTTTACCAGCATGACTACTTTGCATGACTGTCTTTTCTGCAAGCCCTTAGTTGAAGACAAGGGTGCTAGAGATACAAAAAAAAAGTATATATAAAATGAATTAAAAAAATGTTATATGCAATTAATGTTTTAAAAAAGATTATAATGAAAGAGAAGAGCTATATTTTGTTTTGAAGAGTAAAAAAAAATGTGAATATTGAAACATGTATGTTTGCAAAAGTACACCCTGAACTATGTTTTGTTTGATGAAATCTCTCTGCTACTACTGCCCTACATTCTTCATTCCAGTGTTTTTTTTTTTTTTTTAATTTTATGATGCATTGAGCAGTATGTTTTCAAACGGTTCAATCAGCAGCGATCATTCGAGACTTTGCCTATAGCATCTGCGCAAAGAATGTTTGTTGTGAATCCCCATGTTTTCCTCCTTGAATCATTTGCACAACCTCTGTAGCAGCAGCAGCAACAGCAGCAGCAGTTCTAGATCAATCAACAGCTCTCCACACCACAACTTGACAGCTTGATTAGTACACATAGTTTGCTTCTTCTTTTTTTTTCCTTTTGGCAATAATAAAAGAGTTGTCACATGATTGTAGCAGGTCAAACGGAGAACCCAGAGTCCTTCGAGTAATCCTCAAAGCCTCAGTGTTTAAGAGATTCATAAAGGCCTTGGATGTCCCTTGGCAGGATTTTTTCTTGGGTAGGCAGTTCTGTTCCACTCGCCCTAATGGAAATGCGCGTTATCCAATAAAACCCAACAGGACCAGGAGAAATACTGTGCTGAACAGTCAAGAGAGATTTCAGGTTTGCATGGAACCAACTGCCATTCCAAAGTTTACGTGTGGTTTTAAGGACTCAGGTGTGTTGCTGGTGTGCGTGGATGTAGGTGTTTTGCTATCTTTCTTTTCTAACATAATAAATTCTAGTATATAGACGAGGATAATGTGAACACCTCACAGTGATGTGTAAAAAAACGCATGCATTATGACTTGATAATCTCTCGAGAGGGGAACAGAGTCTTGACATATCCCCTTTAGCCTCCTAATCATTGTTTGTCATGAATCCCGTCCTGATAACTAGAAAACACTGTGCCGTGTTGTAGAGCAGAAACGTCTTCCTCCGAGAGGCAACTGAGAACTACTCACACTCACGGTGTCAGCATGAGTGTGTAGAGGTAGCTTGTCTTAAGTTTTCTTTTTTCTTTTTTTCTTTTTTTTTAAGATGGTCAGGTCTTCGCATCCGTCATTTTACCATGGAGTGACTGTCATCCAGCTGGCACAACTCAGTCATGTGAGCACCAATCAAAGAGACCCAGAGCTTCCAAAATGATGTCAGAAAGACAGGATGAGAAATACCAGTGTCCACCAAGAGGAGATTGATAATAATCTAACAATAAGAAGTCGATGTTAAGTGCTCACCAAGCACCTCGTCCTTTGGCTTGGCTTTCCAAGTGAGTTTCAGGCCCTGCTGGTCCGGGGCTCAGCTCAGGCAGCTGAATGGTCTTCTGTCCATTCCTAGTACATTGCAGTCGGAGGCTCACCAGAACACGAGACTCAGTGGCGTGATGTAGACTGCAGAGACTATTCAAGAGTTCTGTCGAGTCTACACTGGTTTTACAGGGTCTAGAACTTTTGTCTATTTGCAAAAACGGTCTGTTGGATTTTGTTTTGGGGTCCCGTATCTTTTTAAAACTCGCCCTTTCACTTCCCATTTCAGAAGGCATTAAGCTACAATGGCTTTGATGGTCACAAAGATGTTTATGAATACTTCAGAGGTGAACGTCTCGCAATGGTGTGCACGTGTGGAAAAACTTGTGTGCTTCACCCCGCTGTTTGTGTTTTTATGGCCAAGTAGTGTCTTCTTTTTCTTTCTCCTACCTTATTTTTTCACCGTTTACTTTTTGCCATTTCGTCATTCTCCACATTGTGACTGCTCTGCCGATGCCAGGCTGAAAAAAAAAAAAGATGTCTTTCCTTTTCCAATGCATAATACTGCCATTTGATTTAGACACGTTGAACAGAATGAGTTACAATGTCGAGAGTGCTAAGTCTGTTTTATTTTCTAAAGTTTGCAACCTGTTATAGATTTCATGTGAAAAACACTCACACAACCAAAAGAACAAAACATGCTTTACATGGTAAGGTGCCACTGCTTGCCACGATGTGTAGGGACAATATTATGGCATGTCATCTGCAGGTATTTGGAAGGTGTCATGTGGTCCTTGGATGACACATCCTCAATGGCATCCTGTTTATTTTTTTTACATGCCTGTTTCTGTTGAATATGTTTTATTTTCTATTTAAATTGAGGACACTGTATGCAATCTGCACCACGAATGCCACTGATCGACACTTACTGTATGCTCCCTGAGACACAGATGTTCTGTCATCAGTTCAGATGATTGCAACCACATGTGTAGTGGCTTTATGGCTTACCATAGAGTGACTTTAGCAATCACACTAATTGAAAAAAAAAAAAAAAAATTATTTTACAAATTGATAAGACCAGAGTTGTTTTAGAGGAGATGTTATCATACTGAATAGATTTTTCTAATATATTTAATATCTTATTTTAATTAGAAATAATGTGATGAACAACACAAAGGTCATACATCCATCTAATATTACACATTAGCATCATTGCATCCACGTAAGCATTCCAAAGATAAAAGACGTATGTTCATTTTACATGCTGTCAAACTGTATAAAACAGACTTAAGTACTAGTCCATTGTACTGCGGTCTTAGTAGGAGAGTGAATGGGGAGAAGAGGTGGTCACTGGAGTATCTGATGGTGACTTTTGCCGGATTTTATTTTTTTGAAATGTTGGAACACAAAGAGCAACTCATCAAGAACTGTATAAAGTATATTTCAATGGAATGTTCATGATCTATCTTTTTATATTTTGAGGAAAAAAATAGAAACATATCAATAAAGTGTCATAATTGAACATATTTCTACTATTGAGACTTAAAAATGTATGAATGTCAATGCGATCTAATGTGAACCAATCTCCATAGCAGCTTGAATGAATAACTGATTAACAGTCATGAGATGCTTTTTCAGACACATTAAAAATTGCTTAAAATCATTGAAATCAACTTAAAATAAATGAAAAAGTAATGTCAGTTGTGTGTCAGTTTGTTTGAGGTTTCTGATATTATGATGACATATGTGCTCCTGTGCTCAATAGACGGATACTGTATGACGTTCTGAGCCGCCTGTCACAGTTAACGCTGTTCATCATCCTGTCAGCAACTGGATACCACAATACAGTGATGGATATAATCTGATTTGAAGTGAGGACACGATGAAAATCTGACGTCTTTAAAGAAACTAGCGGATGACGCATTCAGTTTGTGACTGAAAGTTTAAGGCCACGGTGTGTTTTGATGGCAGCATTTACAAGAAGTTGCATTTGGAGATTCAATGTCACATGATGGTAATCTAAAAGTTTGAGGTCAGCTGTAACTGATATTTGAGAGTGATGCGGTAATATAAGTGCTGCTTTTCCTGCTCAATATCAAATAACTAACTCCTAATATCCGAGACATCAGACACCAACATGTCATTGCGGTATCTCAGAAAAAACACGTTTTCCACGTGGGACACGTGGTCACATGTATTGCACATGTTTACCACATGTTGCCACATATGATAACATGGGGAAAATATGTAGAAAAGTTTGCACATTTCACCATGAAAATGTTCCAAAACCACATGTGAAATTCATGTGGACAAAATAGATTTATTTTACTACATACAGGAGCAATGTCACGTTGAAAAGTTTGGCAGTGTTTAAATGTTATATCAGAAGCACATTTGCAGGAGAAAAAGTCAGCTTAGGTGAATGAACATGTTGATTTAAGTGAGCTAGTTGAAGTCTTTAACAGAAAACCTGCTCACTGTAAACAGCCAATTGATGTCACTGCTGCTTTTAGGAAAACACTTACAGTATATCCATGATGTAGGCAAAGGACCACATGCTAAGAGACATCCCTGTGGTCTGATGAGTTATCTATTTTCTGCTCACTGTTACCCACCGTCTGTCTCAAACGGTGTTGTAGACATTGTGGTAGTGTAGAAATTTAGTGGTAGGCGTCTCATGGGAGTCGTAATGATTGCTCTGCAGTGCTACATGAAAGCTAAAGAGTTTACACAACCAGAAGCACCTGCTTCTCTGTTACATTATTCCTTTATTCAAGAGTGTAATCCACAACATGAACCATATAACTGCATTTTTATGGGGCATTTATTTCCATGTCTTTACCAAAGAACAAACAAAAAAAGAGCTTGCTTCCTAACTGCATTTATTTAATTTAACATTTATTTTGTCCACCCTCAGTTGTGCAGCTTATCATATTCAGACTGATGACATGTGTTCAGATGGGAATGTAAGAGCCCGGTGAGCATGAGTGATTTTTTTTTCTGGGACTGAACGCAGCTATGAGGAAATGTCGGCAGAGGCCTCTTTTAGCTTTTTTTTCCTCATTTGTGCTAAAACATCACCTCCCTCTGGTGGTAACACAGAGTAGTGTCTGCTTTTGGTACATTTATATTTTTATCATAGGAAAGTGCTATGTGTGACATAACCCCACGTTCCCATTGAATATGTAAAACATCACTAGAAAAAAGCAAAACATAAACATTTTAATTTCTTTATTCAAGGGAAATATTTCGTATTTTTGCACCTGTTTTTGAATTATTCCTTTTTTCTTCACAAAGTCATTAACAGATTTGATTGCAAAAAACAATAGTTTCCCTGAACGAGACAATCTGAACCCTTTGATATCCACCAATTTATCTCTTTTATCTCTAGGGTAATGACAAACCACAAAAACCCACATCCACAAAATGAGGTTTTATATTCTTCCCCTGGACATGGTAACACACACACATGGATTTGGACATGAATTATCGTGTCTGAAATCCAAGGTTTACTCGCTGGCTCTTTTTCAGGGTGAAGCCTGTTGTGTGACTCATGGCAGTCATGTGGAGATCAGCAACAGATTGAGAGACTGGTGGGGGCTGATCATGATTTGGAGCTGATGGTAAAAGCGGAGGCAGACAAAGGTCCAATTTTCTTTGAACTCATCATTGTTAAAATGAGGAGGAAAAACGTGATGGAGCTAAATATATCTTTCACCTGCTAAAAAAAAATATATCAATGTGCTTCTTTACAAATAAAACAATATATAATATACCCAATAGATGTTTGTCACAGGAAACATTTTGACACATCATAACAGGAAAAGCACAGGTGTTCTTAATTTTATTGATAATGATTCTTTATTCCACAAGGAGGAGGTCTAGATATTGTGTATGCTGGCTCACTGAACAGGTAACACTTCATGAAGCTGACCCTTAAATTCTCTGATAGAAATGGCCTCTTATGATGGTTGAACATGTTACATACATTTTCAGGGTAGTTTTTTTCTGATGCTATTCTCAGGGTAGAATTTTTTTGGCAGTGAATGAAAATGTTCATGTATCATGACCAACTTGCTTTACATGTAAACACACTGGAGACACAAAAAGAAGAAATAATGTCCAATAATTGTATCTGTTACTCTGCATGATTTTTATGAACAACCGTAAACACATTCTTGTCTTATTGGCATGTCATGCTATTGTAGATTTGTAACCTATGTAATGTAATTTGGGTGATGTACAAAAATGTACAAATGTACAAAAAAGGGGCATTCGCAAAATTATAATTGACCAACACACCTCAAATCGTGCCGGTATGACTCCTCCTTCGTACAACTCTATTATTAGAAAATGCAGGAATGAAACAATCTAACATTGAATAGTTGCCATTCATTATATATGTTGCTTTCTATTACTACCCCTATTGTAAGGTATAAGTTCCACTGTTTTTAGTTCTTAAATAATTCACATTCAAATACAATAATACTGAGTTAATGAAGGGCAGTGAGGGACTACTGTCCGTCATAGCACCATGCTTGTTAGAGAGGGTCGCACCACGCAGTGCCGGGCAGAGGTGACATTTGATAGGGAGGTGGAAGGTTGCCTTGCCCCATAGCTAAAATGGAGGGAAAGAACAGGGAGGGGTCGGAGGGGTCTAGCAGAGCTCCAATTTCAACAGGACAGCATTTCCCCAAAATTTCAAGACGGACAACTTGAGGCAGTGAGGGACAGGGAGAGATCGTGGATGTTCCCTGGACAAACAACTGGAAGCAGAGTTTATGTACACCCTGGTCTCAGAGTTAAGCTTGACGCTAGTAGAGCTCTATGCGAGTGCCGACAGAAGGTAGTCAGCCAAACAGGGACTTTGTGTATGTGACAGACAGACATGATGACAGTCAGAGACACAGACAACCTGATGACCCAAAGGAGACGAACAATGTGATTTTTCATGCGGCCATTAGCCTCTGTCAGCAGCTGTTTTACACTTAGTGAGTAAAGTCTTTCCTCTCACTAACTAGGTACTAACATTGCTTACTGTTTTACCCTCAGCTCAACTTTTAAGCAGAATAATCATTAATTAACTTTTACAAGAAATTTAAGAAGCTTTTTGGGCGACTGTTTGCATTTAAATGTATTAAAATCTGCTGTGGAAAATGTTTACTAAACAGGCTGTGCCACAGTATCTCCCCTTCAGCCATTTGTCTCTAATGCCTTCTGTAATGCTTGTGAAAACCGAATCCACTGATGGAATTATCACTCTGGTTTCAGACAGGCTTTGCTTTTAAGTCCAGGTGTTCCACAAATTCTCAGGAGAGCGGTTTGCAGCGTTCCCTGGCTTGGGATATAAACTGGGATGGAAAGCAGAGACCCACAGGATCCCAACGAAGGAACAGGCATAGAGAAAGAGAGCGACGGAGAGAAAGGAAAACATCTGAAGAATCAGCTCAACAGTGAGGAGAAAGGAGAGAAGGAGATCAAAGGCAATGAGAAAGAGAAGAAGAAGGAGAGACGGCGTTCAGGGTCTTTGTGGAGGAGTGGATGGGCATTAAGTGAAAGACTGGCCATCAATGTCTCAGGGATGCGTTATGAAACTCAGCTCCGCACCTTAGCCCAGTTCCCTGACTCCTTGCTTGGTGACCCAAGGCGAAGGTCAAGGTACTTTGACCCCCTTCGGAATGAGCTCTTCCTGGACCGAAATCGGGCCTGCTTTGATGCCATTCTGTACTTCTACCAGTCAGGCGGGAGGCTGCGGAGGCCTGCGAACATACCTCTGGACATCTTCATGGATGAGCTGATGTTCTATGAGCTCGGAGAGGACATCGTGAGCCGCTTCAAGGAGGACGAGGGTTTTCCAAAAGAGGAGGAGAGACCTCTGCCGTCCAACGAAGTCCAGAGAAAACTGTGGATGCTGTTTGAGCACCCTGAGTCCTCATCGGGTGCACGTATCATAGCCATCATCAGTGTGATGGTAATTGTGGTGTCCATCCTCATCTTTTGCCTGGAGACGCTGCCCGACCTCAGGAACGACAAAGAGGTTGGAAATGTAATGTTCTGCACTGTTTGTTTGGGAGGCAGAGTAGTTATGAGGTGTCAAAGGTGGAGGGTTGAGTACTCTTAAAGGTTTACAGGTATCCTGTATAGGTATAGACGGCCTTATGAGAATGACTGTTGGTAAGTATCCTCGATTTAATGACCACTGTATGATTGAGGGGCATCCAATGGCAGAAATAGAATATAATAATTATGTTTTGGTTGGTGTACAATGTGCAATCAAAAAGTTTTGAGATTGTTCCTGTTTTGAATGAAGCGAGCACAGCACCAAGACATGTACAGAGCAGGGGGAAGCCAAAACCTTTGTAAGTATTCCAAGTACTGTCGCTTGATCCATATGAGCACCTGTGTTACACTCATTTTTGTGACCATTGCTATGTGCGCATTTGCAATTTCAACATGGATCTGAAACGTGAGCAGAGAGCGCACATCACATTTTATGAGTAGGGATGCTCCATAGGGAATCGTTTGCAGTAGTTGCATCCCACTGGGTCTAAACCTCGGGTTAATTTTGAAATGATTGGAACAGCTTGACTTCATCATCATCGTACTTACCAACCGACACTGGTTGACACATGGACCAGTGTCCAAGTGTGTGAGTGACTTTTCCAGACTATAATCACAGTGAAGAAACTGTTCTCCAATATGACAATGCGCCTGCTAACAGTGTTCAAGACACGTTAGTTTCTCACCTGCAAAAACACAATTGTAGCTCTCCACCACCCCTACCTGTTGGATTTGGCCATCTTCAGTTTCTTTCTGTTCCTCATAAATTTGACGCAAAATTCATTGTGCACTCCGCTAAAATTTTATGTCCATGGTAAAATCGCAAATCTGCGAATAGAAATGGTCACAAAAATATGAGGAGCAGAGGTACTGATGTTGATCAAGCTACAAATCTTGAAAGACTTTCTCTTGAAAGTTATTGCACTGTGTGCATTACTGTGCTTCTCATGGGCAACAGGAACAGAAACCTTTTGATTCCACCTCCTATAATCACCTCAAACTAAGAAACATTGCGTTTTACTTTCCTTAGAATAAATATCAACATAGGGAGTGGGTCTTCTTCCACGGAGCACACCATGTTGCACCGACATATTGAGTGTTCATGAGAAGGTCAAAGATTATGGGTTCGAAAAATATCTTTTATAATATTTTTAGAACTGTTCACAGCAACTTAATCAATGTCTCTTGCTAAAAACAAACACATTAAAACGGATAAAAGTATTCGACAAAGTCCAAATCAAACCATCTGGTCTTGAATGGAATATGCGTGCCCGTTTGGGACAAATGAAACATGATCCCATGGGAAGCAGGTGTTTAGGTAAACACACACTTAGAGAGTACTACAGTGTGTTAAGAGGAAAACTACTGACATGGGGAACTATTGGCCAATATGTCTGGAAGCAGACCAGAGAAATAGAGAGGGAGACTGCAGGAAGCTTATGGCGTGATAATTTTAGTCGGCTGTTAAATCTGATACACTTGGATTCAGGCAGTGCTAAAGGGTAAATGGTGTAATGGGTGGGGCCTGGAATACAAATAATAGGAAGGAAAGACAGAGTGGCAAGACAGTTAGGTGTGTTAATGAAAGGTCACAAGTGACCGTATACACAGGCAAAGGTGAGCCAAGGCCTTCCGGTAGCTTAGAACCAGAGACTAAAAGGTCTTATAGGATGAGTAGCATACGTTGGGTCATGTTAACACATTCCTTCAGGACTGCTGTGCCGGAGCTGCCAGGAAACTACTGTAATCTGCTCCTGCCCAAGTCAGCGATACACCCACTGAACTGCACTGGCAATGTTGCACGGCCTCAGCGGCCAGGGAGATGAAGCGAGACACTCATGTTTCTCTTCAGAGATCTCACAGGGTTATATTTAGTCTTAGGAGAACCCTTGGAGCAGATGAACACGTAGATGTCCACCTTTAGCAAAAAAAACACGGTCGTTGACCTGCTACTGAAAGTCATGAGGAATACTCTAGGTTTATTTAAACTACCGTGAAACTTTATATACCACACAAAACCCATTACAGCGTACTAAGCTGATCCTTTCATATCCATGTCATCCGTTTTCATTCTTTTGACTGGATGTTAAGCATAAGATGTTTTAAATAGCCAATGCGTTAGTATAATGCAAACTGACACGGACGATGCAACGACAGGTGGACTGAAAAAGAGATTGGTACAGCTAAATGGGAAGCCGCAGATGTCGAACATTTTTATGATGCTGCCAAAAGTGAGAACCAATGAGATGGTGGACAACATGCTGAAGGTCAGTGTAGTCTATTAGAATACCATGGAAACACCAGTTGCATTTTTGAAAATCAAGGAGCATTTAAAGCAATAGTTTGATGTACATTTGTTCACTTTGGACTTGCTAGAAAGTTAGATACTACTCTCATGTCATATTTGCACCTTGGCTGAAACGTTTAGCCAGTTAGCTTAGCTTAGCATGATGACTGATATCAGGGGTACAGGTAGCCTGGCTCTATCCAAAGGTAAAAAAAATGTGTCAGCCCTTCTAAAGTTCTTTGTCACATTTCATTGCAACATATGTCGTTTTGAGACTTCAGTTTTAGGCCATCGTATTTGCACTTCTGGTATTTGTACAATACCTGTTCATTTATGAGCTTTGGTGGTGCTTGTTAGTGGATTTTGTTATTTTGGACTGAGCCTGGTTCGCTGTTTTGATTTGCACAAGTATTTTAATTCCACTTATTGTGATACTGCTGCTACACTTCACTGTCCGTCCTGTGTCCTCTACTTCAGGTGCTCCAGTCCCAGGGAAAAAACGGATCTGAGAGCATGCCAGCTTCACCGAGTGTTTTCCAAGACCCCTTCTTCATAGTGGAGTCCATGTGTATATGCTGGTTCTCCTTTGAGCTTCTCATGCGCTTTGCTTGCTGTCCCAGCAAGGTGCACTTCTTCAAGGATGTAATGAACATCATTGATTTCAGTGCCATCCTGCCGTATTTTGTCACTCTGGGAACGGAACTGGCCAAAGACGACGACGCCTCTCCAGCCACGTCCTTAGCCATCATTCGAGTCATCAGGCTGGTGAGGGTCTTCAGGATCTTCAAGCTGTCTCGTCACTCCAAGGGGCTCCAGATCCTCGGTCAGACACTGAGGGCTAGCATGCGTGAGCTGGGCCTGCTCATCTTCTTCCTGTTTATTGGCGTCATTCTCTTCTCCAGTGCCGTCTACTTCGCCGAAGCCGACCACAACAGAACGGACTTCGTCAGCATACCTCATGGCTTCTGGTGGGCAGTTGTCACCATGACCACGGTGGGCTACGGCGACATGTACCCAGCGACAGTGTGGGGTAAATTGGTGGGCTCTATGTGCGCCATTGCCGGTGTTCTTACCATCTCGCTGCCAGTGCCAGTCATAGTGTCCAACTTCAGCTACTTCTACCATCGAGAGACTGAGTGTGAGGATCACACCCAGTACACTCATGTCAACACAACTCTGTGGGAGGATGAGGAGCCTGACGGGGAGGAAATAGAGGAAGGGGATAGGGATCCAGAGGGAGATTATTACGCCATTGAGGGCAACTGCAATCCTCTGAATGGGACTATATTTCGTGGACTGTGTACGGGACAAAGCACGGAGTTCAGAGGAGGAAATATGTATCTGAGAGAACCACTGGTCACCCAGGTTTAGGTGGGGTGGGGGTAACTTTAATTCAAACCCTTTGACAAAGACAGAGTAGGAAATGGTTAAAAAGGAAAAGTGCATGAAAACACAGAAAGATGCACCAGTGAAATAACATACGTTCAAAGGTCTTGAGGTCCTGAAGAGAAAAACTGGCAAACCAGCAACTGGACATTTATGTAGCTACAATCGATTTAACACTAATATACCTCCTGACAGCCTGATGTTACCTTTCCTTGTTCATTTATTGCACCACTAGCCAGTCAAATGTCACTGAAGAGCAACTTTTGTACAATACAATTTCAACAAAGCGAAAATTTTACATTCTCAGGGTCACGATATATGATATGAGTTGTTATTTATTAATGCTGTCAACTTGTGTTTGAGATGCAAATTACTTTCTGAATGTCTGCGCCTTGAAACTATGATGTCTTAGTAATGTCCCCTAAAGTTTGAAGTGGAAGCAGATAGATTATTAGCAATAGAGATGTCGTCAGAACCAAACACCAGCAGAGCCGTCACCACAGGCAGACTGAGATCTCTCGTGAACAAACTCCACATTCTCAACATTCTTCTGGATGCCATGTACAAAGTTCACATTTGTGTAGTTTTGGCCTGTGTTACCTAAAACGACTGATGTGACCGTTTTCATGTCCCCTACAAGACTGTAGTGTTACTTAATGATGTTACCTACAGGATTTGGGTTAAAAAGTGAGGTTTTGATTGCTAATGCTTTATTTACCTGCTTAATGATGCACTCAGTGTTTTTAATAAAGATTTTATTTTATTAATTTTCATATAAACAGCAATGTTACGGTTGCCTGGCTCATTATTTAGAGAAAAGATTTAAACTTGTATTGGTGCCAGTGGAAAAAAAAAAAAAAAAAAAATCCTACTAGATATCGCAGTGTTATTTTATGAAATATAATAAACTAGTGGAACACAATTATACCAAATTCTTTGTTACTGAGGCTATACTATATCTACAAGCAACACTATGCCAGACTGAGTCTGTGTTTCCCTTTTGTTTAGCCGTGAGCGACCTTTTCAACAGCTACTAAGCCGTTATAAGCAGTCCTTCCAATAACGTTGTTCTCAGTTTCACTGGAACACATAAGACTTTCCATGGCATCGCAGTGATGACCCATGGAAGGTATGTGCACTAATGCGTGCGTGTATGGTGTAAACTGCCTCAGTAATGGGTTTCTGTTTGTGCTGTTGATGTTAGTTTAACAGTCAGTAAAGGGCAAATAAATTAAACTTTGTCCTGGGATATAAATTGGATCCCTGCCTACTCGGAGAGATTAGCCAGGAACACAGGGCTGAAACAAAAACCAAGCAAACTGCCCTGTTACATATGTAAAATGACTGACTTATTCTTTATATTTTTATATGTGAAAACATTCGCAAGGCAGAAAAAAAAAACAATCATAGCAACAAAAGGTTTTTTTGTTTTTTTTCTTGTGTCCATGAGGGCTAATTCATTGAGAGGGACTTTACCGACTTGTGATGTAGTGGAGCTGCAGTAGCTGCACGTACCTTTTATTTTGTGTCAGAAACATTCATTTCAAAACAGAAATATGTAACACTATCTTCAACTCTACTTTTTCAGTCCTATGTACTTTATTTTGAACAAAATTAAGGAAATATGTGGTAGCCTTGAGTGAAGCAACAGTTTTGACCCCAACTCAATGCAAGTTCACTGGGTTCAATTTTATTGAATTTATTAAAAAAAAAAATTATACGAACTGAAAATCCCAAAGTTGCCACAACAGGTTTTACAAGTGCAACATATACAAACACCTCAATTAAAATAATCCTTATATTTTCTTGAATTGCAGCCCTGCCTCACCAAGTAACTGCACATAACTGTAATGAATAAGCAATAAGGACAATTTAACAGCCACCGAGAAACTCTACAAGAGTTGGCAGAAAGCACAACACATTTTAGGAAAACTCCACTGATTTAAATACACACAGTTTATTGTATATATAATGTATAACAACAGAGAAACGTTTCCCAAACCCACAGACAAACTGCTACAGAGCCTGGCCTACTTTCTATCATGACTCTTCTGTCCACTAGAGAGTGCTCCTGCTCTTACAATAACCAGGATCAGTCTGGTACAGCAGAGCCTGATCATTAATCAGAATATATTCTTTATATTTGGTAAATACATCCGGTCTCATCTGTCTAATTGTTCAGTTACTCTGCTGCATCATTGCACAATAGACTTAGACAAACAAAAGTGATATTTATAGCATGCTTATTTTCATTAAAAATTTGTCTCCAGTCCAATAAACACACTTCAGTCTTACAAATGTAAACTTTTTACATGATCAACATGAACCCGCTCTTTCTAAGACACAATACTTTCAAACTACTAACCATAAAATCTCTAAAACAGTGGTCAAAATTAATGTCTTTAAATAACCATCAAAAATACACAACAATAAATAAATAACTTACTGATAGAAACATGTTGAGAATCGCTTGACAAAATTAGGTGCATTGGTTCAATCTAATTAAACTTATATAGTTAGAGATCTGTGCAGTTCAGTTTTCTACTTGTCCACTGAAAACTGAGGACTTCCCATTGAATTGACACTTATTCCAAGAAGGTCTTCGGAGTCCATGTTGAAATGTCTCTGATCGTTTGGTGGTCTTTCAGACACGCTCTCCCCCGTCAACGTGTTCGGAAGTGGTAGGAAACGAGTAAAAGGCAACGCGTGTCGCTCCGGGGAACGTTTTGATGCCAGCGATACCGGAAATCCATAGTATGAGGACAGGAAACGGGTGTAACCATCGGCCAGCAGCAGCTCTCTGAAGGTGCAGTCAGCCTCTGAGTAGTGACTCTGAAAGTGACAACAGTTATAAACTGTTAGAGAAGGACACGGAGATGAAACACCTGAGGATGTTTAGGTTTTCTTCTGGCTCACCTGCCCTCTCAGATGGCCTCCACTGTCCATGCAGAGAAACATGGATGATGATTTTCCCTTGATGATGATGTGGCCTGGTTTAACTGATTTCAGCTGCAGCAAACCTGGAAACACAGAAACATAAATAGATGTATCTTCTTTTTAAGTCTGCAGCTGGTCTCAGTTTTCTGGGCCTCAAATTATCTGTATTTTGTGGAAAAAGATGCTGTCTGTCACTGATTTATCCACCCAATACTCACTGTAAAGTGTCTGAGCATCACTTCCTGTCACTCTCCCATCCAGGGCCATCTGCAGATACATGCCATGTCTGTGATTCTCTGCAACAAGGAAGGAAAGAAGTCAACAACTTCATCTCATTAAACCTCAAATATTTGGATTGAACTTATGACAAAATGACTAAAATGAAAAGTATCTCAAATACCTGTGTAGAGATGCCCTTCTCTGACCTGAGTATTAAAGGATAGAAGTGGGTTGGAGTCAGGGAGGTAAAATGACAGAGAGATGGGAAGTGGAATAATTAAGAAAAAACAAGGCAGGTACAAAAAGGGCCTGATTGTAAACAAAAACATTTGGAACAAAAGGTTAAGGAAGCTTTGGAAGAAGATAAATAAGAAATAAATAAAAAATAAATAGCACAATACAGATTTAAAAAAAATTATATAATAATATATATTATATATAATATGATAAAAATAAATAGAAAATATATAGCTCTGTACCAGCTAGTTCTAAACAGAAGCAAAGTTTGGTGCTCTTATAAAGGAGTTAGAGAAGGAGGTCCCACCTCATGAGTATGAGTCAGACACGTCTGCATGATTAAAGCGTGATTGAATGCTGAGAGGAAGACCTGTGTTTTCACTCTGTGTTTGGGCCTCTCGCTGTCGTTTACGGTAAGAGTCACTTGTAAAGTTGGGTTTTTGGACTCCTACGAGTTCAGGTGGGTTATAACTCTTCTGAGCCAATGAGACAATAACAAATGTGTATATAGAGGATTGCTTTCATGTAACCCACTGATCTGATTTCAGCAAAACATTTAACGTCATTAAAGAAGCTCTGAATAATCATGTGTATAAAATACTCTATGTGCAATTCTTACTTAAATATACATCCACATACTTTTAAATTACTCGTCAACACATTCAATATCTCTTTACTTTTATTTAAGTTATTTTAGTCCAATTTTACATATCTATGCAACTTAACAACTATTAGTAATTCCGCTCTGTCGTGTGTGGACATCACAGTTTACAGTAACTCGGTGCTTTCCCATTCACTTCAAAAAATATACACATTTCACAACTGCACGAAGATGTCACACGCATATCTATCTGCGTCATCTGCTGAAAGAATTACAACAAACAATTACAGGCTGAAGTGACCAAGACTGTTTTGAGTTTTATGGTGTTTATCTTATTTTGATGTGTGTGTGTGTGTTTGAGAGCGAAAGAATGTAAGAATTGTAAGCAGGAGAAGAGTTTACGGGCAGGCAGCTGTGCCGTCACCAGAGGCAGGACGTGTGAGAAACGCTGTGCATAATCTATCTATCTATCTATCTATCTATCTATCTATCTATCTATCTATCTATCTATCTATCTATCTATCTATCTATCTATCTATCTATCTATCTATCTATCTATCTATCTATCTATCTATCTATCTATCTATCTATCTATCTATCTATCTATCTATCTATCTATCTATCTATCTATCTATCTATCCATCCATCTATCCATCCATCCATCCATCCATCCATCCATCCATCCATCCATCCATCCATCCATCCATCCATCCATCCATCCATCCATCCATTTATCTATCTAGTTATCTATCTAGTTATCTATCTATCATATTGAAAGTTAACACAAATATAAACCCACCAGCAGTCAAAAACATCTCTTCATGTTTATGTTGTGTTTTCCTGTTTACTCTCCAAGCCTCCACTTGCACCTTGGAAGTGAAAGGAAGTGACACCACTGTGGGTGCCAAAAATACTTGGGAGGAAACGCCACCTTACATTCTATTTAAGTCAGATTATTTATAGCTGAAGGTATTGCTGGAGCTCATTATTTCATTTCATATATACAGCACGATCCCATATACGAGAATCAATATTGAGAAGTTTAAAATTCAAAAATGTATTAAAAAAAAAAAATCCTCTCTATACTCTTCGTCTGGATAGAAACACCTGAACTATTTATAACCTTCGCCATGGCCAAAAAGCACTGGGGTTTCCTCTTCCTGTTATGGCTCATCTCCAGCACTGTGCTGCTTAATTCACCTCTGACTGAGCAAAATAATACAGTGTCTCCTGTTATTAGAGGAGTGATGACTCTATCTCTTCCTTTCCTGTGATAAATGGCTGTAACTAGGAAGGGAAAGACCCTTTTTTTTTTTTTTTTAAATGTCTATTTATATACCATACATTAGACCCTAAATTACATCTCACTGTTACGGGACCAAAATAAAAATGAAAACAAGATTATGGTCCCCGTCTGAGCCCCTCCATGCTTTAGATTTTTTTTTTTTTTTTTTTAGATTTTATACACTTTATTAATCCCCTAGGGGAAATTTGTCTTGGTTAAGTTATATCCCTCACTGCCATATATTCCAGCTACAGTAAAGCTGGCAGTTCAAGGACAAACTGAGAATCTGGGTTTCAACAGCACATTTTGAGAGCTTCATCCCCGGCTGTTACAGCCACTTACCTGTCAGCACATCAGCGGGAGGGAAAACTGCAAAAGAACTCCTTCAGTGTCAACGTTACAGGTATGTTTTTTAATTACAGCTTTTACAATCATCATCATCATTATTGTTATCATATTATATTCAATAATCATCACTAGTCTCCAATAATATGAATTTAAATCATAGCACAATTTGTTTTGTTTTTTCTTCAAAATGTACACATACAAGTAGCATATCTTAAATGTCCATAATTTAAAACATATTTCCTTTTGTCAACCTCAAATGAAATTACAGTCAGTCTTAAAACTAAGTATGAAATGAACATACAGTTTAATACACACACATACGTACTGTACATACATACATACAATAGCAGTTATCATAAAAAATGATAAAAATAAAATACACACATTTTACAAAGTCCTGACCCAAGCGTTCACATCATTAGATGATTGATATCATGACGTTCACTCTAAAATGGTTGATTTTGGCATGCATATTAACACAAATGCTCCCTAACTAAACTTGTTCCCCCCAGTTTAAACAGGATTTTGTCATAAAGCACTTTGCTCGTGGCCTCATTGTCGGTCCTATTCACATTTGTGCATATCACCTCTGTTATGGCTTAAGAACATACATTTCTCTTCCCCTGTTTTACACCTGCCTACCTTCTCTCCTTGAGCCTCCCTCCCCCCAGGCTGTACTGTATTGCAGAGTATGTTCTACTAATCGGTCTAAATCAAAGTCAGATCAACTGAAAGGATGTGTGTCGGGCCGGCGTTCTCTCGATCTGAGCAGGAATGCATTTTTTCCAGTTTAAAAAAACGATAAATTCATTGTGTCAATATTGCCGTCTCACACTCAAAACAACAGAAGATGAATTCACGATAGGCGATGGTCACTTTCTACAGGCCACTTTCTACAGAATCAAACAGCATCATGCCACAACTATGGATCAAGATGGAGTGAGAAAGAGAGAGAGAGAGAGAGAGAGAGAGAGAGAGAGAGAGAGAGAGAGAAAGAGAGAGAAACTGATGGGTAAACAGATATTCACTCATTATTTTATCATCTTTTCACATCGTCATTCATTCAGTGTCTTTGATTTTTTTTTTCGAGACTCGTGGCTCGAATGTTGTTGGTCATCTTCTAGTGTCCATTTTTGTTTTTGTTCCTCAGTTTTTTTTTCTTCAAAAATGTGTTTTTTTTCCCCCCTTGGGTTGGGATGGAGGTGGGTTTCTACAAAAATGAAAAGAAAGCACACATAAAGAACCCATACTAGCTCCCGCTGAGATGAGATGATTGATATGGTGTTCATACAAGCTATTCTTAGCTGCAGATACAATCATCAGAGAGGGTGCTCTGCTCACCTGGTGTGCTTTTAGCAGGAATATGTTCTCACGGACGCCGACTCTCCTCTTGGACCAGAGTTTACTGACAGAGAGAATTGGGTAATTACTAAATGTGACAGACCGAAATAAAACTGTAAAAACTACATTATATTTTTCTGCAACTCCAAATGGAATCTGTGGAGAGTAGAAGTGGTACATGCCCCTGATAAAACAGAATATCTGTGCTCTGTCTGTGTGAAGAAAGCTGCCTTTCTTGTTAGGAAAACGCAAACTTTGGGCTCCACTTAATGACTCTGCTGAGAGTTTGATCAGAAGATCAACACTCGTGTTTGTGCAGCAAACATGAAGCCGGCAGCTAGTTAGGTACTCTTAGCATAAAAGCCTGAAAACAGGAGGGCACTGTAAAGACTGCTGTCTCCATAGGCAACAAAATCCATCTGCCAACACCTCTGAAAGTGACTAATTAATTTTATATTACTCCGTTGTTTAATCTACAGAAAACAAAGTGCAAAAACATTACAGATGCTGGCAGCAGGTTCATATTTACTGTGCAGTGAGTGATGTTAATGTGCATGTATGAAAATGTTAAACTTCTTTAAAAATCACATTTGGTGTCACAGACTTGACATATGTAATCTCACGGGCTTCTTATTTGTGTTGACGTTGGGCTGTTTCACTGAAAGCACCACTGAACAAGTGTTTCATGTGAATTTCATCACACGACTCAGAGAGAAAAAAAACCTGACATTAAAGCAGACTGTGTAGCAGAGAGTTTCCGCAAATGTTTTCCACATATTGAGACCAGAGGTTCCCAAACCTTTAAGATTGTGTAGCACTATGTATCAAACCAATTTTCCCAAGTACACTGCAGATACCAACAGTTTTGTTTTTGTGGTGGGGAATGCGCTCCTCGTTCAGGTAAACAGTCAGATGTAGTGTTGCTGAAAGCAGCTCGAGGCCTCACTCCTCCCTCTCAGCTTTATAATCAGTCCTTTGTTGTCCCTCTTGTTTCCTGTCGTGTCCCTGCTGTGGCTGTTAGTGTTGGAGTTGTAGGTATGAAGTTGCAATGATCACTCTAATGCCAAAGTCTAAACGCCATGCTTAGTGTCTACCTGTTGTTGTAACTTTATCTGACACAGTGGTTGAACTTGGTGTTGGAAACCCCATTGTTGTTCGGCCATCTTGACTTCCCAGTGTGTTAAGCTGGCATGCCAGAGGTGGTGAGTAGGGACACAACACTAATAGGTATTTCAGCAGCATGGGCCTACTTAATCCTAACTTGTTCCTCCTTTTGTAGGTGCACCTGCTGCTGTTTTTGCTTTGACTTGGTTTTGCTTCAGTCCATTTTTTTTGTCCCATACTGCTTTGTCTTGCCCTTTCGTTTTGCCACTGTTTTGTGACTGTTCAGTTTAGCAATATAGTTTCTTTCCTCTGAGTATTTCTTTTTTTGTTTTTTTTGTTTTGTTTGGGAAACCAACTGTGTTGTATATTTGTTTATTTGTGAATGATGTTGGTATTTAGTTCTTTTCTTTCAGTGAAACCGACAGGATGTTTCCAGTTTCTGCTCTCTTACCAGATAACCATAACACACCACCCAATGTTTATGGTAGTTAATTATTATCACAATAACGATTTCTAATTCTAAAAGCTGGCTCTGCTGCAACAGATACTATTGGAGATGAAAACAAAGTAATCTGTGTGACTGACAGGAAGTGACAGAATCACTGCGACCATGCTCGTGCTGTGAAAGACTGTCTGGTGTAAAATACAGCATGATTAGGTGTGTTGGTCTGTGGTTCTCATTTCCTACTATTTTTGCTTTATTTACAGCAGATCACATTGCCTCATCTTTAGATCAGCTGTTTTAAACTCAATTGTCAAACGCTTCTGAGCTTGGATTTGTACTTCTTTATTATAACCCAACACACGGGTGTAAATAAATGAACACATTTAGGCTAAACAAACGCTGATTTGCATGCAGTAGAATCTTCTGATGTGTTTCTGCGTCACATATTTTCAGTCTAAGAATGTTTGACTTTGTTAGTTCACAGTATGACGAGCCTAACGTTTGATAACGGACAATTATTTTTTCTTTTTTTTCTCACAAATGTTTAAACAGGAAGAGGCCACTGTGTAACGCCTGATCCTGGCAGTGCTGCTGCATCTCCTCACCTTCACTTTGGACTTTCCTCAGGGTGACGGAGGGGGTTGAGATAGCCGAGGCACGGAAGTTGGCAGGTAACGTTTCTGAGGAGTCCGAGGTCACACCGCGCAGGTCCTTCTCTCTGAACATCTTCCTCCACGATGGTGACCGTGTAAACGTCTTTGTGCCGTCCTGCGGAGACGATGAAATGATGCTGGTGATTAGAAATTACAGCCTTCACAGTGGAGGCTATTTTATACATTAGGGAGGGGGGGGTTTAACGAAGTGGTATTTGACAAAGCAAGATTTGTTTTGACAATATTCCACAGTTGCACTGTTTTTAGTCCTACACGCTGTAACTAAGCAATTAGCACCCATGTAAACACAGCTGAACCACTCTGGCACGGCAACATTTCTCTAGCAGTGGTGCATGCAATGATGCCATGAAGGCTTGCTCTATAAGGAAGACAGATGCTTTTATCTGCTTTTTTTTTTTATGACCGGAAGGGAAACTAGTCTGTCATGTCACCGATTTAAGAAGGCAAAATTTAAAAAGTTTGCAAAAAAGGCCCTATTGTCGAGTCAAAAAGTCTGACTCGAAGTCGTTATAATCACCACACACTCCCGTCTCCTGGCAGCAAAGATTATCTGGATTGACTTTCTCCTGCAAGTCTGCTTTGTCGTACCTCATCTGGCCTCCTCTCTGTTCCCATGGAGATGAGAGCATTGTACTCCTTCTCTAGGAGCTGCCTTGCCTGCAAAAGATACACGAAACAGAGTTTTTAGACAATTTGAAAGTTAAACATTAGGATTATCTCGGCTTTAGGCAAACAGAAGCTGCGCCAGTATGAATTTCTGACGACAGTTGAAAGATTAAACGTCGACAGAGGTTCAGTTTTTGTAATTTCAGGGTCTACAAGCAGTAAGGATTATGCATATGTGGAGTACCTGTGTGTTCTGATTTGGTATCTGAAGGAGAAGGGCCAAGTCAGTGTAGTCGAAGGTGTCATCTAGCGCCAGCAGGGCCCCGTGGACCCCACTTTCTAATAGGTTGTCGGCAAACTCTTTCAGACCAATAGACTGCACCCAACACATCACTCTCTCGTTGGACCACACCATCACATCTATGGAGACAGACACAGAGTCAGTTGTCATAACAATACATGTACATACCCAGAGGGGTGGGTAATGCTCTGAAATCATGTCTAAAGAGGAGATTTGGACTTCATCCACAGGCCTCACCTTGGTTCTGATGTTGACTCTCATCCCTCCTCCTCTCAAGCTCCTTTCTGTCGTAGTTCAAGCGCTTCAAGCACATGATACCATAGTGAAGACTCACCCTGCAAGTGAGAAGGACTCATTAGCCTAATTTTCATTGAAGTTGGCTGAGACTGATGCATGGTGTGGGTGCAAATCCGCTGTCACAAATGCCCCATGAATCTCTCTCTCAGACCTGTGGAAACTGTCCACCATCTTCAGCTGGCCCCTCAGTTCTTTCTTGGTGAGGTGATCGAGCATGCGGGCATCCACCAGTGACTCCATGAAGTAAGAGCGGTACTGCGGCAGACCCAGGCTGGGCAGCCATTCGTTTCCCACCCACTCATGGTTCATGTCTCCATAGGCCAGAATCTGGAGGACAGGAGGGGCGATAAAAATAACAGAAACAAATGATAAACAGGAGAAAGTATGAAATGATCTTATAGGCAAAATCTGGGACTATAACTTTAATCTTAAACAAAGAATAACACACACACATGTTGCATTTTAGTTTACTCTAACTGCATTGTAAAACTACTAAAATAGCTGGTCTAAAGATGGTGTCACTTCCTTTTACATTATATAAACTTAAGTTAAAAAGACTTGCATTATATTTTTAATGTATTTTGAAGCCCGACAATGTGACATATAAGATGTGCAAAGTCCTGCCAAATGGTGTAATGAAACAAGACAGAAGTTGCTCTAAAAAATACACAGAACATCCTCAATTCCCAAGAAAATTCTGCCTACAGGTTTTTCTCCAACTGTTTCTCCTTCCTGGGTGCTCTATATGCACTGCAGTAGCGTATATACACTGCAGTACAGTATATACACTGCAGTGTCAAATGATGCATCACTGGTAAGAAGAAACACTCGATTTGTAGGCTAAAATGCAAAGAAGACCATCTGTGGTGGTACATTTGAATGAATTGTCCATGATCTTTACATGTTGGAGTTGGACTGATTAGACTGGAGTTTAGAAGGTGTAGCTAATGACTTTATTAATCCTTCATTTATTAATTGTTTATAGATTTGTTAAGTCATTAATAGGAACATCTTAAATGTGAGGCATGACACTTGCTTTGTGTTGTTATCTGTTTGTCATTAACATAAACTACATACAAACCATCCATTTGATCCATTCTGCCTGTTAAGAGCTGCCAAACAAGACAAAGCTCTCAAAGTTTTAGTTTTTCTCTCCCTTCAGTTATTCAGTTTGTTTCATGTGTCACTCCGTCCATCCACCAGAGGTCCCCAGTCTCTCCATGTGCCAGTCTCCGGCAGACCACTGTTCATCACTAAATATGTTGATGGTTATTAGGGCAAATATGAACTCATATTATCATACTCTGTGTATTCCCAGAAACTCACCTGATCCCAGCTGAACTCCTTCTGCTCCTTTTGGTTCATTCAGGAATAGAAGAGAGGAAAAGGGACAGAGTTGCAAAGAGAGGGACAGATCACCAGGGAGTGTGTGTGTGTGTGTGTGTGTGTGTGTGTGTGTGTGTGTGTGTGTGTGTGTGTGTGTGTGTGTGTGTGTGTGTGTGTGTGTGTGTGTGTGTGTGTGTGTGTGTGTGTGTGTGTGTGTGTGTTATGGTGAAACCGCGTCGGGAGAGAGTGGAGAGGAGGAGAGGGAAGGCAGAAGAAGGAAAAGTTTTGTTAGTGAGTGAGAATTAGTTGGAAAAAACACTACGTCAAAACAGATTTTCAGGGAATAGCAAGGGAAAGGTGTAGCCAAACATGCCTAATCAGAGACAAAGAAAAAGAAAGAAGCTGATCAATGTGAGAGTTTTGGTCATATTTCATACGGTAACAAAGTTTGTATTCAAACTGTCTGAGGTTTTATTTATATTATGTGAATCTGCATCAGAAAGTAATGAATTGTTTTTAGATTTTAAATGTAATACTCAATCTTACTGGTTTGGTGGCAGTAGTGAGAGACTCCATCTCAGCATGTGTCATCCAAATATTACTGGTCGACTGTAAAGACATGAGCGTATGAGAGTGTCAATGACCCAGCTGTGTGCACGTGTGGTTCGCACACTCATGTTTGATCATGCTTTTTACTGAGCCTTACAGAGCGAGTGCTCGCGGGTGCAGACGGACTTGTGAGGGAAACCATTTCCTGGATAGCCAGGCGCAGTTTGAGCCTGTGCAGAGGGTTGCTGATGCCGATCTCCCTCTGGATCTCTGTGTCCGACAGGTTGGCCATGATGGCGCCGCTCTTCACGTTGGCACGACACGCTGCCACGTACCACGCTGGCATCCCCACCCACAGCTAAGCAAATAGGAAGTAGATATTGTGCACATTGGACAGAAACACTGTTAATGATCAGGTGTCACTTTTATATTTACAGACTTTATAAACCTCACTCTAACCTGACTTGTTACTAAAATTCATCCAAACCCTTCTCGTTGAGATGCCTGAAATAAGCTACTTTTCACATAACTGTGAGCAGTTGATGCTTGGTAAACTCATTCATGACATTATATCAGACTGTGCTGAATTGATCCTACAATTTCACAGGGTGAGTTGTCATCACATGCGTACCTCAAGCCATGTAACAACAGTCGGGCCATCCCATGAGGCGAAAGGCAGACCCTGACGACAGGCTTCCTCTAACAAGTCGTGCCTGGCAAGTAGCGTGGAAAACAGAGGTTTGACACAGATTCATTTCTTCATATCTCACTTTACCATCATCTCCTTTTAGAAATAGAGAATAACTTTTAACAGGAGATGTTAAATAACGCCACATTTGTGCCTTGCAGAACCACAAGAGCTTGTTTTTAAATTAATGGCACCAGGGGAGTCAAAAGTCGCAGCCAGGACAATTAACGGTGTAACTTACTGATACAGTGTAGTCTACAGGAGGTTCAAAGACCTGTGTATGACATGAGAAGTGGGGAAAGATGACGGATCTCACTTCTTTTTGCTGCGGCGATCTTTTTCTACCGTTCCGGTCCCAAGTTTGGCCAGACCTAACGGGTCAGCTGAGCCGAGGTCGTCAGACGGTGTGGAGGCTGTTCAGGATCACAGGTTAAAAATAATAATTACTTTGTGTCAGCTTTACTGTTTATGACTTTCTTACTGTAGAGAGATAAATCTGTTCATTTTGAATGATTAGCAACCAATCTGTTCACAGACCCAGCGAGGCAGATTCACGTCCAGGTGCTCCGATCCGTCCCTTTTCCTTTTTGCCAAAGAGACGACCAATGGAGGACTTAATGCTTTTCTTTTTGCTGGCTTTGTGAAGGGAATCCTGGCTCGCTGTGATGGCACCGTCAGCAGAGAGACTGGACCGACAGAAAGAGGAAAAACGGGATCAACAGTGAAATCAACACAGCGTATTTCAGGGTGTGTGTTGTTGTTTTTTTAGCCAAATTTACTGTTTATGAGGAATTCTTTTTGAGAGTACCTGCGAAATTCACGATGGTCATCAAGGCCTGCCCCTGGGTGAGTGTGTGTCATTCGGTCCAGTCGTAGAGCTCGAGGAACAGGTGGAGGGGTGGAGTCAATCAGGGCAAGTGCTCTGCATTCTTCACCCTCTTTGCTATTCTGCAGGGTGAAAGAAAATTCAATCGATTTACATCACGCACCTCAGTTTGACTTTTCTCACCTGTTAATTTGTTGGTATGTTTTAGCTGCGACACTCTACCTGTCTGTCTGTCTCCCTGGCAGGTGAGTGTGGCAGGCGCGGTGTGGAATGTCCAGAACTGGGAGGCGAGGGAGACGCCAATGTGGAGGAGGTGATGGAGGGAGTCATGTAGCCCCTCCCGACACTGTCCCGTCCTCCCAACGAGGAGGGTTGGAGAGATGAGGCGTCAAGGGCCACGCTGCTGACCCGGCTCTCAATCTCCTCGGCCCTCATCTCTGTGCTCTCCTTTTCTTCCTGAATCAGCCTGAGAGGAGAGGAGAGGAGAGGAGAGGAGAGGAGGAGAGGAGAGGAGAGGAGAGGAGAGGAGAGGAGAGGAGAGGAGAGGAGAGGAGAGGAGAGGAGAGGAGAGGAGAGGAGAGGAGAGGAGAGGAGAGGAGAGGAGAGGAGAGGAATTTAATATCTTTATACCTCAGACTTTAAACATAATTTGAATGTTGGATAAAATATTGTCTAATCTTAATTCTGATCCACTTAAACTTACTTAATCTCTTTGTTAATGGCCTCCAGTTGCTCCTGTAGCATGATGGCCAAAGTCTGTACATCTGTCTGTCCACTGGGAGAGAGCAGCTCCGATCCGAAAAGAGTCTCCCTGTCGTCCTCGTCATCAGAGCAGCCGCCCTCGACACCGCCCTCAAACCCAGGACCCAGCATGGTGCCGCTGTCCCACTCTCCATACTGAAAACAGAGACGAATGCATGGATGCAGGAAATGATGTGATACTAATATCAACATTATATCTGCATGTTCATTACGATTAACATGATCTCAGCCTGAGATGGACACCTTGTTACTATCGTCTCTAGGCCCCCAGCGGCCGCGGTGCGCCCGCCTGACCACCACCCCACCAGAGGAGTTGCTGTAGCCGGCCGGGAGCGAGCCACTGCCCTGCGGGTACCGCAGCTCCGAGGCGCTCCCTGGAAGAGATCTTCGAAAAAGGGTGGACGGAAGTGAGCTCACGCTGCCCGCCCTATGGTGAGATCCAGAATTCATTTGTTATGTCACAGTACTTGAAATTGACAATGTTCCCATTTCCTGGGTGAGTGTGTGAAATCATGACAGGTTTCCTGTAAATACAAAATGTATCCATATAAATAAAGCATATATTATTTGCATATTTATCAGCCAGACTTCCGCCCTCCAGGTACATTATGAATAATTACTTAAAGTAGATTTTACATTGCAACTAAACAGAGGAGTAAACAAAGGTTTGTATTCAGAAGGGGCAGTTTACTTATAGTATCCCTTGGGAGACTTTGTTTTTATTTGGGCTTTCATAAAATGTGGGGCATAATGCACAAATAGATTCACATCAGGGTCTAACCTGGAATATGAAGAGCCTGGCCTGCCTCTCAGCTGATCCAGCTCCAGTTGGATTCGCTCCAGCTCAGCTAGAAGCTGTTCCTACAATAAACAGGAGAAAGAAACTATAATCTGACCTCTGATTATTAAACATCACATCTGCAATTCCTCAAACAAGGAACATGAAGTGATAACTGCTGAATAGATGGATACCTTATTAGCAATAAGATCATCTTGGATTTTCTTCATATTGGACAGTTCCTCAGAAAGAGCATTCTAGCGGTGCAGAGGGAGAAATATATTTTATGCATTTTTACAAACCAACATATCATTAATCACCGCTGATTATCTTTCTTTTTACCTTCTCCTCAAGTGCTGCCATCCTCTCTTTGAGGTGGAGCTGAAGTCTCTCATTGGACTCGGACAGAAGCTTGTCCACTGTGTCTGAGAGGCGTTTGTTGTGTTCGTCATTCATCTTCTCCCTCTGCCTTGCCTAAAAAAAAAAGCCACGAGAGGTGCTCAAAGTAGGGGAAAAAATGTAGACAGAAACTTTAATTTTCGTTGAAATTGAGAAAAGTAGATAAACAGAAGTGATGGTACCCTCTGCAGCTCCTGGTTCTTCTCTTCAAGTTGGGCTTCCATTTGTCGTAGTCGCTCCTCAAAATTTCCGTGGCGTTCTTCAGCCTAAAAAGAGAGGGCATAAGGATATTTCTACATGCTGCCAAAAGCTGATTTCTGAGGCATAAATTATCTGAAAATAGATTCAAATAAAGGCTAGATGATTCTCTTCAAGATGCAAAATGATCCAGTTATTTCATTAACTGATAGCACCTATGACAGAATGCTCTATATACATGGCTACAGCCACTGTGAAATAAGTCTAACCTTTAAACATGATACTATTTTAGCACGGAGTCTGAGTGACAAGTTACACTATCTGGACAGGTCGATAGCGTATGTGATTAACCCCTGAATCAAAGTACCTTGTTGAGAGCAGCCACTCTTTGGGCAAGCTGGGCCTCGATCTCAGGCAGCGTCTCTGCCCTCTGCAGGGTCTGCTGGAGCTTCTGCTTGGCCTCATCCAGACGTTCCTGTAGTTGTCTGTTCTTCTCCTCACTCTGGATACACAGAAGAAAACACACACTTCAGATCCATTTTCTGATTTGCAAATACCATCACAACTCCTTTAAACCCAGCGAGAGTTGGAAGTTTGGTTACAGCCATAAATGGATACTGGAGTGTTTGAGGTGAACTTTACCTGTCTGTGCAGGGACTCCTTGCTGGCCAGCTCATTTTCCAGCTTGTCTTTGATATCATGGAGAGAAGTCGCCTCCCTCTGGGCACTGAGGTACCTGCATGCAACACAAAGCCACCAACAAATGTAACATTACTGCAGCAGTCCCAATCCAAACAGCGCGATGTATGTGACTAATGTCTGATTAGTTAAGGTTGGTTCTTGCATAAGAAACAGAACCTTAATCTAAAAAAAGGAAATCTTAGATTGGTAACAAGGTAACAATTTCAAACAAATTAGAAATTTTTCATCAACACAATCATTTTACATCAATTAATTTAAAAAAACACCAATAAACCAAATAATCATTCATTAAAACCGTAAATACTGAAGAGGAGTGTCTATATTTTGAACCTAGGAGTGACACATCCACAGTTTGCTGCATTCAGGAACTCAAACAAGCTGTACAGCAATGTAAATGTAATGCATATCATTATGTAAAACTATGTTCTTAAGACTATATTCAGAGGTGTAAGGACACCTTTGTAACACATTGCTAGCCAACGGGTGAAACATATGGTCCTTCTGCTTGGTGCATGACAGTTGATGTATGGAATTCAGGTTCAAGGAAAAAAAAAAAAAAAAGGTACAAATAGATACATAAAACCAAAAACAGAGGAAAGGTTACCTTCGCTCTAGTGTTGTAATTCTCTCCTCCATGTCCTCTCTTTGGCAAAGAGCCTGAAGAAGACCGTGATATATCAACAAATGGTGATATACAGTCAAAACTTTAATAATATACACAATGTTACAGTTCTTATGTGAAAACTGATGGCCAGGCAAGACATATCGAACAATTTATTCTCTACAGTAAGAGCAACCAACAAAAATCCATCTTATAGCTGTTTAATATGTCAAAACTTCCCTGTTAATATTCCCCAAAATAAAATACATAGCAGTAGATAAGCCCACTGTGTTCAAATATACACTTGGAGCCCCAGGTGCTGAGAGAGCTCAGGTCCTTGGCCAGGAAGAGACAGATTGGCCCAACAGACCTCTTTCACTTCCCTTTGGAGCTTCTGATTGGCCTCCTCTGACTTCGTCACCTCCCTCCTAGCGGCCGCAAGCTGTTCCTCTATTTCCCCAACCTGACATGACACCACAAAGGGACACGAGATGACACAGATTGAACCTACGTGAGTCAGTGTTGACTGCCACAGCATCAACTGGTGTAAATAGAGGCGACAGTGACTGATTACAAATGTCCGTCTGGTCAATTTAAGACTCTTGGGGAAAAAACACCACTGACACGGTGTAACATGCTGACTTCAGAGTCTGACACATCAAACACACAAAGTGACTTTTTCTACGTTTTTGTTTTGTCTTCAGTCCATTTATCTTCTCATCAGACAGTTAGAAAAGTGTAGAGCACACATTTTTTCTTGATTAGTCATCTAAATACTTTTGACCGTTTGCACAAGACTTCATCACGGTGCTACATACTGCATGTCTGCGATTAACTTTAAATAGCGTCTTTTAGCCTTCTATACAATATAATTGTGGCTTTTTAAAACGGCTGCAGTAGTGTAACCAGCCACCAGAGGGAAGAGAGCGACCAGCAGAAGTACTCTACATAGTTCACCTCCTTCTATAACAGAGTATTCAAACTGAGGCTTGCGGGCCAGATATGACCTATTGGA
The DNA here is from genome assembly GCF_029030835.1 of Brachyistius frenatus. NCBI lineage: Eukaryota > Metazoa > Chordata > Actinopteri > Embiotocidae > Brachyistius > Brachyistius frenatus. The sequence continues at coordinate 3,334,636 of NW_027210610.1, read as the reverse complement.
AATTTTCCATGGCCTACAAGAAGATGCTTGTCTGGATACTACTTCAGTGTTTTTAATTTTGAACAAATATGGATAAGCACCTTCTGTAAGCACCATATATCTGCTTGGTATTGTTTTGGTAATATCATAAACAGGCTCCTAGCATTTTACAAGGTTAATTTTCTAATTTGCTGTCTGAAATTGATCTGTGATTAGTTTCTTCCATGTACTAATATATTCCCTCACTGCTCTTTCTATCTGGCCCTCTTGTGATTGAGATTTAATCGCCCTGTTTTATACTATGTTGTTGGAAATTCTTGTGGAGTAGCCTGCCACTACTTCATAGACAGAATTAGTTATATAAAATGAATTTAAAAAACCCCAATACAAAACAGAAGATAATTGCATATGGAAAGCAAATAGTTTTTCCTGTTTTTGATGCAGATGGGCTCATTTGGAAAAAGGTGATATTAAGTGTGTTTATGTGCTAATTACTATTTATCAATACTTCAATCAAAATGTGCTGACAGTTGTGAGGCTGTTTGTTTATGCTACATTGACACTGTCAATCAAATCTGATCAATCCACACCCACAAAGCCTTTTAGAGTTGAGTATAGCGGAGTTTTTTTTTTAATTCAGACTGATAAATGTTCTTTTTAAACTTTAAGTTTGATTGCTGCTTAATGGTGGGTATTTCACGTTATTGAGAAAAACTTTTCAAGGTCTTTAAAACATTTTAATCACAATTTCAACTTGAAACCCTAAAAATATTCCGTTGGAGCGGTGAAACCATCCTTGCTTTTAAAACGTCCTAATTCTGAAGCTCCAAAACTCACGTTAGAGCTCACCATGATAAACGATCACAAACACTCACCTGCCGGCACATGAGGGCCAGCCTCTCCCTCAGCTGGGAGAGTTCAGATCTCTGTCGCTCTATTTCTCCTTCTCTCTGCCTTTCGAGCTCCCCGTCCTCCAGACCAGAGGAGGGGCCGTTGGGTAGTCGCTAAAATGATGACAATATCGCAAAAGAAAATGAGTGATGAAGAAAAACAATCAGTTAGAATCAGTTAACACCGCAGCTAAAGATAAATGTGCTGTAGATAAGTTCAAGTCACACTGACACACCAAGGTACCCAATATCTACTGGTCTACTGACTGTCTGGATGCTAACACATACACAAAAAGAACTGGAACCAACATGCATAAAACCCTCCCTTACATCTTTCCCGCCGTCCACCCCTTGTTGACGTCTTTTAATTTGGTCTTTTAAAGAGATTACCTGAAAAGAGGGAGGCAAAACGAGCAATCCAAGTTAATGTTTTCTTCACACTGAGACAGATGTAGTATCTTGAGACAGGAATTCTTTCGAGTCAGACTTTACCTCTTGAGAAGATGTTGCAAGTTGATCCTCTAACATGGACACCCTCTCAAGGGCCACACGGAGCCTCTCTCGAACCTGTGGGGTGAAGCAACAAGAGATTAAATAAGTCAGCCACCCATTGTGGCAATACAATTAAGATTTGGGCTCTTTATTACTAAAATGGATGTGACCTTTTACCCTTCGCCAGTAACTACATCCTGATACACTTTTAAGAAATATGAAGACAAATTTATGATTCAATTAGAGGCCAAAACACTTACATCACAACAGAAGGTAACCACAAAAGGGACATTGGGTATTTCTGCGCACTGCACTGCATTTCAGTAGAGCCCACACCTGCATTGGGTGTGAGGGGTGAGGCTCACACAGTTTATTCACATAGACCTGTACTTATCACCCTGAACAATGCTCTAGTGCCAACTGAGGAGTAGAACAGTCCTTTATTAACACTGTATAAGATACATTTGTTAAGTTAGTCATACTTGCAGTAAAGTCTAAGAGGAACCATTTAGTGATTACATGATCAACCACACTTTGTGTGCTCGGAGAGAAATAACACATCACATTATTTTCCCATTGTAGTTTTTTTGATTATGATATGTATAATTGTCAGTGATAAAATATAAGAAATTGCTTATGAGAAAGTGAAGTTGTGAGCTTCAACTACAGGGTATTGATTTATATCTGTCACTAAACAGTGAAATGGCGTACAGTCATTTCAAAACATGTGAAAAAAAAAGGCCAGACTTTGAGTTATTTTAAGTCAAAAGAAATTTCCCCAGTAGTTTTTACTCTTCGACCAGCAATAACTGATTTCCTTTTTTTTTGGCAGCTTGGGGGCAGCAGAAACAAATTTGAGATGATGCTGACAAATTGCTTTTTAAGCTAATCAGGCTACAATGTCAGCAAACAGTTGCAGGACAACATTCGCATTAATTGGTGTCAAGATTCTGGTGACCAGTGACTGCAAGTGAAATATCCATTGTGCTCCATTTTTGGTCTCCACCAATTACAGTGAAATATCTTTGCTCTTTGCGAAACGATCCTCTACTTTCACAGCCAGCAGCTGACTCTGTCTTGCTACTGTTTTATTTTAAGGTCAGCTGCCACACACAGTCTGTTTGTTGGGTTTTCTTTGTGAAAACAGCTGCCTGCTGCGACCGAAAACAACATCTGAGACCGATGAGTAAATTTGAAAAACTCCAAGAAATTAGCTGAAAGAGACTAAAACACTCCATAGAAATTAGTTGTGTGGTGCATTGTTGATGACAAATATTGTTCACATCTGCTTTTTTTATTTTTTTTAATTTTTTTTTAGACCCACCTTCTCATCCAGGGCTTTGTGGTGCTCAAACAGGGATTTGAGGGCCTTGAGGACTTCCACCTCGCTGGAGACCCCCGCAGGGGACTGGGCCTGTCTCTTCACCACCGTCATCCTCAAACTGCGCTCGTGGCGAGACACTAGACACTCCAGGTGTTCCAGCAACAGCTATAAGATTGAAGGGGGAAGGAGATGGGGAGGCGACGGGAGAATGCGAAGAGGTGAACAGAGAGAGAGAGAGATGTCGGGAAGAAAGGCAGTTTGAAGGATGGAGGACACGGAAGAGGAGGTTGGAATAGAGAACAAGACAAACAGATAGGGGACAGGATAGAAAATAGACAGAGAGAAGGTTCAGAGACGAGGCAGATGAGTGAAGGGTTTTAAGAGTGACAAGGAGATGTAATTGGGTGGTGAGAAGAGTCCCCGGTTAGCAAAAAGGGACAAGGAGTGAATGGGAGAGATAAGGGAAGCAGATAGAGACAAAAAAAAAAAAAATAGAGTCACGGAGAGAAAAGAGAATGTGGATGAGCAAAAAGGAAGAGAAAGAAAGGGGGGAAAAAAAAATCAAATGAAACAGAGTCACACCCACACAAACACAATGGGTGAGGAAGATAACACAGAGGCTGTTACAGTGCTAATAAGCAAAATGGCCGCTAAATATCTTACACGTGTGTTGTTTCTCTCTGCCTTGAGCTCAGCGATCTCCTCCTCCCTCTCTAGAAGCTGCTCCCGGCAAACGTTCAGCTCTTTAGTCAACACAGCAAACTCCTGTGGAACACACAAGCTGCGTTCAGGGGCAACAAAACAAACTGTTTAAATGTATGGCTTTATTAGTTTAAGTGGTCTCTGCACAGCCAGTTGGGCTGCAATGAGAGTTTAAAGGAACAAATAATAATTCAGGCAAGACATTAAAAAAGTATCAAGTGACTCTGAAAGTAAAACACAATCGGCTCCTCGAAGCACACACAAACACACGTACAGAGCAAATACACACACAACGCTAAAAATATACATAACCAAAGGCCTCCAGAAACACACTGTGAAACACCTGAGACCAGGAATGAGGACGTACATGATGTGAACCTACATAATAATCATGTAAATCACTGACACAGTTTCCACCACCACTCTCTCTTGCTCATCCTCCTCTGTGAACTCGCATTCATGGACGGATTACATCACACTGTTACACAATGGCTCGGCACCGGAATGCACAAGAGAGACCCCAAAAAACACAGCATCGATAAGTCATTTACAACACCGCTGGGAGTAGATTTGCAACTCCTGCACGATGCTGAAGCAGAATGCTAACAGGAGAGCGTGTCTTACATTATTTGCTCAGAGAGAAAAAATGAAACGCAGGCAGCGAGCAAAACTCATAGAATCCACGGTCAATGATTTCTTTATGTCGCCATAAAACACATCCAAGGCTTCAGCTTGGAGGCAATAGCTGTTTATGACAGTGACAATAATGTGCAGATGTTTACGGTCAGGATTACCTGCTTTATGATTCAAAAACAGTTGACGGTAGACACATGAAATGGGTCTGTGTTTGCAGAAAGAGGGGGGGGGAGGTTAGGGGGGGAGCAGAGAGAGAGCTATACAGATGGTGACACAGTGGGTCCATTGGCTCTTGGCCTTATGGGATTGTTTCTTGTTTGGATAGGGGTCAGCTTCTCAGTTGGCTTCTCTTGTCCCCTTGTTGTTTCTTTTCTAATTCTACTCACTCTATCTCTATAGGCTATGTTCTCCATTCATTTAGCATGGAGTCCGGCTCCACAATGTTCATGGAAACTTACACAAATGCAAATTTTTCTGTAATCTTCTGCCTCTCATGAATCATGTTTTTTACATTTAAATATAACTCATTAAAGTAATTATTTAGCAAAATTGCAAAGCTTCTAATATGAGATTGTGTGAGAGGTTTTTGGAAATATAACTAAAAGTTATTTGTATTTGTGAACTAAACTGTTAATTTTTCAGTAACCAGTTACCTGTTCAGTCTATAAAAAATGTTGCATTATCCTAAACTTTAAGATGTCTTTAAATCACTTTTTTTTGTCAGACTAATAATTCATAAACATAGATATATCTATAGATATTTAGTTCACTATCACATGACAGAGCAGTGCAGCAAACACACATGTTGCAATAGCATTTTGAAAAATCACGTAAACAAATTATCAAAATATTTGCAGACCAATCAGTTGACTCTTTGTTGCAGCTGTAGAGGTGTTAATTCAATATTATGGTAATTTTGAGTTGTGGATGAAATGTGGTTTTGTCATTATCTTGTTTGTATCCTATTTCGGTAGAAATAGGAGACAAAATATCTAAGAGTTTTAGAATGTGCTAATCTGAATTGAATCAGATTCTTTAGGTTTCTGCATAGAGGTGTTTCATATCATATCACAATAATACCGGTGTAATATTAAATGGGATGAAACAAATTCATATTGTGATGATGGACATATTCCGACTGGTTGTGCAGCATTGTTATTTACTTCATTTCAGATAAGTATGAGTTTCAGAGACATTTGCGGTGTCTCCTGTTTTTCTCTCCTCTGTTTTACGAAGGACAGGGTTCATCCTGCACTATGCACACAAAGCAGGAGAGACACAGGTGAAGTGAACAAATCGACGACGGTTCGTTATGTTACTGTAAGTGAAAAAGAAAAAAGGGCAAGTAAAAACCCAAAATGAATTAATGAACGTTGACTCCAGAAAATCAGTACCCAACCAATTAGTTACTGTTGTTGTTTACAAACTAAGGAACAGAGAGATCCTTTTTCTCTGTAGGTTTTACTGAATATTCAAAAGAAATCTTTACGTTTATGCTGACATCTAAAATGTGTTGTATATTATCATCAACTGTATGTTACTGAAATTAATACTTACATATTTTTTGGGGGTATTTTTTCATGTCATCAAGAATATCGTTATCACAGAAAATAACAAGTCATATCATGACAATATTTGAGTACCATATCGGCCACCCCTATTCCTATATGTTTGTAAGAGATGAGTCACTGCAGAGCTGGTGTTTATCACAGAGCACAACATGCGCAAAAAGAATGTGACTGCTTCCATTTGGTTAATTTGTGATGACACACCTTACACATTACAGGCTGGGGAGAACAGAAAGGGATCTCACATATGGCGCTGAAAAGACATTGTGTAACAGCAAACTATAAATACTGTAAACACAACATTCACAGTCAGAGCTGGGGATTTTTACCAGTGGAAAAACAGAAAGCTGTGAGGATAACATCTTTAAATTATGGTTATTAATAATAAGCTATTTTACCCAGTAAACTAAGAGAATTCCAGTAAAATCTAATATTTAGTTAAGCCATTAACAAATATTATCCTCCAGTGTCATTAATCATCCACTAACACTATTCTCAACAAACATAATCAAACCTGATTAGACAATAAGGGGGAAATTGCAGATGCAACTTAGACTAGACAGCCAGAAAATGATGGGAACATAAACCTCTGCATTACTCTGAAAACTATAAAGATGCAGAGGGGGAAGTAGCCAACCTCTTTCTTGCTGCGTCTCTCTCCATGAGCCGTCACTGCAAAGGCTTACTGTCTCATGAGCTCCCTTCACAATGACAGACTCATGAAAACACACTCATATGTAACTAGTCTTTGAGGATAAGCGATTTCACCTCCCTTGCATCGCCAAAACACATACTTTCACATTCAAACGCGACTAATTCCGCCACATACATGCACAGATTGCGAATACATACACACACAGCTTTACCTGTGGCAGAGCGATTGACAGCTGCCTCTGAAGTGACTCCTTTTCGTGGCCGAGCTCGCGCAGGCGCAGCTGAGCTGTGCCCAGGCAGTCCTGTGTCTCCCTCAGGTTCTCCAGCAGCCTCTCCCTCTCTGTCAGCATGTTGACCATGAGGGACTCCAGGTTCCCCGTGCTGCCCCCTTCGTCTCCTCCGCTTCGGGGCTCCCTGCCACTGAATCCTCCCCCACCAATCGTACCTCCGGAGCCTGCGACCCCCGCCCCGGGAGGTGAGGAGGGGCCTCCGCCAGTCCCACTTCGCCCATCCTCAGATATGGTGGGCATCACCTCGCACATCATCATGAGACCGTGGCGTGTGTGTCAAGTTAATAAAGAAAACTAAATAGGGGATTGTACGTGCAAAATGTGTGTTGTCGTGCCTGGGGTTTTTATGAGCTAAAAGTTAGATGTACAAAATATAAATCTTTTCATGTTCAGTTTTCCAAAAATATTGTTCCTTTGGTCATGTCTACATCTACATCTTCCTTGTCTTTATTGCCTTTTTTGTTAGTTCTCCCTTCTGCACGTCTTTGCACACTTGACTTCCTTCAAAGTCCCAACCTGCATGGTAAGTGATCGGAATGCTTACGTGTTCCCCTGTGAGGCAAGGAAGAAGTATCTACAGGAAAGCCGTTTCTATGGGCAGCTACAGGACTGGCGGAGGGTGAGGAAGGGAAAGGGTGATGGGGAAGGAAGGGATAAAGGAGGGCCGATGCTCCTAAATTGTGTCCAAGAGGCAGAGCTCCTCACAGCCCCGGGGGTGAGAGCTGGAAAACAGAGCAAGCATTGCATTAGATCCCCCCTCAATAAATTCCACTGTGAATGTAACAAATGAGAAAAGTCACCACAAACATGAGCTGGTAGTTTTAGATCACAACACCCACTAATGTAACTCTATGGAAATGTGACAAAAAATGATTTGCAATTAGAATTTTTAACACAGAAATAGGCCTATATGTTGACTTTGTACACAATAATTTAATTCAGAAGGGGAATCTCTGCTCATACATCCACTGTCAAGCTTTCGACTTTCCAGTTACAGCAAATTAAATGAAAGGTGTACAGTATTTGAGTAGCATACACACAGAGTCAGACTACTTGAGACATGTCTAAGGAGACAGGAAAGAGATCACTGTTCAGCCCAGTTATTGTCCAGATAACACATAATACTGCTTTAAATTATGTGTACTATAACTGTAGTTCAAGATTTTGAAAAATACCAAGTGATAGATCAATACCACTTGATAGCCTGCCTGTCAGTAAAACAGGTAAAGCTACAGCTCGTTGATAAGTATAAGCCCTTTGCACGCAAGACTAGATTTGAAATCTTAGCCAGTTTTAACAACCTGGGAGACCCCTTGCCATAAAGCTTTTAACCTTTTAATCATTAGAGCGCACGCACCAGACGTTTTAAAGAGGATCAAACACTTAGGTTTTCAGAACGGCCTTAAAATCTCGCAGAAACTCGGGAGATCAAACGTGACCTCAGACCAAAACAAACATGGAGGCGCACTGTCCTCGTCAGCTGCTCGCACTTGTCTGTACTAACGTTTTGCACCGAAAAACAAAATAGGAGTACAATTTTTTTTTTTTTTTTTTTTTTTAAATCTGCGGATGACGTTATTGCTCAGAAAACAAGCTGAGGTGAGTAACAAAGACTGTTTTATAGTTTGTCTTAAACAGGTCTAGTGCTAGCTGATGCTACATGCTAACATCTCTTACCTGTGTACAGGTGGAGGAGTTGGGGGGGAGGGAGGAAGGGGGGGGTGAAACTTGTTACCATGAGACATGTTGTCATTTGTATTCATTTTCCAAACTTGTGCTGCTATGGAAATGTTGTTTCATATTATTATTACTATTACTACTATTATTATTACTGTTATTATTATTATTATTACTATTATTATTACTACTGTTATTGTTATTATTATTATTATTACTGGTTGTTAGCTCGCTGTCATGGATTGTTGCGGGTTTCTGCTCAGTATTCCCTCACTAGTGTTTTCACACTACAGGATTTCAAGTCATACATCAAACAATTTTTTAAGTTTACAGAAAGGATCATTTCGGTAGATTAACTTTTTAACTCATAAAAGTGTTAAAAGATTAACATTAACAGTTTGTTTAAATAGGTATAATTTGTTCACATTCTGCAATTACAATTGAAAGATGTGATTTCACCCCAAAAACGTTTCTTTAATTAAAGGAAGGAAATTACTTCTTTTTTTTTTTTTCAACTGAGTGAGGCCTCTGTCTTTGCAAACAGTGAGCCAAAACGTTATAGATCCAGGCAATCAGCGTTATGATATTGCCTTGAGTCCCTCTCTTTCTTCCATTATTCTTCATTGTCTTGTCTGGAGTACTCACTGGCCTTTATACTTTTAAGTGGACTCATTTAGTGAACGACGCTGGCTTCTTTACGTCAGTGAGACTGGGCAGTGCTATAAAGAATATCTTTGTTCCAACAGAATCATCCATTTTGTGAATCGAGCATACTTACTGAAGCACATGGGCCTCAGCACCAGTGGAAGTAAGTCTCTGCTCGTGGTCTTATTGTCAAGAGTTTTGAAATGAGGGTAATAGTACAACTATATAAACCCTCACAAAGGAGATTTTTTTTTAAATTTTTTATCTGTAATATTGAAATTTTACATCATTAGCAGGATAAGTAACTAGTACTGTTGGCTGGATAAATAGTTTGACTGGATTATGTCTTATGTTTTTTGTCCTCTTGGTGAAAAAATATTGGTTGTCCCCAAATATGGTAATTACATTAATGCTGATGATGAGGACTCCAGGTGAACTTTGATGCAATTGTGTCATAAACAAATTTAATTAAGAGACCGCATGAAAAGAAGCAGCTGAGAAGAAAAAAGGTTTGTGAATGCAGCTTCCTGGCAATGTAGCATGGCTGGGTAGCTGTTATTGTAGTCCGTGTGTTGATAAATGAAGCAGCATAATGTTCGGTTTGAGAAAACAACCACAGAGAGTGAATCGGCTGCAGGTTCATCCTCACGGTCTGCTCGTTTTACTGAGGATGTCAGGAAAGCTGAGCTCAAAAAACTGTTTCTAAAAGTCATTTCGAGCAGTCACTTTCAGCAGTTCATGCCAAGTTATCAATGTAATTTTTGTACAATGTATTTTAAATCTTGCATTCTTACAATAATTGTAATTCACAAGGAGTCTCAATAACTTTTGAAACATTATTTACTGTTGTGTTTTGATCAATTCTACGGATTGAAATGAATGTTTAGCAGCATCAGAGTAGTTTAATAACGTAATAATTGATAGACTGAGCCACAGTCTAACAACTCTGCCTCCAACAAGATAAATCTTGTTTCTTTGAGAGTGATTGCAGGGTCTAATTTTGAGGTTTGAATTTTAATACTTAGCCAGGTTTTGTTTGTCTGTGGACTGTGCCTTTTTAAAGTTTTAAGATTGTACCTTCATGCCAGAAGAGAAAACACAATTCCAATGCTCAGGGTATAATGATGACCTGAAAAACTGTGACCAATATAATGTAAGCCCTCAGTGAAAGATTGTCACAGTAATTACAGTATGCAGAGAAAAGAGGGATGAAATATGCTGAGATTTCAGATTGTGCAGACTCAAATGCGTTTAAAGCACTTCATCACTGATAACTCTAATAAGCAGTGCAGATGCACGTATTTACACTTGCTGATTTAATTCTTCATCATACAGGTGTTGCACTGTTTATTTAAAGACTAAGGGGGACAACTGACACTACATATTTACAGAGCACATATTTATGCAAAACACCACCGCTTATTGTTGTCATAGGGGCATCCAAGACTAAAAATGGGCTAGCTGGTAATTGGAGGCCTGATGCAGCTCTGAATTAGCTCCTCATGCTGGTGAGTTGGCTAGAGCACTTGGCAACCTCCCTGCGTGTCCCACTGAAAAAAAAACGTACATCCTTTTCCCGCTCCACTGACGGATAATTACTGACGCAAGACTGACCTGGCATTGACTGCATTTCCCTAAAATACAGTGCGAGTGTTCAAAATGAAATCAGATTTAAGAGCAGCTTCTCTGCCACATTAATGGCTGCATGCACAATAGTAAACTGTATCATGATCACACTGTGAACATTAACAAAGGGGTAGACTTGAAAAGGTGAGGCTGAGGCATCAACTAATATGAGATGGAAATTTATAATCCAGAGCAAGGAAATGTATACCTGCTTCAGTGGAAGATCTTTAGCTGCAGAGATATAGTTCTGTTTGTTAAAGCACCGGAGCGAACCTATGACGCGCTTGCGTTCACGGTTGTGCAGTTGTGGCTCGTTATCAAGCTTCATTTTCCAAAGATTTAATGTAATAAATTCTATATTATCAACAGTTCTTCTGGATTAATAATCTAAAGTGTCAATGTCCGATTTCAGTCACAGCGGCTGTACGCTGTGTTAACGTCTCAGCCAAACTGTATTTTTTTATGTAAGCACCAGAAGATAGCAGTACCTAAATTTAATACTTGCTAAGTTTTCCACAACTCATTCCTGAATACGTTTTAGTAAAACACTAGAGGGCTTTTAATTTGAAACGGTACAAAATGATGAGTTTGTATTAATAATGAAAAGCGGCAACTTTAACAGGGCAAACGGGAGCAGATCAAAATGAGGCTTTTGACTATTACAAAATAAATAACTACATTTATGAAAATAAGAGAATTAGAAATGAATGCCAGTTATCTTAACCAGGTGAGGTAAATAAAGGCCCGTCACTATTTGAAGAAATACAGACAGTCATATGGGTGATAAAACAGTTAATGTTAGGTTTAGTAGAAGCCAACCTGTTAGCTATAGCCTGAGGTGTTCATGGGCTTGATGCTAAGTCCGTTTTTTATAATTGTTTACGTACATGTTTTTGTCCAACAAATGATAGGATGTTTTAGCTGCCTTTTTATCTTTACTAGCTAACATACAAACTAGAGAAAACGTGTTTGAATTTGCTCAAAGGCTACCAGCACCTCTTCACGTGTTAGGTTTTCCTGCATCTTATATTCAGTGCAGCCGTTTATGTTATGAATCAATCAATACACTTTAAAGGTCAATCTGACAACTTTGACCATTCGATTTGTTTTTACTGGCTCTCTTGCATGACATACTTTTCTTGATGATTAGATCTTCAATCACTCAAGACACCTGACTGAAAAAGACCACAATTAAAGGTCTGCTTAGCACCGAGGCAGCTGATTGTGATTATAGATCATATTATGACTGATAAAGTTCAAGATAAAGTTTTTATGTATCTGTTATTACAGCCCTGATTCATGATGAAATTTTTTTTTTATCATTTGAGTATGTCAACTGTTTTGAAATATAACATAAAGCCATTCTCTTTGTGGGTGGGGGGAAGGGGAGGGAGGGGGTTAGATTGTCTAGAATCATAATGATGTTAATTACACCAACAACAACAACAAAAAAATCCCAAACCAGAAGCTGACAAGCAGAAGCTGTGCTGAAAGTATTAGGGCATAAAATAAGTCTTTTCAGACAAAACTCGCTTTATTAACACAAATAACTCATTTACAGTCAGTACGGCTCTCGTCTCCTCACCAAAACAAAAAGCAAGCGGATAAACCGGAAGTGGCGGGGTCTGCGGAAAATGTGGCCTTCACAATAACATCTAATGAAATGTTCATTATCAGTGGAAGTGATTACATATTACTGTATATGCTACAGAAAATGTATACACGAGTCAAGTTTTAAGAGACTGCATTTTGCTTTTGTGAATACATTAGGCCTGTGTTGAATTAACATGAATTAAACAACATCTAAAGCTCTTATTTTGACAGCTGATGTAAATGTTGTTTCTATATTACAGTCACAGACCGTCTGTTCTGTAAAGCTGCATCACTTTTATCATTCATTTTTGTAATGTTTATCTCCACAATAAATAAATTATCATTCATTTTCTGTAATTTTTAGCCCCTCTCTAAATTATATTGTAATTTGTGAGAAAATCCCCCGCAAAATCAAGCATTTTTGATCGTAACAATCACAAAACAAACTCCTGGAGGGATTGAAAAGCAGCAGCTTTTACCAGTAAATTTGTGATCAAAACTACCCCAAATATTCTCCTGATTTTTTTTGTTTTTGTTTGTTTGTTAGTCTAACACCTTGATATACCACCACTAAAGTGTAAACTGGCCTGTAAGTAAAACTTTCCACCATTTTGGTTGGTTTAATCTTAGAATTTGTCACCCCCAGCAGCTCTTCATTACCACAGAAGGGCCAACAGAGAAAGGAGTAACATAATTACTGCAGACTTTTATTTTAACAATAGCTGCACAGCTCGCAGTAATACCTCTCTGCATTCCTACTGTCATATGATGAGTCTGCACTGGATGAAGAAAAAAAAAATATTCATTGCTGGACTCCTGATTCAGTACAGGCAAAACATAACTGTGCAGCCTGCAGTTTTGACTGAAGCGTCAGCTGTGAGGTCACTGAGCTTCAGGACCTGTGTGTGTGTGTGTTTATGAGCGTGTGCAAAAGTGGGAGGGAGAGCGAGATAGCTGTAAAAAGAGAGAACGCCGTAGAATAGTTATCATGCCATAACATTACAGCTATATGAGCATTATCGAGGCCTTTACTTTGAATAGTTGCTATTCGTGCTGCCATATGGGTGCGAGCACATAGGGACCGGCCCAGGAGGCGGCTTAAAATCAACGAGCTGGTGATAACATTTTCCTATAATGTGGAGCTTACAATATACGGCTTCATTATCAAGCGCGTTTATTAGATTCGTTGGTGTAATGGCTGAGCTCATGTCACAGTGTCACCAGTCTGAAATCGATCAATAGTGTGTATTATAGTGTCTGTGGTGCATGTGTCATTCTACCATGATTGCATACACTTCATCATTATCATCATCATCATCATCATCACCATCATCATCATCATCATCATCATCATCATCACAACCACCATCATACACAGTCAAACTGAGTCCTGGTTAGAGCTGCCTATAATCTGGATTGGACAGACATGGCTTTACAGTATTTAGTTGTTAGACTTGCACATATGATATACATTTACCAATTAGGACAAGCCCCTAATTAGGCGCTGTATCATATTACTAAATATTCCCTCTCTCTGAAAAATGGGCAAAGGGAAATATCCTTGTTGTGTGTGTGTGTGTGTGTGTGTGTGTGTGTGTGTGTGTGTGTGTGTGTGTGTGTGTGTGTGTGTGTGTGTGTGTGTGTGTGTGTGTGTGTGTGTGTGTGTGTGGAGAGAGAGAGGGGGGGGGGGGCAGCAAAAGCAGCTCTTCTCCACCAGACACTGGGGCGGGGAGAGGGGGTTTGCAGGCTCCCACAGCCGCCGACAATGAGCAACTGAAGAATGAGGGTCTGGGCGATTAATTTTTTTCTGAATATATATATATACATCCAGTTAAAAGTCAGCTTCACAGCGAAAAAAAGAATGCGAGCATGTCGGATGCGTTTCAATAAAAGCACAGCATATATAGCGAGTAATAATGAAGGCTCCCCCCCCCCCCCCCCATCCCCTCCCCGCGCCTCCTCCCATCATCTTCTCTCCTCTCCCCTCCTCTCCTAATACCATGAAACGGTACCCCATGGGCAAGAAACGCATCATTGGAATCGATAAGTGATTGTCGGCAGCTGGGTGGAGGGAATGAAAGCACCGGGATCCGGGACTGTAGCACGCTTCTTTCTTTTTTTTTAAATTTAAAATTTTTTTTTTATTATTAGCGCGCTGGCATCCACACTGCACACCGGGCTAGCGGGAAAACGACGAGGCTCTCCAGATGACGGCTCGACTTAACTGTGGCCATATATATATATATATATACCTCCATTTTTGAATGTATGGAGGAAAGAGCATTTGGTGGCAGGCACACGATCGCGCACGCGCAGATCTACATTTTTTATTTTTTTATTTTTATAGTAAGCAGCTCGGCAGCTGTGTAGCGGAGGCACCTCGAAACTGTGTCCCCTCGTGTGTTTAAAATTGACCACGAAGGCAGACGAATCCACGTCTGTTCCACAGAGATCCTAAAAGACTGTGGAATAAGCGTCACGTCAGGAGGATGGCCCCAAAAATAGACTATACTCCTCGCACATTATCAGCGTTGGGGGGGGGGCTGCCTTTTTTCCCCCCCCCCAGACATTATAGAATTATAAGCAACCCCATAGGGCCAGTGACAGTAGTGAGACGAACTGGGTGGTTTTGACTACAAAGACTCCCAACGGCGAGCAGCTTAGTTGCAGCCATGATTAATTACAAGCAACACAATATACAGTGGCATCTTATGATATTTAAGAGGATTCTCTCTCTCTCTCTCTCTCTCTCTCGCTCGCTCTCTCTGTCTCTCTCTCTCTCTCTCTCTCTCTCTCTCTCTCCCGAGTATCTATCACCTCGCCTAACTGTATGCAAACGGGAGCGAGCAAGCGCGCCCTACATATATCGTGCTGTGTGCTGCCAACACACCTGTCAATGCCTGACACCGACATGGGCACCAAGCGCTGCATAGTCCATCTAATATAAGCCTATTTGCTTCCATTCAAAAAGATCCCCCAAACACACACACGCACGCACGCACACACACACACACACACGCACGCGCGCGCGCGCGTACACACGCATACACATACAGCCCCCCTCCCTCTAAATCCTTGGCAACACAACGTTAGGTACTTGTTATCGCACGCGTGCACGCACACATGCATCGATACATCAGTGCATGCACGTTCCTCTCGTGCGTCTTTCGATGAATATTATTCTCCCCCTCGATGGAAACTGGTTTTGCGATGGGGCGGCGTGAAGTTGCATCCTTACCACAGTCATCGGGGGGAGCCTGTAGTGTCCATGTTTGATGTCAAATATTCCTTAGGTCCATCACCGCGGTTCCTGCCTCGGTGTGTGTGTGTGTGTGTGTGTGTGCCCCTCATCCAGAAAAAGCGGAGTATAGCCTAAAAGCTCACGGTGTGTGTTTCCCCCCCCCCACCCCCTCTGTCTCTCTTTTTCCACATGTAAACGGCGAGGAAGGGGACGCGAAGAGAGACGATACGCCACCTTACCACGGACTCCCCCTCTGTCGGATTGGAAGGTAATGGGTCTTAAAGAAACATTCTCTCAGCATTCTCCGCATCTCTGTGATTTACGCGCGCGCCACGCACTCGCGCGCACTCGCAGGCCAATCAAACACCTGATTAATTATACAGTGTGTATGTATATCAGAGACAAGAGCCAACTAACAGACACACATTTACCCTGACACTTGCGCACCCTGCCCTTTTTTGAGCCGCATCGTGTGCACAAATTCACCAGTTCAACACAAATGCAGTGCTTATCTATTTGTTGATAATAAACCAGTATTATATCTGTGCATTGTATAAGAAAGCTGTGGGGTGATGCTCCACAGGCCGAACTTCAGACCATTAGAAAAGCTCATGCATCGGGCGTATACGCCAATATTCTGAGCTATAACAGTTAAGTAATGCATTATATGCAATACATTTGATGGAAGCAGTCTACATAAATGACAATTATTCACATATTGAGCATAAACGTTTCCCAATTCTGCAGCAAACACACAGTATCTTTGATGTCTGAATACTGTATGTCAGAATAGACAGAGACTCTCACTTATGACATATCCAGGAATGCCTTCAGTGTGTATAGTGTGGTGGGACACGTGCCAGTGACATTAAATCATAGCAGGAATATCTTTACAGTTAATGTTAATCCATCTAATTATGAAACTGGCCATACCTATGACTGCTGTCTTTAATTTAACATCCCCCCAAAAAATGAATTCAGCCCATACACAAAATTTGATCTTCACAGTGATTAATATGCATGTTCATAATGATATCAAATTTGTAAACAGATCAGTAGGTCCATCTCGCTCTCTCTCTGTATGTTTGCATGTGTGTGTGTATGTGTGTGGGGGGCTCAGTAAACATAAGGTGGTGCTGTCTTTAAGAGAGAGAGAGCCTGGGAAGGGGTGATGTAATGTGTTCTCAGACAATGATGTCATCGACTGAGACACGGCAAGGATTTAAAGTGACAAAGGCATTTTCAGAGGCGCCATGTAATTCTGCATCAAGTCTCCTCAGAGAGCAGCGACCGAGCACCTGGGGGACCTTCATCGGGGGGAAAAAAAAAAGGATGTAACATTAATGTGATTCTTTGCACATATAAAGCTGGAGTCTGTGTCTCGATGTAGCACACAGCATGTTTATTAATCACGATACCTGAGATACAAAACACATCTTGTTACAGCGACAATAACAGGGTTATGTTGCCAACCAAAAGCAGCCACCATCTATTATTCCTATGTTATGTTAGATGCATATTTTGAGAGGAATGAATGTGTTAAAATAACTGCAGTTATACATAAGGTATTTGATGTTTACCATCAACTGCAAGAACAACACTATAGTTGATTACATAGTTTGTTTTGATGAAATATTAAGATTTTCCTATTATGACTAATGGAAATGTTCAAGTTTACCAAATATTATGTCTTTTTCTGATATTGAATGTTCCAGTTATAGAATTTCGAGATCAAAGTTAGGTCCAAACTCCTTCAGTCAGTGGAAATCCTCCTCCTCTGACATTTTCTATTACAATAAATCATTTCACTGTGTTCTTGTCCTTCGTTCACTTAAGCTCCTTAAGCCCTCACTGTTCTTGCGTCTACAAACTTGTCCTTAATACTGTTACTCTCGCCTTCCCAAAAGAGGCGCTCCGAGTCACACTCCTGCCCTCGTACGCAGAGCTGGACAGAGACACGGAGTGTTTGTCGCTTCGTTCTTGCACAGTCTGGTTGTTCCCCTCACTTAAACTGGTACATCTCTTCAGTGCTTCAGATCTCTCTTGGTCCTCCTTCTTGTCTTCTGACTCATTCGTCCCGCTGCGCTCCCCTCTTGTCTTTGCACATTCCTCCACCGCGTGATCAGAACCAACGTCCCGAGCACAAGCTCCATCGATAGTTTCTCTACCCTCCAGTTGGCTTTCTTGCCCCGAGTCGTCCTCACATTCTTTTGGAATGATATTTTCAGAAACACATGCCTCCTTTGCTGGATTCACAGAAATCTCTAACTCTGCTTTCTCTTGGATTTCCACTGTGGAATCTTGGGTTTTGTTATCTGTTAGATTAATGTCATTGTTGTCTGATGACAGATGTTGACAGGAATCCTTGCTGTCTTGGTTAGATGATCTGCCAACTTTACTGGTCGCTTCAACCGGCACAGATTCAGTGATCAACAGGGCTTCTTCATCTTCTGTCCTCGGTGGTACTTGAGCAGATGAATTCCCATCATTCTTTGTGATGTCTGAGTCTGAAATACTGATGTCACATGCAATCTTATAGAAGAGTGAATGGTTCTCTTTCATTTTCGCTAAGCTTTCACTCACTGTTGATGACATATCGTTGGAATCGGTGATGTCATCAGAGGAAGCCGGTTGGTTGTCGATGTCTGCCGTCTCTTCAATGCGCAGCGTTTCTATGTCAGGGATCTGCAAAGGTACGAACCCCTGCCACTGGTTGGTGGACAGGAACCACTTGGCTCTCAGATCAGTGGACTTGAGATTACTTTCATTGTCATCATCGGCATGTTCTTCAAGCTTTTCCTGCTCATCATCTTTGCAACCTATAAACCCGTTGGCTCCGTCTCTCTGGTAGACTGTCATGGATGAGATGTGATATGGTGACGCTGGGCGTTTGATTTTAGTTTTGGCAACCCCTGGTCTCCCCCTGTGCTGTGTTTTGTTCCCACACCTGGCCTGACTTTTAAATTTGGTAACATGCTCATGTTCTGCATCTTCATCCTGAGATGTTGCACGAGAAAGCTGAAGCTCTGCAGAGCTTCTGAAGTTATCCCCACAGCTTCCGTAGCCATCGTGAGAGTCGTGGCCTGAAAACAGGAAAAAACGGGGCAGAATTTGTTTATAGAACATCAGTTGACTCTGCAGTAGATCTTGAATAGCTAATGGTCAGTAAAGGCTAATTTCCATAGTATGA
Organism: Brachyistius frenatus; assembly: GCF_029030835.1. Taxonomy (NCBI): domain Eukaryota; kingdom Metazoa; phylum Chordata; class Actinopteri; family Embiotocidae; genus Brachyistius; species Brachyistius frenatus. The sequence continues at coordinate 3,316,129 of NW_027210610.1, read as the reverse complement.
AAATAATTAATCATGCGATTACAAAGAAAATTGGTTAAACTGTAACGTAATATTTGCAACTTAATGTCATACTTAACTTTTTTGAATTTGTCTAGGTAAAAGAAGTACCTGCTTTCATCCTTTGTTTCCTAGCCGATTCAGAGGGACCCTGGTGAACTTCTTTCCATGGTCCGCTGACTGGGATGTGACTGTGTGTAGTAGCACTCTCTCTGACTGCGCTGATAGATGGATAGACAGACAACAACCAGTTTGTGGGGACCATCTACATAAAGCGCATATACAAACAATTAAACAAAAGAAAAACAAACCCCCACCTCCGTATAACTCGCTCTCGTATTCGTTCCACTCGTCGGAGTTTGGCCTCTCGCTGTTCAGGGGTCAGACAGAGGTCTGTGACAGGGGTCAGAGCGGCAGCTGACTGTTCCTCTGCCTGTTCAAGCAGTTTTACATTAAAATGGACATATCGCAATGACCTTGCCTAATAGGAAAACTATCAGTGCAATGAATCATTTTTAGCACGGTAATGACAGCAAATATTAATGTGAAGGAATCTGCAATGAGCGAGAACCCTAACATCCTGAGCACATCAGGCGTTTGTTAATGATTCCAAAAAACACATTTTCTCTCTTTTTAATAGAATTCAATGGGCCAAAATGTGATCCGAAATGAAGTAGGCTTACTCCAGATCAAACGGAACCATCGTTTGGTTTGTTTGCAGTATGAAAACACACTGGATGGTTCAAACTTTCGGACCAATTACAAAAAGTTGAGGCAGACTATTATCACCCATTTAACAATAGAAGATGACAAAGAACTGAAAAAAAAAAGAAAAAAAAAGGAGCAAAAATAGCTGCGATAGCTGCATGGGGAGAGGTAGGGACTTATATATGGTCTGACAAAGAAAAAGTTAACTTTGAAAAAGCAAAGCATAAAATTGCTGCAGCACATGACTTATTTTCGGAAAGAATCCTCAACAGAAACATTTCAAGAGAAAAATAAGTGCTGGTAGTATTGCTTCAATAACAATAGTATTGTAGCAATGAAATGAATCTGTTCATCCGTTTTTCTCCATTAAAATGGAAAAGGCTAATGGTCGATCCACGCCTGGCTACAAACCAGTCTTTATCAAAGACAGGGAGATGCAGCCCACATAAGTGATGATGACAGGACGCAGGCTTGCAAAGTTCTTTAGTGCGCTCACTAAATTGCAATTTGGAAACCAAAACTATCTGAATCAAATGTATACACTGTAACAAAAACATGACCTTGGTCTGGACTTTTAAGGTGTCAAAACACCCTTAATGATATTTCAGTCTTTCTTACCCGGACATCTAAGCTTGCACTTCCACTTCCCGAACCTGCTTGGTCTTGATTGCTCGAGGTCTCTCCACCCTCAGTTCTGCTCACTTCTGACTTCTCTGACGCTCCTTGATGCTGCTGTCTGCTTGTCTTTTTGACGGGCTGACCCTGGCGCATCTCGACCGAGGACCGGCTTTGATCAGGGCTGTCCAACAACAGCCGTCTGGGTGGCTTGTTCAACAGTTTTTTCCTCTGCTCAGTCATTCTTTGCTGCATCTCGGGTGGGATCTGCTCGAGTAGTGGAGTGTCAAGCTCAGCCGGGGGATCCTCAACAGAAACTCGTCTGGCCACGAGAGAGGATGGTAGTACAGCTGTAACAACTCTGGTCACCCTTAAGGGAAAGGGGGCCTGAGGAAATACCAAGATAAATCGGTAAATGTGCGTTGGTATACAGTATAATGTCGTGATTCAGTCAGTTTTACATATAACTAATAATAATAATCTGGCAGACCTCCTCTCTTGTCTCTGAACTCTGGGTTTGGGAACCTGGGGTGGGTATGGGAGGTTTCTTCCTATTAGTCAACCTCTCCTGATTCCTCTTCATTCTCTCGATCTGCTCCTCTTCACTCATCTTCATCTTCATCTTCTAGAAAAGACATATGCTCTTTAGAATATGAGTCATTTATGAACACTGCACCTTCAGAAACCTGCACGTAAAAAGCCAGAATCCACGACTGGCATTAAATAGATGATCATTAGGTTAGGTTAGGTTAGGTAGTTACTTTATTAATCTCCGAGGGGACATTTTTTTTACGGCTTTGTGCTTGCATCGGTTTGCTCAGAGGTGTGTGTGCACATGAGAATATGGATGGCTGCTTGCATGCTACGTTTATATATGCAGTACATAAATATATATATGTATGTATATGTATATGTATATGTATATGTATATGTATATGTATATGTATATGTATATGTATACTGTATATGTGTGCATGTGAGAAAGGGGGGTTGGGAAGTTGAAGTGAGACGAGTGAGCCACTGTATTGAGATACGAGCCTCTGCCTCCCCCTCTCGGCTACAAAAGGCACTGCAACATGCCCTAATTGCAAGACAGATGAGCGAATCAAAGAAATGGAATTTGGCTGTGATTGCGATGAGGGAAAAATCAGCTTTGACTGCTTCTATATTTGGAGCATTTTGGATCACATTGCACACCAGCATACAGGAAATTAGGAAGAATCAAACCTTGGTTGATTGGTTTGTTGCGTCTGGTGGGATCCACTTTGAAGTAGACTGCGAGTCTAACGATGAAATGAAAATAGAGAATAGACACGGATGGAGGGAGTGAGAGAGGATGAGTGGAAGGAGAGAGTGACAGGAAGAGAGAGAAATTGGAAACGTGAGGGGGGAAGGTTGAACGATTTGCCTAAAACATCTATTCAAGTAATTATTAATAGATGTGACAGAAAATATGAATATACAGCACACTGTATTGATATCACTCTTATTTGTTTATATGTGCCAACCGGGTGCATCTCTTTGTGCTTTCACATGAAGGAGGTCAGGCTGGCTGTTTCCTTGTCTGTGTATAGGCTCAACAGTGTGGCTGTAGATTCCCTGAAACACAAGCATAGAAAAACGTGAAAATATCGTCAAACTTGATTGTATTTGTCAGTGCATATGTCTAAATTTCCCACCTCATATGGCGACTCTGTCCAGCCGTGGCCCTGATCCCTGGTTTGGTGGCATTCCTGTAGCTCATGGGGTAACGGTGGGCGGACTGGTAGTTCCTGTTCCACATCCTGCGGGGATCATAGTCACAAGGGATGTGATCAAAAGTGTGAAGCCATGATGGAAGGTCCTTTTGTATCAATGCCAGACTGATAAAACCAAATGCAACCCTGACTGGAGCCTGCAGTTATGTCAATACAGTGCGATTCCTTCTTTCTGATTCAGTTAGCCAAATATCATGAATGCTTCAGATGTTACGAGTTGAATCCAAAGGCTGCTGTAAGAAACACCTGTGGGCTCAAAGATCAAGTTGGCAGATGCCAGCAGATTGATTTAACCATCGCCTGGAGTCGACAACAATTCCGCATTTGTTCATAAAGCAGAGAGCGAACGTCAGGGGCAACTGACAAAAGAAACAACAGACAGGACACTCGTACCATTGGCAGCCTTTCTGTGGGAGAGCCAGGGGATCCAGGATGTGGAGCTGTGGACTGGAACACTGAGGGGGAGACAGAAAAGGTCATTGTGTTGACACAGTTCATTTATTGTCAGGTTTCATGTGCATAACCAAGATGGACCAGGAAACACATTGGTGACCCCAAGTGGCAGCACAAAGCAATGATTTGGATTTTTAAGATTTCATACAGGCGAAGAGGGATTCACATTTTCTTATTCAGTCTAAAGTCATCATTCATTAATTTCTGTGTGCAGAGATGTTTTGATTTTAGGTAAAGTGAGAGGATATTGTGCAATGATGTGTTGTTTGGATAAACCGATAAGATAGCTGCAGTTTTATGTGTTATAAGGGGGTGACCAAGAGGCAAAATGGCAAAGCCTATTTACATTTACATTTTTGAATATCTATGCAGTATCTGATGCAGAGTTGTGGTTTTGTTGCCTTGACATCACAAGTCCAGCACAGTAGCTTTTTCTTTTGTTTTGCGTTGCTCATAAATGAAGCCATTAACACACTCTAAAAGATTCAGGCAAAACTCCACTGTTATAATTTACCAGAAACAGACATTTACAGTAGGATATAGATCCACATCAAGACTGTAAACATTACAGTAGGAGTATCTGATGCTTACTGTGGTGTCTCTGTAGTCCCAGCAGGAAGCGGAACTGATCCCTATTGATCTTCAGTCCAGCAAGGATGTCCTCCATCATCCACAGCTCTCTCTGAGCCTGAGACTGCTCCTGTAGATGAAACTGACTCTTATAAATATGTTTAGGCATGAACGTGAGGTTTGGTCGAAAGACATCCATGACATTAAGGTCATGGGTCTACCACTCTGAGACATGAAACAAATCTAAAAGGTCTAAAATATTTATCTTCGGTTATGAATGAGAGTCCTCAAAGATGAGACCTTTTGAATAGATGCAGCACACATGTTAACGAAGCTCACTATATAGTAATAAAACTAAAAAAAATATTCATGAAAGAATTAGTGCCTTGTAGTTTACAAATACCTGTGGCATTCCAAAGTTACAGATGTGCTGAAGGTGTGAACGGATAACAGACAGTTCACTCTCCATTCGCTCATATTGACTCCAAACTTGCTCCATTTCCTGAACATAAAGATTAGAGGATTTGTAAACAATACAAAAAAAATCTATAATGAATCTGAAAACAAGTTAACAAACAAGAACAAACAAACAAGAAAATCTATATAATGATACGTGACATAACAGCAAAATGGTCTCTTTGCTTGTTGGTTTACACACCAGTGATACGTCACACATTCTGGCACGGATCGTGACCAGCTCTTCTTGTAGCAAAGCCTTCTGGGTCAGTGCTTCTTCGTGGGCCCGCGGCCCCTGACTCTTCCACTCTTCCAGTTGCAGCCTGGACACTTCTAACGCACACTGGACGCTGTCCTGCAAGAGATACATAAGGTTTCTTATATTTGTACAGGGAGTCTATTGGGGCCAGAGGTAATTTAGAGCCAGCCCCTTGTGGCCCTTAGTGACATTGCGCTTTAAGGGACTTCACTTTTTAGCCCTGGAGACAATGTCCATTTTTGTTTGCCATTCATGAGTGGGATTGGGTATTAGTCATGTATCGTCAAAACAGCCTTAAACATGTTGATGTGTTGTTTTTACTAACCTTGTCTATTTGTAGCTGGGCCAGTTCTATAGACAGAGACTGTAGCAGCTTGTCACAGCCACACAGCCTCGTCAACACAGCCTGAGGAGGGAAAATCAAACTCGTATGTACTCAGAGAAAAAATATGTAATAAAATGCTGCAGAGACATCCACATCCTGTAATTTTAAATACTCACATCTGCCTCACTTTCAAGAGGCCGGATTGGTGGCAAATCCCTTGGGTCAGGTTTCGGCGCCTGAAAAGCATCGAAGTCATTGTTTGTACATACAATTTATACATTTTTAGGAAATCCCTTTAATAATCTTTTAAGAAATATTACTCTCACCAAAGTAAACATTTATTTGGGATATTGTGTGTTGGGTAATGCTTCAGGGATTTAATGTTAGTGCTAAAATGTTAAGATTAAGCTGTTTCAACAGAGCACTGCACAAGCTTCAGCGCGCTACAGCCACGTATTAGGAGCTCTGTCATGAAACTGGAAAATCATTATTCAAAGTATCATAACATGATGCATTTGTAATTTGGTAATCGTCAACTTTACTAGTCATTAAATTTAGCATAATCCTGGCAGTACTCCTCAGACAAAACCTAAAGTATAGATATAACGACCTCAGGTATGATAGTACTAAACACAATAATAATAATAATAATAACAAAGATATGATTTATTAGTAACGCAAAAAGTTTAAACTGTGACAGTTAGTTACAAAACAGTGACATGGACATGAAACAAGTCAGCGACATACAGGACAATATCACAGGATAATACAAATGTTGTTGCCAAAACTCTTAGAGTCCTTTTGTTAAAGACGGCATAGTTTAGACTGTTTTTTTGTTTTGTTTTTGGGGGGGCAACATAAAACAAATATAAAACATCACAACACCATTGACAGTTGTACCACACAAACGGCCATAAGAACACAGCACAGCTCAGCCGGTAGGGCTGTACCATAGCTGGCGGTAGCACACACACAGATAAATGGCTGCGGTGATGGTGATGATGGTGGTGGTGGTGTTGTGGGGGTTGGGGGGCTCTCGATGAGGGGGGTAAAGGAGGCAGTAAGTCTGCATGTGCCCCTGTGGAGTAGCTCTGTAGAGACAGCGTGTACGTGAAAAGAGAATGCATGATATTAAAGAAAACGTACTGACGTCTTTGTTCAAAGACCAATGCAACAGAGTTTTTAACTACTATTGTGTTTTTTTTATTTTTTAAAAGCATGTTATTAGTGACTTCAATAACCTGTTATAGTAGGTTTCACTCAATAAAATTAAGAATTACTGATAACGGTTTACACTCATGCCGAGTGTGTAATACACCTGTCAGTCCACTAGAGGATGTGACACATTCTGCTCTGCCTAGGCGTGAGAAGTACACACATGTATGACCATCCTGATCTCATTGCAGAGCTACAAAGACGATAAAGTCCACGTATATGGCAGGTCGGGATGGCTGGATGGAACAAACACAGGACCTTCACCTGGATGTTTGTGAAGCAGCTAAATTCAACATGGATTTCTGTAAGTAAATTACTTGGATAACGTAATGTATTTTACTTATGTAAAATATGTAAAGTATCTTAAAACTTGACGTATATCGTCACTATAGGTAAAATTGCTTAATTTAACTTAAGCAATGATCTTTCGCTAAACTTCACCAACCTAAGGCAACTTACTTTTCACGCCAAGGCAACGCAAAATGTCACTCTTGCACTTTATCCTCTAGTGGACTGATGTGTGTATTTCATGCTTGGGTGTGATACTGGGTTATTACACTTTACTCAATAGTTGTAATGTGCTGCAAACTAGCATGGATATAAATATATTTTTATATAGTTACCTTTCCCAAAGGTCTTCGCCCACTCGGTGTATGATGAACAGAACCATATGTAGGGACAGGCTGTTAACAAAGTATAAGTTAAGGTGTCTACAATTTACAATTCCCCTCAATTCTCTAATACGGTCTTTATTTAGACCTCCATTTCTCCATATTCCTTTTACTGCCACACCCTCAGTTTTAAAGGCTTTTTTTTTTTAAAGTAATTTTTGATTACATGACATAATCAGGGTTATGTTTAAAATTTTGAAAAGCTCCTCCAGAGATATTATACAACTGTTTTAACGGGCAGTGATATTCTGTATTACCTTCTATTAACTTCATGTGTAAAATTGGATCCTTTATAGCAATAATTAAATATAAAAACAGTGTGACACACAATGATATTCATTTGAAATTAGGGTCTTGACAAACAAAAATGAGTCCTGACCTTGCTTAGGCTTTGCCACCTTTCTGTGACTGGAGTTGTAGGGTTGGATTTGAACTCCAACTGAGGTGAGGCAGGTGCATAGTACAGGGTCTGTGGCCCCATGACCGGGTTGTCATGGGGTCGAATGTCAACCCTTCCCACTGGTGTATGAGGTCGTGACCCCAGTTGACCCCTCGAGGTCAAAGAACCTGTCCCATAAATGTCTGTTTGTGGTGGTGTGTTTTGGCCGGGAAGAGAATCCTCCTCTGTGTTTGGACCAAACAGTCTTCTTCTGCTGGAGTCGGGAGGGCTCGGCGTTCTGTTGTGAAAACACCAGAAAAAGAAGAACAGAATGCCAAACTCAGACCTTTCTCAGATATACCTTTTAAGTGAACCAGGATGTGCCGTTCACACAGAGAGATGATTTAACAACCTGCTGTTTCTCTGATGTACACGCCGCCGCTCCCTCGGCTCTGAGATCCCCATCCTCCCACCACTGAGCTGACTCGGTTCACTCAGTGTCCGGCTGACGTGCCTGCGCTTTTGGGAGGAACCCTCTTCATCAGAGGGGGATTTAGGGAAGTCCACTGATTCACTGCTGCCACCTATCTGTGTAAAATCCTGATAACTTGAGCAGCGCCTGAGAGAATTAGAGAAGGACAGAAAAACACCTATGAACTGCTATCGTAATATTCAGTATCTAAAACCTCATGTCAGCAGTGAATATAGTGGTACCTGTTCAGGGAGCTGTCTGGCTCCATTGCTGCAGACTGACTGAGGGCTCGAACCCATCCCAACATATCCTCCTGAGTGTCAGCGCTGAAGTAATAAGAGCGCATTCCCTGGTGCACCACCTGGTTATTCACAAGTATATGTTCAAAGTCATGTAGAGAAGCTATTTTTTTTTTTTTTTTACCAGTAAAACAAATTTTATTTATAAACTTTTTATTTATACTTTATTTATAAAAAATAAAAAAATAAAAAAAAATAATAATCATGAGTACCTTGAAGGTGAACTTTCTGTTCTTGCATTCTCGCGGCGTGCAAAACAGGATTTTGTAGCTTGGGAGTGGGATGCTGCCCAGCACAGATTCTTCTCTGCTGTCTGATGGAGGACAGAAAAGAAGAGAACAAAATAAGAGATGCATTATTGTACATTTCATCCAGTCAGACAACTTGCTGGTCTACAACTGTGGATTCTACCTTTGTAGTAAAACAGACAGAAGTTCGAGAGGACAAACCATCTCCTCTTCCAAAGCTTCAAACCAGAGCTGTCCTGCAGAGGGAAGATTAATTAGGTTCTGCTCTTTGCACAATTTGGTCACACACTCTTCTTTCTTCTACATTTTTTTTTTTAGCAGATCACAGAATAAAATTATGCCAACTTACTTTTTTGTTGAGCCATCCTCTGATGACCACAGGGCAGTTGGGGTCTCTCTTGGCAGCCTGGCATCGTTTCCCAAATGTTTGCACCTTTCCATCACTCTCCTGTTACCAGAAGAGGTAATAATAGATTATTATGCACATTTGTATGCTTTAAAAGTGACAAAAAGACATGCCAACTAAAAAAAAACCTTTATAACTGGAAAATAGGAAATTGTGGCCACGCTGGATGCTTGGCTTACTCTGTCCTGGTCATCCATTCTGCAGGGAAATAAACAAAAAACCAGTAAAACAAACAAACAAACAAACAAACAAACAAACAAACAAAAAAGACAGAGAAAATGGAGAAGTTGAGAATGAGAAGATACAGTGGTCACACATACAATTTCACATGTAATTCAATGTTTTTTCAGATGATATATGAAGAAAATATCAATCAAAGTTTAACATAACCTCCTAAATATATTAAAATAAAAAAAGAAAGAATAGTAAGCAGTACTAAACAACAACTCCCTGTAATGTAGCTGACTTAAATTAGCTAGTGGATGTTGGTGTGGCTATGACAAGAGGCCTTACCAATACAGTCTGAGCCAGAGTCTCTCTCTGCAGAAACAGTCAGTGTCTCCCATGAACAGCACCCTTTAACCTCCGAATACACACATGCCACATTCTTATATAGTTGAGATTTCTTTTCCTGGTCAACTGTTCATTCTTTCAGAGACTCGGTGCTGCGCTCTCCCACTTCCAGCAAAACTCTCCCGCAATTCTATTCTGAGCCATAACAGGCTGGCACGCATCCCTGCCATGAAACTGACAGGTGACAGCTGCGTCGCCGTGGTAGCAGGGAGGGGCCGGGACTGTGTGAAAACCAATCTGGCAGCAGGGACGGGCCGGTATGAGAGACGAGATTTGAAATGTGTTCCATACTGCAGGACTGCAGCGTGGACTGCTGAGGGCAGAAAACCAAATTAAAAGAGTGCCGGGAAAGTAAAGTGGCACGTTGAAGACAAATGTGCAAAGAGGGACGAGCCTCACGGTGTCAGAGTCATGCCAACTCTCAGGGATTCATCAGCGTATTTGCAGTGGTGGAAGGTAACATGTACCTAAGTACAATTTAGAGGTATTCATTTTTTTTCTACTTCATACTTCCACTCCACATTTCAGACAGAAATATTGTACATTCCGCTCCACTCCATTTTATTTTTATTTTGCAGCTTTAATTACACAATAGGTGAAGACTTAATGACTCGATGAATAGCATAACAAGCTTTAAAATACAACACGGGATCAAATCGATAGTCTCCAACCTTTTTTATCTTCTGATGTCTAACAGAAATCAGGGTGTAGTCGCGGTCCCATTTTAGAGTTCTTAAAAGCGCCACCAAATAGTAATTTTGCTGTAAACTTCTCACCGTGGTTTAATTTCCCCAAAAAATGTTATGATCCAATATCTCTCCAAAAATCAATGGTTAGAGGAAAAAGTCCAGAAACTGAAAATGTATTTGTGGATCAGAGCTTTTTCTTCTTTCCTCTCAGTCATTATCTGACAACCCCTCACATTTATCTGCTGCCCCTGGATATAAAACTGTATAAAGTAGTTCAAACTAGCTCCAATTGCAGCAGCTTCAAAAGCAACATGCTGCTTACACACCAATGCTTCAGTATTAATAATCTAATGATAATCTTTTGCTTTAATATTTTAGCTATAGTGTGCTGTTAATGCTTCTGTACTAGGACCTGGTGTCATTTTTTTTATACAATAAATATTGTTATTACTGGGTAATAGTGCCATTTTAACTTCTGTTTTATATATCACTTAGTTTAAGAGAGTCATATGCTAGGTCAATATTTTCTAAATTTGCAGTTTAAAAAAGGTTTCTCTGTCAGGTCGTAATGATGGAATATTCGTACAATTAAGATCTATCTTACAGTACTACTACTACAGAAAGTAACATTTTCTTTACATATTACAGCAAAAATTTTCTTCATAAATTCCCACACAGTGCCAGACTACTTTCTTCTATCTCCAGAAGTCCATATATATTTTTTTATACTACCTTTCTTTATCTGCAATAGCAGAAAAAAAAAATCCTTAAATGCCTTTTTAGGCAAAACTGCTTTATGTATGTACACACTCTGTTTATATTTATGTGTGTATATATGTAAATTGTCTGTACTTGTATAGCGCTTTATCACCTTTCGGTCTCAAAGCGCTTTAACATGGTTTTCCCATTCACCCACTCACACACTAATGAGACAGATCACCATGCAAGGTGCTGCCATCAGGAGCACATTCACACACCGATGGTACACCATCGGGAGCAACTTAGGGTTCAGTGTCTTGCTCAAGGACGCTTAGGCATGTGGACAGGAGGAGCTGGGGATCGAACCACCAACCTTCCGATTAGTGTGCAACCCACTCTACCGTCTGAGCCGCAGCCTCCCATGAACGTGTATGCGTGTTATATTTGACACCACAATCACTCTAATTACGAACTCATTTAACTGCTGAAAAAAAAAAAATCTTTATTTAGATTTCTAAGTTGGTTCTCAGCTTTTTCAAGTTACACCTGTTGAGGCTACTTTAACAAAGCTTAATTTAACAGTGTATCTAAACTTAAGCTCGTGGTTGATCTTCATGAAAGAGTAATACAGATGACCCTGGAGATACAAATCATGTGAAACATCTCACACCGAGCCTCCACCAGCACTCGTGGTGGGTGACCCAGAGGTTTGACATGGGTTCAGCATCCACAATCTAAGTCGGCATCAACCGCAATCCTCCACCACTGAGACGCGGAGTAAACGCGAGAAAACAATCATGTCTTTGTCGGAGACGAACAACTTCATAGCCGCTGGGGGTTATGTGGGTGTTGTGAAAAATTTGGAAAATCTCCTTAATCAGTGGAGGTCATTCGCTCGGAGAGGAGTAGACTTAAAATGCTAAAGAGGGATGGAGGGGAGGACAAACGGTGGGTCTGTGTACGACACAGAGTGCGCTTTGTAATGCCCGAGGACTCTAAAGCATCATGTGAAGTTGTACACGGAGCATGTTGAATACATTGGTCAGGAAAATAATCCTCTCTCTCTTTGAACAAAAACATTTGCATGTCTCCCACATTCTCATGCTTCTTAACGTCAACAAAATCATCAAAATGCATTTGACCTTGATAAGTAAAGTAGCGATGTAAACCATTGTCTCAGCTTCTAACATGAGGACATGGGATTGTTGTGTGCAGCACATTTCTCACTGATAAAGGCAGTAAAGTTGCCTTTTTATTGACATAAATCGTGCTTGGTAACTACAGCTGGAATATCAGAGATGAAAAAAAGTCCCCCACTGGGCTTTTAACGTTTCAGCCACATAATACATCATAATAGCCACGCTGCTTCACAATACTGTTAACCTTGAGCATCAGAATTTCTTTCGAGTAAATGACATGTAAATGAAAAGTTTTATTTCATTCGTTTAAGATAACAGAAATAAATGATTAAATACAGATAACTGATTTTTAAAAGTATTTTTCTGAGAAACTGTTCAGATTTACAGAATTACATGAGTCATAAATCATAATAAAGATGCCATATTGCTGTACCTGACTAATTGCGCCCGCCTGCTGGCTACTTTAAGCTCCATCACTTGGCACGCTCCCTCACAGCATCTCCTCAGGTTTGGCTGCCCTCTTCCTGGCTTCTACAAGCTCCTGTTGTCCAAGCAGTCCCAACTCTCTTCAGCCGCTTCTCTCATCGTACGTGTGAATCCACCTCTCCGTTGCCGACTTGTGTCCCTCCGTTCTGACTTGTAGCAGCAGTGTTCGTCCGGTACTCTACCTACGCTGGCTGTTGTCTGCTTTACTGTCCTCTAACAGTGCACTCTCTGTGAGCCCCTTCTTTCTTCCTCCCCCTTCTCTTTCTTCTCCTTCTTCTTCCTCAGTGTCCCTCCCTCTCACCCTGCCATTGACAGCCTCTCTGTCTTTTGCCGAGTGTGGGTTTGTGACTCAGGAATTTACCAAAAAAACAAAAAAAAAACAGCTGTTCTCTCATTTGTCTGCTTTGCCCTTTGCATGATTTAAATTCTTCGCTTAGGTTTGTGACAATTAGAGATTTGGAGGCCGCTCCTGAATTATCACTCTCGATCAAGGCCCAACCATTCAAAGTATTAGGGGTACGGTGAGACAGCTGAGCGCAAAGGCTTAAAGGTTTTGTTTTACTGGCAAACTGATGTCGAGAATAAAGCTGTAATAGATCAGTTTAATTTGACATATCATTCAAGCTTATCATTTGTGCAGCAGATAAGCGTTGAGCCGGATAACAGTGTGACCTTGGGCCAAAAAGGTTATTTCAATAGGTTTAAAAGTAAAAAAAAGAAAAGAAAATCAAGATACCTGAAGTCGCATTAAAATATCAGATGTCTCATTGTCTCATAATTAGTTGGTCTAGACTTGAAAGGTTTCAACAATTAAGCAAAAGCATTTTCCACAGATGGTCGGATCTGATTGAGGTTTCCTGCTGCACTGAGTCAGCGTCTTGTGGAGTTCTCCAAATATTCTCAAGATAGAAAGTGAAATGCGTCCAGTGCAGTCGACTCGCATGCAGAACACAAGAAAAATGGTGCTCCACTAATCCAGCTGTAAGAAAACAGATGTACAGTGCTTTAAAGTGAACGGAATGAGAGCGTTTAAAGTTCTGACAAATATCCAAAAACCTAGACCGAGAAGAAAAGCACTCTGAGGAAAAGTGAGAGCTGATACACAGCAGCGGGCCACTACACATGCCTCCAGAAAGCTGGCCGTACAAGAGAAAGATATCGAAGGCATTTTAAGTGGTATGATAAGAACAGGAGAAGAGTAAAGTCTAAAACTGTTCTCACATGTGAGCAGCCTACTGGCCCCATTGGTTAGTGGCACAATATTTAAATGTGTGAACAGTGTGACGAAAAGTAAATGCTATTGTTGTCTGTATTCCTGCAACCTCGACACAAAACACTGAAGACTACTCAAATAGTAATCATGCCGTCTTATAAATAGCATCTCGCATGTCCAGGCCATTTGGTTTTGACCAGGAAGGTCATGACTTCGGATGGCCAGGATGTCCTGCTCTAACAGGGAACACATCAGTCTGCCGGCAGATATTTGTGGCCCCTCCCTTTTAGCATACACGGCACAATTAGCCTCGGTGACTGACAGCTGCAGGGCTCCTTGGCATCTCCTGTTACACACTCAACAACCTGTGGGGCGCTCTCATGCAGGAAGCAGAGGCACTTGGTTTATGGGAAATATAGTTATTTTTTAACCGTGGACAAATAGCTATTTACATTAACCTGTAATATATGAACCCCAAAAGTAAACAAAAATATATCGTACTGTCGTCATAGCACGGTGTCTGGTCACAGTTGAACTTCAGCAGTTATAATGTTACTAATATTGTGTATAAAGTGTAGAAATATTTAAGTGTCTCATTAGAGCTTTATACCCCAGGTTTGGCGTCATATGAGATTGGCCCTCAGATACCTTGGTATGCCTGAGAATAATCTTCAGATCAGTTTGGCTGAAAATGGAAAGACAGAAGTGGTATAAAAACAAAAAATAGTAATAACACAATAAAACCAAAAACTGAAATTCTTCTTGATATTGTATGTCCAAACAGATTTTTTTTTTTTTTTTTTTTTTTTTTAAACTCTGAAATGACAGTCAAAAATAACTTTGTTACTACACAACCAGCTTTGGTAACTGACAGTTGCATGGCTATTATCATCCTGTTACATGCTCTCATGCAGGAAGCAACAATGGTTTTGGCTCTTGTAAACTGTAGTTCTTTTTGATCACAGACAAATGTTGGCATCATATCATACCACAGATTAAAATTAATTTCACAATAATTAGTTTGTTTATTATACTTTACGTGTTAATATGATTACTTATTTCTTCAATCGCCTAATTATTGATCTGATATTGAAAAATGTGGAGTTCCAAAGTAATGCTGACCGTATAATGATATTCTTACAAACAGATACACAAATTATCTATGTAAAATAACTTCAATCTTTTGTTTTCTTCTCTGGAAACCATTTTTTCAAGATTATAATCCTTGTAATTATTTTTGGTGTGATTGATTAGTTGAATTAGTCAATATCACATATTAGTTAATTTCACAGTGTAATGTGATATTATAGAAAATGTGAATATTTTGAATATTTCACATTTAGGAAATTCATGATTCATCCTGACTATTAATTGAACATGACTTTGATCTGTCTACATCTTGTAATAGCTTTTTATTTTATTTTATTGTATTCCAAATGCAACTTAAATACAGGGATGCATATATGATCCATTTCAGCATGCACACAGTCTTTAGTGTGTATAAAATGTCTTGTGTACTGATGGGAAGAATCCAGCAGGTGACACTGTTTGATAACTCTAGTCACATCTGGCTTTTAATGTCAGTTTTGATCAAAATGACTCATATCAGTATATACTATATAGTATATGATAAAGATGTCCAGAAAAGCTTTGCTATGTTATTATGGTATAGTTTAATAGTTATATAGATGGTAGTGTCAACATATCTGTCTTGTAATGCTTCATTTTAGACAGAAGATGATGCTGTCAACTTTTACAATGAAGAACACCACTCGCCATCAAAAACGGTTGGTCACAGGAGAACCAACAACCCATAATGACACCGTTTTCAGTGATTAAGGAATTCGTCATAGCTTTAAGATGGTAAAAGTGGGAACACAACAGTCTAACTACAATCAGTACCTCATGGTTGTATGCCTCAACCAACTAAGTTTACATCCATGTTTGGCCAGAGTTATGTAATCTATGTAGTAGACTTTTAAGGAATTTGGCCAGTAAAACTGATCCGGATAGAACATAAAGTTGTAGCAATGACAGAAGACAATACTTCAAATATGGATGTTGTTGCAAAGAAGCTGCACCTTCTAAAATGTACATGCCTCACACGCATTCAACAGCACAGATGATCTATACAGTCATCACAGTTTCACGGTGGACACCCAGGATTATTCAGTCAATTTCTGACCAAATGTGAAATATGGTCACCGTCTCCCTTTCTGTTCCCAAATTATAGTGTTGACTAATGCCTAGAAAATAGTTTTTGCGGAACATCATGTTGTCACTAGTTTATTTGACCTTTGTTCCCCAAATTCTAATCAATTCTTCTATGAACCCCAATTAACAAATCTGCCAAATTTGAAAAAAAAAAAAAAAAAAAAATCCTCTGAAGGTCTTCCTCAGATATTGCATTCACAAGAATGGGGAAAAAAAAGGAAAGGCACAGTGACCTTTGACCTCTGAACACCAAATTCTAATCATTTCATCCTTGAGTCCAAGTAACAGTTTGTGCCAAGTTGTAAAATAAATGCTGTTAAATATTGTCTCTCTCGGTTAAAGGCACAATCCGTCACCCAAAAGCAAACACTGGGCCTCTTACCTGAGTATGTTGTTACATAACATTGTAACCAGCTCTTTATTTTTCAGTTCAGACATACTGTAAATCTTGATACAAATAACTCAATTTAAAATGTACACATAGTATTTTACCGAGTAATGTTTATACAATTTATGAAAACAAGCCTGTATTTTAAATCATGGTTTTCAAAACACAAAAAAAGCTTTTGGAAAATTAGAAATACTTCCAACTCATTGGTAATGTGAGTGAATGAACCTGAAATATGTTTAGATACCCCACTGCACAGGAACGGCACAGTTACTTGGGCCCATAAAACCTTATAAACAGGCATTTCCCATTTTACTTTGTGAGTTTCATAACTTATGGTCTACTATTAAACATTTTGTCCAGTGACTAAGTATAAGAAAACACTATATTTATAGTTATACTGGCTACTATGAAAAAGCTGCTCAAAGTAATACTGTAATACAATTTGAACAGAATGAGTTTTATTCTTTGAATCTAAAATTTGTATTTACATTAAATGTATACATACATTGGGAAAGAAAGAGAGAGAGAGAGCAATATGTAACCGATGTTCCCACCAGCCCATGTTAGACTTTATGCAGTTTGAATGTGGGCCAGGAGCAACATGACAGTAAATCTGTCGGGAGCAATAGTGCCAGGATAAATGAGTGCTGCATACCATTGATAGGGTGGTGTTGGACCAGGTGGGAATGATATCATGGGAGCACATTTAGAAGCAGCTACTGACCACAGCTTGTTCAAGCCACTGAATACAAGTGTTTACACGATACTCATAAATTCTATTTGAGGAGACGAAGCGGACACGAAGACCTCAGAGAAAAACTCAGGTTTTTAATCACTTGTGTTTATTGTTTGCAAAACATGTGCACACTGCGGCATTAAATGAAATGTTGGACAACCCCACTCCCTCTCAACCTATATGTCAGCCTATACGTGTCACTCATATTGCTTTTACCACGTTACCCCAGGGCACAAGGTTAGAGTTACCACTCGCTGACATGCCTCGCATTGGCTCACACATGAAAACATTTGGAGCGGTGTCTCTCTGGACGAGATTATTCTCAGATTGTGGTCTCCGGTTTAGTTTTCTTTAGTCAGCAATGGATGTTTGTACCTGTCATGTAGGTTTAACTGTGCAGATTACTGACTGTAAATTTTCACATACAAAGGAGCCACCGCATAAATCCCTTTCTGATGACAGGCGTACGTCTGAGTCAGTAAACAGTTTTGTGCTGACAGGACTTATAACCAATGTAATATCTATTGTTACAGCAAAACAAGCTTTTTTTTGGGTAACATTTAGATGAAAAATTAGATGGATGATACGTTTTTTGAGTTTTGTCACAAAAATTTCATTTAATTTAAAAAAAACAAAAACATTCTTAAATAGCCCCCATTCTGTTTAGGTTCATATATATATCTGCTAACTACTAAAAAAAAAAAAAAAGTTTTTATATTGCTATCCAATTTCCCCAAAGCTTGTAAAAAATTATGTATAGTATTTACTGTGGAACACATCTCAACTGTTGTTAGCATGAATGTTGTTTTACACAGCTAGACGAGCTGAAGTGTCCTTGGGCAAGACACTGAACCCCAAGTTGCCCCATGTATTGTCATTAGTATGCAAGTGTGTATGTGAATGGGTCAATGAAAAACAAACATTGTAAAGTGCTAATAATCCTCTATGGTAAAATGGTGCTCTATGAGAACAGTCCATTCACCATTTATTATAATGAAATAATCCTGTTTTATAGCCAGCTGACTCTAGTTGTTGTGGATGAACATTTGCCTTAATTGAGGAATTTAGAAGCTACTTAACTGCTTCACAGCTTAATCTGCGGTCTAAGAGCATAACTTCTTAAGATTAATTCATTCATTTATGAGTCTTTAAATGATGGGAATGAGAAGCATGTAAGGAAATGTATAAAGTATATATATTACAAAAAAAAAAAAAAACATTATTTTTTAATACACATCATTTAATTTTGACCTACTTAGGTCAGAGTGTTGGTGATAATGAAATATGCAGCAAAGGCCTCATGTATGGTCTTCCTCCAAAGCTATATCAGACAGACGTGACTTTCATTGTACAGTATGAAGGACAAATTACAGCAGTTAAAATGTCTGCGATACTGCCGGCTCACTGGGGCTCCTCATGACGCTTGTTAAACGAGGTTGTGTGATGCACCAGGCCTGCGCTGTTTTGCATTTGTCGGTGTGCCCCATATAAATTCCTGTAAAGCTCAGGCTTTAGGTGTGAAAGCAGCAGGAGTTGGGGCCCATCTGTCAAAGCACGAAAGTGATCTTCAAGGTGGAGCATCTCGCATATCAAAGTGAGACCGCTGAACCCAGAGGGAGGCACTTCTCACTCCTTTACTTTGCCAAATCTGAAGGGGATGGGTGTCATGTGTACTTTACGTTGTATGTGTAATCTTACTCATTAGAGAATGAGTAGTTTCATTTTAACATTCCATATTAACATTCATTTATTGTAATAAATACCTGATTCATATTAATATATGTTCATTAATATTCAAAGTGATGCTATAAAAGTAAACAAAAATAAATGTTCTCTAAACCCATTAATTATTTAGACTCAAAAGAGAACCATGTGTGCAAAAGTGGGTGTGTTTAAAAATAAAAATAAAAAATAAAAATGTAATTCAGTGGATTCCAATATTGTCAATGTCCATGGTATAATGCCAGGCTCACACACCCGTCAGTCGACCACAGCATACTGTCTCAGTGCCATGATTTGCCTTGCCAGGGCATTCAGAATTCCTCGGTTAGGTTTAGCTATAAGAAAAACTACTTGGTTAGGGTTTGCTAGAGATTTCTTTAAACAGATCCAATTTCTCACAGACTTGAAACAGTGGTCTTGCTAGGTGAAACTCCTGTGGCCTGTACTACAAAGCAGGTTCAACATACCCAGGGTATCTTTCTGCTTTTTGGCTTAACTAAGCCTGACAAACAACATCACGCTGTGGCTATGCATTCGTTAAGCACACCCCGGTTTTCCCAATCCAGCTATGCGTGCGGTAGGCATAAAAAGGGGCTGGGTTTGTAGCACATGACCGATCTATTTCTCTCGTATGAAAATCGTCTGGGAAAGACCAAGACGTTTGTTGGTGTCTGAACACTCAGCCCTCCACAGAAACTATCAGACTACTCAGCCCCACAGGATTTTCTTTGGTGATGCCATTTTCCAAGAGAATTGATTGGTCAGGAGGTGGCACTTGGTACATTTTGATCTGTTGTCCCAAAGTTAAACTGCTTCAGAGGTGGCTGAGGCGAACCTAAACATGACACTGACACGGTATTGTGTAATGGGCCGATGGATGTATTGCATGCGTTGGCGTGAGGCCGGGCTGAATATTACTATGTGGGTAGTATGTAATGCTCAGAGCCGTTCTTAATGGAATGAAAATGTGAACTTATAAACTACAGTTAGTCAAACAAACACCTTGCCAGTGTACTTTATTTAATTTTAGTACATTCATAGATGTCCAGCACTACTTTGTGCATATTTTTGCTGTCCTCATCATATATTAATATTGAGAATAACAAAAAAGAAGAAAACGTATCATACTGTTTTATTATTTATTCAAACTTTACAGATTTAACATTCTACATACACTCATATCAAACTATTTAAGTTTGTACATTCTCAGCAAACAATAACAACGGAGGAATAAAAATACATATAAATATACGAGTATAAACCTTGAGTGGTCCGGTGGTTTCAGGAAAGTTCAGAGAGTGGGCGGTCAAAGGTGAATCCCAACTGAATCCCTCCCTGATAGCACTTTGTTCCCTTCAATGAAATGTACAAACTCTTTAAATGTCTGCCTTAGAGATAATGCATATAAGACATTTATCTACATTATATATGTGTGCTGATGTTTAATTGGCAGATGAAATGTGCATAGGATTCATGTCATTCTGCGCTATGTTGGTAAAAGTTCCATAGACAAGGTCGACTCGCGTTAAATGACCACGTGTCCAGTCATTTTGTGTTCAAAGCTGCCATATTGGCAGCTGTTTTACAATAGGATTCACTCCAGCCAGAGCTCTGCTGACATTTAGATATAATTTATAATGTTGACTCAGTCCTTTATTCCTCATTCTTTATGATCAAACAGTTAGACTGTGTCCCCACCCAGAAACCTGGTATCATTTTCTCCTTAAAGGAGCCCTTAATCTGCTGCAAAAGCTTCACCTCCATTACACCTGTGCCCTCCTCTCCCTCCTTCACCTCCTCCACTGCATAGAAATTAAGGATACCAGCAGGTTGGTCGAGATATACACCTATTGTGGAGCACTGAGGGATATTGATCTCCATGCTTTTTTCATTGTGCCAGGCATGATAGCTGGAACCACTCCACCCGAGCCCCCAGGACTCCTCGTTCTCTCCCAGGCCACAGGCTCCTTCACCGTTTCTCCTTGCTGCTCCTTCGTATGCCACTCCGACCACCACCCATCCTGAATACTCCACCTCCCAGTAGCCGCGGAAGCCCAGGATGCCTTCTTTGCACAGAACCTTTAGGAACGCAGATGAGAATGTCAGCGTGAATCAGTAATCCAACATAACCTGTGATTTATTGTAGCTGACACTGAGGAGAATTAAGAGTGGCCTTGCTTTTTCCAGTTAGCAACTCTTAACCAGTTGGCTTAGGGTTTAAATAAACTCAGGGGGCCTCTGGTACATAATACTGTTGCTTGTGTTTTACAGTCATATCAGACTCCACCTGCTATGGCATGGCGATGAGTTCACGGCACTCTGATCTCCCTTTAAACCATCTCGCAGATGATAAATCAGGAGAAAATAAATTTTAAACGCTGTAATTATACACCAAAGTTATATAAACACATCTTCGCACTCTACCTGTGGTGCATACTCGTATCTCTCAGGTCTGTCCAAGACGGGACAAGTGACTTCATCTGTCATACGGGCCACTTTAGCGCCGCCCTCTGTGATCCACAGCACCTTGTTGGCTGTCTTGTCATCCAAGGACAAGTTAATCCAGTCTGGGGGAAAAAAAACCCAAAAAAACAGGAATAAATATTTATTTAACAGATGATCATGCTTGGACCAAATGGTGAAAAGAGATTTCAAATATAAGAGACATTCTTACATTTGATGAGATCTGCTCTGCATTGGGGTTCAGGGATATTTGGCTCGTAGGCTGGGATCTTCTCTGAGGGGTAAAGTGACAGGAGATAATGAAGAGGTCAGGAAAGCCGTGGGTGCATTAGCATTTACAGTGCAAACATTTAAAAACAAATACTGCAATAATGTGACTGTCTTACCTGTGGGTGTGCTTTCAGCTTTCACGTTTTTGCCTGAAAAAAAAAAAAAAATCAATATTATTTTCAGCAGAGCAATCTATATTAAGACCGGCAGTCTTGAATGTCATAAATACTGTATGCAATGGCAGGCGTCAGGTGTGTCAACAGATGGTGAAGTGAGCCGCTGCAAAAAAGTGTATACTTAGAAAACCATCTGCCTCTGTCAGATCATCACATCAACAACTGCATGCTTTCTGGAGCCAGTGGTTGATTCATGCCCGGGAGTTGGAATTACCAAGACACCTCACATGCTATAGGGTTGGCTACAGTCACACTACAGCGCTCAGCATGAAGCTCAGAGCAGATTATCAGATGAGAAGAGGGGACATGATCTGTTTGTAAAGTCAGATAAGTTAGAGATGCAGATCCAATGCTCGCCTGGAGATTTTCAGGGTCAAGATCATCCAAGAAGTTACCAGTTGCATTTGAAAGTTTGTCTCAAAGAAGCCGTATTAAAGGAGAGTTTATGTGCAGACAATGAATAATAACAAATTCAGCATAGTTGTCCCTGAAATTATTAAAGCAGACAGGTTTATAGCAATAGAGATGGAAAATAATTAAAAGCCTGCCAGTATTTAGATTTCAAATTAAGTTTGACAACCGGCAGCCGTGTTGTTTCAAAACTTCCCTTGAAGTAGTGGCTGATTAATTCTTCTTACATATCAGTCCTAGCCCTGAGGCCAGTTTCATAAGTAATACTGTGGTATCATATACGCATTCAGTCTCCAGTTGTTTTATTTTATTTTCTTGTTGAGGAGACACTTAATCCTTACATCATTAAGATGTCAGCAGAGACAAACATAGTAATGTGATTTATTTTTACCAACAAGCAACACCACCTTCAAAAGAAACTACCTGTTTCCTTCACACATGAAACCACCTCAGAATATTAAGAATTAACAAAATGCCTCAACTTATTGCAGGTTTTGTGCGCCAGTGTTGAGACTGAGAGTTCAAGGAGAGTCTGCGCTCAGCCGGTGCATGTAAATCTGCCTGTCATCATTATCCACATTTTTCAAATTTAACGGTTATTTTTACATGATGCAATATGTGTACCACGTCTGCATTAGCTGAGATTTATCTCTCTGTTGACAGCAGTCTGAAAGACACGATACGCGAGAATGCTAAGCCACCTGTCTCGATATAGCATGAGGTGATAAAATGAACTGCTTTGTCTGGCCTCATTACAACCCAACACCATACCTAACATTTAAGCTAAAGACCAGCGGCCACCCCTTGTTACAATCAGTGTGAGGCTTGTTAGTCAATTGGTTTTGGTATTTGACAGAATATTTTTGATTATAAGAGACTCATTACTTGATCTGTTTCCATGGTAATAACGTTTACATTAGGTGTGTAAAGATGATTATTTTTTTATTATTATAAAAGTTCTTAGTTTTGAGTGGGAAAGTTGCTGGATTCCATTCATTAGAGAGCCCACAGTTAGATTGAGTTATACTGACAAAAAACTGCTAACTTTTCAGCAACTTTTGCAGGGTCATATGAGTTTACATCTGTTAACACTTAGATTACTTGTATTGCTTTCATCATGATAACACTGTATGTTCAGTACAGGCTGATGCTCACAATCCGACTGAATGTCACTCATTTTCAGGACCAGGCGTTATGCTGTACATACAGCGTGTTAAATGCATACAGCACAGCGTGTTAAATCTTTTTTTAATGCAGACGATGTTGACACTTGCAGACCCTTGCTCGCAGGCAATAAAACCATTATACAGCCCTCATAATGACAAGCATGAAATCACTCAGTGAATTATTGCGTTTTCTACCCAGACATAAACTCTAGTGACCCGTTTACTCAGAATCTGCCGCGGAGGATAATAAAACCCTTAATGCCGCAGATACAGCGCGGTTATTAAATCAGCACATTTAAAGGATTGCTGCTGTATTAGATGCATCAACCAATGTGTGGTGCAATATTATTTAAAGGTTTAATTTGAGAGATAAACTCTAAAATATTCACAAAAAAAACTATAAAGAATTTGTAAAAAAAAGAAATATTGCACTTTTTCAGGATAAACTATATCATAAATTAATTATTCTCAATAGTGTGACATGCAGAAAATAAAGTTCACCTTTATCTGTCTTCCGGGTGTCAGAAATGATCCTGTTGGTGGTCAGCATCTTGATACCAGCTTGAGATCGGACTAACGGTCTAAGCTGCTGCAGTGTCGAGGCCTGATGTCACTCGTCCCTCTGAGTATGATGAATCTCCGTCAGCTCCACTGTCTGAAAGCTTAATGCTGCTCTTATATACCTGAAATGCAGGACAAAGGTGAAGGAGTCATCGTTGGCGGCGTGAATGTGAGCGTGAGGAAAAACTTGCCAATAGAAAACAGGGGGAGGCCGGAGGTTTGTAATCGGATCCGTGTAGGTATGTTTTTCCTTAAAAAGGTCAGGTGGATACTTCAGTGTCTGTGCGACACCCCGTTACCAAGTAAACCCCGCCCCACTCTCAGTATCACGACCTGACCTAACCAAGGAATTCTGGTGTACAGTATCTAAACACTCATCAACATCTACACACACACACACACACACACACACACACACACACACACACACACACACACACACACACACACACACACACACACACACACACACACACACACACACACACACACACACACACACACACACACACACTAATTTACAGTATGCAGCTGCAGAGATTTAGTGGCAATTTCAAAAACAATAAATTAGTCTGAAATATTTTCCCTCTTTAAAGTATACATTTTAGAAGCTTTTGTTCATGCTGCTGTATATATATCTTAAGTTAAGTGCATATCACATTTTGCCTGGTTAAACTTAACCTTAGAAATATTCTATCAAGAAATGATTTCTTACAAAGAAATACTTAAAATGTCTTTATTAAGTGATCATATTTAAGTACAGTACAAGTACACACAAACTTGAAAAAAAAAGCTATATTACATTGATTTGCAATTTTTTTTTTAAATTCATTTCACAATAAAACACTTATATAACATGTATAGCACTAGACATATTTGCAAACATTCAACATTCTGGTAATTTGGTTTACTGATGGTTAAAAGATAAATTAATACATTTTACTATATAACATCTGATAATCATAGATGATAAAAGAAATTCAAATTTCATGTGCACATATACAGTGCAGTTTAACCTAAATACTGCAACTGGGGTCACTTGACTGGATGTTGCTTGGCATCATACCAGACTTAACAATATTCTAGCCCTGCATTATCACATCAACCGTTTACCATCACAAATGTCTGCATACATAGGGACTGGGTTGAAAGAAAAAGCATGTCGCGGGTCGTAAAACCTTTCTTGTGATCAGCTCTCCAGTCTCTGCATGTCTGAGGTGTTTACTGTAGCCAGCACTCCACCAAACTTCCTGTCAAGGCTGGCTCGTCCCTCTTGTGTTCCAGCCTGCCCAAGCAGATGACTGGCTGGCCAGGCACTGATGGCAGTGCAAATGACATAATAAACAATACATACGAGAAACTTTAGCATCAGAATTGTCCCAGAAAGGGAATCTTTAAAAAGGAGCGGGGAATGTGTATAATGGGTTTAAGGTGTATCTGAGTTCGTCCAATTCTCCTCTCACAAAAGCATTATGAACCAGAGGTGACAGGCTTCTGAAACAGAGTTTAGAGACCAAGATCTCTGCCAGAACACTTTAGTTCTTTAAGATATAGTACAGGACTTTTACATACAAATGAAGGTCCAACACACAAACAAATTCACACCATGCTCATTAAGTCTATTGCAACCAGGTACATCTCTCTGTATTTAAAAATATTGAGTTTTTAAATCTGCTGTCTGGTGAGACATTCCCGTGCTGGCCAGAAGAATGCATATTGGGCATACTTTATGAGCAGAGAATGTGCACCAGAGACTTCAGCTGGCTAACTTTTAGTTGGTCTCATTCTGATATTGAAACAAATAATTTCGTGGAGCATGTGATGAACAAATTATCTACCATTTTAAAGATGCAACACAACCAAAGGAGTGGCAAAGCCTGATATAAACATGTTGCCAGAAAGGGGAGACAAAAGTTCCTCACCACAGGTTTAGCCTTTCAGAGAGTCTTTAAGTCTAAATATCTTACAGTAAGATAGAAAAATATTTTGTAAGGATTGTATCTTTACCTTACGGTACTCCTCTTTAAAAGCACACAATATTGATAAACTCCAAATGAAACCCTCACTGAACCAAATCCTGTTCCTTCCATCACCATTTCTAAAAGGTCGGTTAATCCACTCGTACGCCCTCCCTCTGTTTGGCACAGGACCTCCAAATTTCTGAACAGGTGTCAATTTCCAAGATGTGTGTTTGATTGCAAAAAGATAACAGGATAATCGTAAGAAGAAATTTGGAGCTACTCGGATAAATATGGGTCAGGAGGTCAGGTGTGGGCACTGATGTCCATGTCCTCGTTTGGCAGGATCTGTGGCACGCCCATTAGTGAGCTCATTATCTCTACATACCTTACCAAAATTTATCTTAGGGAGCCCCAGGGGCCCCCCGAAACGTTTAATACCCCCTTTCCTGGAGGTATAAAAATAATCCATTTGCATCATCGTGGCAGTATGCCGCTGACAGACACCGACATTCAGGAAACCTCTACAGGACAAGAAGCGATAAAGATGCCAACCAGTGCTCCCAGTACGATAATTCTGCCTCCAGCCGGCAGACTTGGTGAGTAAACTCCCTTTTAGGTTCTCCGTAGATGATGCTCTATAATGAAAAAAAAAAAAAATCTAAAAGTACATAAGTAAGTGGTGGCAGTGAAAACACATTTATGAAGATTTAGCCTGATTTTCTGTTATTAAATATTTACTTGTGACTTTTGTTGTTTAGATTTGTTTTCTATAGTGTTTAAGTGGGAAGAGTTATCAGGCCAGTTCTTCTGAACAGATTGTATACATTGTTACAACAATTTTCTTATATTTAAACTTAAAAACCAAAGTATTTGGTGAAAACAAAACAACTCACAGGGACAAAATCCAAACATAAGGCTTCTCCTAAAGTTTCGTTTTTTAAAGTACATAATGGAAAATATATTGCTTTCGTACACTCTTTCGTACACTTTTTAAAGTACATAATGGAAAATATATTGCTTTCGTACACTCTTTAAACATGGGTTATTTCTATTACATTATATTATTTCTATTATATCTATCATGTTTTCATAATTTTGCAATCACTGTCAGCTTGCCTTTATAATGGGACTTTTCTCGTCACTCAGAAAATATCCCCGTCTACGAGCCCAACATCCCTGAGCCCACTTGCAGAGCTGATCTTCTAAAATGTAAGAACGATCATTGAAATCTGCTTTATTCTGCCACACTTTCCCCCTCTACTCCAAAAATATGTCGTTGCTCGCTATAAATTTTCCACATCTCGCAGACTGGATCAACTTTTCCCTGGATGATAAGACAGCCAATAAGATGCTGTGGATCACAGACAGTGGGTCTAAAGTGTCACACATGACTGATAATGTCACTTGCCCTGTGCTGGATAGACCGGAGAGATATGAGCACGTCCCACAGGTCGGTATAGGTCTCTAACTGTTGTCACATATCCACTTATGTACTATTGTTTTTAAGCCCAGCTAACTGTAGCCTTTTTTCTCTTTAAGGTCCTTTGCAAAGAAGGCATCCTGGGCTTCAGAGGTTACTGGGAGGTAAAATATTCAGGATGGGTGGTTGTCGGAGTTGCCTATGAAGGAGCAGGGAGGAGGGGAAGCGACGGAACCTGCGGGCTGGGGGAAAACGAACAGTCCTGGGGTCTTGGGTGGGGCGGGTCCCGCTATCAGGTGTGGTTCAATGGAGCTAACAAAGAAGTCTCGGATATTCCCCAGTGCACCACCATCGGCGTGTACCTTGACCACCCAGCTGGTGTCCTCAAATTTTACGCAGTTGAAGGACTGGGAGAGGGGGCCGACGGCTGTAAGGAGGTGCGACTGCTGCAGCACATCAAGAGCTCCTTCAAAGGGAGAATGTTGCCAAGTTTCTGGGTTGGACAAAAGTCTTCATGCTCATTAGCTAAAAACGAGGAGTAAAGAAAAGCATTTTGTATTTTACATTTCCATTTAAACTTCTTTTTCTGTCTTTATTCACTGGTCACATATGCAAAGTCTTTTTGTATAGAATTGCATATGTATTAAGCTGCTACTTAAGTGTCTTGAATAACAAGTTTTAAGTTTTGTCAAAACTGAATGTTAAATGTTGTTTCGTGGTGTCAAATACTTTTCCGGAGCATTGTAAACTATTTATTCTGTACTCACTGGCATATTCTGCACTTTTTAATTTAGAAATATTTGTTTGTGTGATTATTATTATTTTGAAGTTTTATTCCCTGACAATCCATATCATCATTCTTTAAAAGGGTTGAAGACCTTTAACAGAAATTTGATACTAAAGACTGTGAGAATAAATATATTGTATCATTTCTAGTCAGTACACTGCATACGACCTACAGCCACTTCTGCTTCATACAAGTAAAAGTAAATTTGCTACCAAAAGATTAAACCAGTGTAGTGCCTGGGAAGCCAGTGCCATCAAAAATAGTCTTATTTAACTTTTAAAATCCAAATAAATATGCCCTGTACTCAAATCAACCTAAAATTCAGGATACAGGATTCAGCTCATGAAAAACACGGCATGTGAAGAGTGTTTGAGGCAGTTAACCGTCCCTTCAGAAGCTGCGTTAAGAGGGAAGAGAGGGGGAGATACGCGCTTGTACAATAAACTGAATGAGCTTCATATTAGCCGGGGTAGTTTTCATGCTTAATGTTTATGAAAGGACAAACAAGACAGTTTTTTTTTTTTTGCAAAGCTGCATTGCTCTGTGTTATACCCAGGGGATAACTCGTGATTTTTAAATACTAGGTTACAGCGTAGGAACATTAATCCATCAATGTCATGCGACACATTCAAAGTGTACTATACCTCCAGCTGCTCTGGATCTTTCATTCTTCACGGAGCAGGACAGCCAGAGGATTTGACTGCTGACATGAAAGGAGATCCAGGGGAGCAATAAACAAGGTCGCATGTGAGAACATATATAGGGCAAGTGAGGGAGCATGGACGGAGGAGAGGAGCTGATAAAACTGAAAGAAGGCGTAGGCGTAAACTTGATCCTAAGTTTACAGACAATAATTAAAATTCACTTTTTCATGATGGAGTAAAGAGATCAGAAAGGACAGATTTCCACAGGCTGGGTACAAACTTCTTTTGCATTACCTTTTCAAGGCTCAAGGCATGCGGAGATGAGTTAAACTCTCTCAAGTCAAAAGCAATTTAAGAAGTTGATGGCAACCTGAAAGTCTTTTTATGTACGTTGAAGTGATGTTTGAGGTTGTCAGTAGCAACCAAAATTTCAACAAACACTACATTGACTCACAAACAGAACATTGCATTAAATGGTATAAAGTACAATTGTTTTTTTTTATGTCATTATGTGACTCAAGCATAATTTCTGAATTCTATACAACTTCTTTCTTGTCTTTTGTTCAGAAAAGATGTTTTGCAACTAATATACGGCAAAGTGATGAAAAAAGTTTAACTCAATTGAGCGTCAATGACTTTCAACTTCAAAACATTTTCATATTGCAGATCAAAGTGGGACAAATATTGATAGACTTCTGTTCAATTATTTTTTTTTCCCCATTCTACAATTCATATTGTGACTCTGACCAAAACAATGGACATAATCACAAATGTTGGGGCCAATGGTGACTCAGTTTGTTTTCCTCCGAGTGAGATATCGGCCGTGCTCGTCTCCTGTTTAAGAAATACTTTTCTTTGTCTCCATCCACTGGCTCTCACGAGTAACAAGCTTGGGACCCACAGTGGCTCCCTACGGTGTGGTCACATGCACGACATTTATAGTATTTCTGTGTATTTGTATTTGAACAACCACTTCTAAAATTCCCCAAATTGTACGATGATTCTGACGTATCATACTTTTATCGTTTGTTTCCACACAAGTGAAATGCTATATAATTCATTTGGAACCATGTGTGATTATTGATGGTTCCCTAACAATCTCAAAAATGTAAGACAGAAAACTGACCCTGGATTTTCCATTTATAATCCAATCACAGCTCTGCTGACACTTCATTGGGCAGCCACTGTTGTGTTTCACAGCCATAGACAGCATTTAAAGAAGACCTGAAAAAGTGTTTCGGAAGTTTGACACCAAACCATCTTTTTGTGTGAATATATTTACGTTTATTTTGATATACTGTACAAAAATGTACCTTGAACTTAGACACACTTTAGACACCGGGAGTCCCAATTTGTTACCATTGAAACAGACAAATGACTGAGAGAATTACAGAGGCTGAGTGTGTGCAATATAAGGCCTTAGTACCCTCACTGGACACAAAGTAAACAGGCTCACTTCCTTCCGTGGGAGAGCTGGATCAACTTGATCGCATCCTCTTGGTTCATCTTAGGGTTTATCACTTTCGGCAAAAATAAGGGTGCCAGAGAGAGAAAGTTCACCCTGACCGTCAGATTGAAGGTTGAGTGTAAACTAAGTGAATGAAGCGTTGGAACCCAATGCCTCTTCAGCCACAAGGGGGCTATGAACGGCACCTTGTAATGGGTCCTGACAAAATGGAGGAAAGCAAACAACTATCAGATCTCTCTTGAGACTGTTCATCGAAACCTCATCCTGTTATGTGTCGTCTCTGCTGACGCAAATAGGCCATGTCGAACTGAGTCCCTAAGAGGGCAACACTTTCTGGATGAAACCTCCACTCTCCTGGGGAAGACCAGTCCTGGACAGAAAGTCTTTGGCTGAGATACAACCCCCGGAATATTCAGCAAATTGC
Source organism: Brachyistius frenatus (assembly GCF_029030835.1). Taxonomy (NCBI): domain Eukaryota; kingdom Metazoa; phylum Chordata; class Actinopteri; family Embiotocidae; genus Brachyistius; species Brachyistius frenatus. The sequence continues at coordinate 3,285,686 of NW_027210610.1, read as the reverse complement.
CCTGCGCAAAACCAGACACAGGAGTTTCTTTGCCACCTGGAAGCAACACGGGGACCTCGTGCCTCTCCGGTGATTCATGTGATACACAGCGGAGGAACTGTCTGTTCTTATCAAGACATGCCTGTCCTGAATGGAGGGGGCCTTCAGAGGAAGGTGAGCCGCTCTCAATTCTAAGACGCTGAAGTGTTCGACACCCCAATGGGGTTTCTACACACTGCCTGACCCAACCTGTCAGGGAGGAGTCTGTGGTTACCACTGTCCTTCTTGACGGAATGATCATGGCAGGGACTCCTTGGAGCAATAGCGCCCTGTCCCTCCACGGGTGTAAAGCTTGAAGACATGTACGTGTCACCTGAAGCTTCACATGCCTGTCCCACCTTGGGTGGCAGTTGAAGGCGTTGAGTCACCTCCGCAGTGGCCGAGCCCAGAGGAGACCCCAAGAAACTGCTGACACTGCAACTGAAATCATGTCCAACAGCATCTGAAACTGGATCATCTCTGCCTGTCAGCCACCTTTGAAGAGGTCCAGGAAAGCTCAAATTTCCATCACCGTCTACGGGGGTGACGGAGCAGGAACTCAGTGGTTGTTTGGCTAGATCTCTCAAACTTTTACACTGTACCCATATTTGTTTACTGCAAATGAAATTATAATAATAAGTATGTATGACACAATTACAGATTATGTAAAGTAATATCAAATACAAAGAGTTCCATTGTAATAAGATACTCCACTATGAAAAGAGAGTTGTAAAACTACCCACTGCGTTCACATCACCAGCTGAGGAGCCAGGATGAAAGTTGTTTTTTTAGAATGTCTTTTTAACATTTACGATGGATGTCACCTGGACGGCAATAGTGAACGTTAAATAGATGTTTAAAAATGGAAGTGGCAAAAACGTTCATTCTGGCCCCTCAGCGGATGTGATTTGAATGTCAGCAAAGACGCTTAATTATAGATGTGTCTGATGGAATAATTTGTAACTTTTATAACCCTAGCCATACTTTGAAATATTGAATCACACGTGGGTCGTAATCAGATGTTCAGATATTGAATGCTTCTTGGACGTACAGCAGAAGTACAACGGTGGGTCCAGACTGCAAGAATCTAAAGTTTTTGAAGAAATTCACGCTATGAAAGCAACTCCATATTTGTTGCTCAATTGAACAATTACCAGAAATATTGTTTCTCACAGTCCCACGGTGTGCAAAATAGAAAGATCAAATAAGAAAAAGTATAAATATGTAACAATAAAAATAGTAAAACAGACAACAACCACAGTGACGCTTAACTGCAATATATGTAAGTATGATGTAGTGCAAATACGGGTCCATAGTGCAAAAGTTCAGACTTTATGGGGCAAGGGAGGGGGGAGGAGGGAGGGCGAGGGGAGTGGACCAACGATGATTAAAAGTTTTATTCAATATGTTGAAGTCCAACCGACCGTGTTACAACCTTATAGTTAAATGTCGCGTTTTACAGGTTACAACACTTTCGGTCTCACTTCACTTGAGTTTTTGCCAGCAACCAGATACAAGATTGTGGTGGAGGGCTAAAACCAGAGGGGGCAGTAAGGTGACTGTATGGATGGATGGATGGATGGATGGATAGAAGAAGAAGAAGAAGAAGAAGAAGAAGAAGAAGAAGAAGAAGAAGAAGAAGAAGAAGAAGAAGAAGAAGGAGATGAGGAGGTCTGTGGACAAACAAACCAAACTACCATCAATGCAGCGGACCAAAGGTGAGTTAGAGACACAGGTGTCTCTTGTGTGCTTGGCTCTACATATAGAAGTCCTCAGTGTTGTGATTCTTGCCTGGATGTTGAACCTCGTGGTTTAAATGAACCGCCACTGGGTGTCTTACCTTAGTTTCCATTTCTCGATCTGTAAAAGTAGAGTATACGGCAACAAGAATGACTTGAAATACAGCATCTTTTATTACAACATCTGCAGCACGGTGTCCTAATAGCAAAAGTAACGAGATTTCAACAACAAAATTAGGTTTTAATTTACAGGGTTGACGTAACAAGTTAAGCAATAATCACACGTGCATGCTTGTCTCGTCAGTCTGCCTAATGTGCTTCTTTACTGAGGCTTTGCATATTCCTTTCTGAATTATAATGTCGGATACGGGAAATCATCATTTAGAAAATGTCAATATATAAATTTAATAGTTTGAATCCAGTGTTGGGTAATAACTAGTTGCATGTAAAGGACTTGAGTAATTGAATTACAAAATGAATGCCATTCTTATAAGTTACAGTTAATAATACAATTTAAGTACTTGAATTACTATCCGAAATATTTGTAATTATAAAGGCTTTGCAACTTTACGCTGCGCAGGAATGCCTTCTGTGTATGTGTAGACAGACTCCATTCATTTGGCATTATACCTACAATTGTGAACCTTATCTTTGATCATTTCTCTTTTTATGAATTGGCCCCATCTCTCATCTGCCAATCAGATCAATGATCAAGGCCATTGCTTGTGTTGTTGGATAAGATGAAGTGGTATTTGAAAAGGATCATTCATGAACCATTGGTTAAAAACTAGGGACTAGTACTCGGCCCATAGCTCTGTCATCTGAATGTAGACTTGGTTTGAGGTTATGGGAACATGTTTCCACCTGAGTCACTTGAGATTTTCACTTGAGAGTAATTAAAATAGTTACATTACATTTTCAAGTGGGAGACTAATAATCTGTGACTGATTACGTTTCAAAAGTATCCTTCCCATCGTTTGCCATTTCGCATTTTGTCTTTTCATGGACACCATTCTTTTGTAATGCCTTTAAAGTTTCTGTGCACTTGAACAAGAATGGAGCCTTTAACTTCTGTGCTACATAATTTATTATGCAAGAAAGGACAATTTGCTTCACATTTATTATTATTATTATTATAATTGTTATTATTATTATTATTTCTTCAAGACGGTCAACCTTAATAGAGATGATTGTAAACATCTTCCTCAGTGAATTAAATGAAATGTCCTCGTACTTCCACAAGATAGAGCCATTGTGTCAGAAATTGATTTAGGTGAAATGTAATGAGAACTTTAGCCAAGAATTATGAATTTTTGGGGGGGCTTTGAATTGCTTAAAATTTTAATTATAGGATTTAATATGCGCTTTTATTCATTATATATGTACAGTAAGAACAATTTATTGGTTACTTTTTGCAATTCTTCTTGTCAAAATCTTATTGTGCAAGTCTGAAAAAAAAGAAGAAGAAGAAAAAAAAAAAGTAAAACTGGTATTAATCAAAACTTGAAAAACTGGAACAACTTTTACCAACTTTTGCCCAGATTTGCCATTTTAAAGCATTACACATTTTTAACACAAATTCCACGTGACTGATTGGCTGATTAGTCTCCTGCTGAAAAAAATATTTCAAGAAAATCCAATTAGAAATATTTGTAATTGTAGATGTGATAAAAATCTCAAAAAAGTAATGATGGAGTGTCACTATATGACTACCTGTTGTTTAAACATCAATATAGTTGTTTCATTTTAACCCAAATACTTTATAGGGAATATTGAGCAGTAAAATCACCAAACTAGAAATACATAACACAAACAATAAAACTACACTTAAAGCCGAGAATCGTAACACTTAATATAAAAGCACTGTAGTACACAAATCAACCCAAAATACCCATATCGCCCACCAGACAGCGGAATAATTGGTCAGTCTTTGTGTAAATTGCCGAACTGTTGCTGTGTAGAAAAAAAACCCCACTGCTGAAGAATTCCATGTTCAAATTAAACCATCTAATTTCCGAGAGAATAAATAAGATTCTGGGGCCTTTGCCATGAAATTTATTCAGTGTGGAGGAGCAGCCAGAAAGGATCAGTCCCTCTTTAAATCAAAAAGATGATCGTCTTTGAGCATGTGACTCTCGCAGATCTGTTATTTCTTTTTTTTCTTTTTTTTTGTAGCTCGGAGCAGTAACCACACCGGGGTTCTTCATAAAGCTCCACTCAACAACTGCAATACTCCCAGCTAAGGCAATACAATCTGGTAAAACAGTGTCATAATGTTATAACAGATGTTAAAAGAATTTGTTTTCTGTTGGAGAAAATGAAATTCAAACTACAAATTATATCTGTGACCGTCTCTGAAGTTTCCTATCTGTAAACGCCCCCAGATATTTATAGTTGCCCTCCGATTCAATTTTCATATCAAACTGTTGAGTGGTATTTGGAGCAGCGTCTAAACTTGGAAAATGTATTGCACTACGACACAAAGTCACCAACACAGTCAAGTCTCCCCCTTGGAAGATACGAAACGCCAGAATCCCCTGCAAGCTTGTTAAAATGTCTGTCTCAATATTTGCTGCGGTAGTCATGAATATGACTGGTAGGACTTCAGGAGTTGTGGAATCTATACAACCCGGGGGGGGGGGATTAAAAGAGGAAAGCTGAGGAACAAAATCTGTAACTTAAGATGTCTACAAGACAGTTTACATTGTTTAGATCAACCTGGTGAAGTATGGAAAGAAAAATGGTGAGAAGCTTTATAAGTGAGCATCTCCAGGCTCCTGATGCGGTATGCACCACTACACCGAGACCACCTCCTCTTCTTCCTCTTCCTCCTCCTCCTCCTCCTCCTCCTGGGTTTTGTCGGTTTCACAGCTGTTGAATGCGAGAGGCCTGAAATGTTAATTTCAGCATTTCTTTTGAAAATGCTACATCAGCGAGAATTCGTTCCAGGCAAAGCAAATTTTCAGTTAAATTCAATTTAAATTTGTACTTGCAGACACTCCATTAAAGTGTGTCTTCACAGATTCTGGACTAATCACTGACTAATCACATTAGATACACAAGCGGCTGACTGGGGAAGAATTATTTTCATGTTGCCAGTGAATTTTCATCTCATCACTATTCAAATTTTCTTTTTTTTGGAGGCGCTAGCAAGCATCCTCAGAGAAACTTAATATACATGCTGCCCTTCTCCATCTCTCTCTCTTCCTCTCTCATGCTGCTCATGCACACACACACACACACACACACACACACACACACACACACACACACACACACACACACACACACACACACACACACACACACACACACACACACACACACACACACACACACACACACACTCACTCTCTCTAACTGCTTTGTGATTTATTTTCTTTTTTTTTCCTATATCAAGGTTATTTGAAGTGACTCACTCTACTTGTCATGTATGTGCCTTATTGTTCACCACTTCACTGCTCTGTCACTATCACCGTGCAAATTAAAGCACTCAACTATGCTAGCTTTTGAATGACGTGTACTTTCTTTTTTTTTTTTTTTTTTTAAAGACTTGGAGACACTAAACAGGTTACAAAGCAATAGTTTGACATTTTGGGAAATATGTAATTTTTTTTTCCCCTTCTTTTCTGAAAGTGAGATGAAAAGACTAATACTCCTCTTTTGTCTGCACAGTAAATATGGAGCTATGGTGCCAGCAGGTTGTTAGTTTAGCATAAAGACTGGACCGATAGGGAAGCAGCTAGCCTGTCTCGATCCAAACCTCTCCCGCTCTCAGCTCTGCTCTCTCTCTCTACTGCTGCACTTCCTGCTAAAAAATATTGCGACCGCTTCAGCTATAGATACACCTGTCTGGGGGTCCCTGTCGGCTGGCATTCCTGCCCCTTTCACAGATTCACACGTTGACCCCGGTAGCGGGAGACTTGTCTCCCCGGTGGTTCCAAGCTGATGCATGCACATTTCTGACAAATAAAGAGGGAGATGACGTCAAGTAATGAAGATGCGTCTTGGGCCTTGATCTCCACCCTGAGACGCCTGGGAACGGGAGACGGGATACTGCCGCATGGGGTCACATGATTAAAGTACACTGTTATTAACTGTGGCCGGCCGGCCATCTGCAGTGAGTCCGCTGCAAGTCGGCCTTTCAGCCGACTGCTGACGTAACATCTGTGCCACAAATTACGCCGCAGAATCATTCGGGTTCCCACATTTATGAAAATACTCTACCCAAGTGCAGTTTTGAGCCGTTTACGTGACGTATTTAAAAAGTAAAGTTACTTAAATGATGTACGTTTTACACCATTACATATATTTGAATACATTCATGAATATATAGAACGTATAAACACATACAAAGCACGTATCGGCCTATTACGATGTAAAACGCTCCTCCACATTATACAACCAAACACCACTGTATTCTGAAATATTATTCAAATGAGTTCCAGTCCCATTAACTGTAAAATGTGAGCGAACTTAAATGATCCAATAACAAAAATAATACATTTTTCCACACAGTGAAAACATTTCTATTGTTTCTTTAGTTACATTTTGCTCACAGCACTGCTGTACTTTTACTGAAGTATTTTACACCGCTGTATTCGTTTTCTTGTAAAATAACACTTTCTCGACGACGGGTGAAAGTAATGGTCGATACCACTCTCATATCTGTACTATAAATATAAGGCTGATTATAACAGATGAGGCTATAAAGCTAAATGAAATGTAAGGCTGGCTCAGCAAACAGTTAGCCTCGCTTAAATATTGGAAACAGCTAAACCGTTTCCTCCAAAGGTAACAAACCACTTGCTTGCCGTCCAGCAAAGATTCCAGGGAGTTACAGTTTCCACTGAAGACATAGTTATACCCTTATAACCTTACTCCCCCTCCCCCTCCCGTCCCCACCCCTTCTCTCGTTCCCATAAAGTGAGTACAAAATATAAGATGTTAATTGGTGTTAGACAGGCTGGTTATCTCCCCCTGTCTTTTCTGGCATTTTGCTAGATTAAGTTTACTGGTTGGTGGCTCCAGCTTCACATTTGAAAATATTTTAAAGCTGCATCTCTGTTCTCCCCGAACTGTCTACCAGAAAGCAACAAAAAAAAAGAAAAGAAGCAGCATATTCTCCAAAATGTCAATTCTAGACGTTCTTCATACTCCTCCATCTAAAATATTTGAACTCTTTGAATAAATGTTACACACGGAGAAGGCATGAATGTCTTTATAGTGCCGACTGCTGAAATCACACGAGTGTAAAGGTGCCAAAATTCAAAGTCTGAAAAAAAAACATACAGTATGTGTCTGATCAGTTCAACAGAGTCGATCGTCAACGGCGGACGGCATGATGAACTTTTTAATTCTTAAGTGTCCGCCATTTTGTTGGATCCACTTCTGTGCCACACATCTGCCAAAGTATTAAGTGTGTTAAGAGAAACCACACGACGTATTCTGAAACATTTGTTGATCCCGCTCTTAATGCGGGTGTACGGGGTGATAACTGAAAGATTAGTCTCACTCCACAAGGCCCAAGATGAAAACGGATCAGTTGCTGGTCATCTCGGTGTATTCTGCGTTTCTCCAGCAAACATCGAAGCCCAACAGGTTTCGTCAGCTCATTAATCTCATCGGGCTGTAAATGCGCAAAACCCTTTTCGCCACCACCGTATCCTCTTGTCTCTCCACCTTAACACGCTCTCACTGAGTGCTCCTCTTCTTGAACTCCTCAAGGGTGCCATCAGTCTCTCCAGAATCCTCGCTCACCAGAGGGGTGTGGGTGACTTGAGTGCCAGGAAAGCTTTGAATAACAGAGAGAGAGAGAGAGAGAGAGAGAGAGGCGAAATAAAAGGAATTGCCCCCACAAGCCCCTCAGTCTTCCAGCAGCAAAGAGGAGACACAGGAAAAAGCCATGCCCGAGCCAGTCCCTGAAGGTATGCAGATACTTTTTGTAACAGCCTAATTCACTGTAATTAGTCTGGAGACTGGGTTTCAGTGCCACTGTTGATGCTTGAATTTAGATAACCTGGTTTGAACTGAGGTGTATTGGTTTGAAATAGATGGAGAACAGTAATTACCGGAGGATGTTGCAGAAATACATGATTCGTATTAAATGTTTCCAGGTTTATGTTTGCAACATTGTTTGTATTTTGATGTATGCTCATATAGTGCATTACACAAAGATTCAGGATGATCATTTCATGTTTGGATTGTTTTATTAAATGCATACATTTTCAAATGAAATGGAAAAAGGAGAGACGAATGGTATTAGCTGCTTGATGTATGATGTCTGCTGTTATGGCATAAGACACAAGCAGATGGCTAAAAGTAAAGGGAGTAAATGGTTTTAGTTGTTTATGATCAAACATTCGGGGAAAGCAGTGATGAGCTTCACAGGGTTAAAACTATAACTAAACTGCTTTACACAGGACAAGATGATCTCATTCATCACTGTAACTCGTGCACGTGTATCTTGATGACAGTTTCACCCACTTTCATCCCATTTCTGAAGTCATTTTTACACTGACTGACAAAACGTAAAATAGAACAAAATCTTACAATTTAGAAAAATAAACAATATCCCTTAACAAATGCAATTTTAAGCCAAAAATGTTGAAGTCAAAGTAACATTTCAAACCAAAATACTTACAAATGTGATAAAAATTTAAAAAAAAGTCCAACATTAGTTTATAAATCTGATGATACACTGCTAATGCTTTTAATATTACAGTTGCTAGGGAGATAAGGCATGAAGAAATGCATTATATCTCAATATAAAGTCCATAAATAATCACAGCCAACTGTTAAAAAGGATATCATCAGGGTCAGTATGTTAATGACATCAGTGCTGTCTTGTAGACGAAATTGGAACACTTCCAGAAACAGCTGTGTGTCTCCGGCTATATGTGTCTCTCTAGGGAAGGCCAGTTTATGTTACTGCACGTAACTCATTTCAAAGTTTGAACTCCCCATTAATGAAAAAGACATTGCAGTCACTTTAAATCCAAAATTCACAGTCAGAGTCTGTTTTATTGCATTATCGTAACCAATTCTTTCACATTTCATGATTTCGCTGTCCTGCACTGAAAACCACTTTCTCATAAACAGTTGCCTGGTGACGTTCACCTGGTGGTAAAGCAAGAGGAGAAATGTCGCAGCAGACCAGTGTGTCAGTTCAGTTTTACAGTCCAAGATTGCACAGAAGAGTGTTGCGCCTCTCAAGCCCCTTACATCTGATTTCTACACTGACCGTGCTGTGATAACAGGCTTTGCTGGGGTTGTTAGCACGTTGTTCCTAATTCTGCTTTGCAGTATTTGATTCTCTTTCTCTACGTCTGCCCTTGCCCTAATCTTTTTAAAGATCTAAGCTAAGCCCTCTTTATTTTTATCCCAGAAACATAACCAGGCACTACTTTTATTCACCATATACAGTAACAGTGTTTATCTGAGTAATATGGATACTTTCCAGTCACTCTGTATCTGCCCCACCCTCCGCCCTGTCGTTCTGAGCCAAACTCAGCTGCTAAGCTTTAACTGTGAAGGTCAGATGACCTACCGCTGTTTAGTTTTTAGCTGCACTTCAGAAACCCTTGATGTGATATTTGAATAGAAAAGACGATTTTTTTTTTTATTATTATTATTATTTTTTTTAACAGCTCGACGTGTCTGACGACCATTTGAAAGGATGGTGGCAACATTTTCACTACAATGTAACGCCGCATATTTTCACACATTATTAATTATTTTCTGTATTTGCACACAAGATTTGTCGAGATGTTTTCTGCTTCACTCGATAGCAGCCATATCCGGCCCTCAGCTAACAGCTAAAAATACTCTGCACTAAGCCCCGACCTTTTCCACCCTTTTTTTTTTATTTTATTTTTCTATTTTTTTTTCTTCTTGGAAGTTCCAAGTTTCACACACCCCAGCGTATCGGGTTTTGCTCTGACACTTTTGCAGCCCCAGCTGGGATAAATCATGATGTAATCTGTCACTCGCTGAGAAAGTTCCTTTTTGGTCAGCAGTGGCGCTGCTCCAGTGTAGTCAATCAAGCACATGACAGTTTTGTAGTCAGTGGTTGGAAGTGATGCTATGATTCATGGCCGTTATTCCTTTCAACGTTTCATCTTGATGTAACACTATGAGAGCAAGTTGGGCCAAAACTGCTCCGGTCCTTCACCACTGTTTATCTTCTTCGGGATAAAAAAAAAAAAAAACTCTAACATGAAATGATAAAATGATGAATCTTGGTGAATGAATCATGTTGTCTTAAAATCAATCACTGTGATCCCAGAATCTCTACAAAAAAAAGCCCCATTACCAAAAACCAAGCTGGATATAAACCTGTTGTCACTTCACTCCCGGGCTGAGTGGCAGGTCTCTAACTTACTATTTAAAGACGGCGGTAGAATGATAGGTCGTTAAGAAACACGCATATGATTCGTTTTCTCATTCCAACTCAAACGTTTCAGCTGTCTGTATATCTCAGTTTGATGAGGACAAAAGTACAGATTAGCCTTTGAAATCGTTACAAACATTTTATTGTTTCTTGTAAAAATGAACAATCTTCTTTTTAGACTAAATATCTAAATTTAAAAAAGCGAGCTTTACATCATGTAAACAGAAGAAATAGGAAGTTTCAATTCTTTGGCACGTTGGCCAGATGCAGAATTAAAGCTCAAATCATAATATTTAAAAATGAATCACATTCACTGGCATTTATATATACAAAATATGTTGGCTCATAACATATCCAAACTGGCATGCATTCAAAGCTGGTTTATTCAGATATCTATAAAAGCAGACTAATGTTTGTGGAAGGACATCCAGAGATTCTCAGAGGTTTGCTCAGGTCAGGCCACCCAATACACGTTTGTGTGGTCATTAAACACACACTAAATCAGACTATCAGTGATAAATGTGAAGACCTAAACTGAAAGCAAACAAAAACACTTGAGGTAGAAAAAGGACACATGAAAATGTATTTTTGAATTATGATGGAGGACAAAGAGGGATATTATATAGTGCTACAGAGAGCGTACACGCCCTGTTAGACAAATTGAAATATGAGAGAGTCTCTCTGGACAAAAGAAAATACCCCAAAAATATAAGTTTACACCCAACAAGCATATCATACTAAAAAAAATCATACTAATTATACAACTAGCTCAACTCTGCATGTCAAACCACAGACGGTGTCGAAGGGGGACATTTAAACTGTGAGGAGCAGCTGTTCAGAAGTTCATTACTCTTGCTTTATCATAAACTTGTTGAAGATGATGGAGATTCTCACCCCCAAGTGGATTGACTTAGCAGATGCTGGTGCAAATTTACACTTCATGCAGGTGTTAACCCTCCTAACAGGGTGTACGAAGTATTCCTACCAAAGACTTTCTGTGCCGAGTTGCATTCTGGTTTGTAAGTGTTGGATCATTTCCCCGTTTTGTACTGGGAAAAATAACAAGCCATCATTCCTTTTAAAGACCGTTTAGCTGTTGGCAACAAATCACATGAAATAACGCAGGTGTAGAACTAAATTCAGTGCTATCAGGACTGCACCCGTTATCATGAGGACCCAGCTGAGCAGGGTTTTCTCGAAACTATCTCTTAAGTATCGGGAAATCAAATGCATCTGAACTTTGGAGCAGCTTTTTAAACAGAGGTAAAATAAATCAGGATTTTCTTCTTTTTTTTTTTTTGTCACGGCAGCAACGTTGTTCAACACCTATTTTAGCCAGTAATATGTGACAAACCTTAATTAAACAGTGAAGTGCACAAGGTCAAATTGGCCAGACTATTCAAGGAAACGAGTGCGCAGCTCACGAGAACGTGGCATGACTTCAAGAAGGTCATAAGATACCGTGCCTGGCCTTTTCCAGCCGCGGGGTGGCGGGGGTGGGGGGTGGGGGGATCACTTGGAGAGTTGGGGATATTATATGCCTCTATTTCAGTTGAGGCTTTCCTTTTACCAGATTTAGGTTGAAGCAACAATCACACGCCCAGATCATTATAAAAAAAAACTTAAATGAAACCGTTCCAGGTCGAGATATCAGTTTCTAATATTTGTTTCAATATATATATATATATATATATATATATAGCCATCAGTTTTAGACAAACACCTATTTAAATGTCACAATTAAAAGGAGTGATATAGTTAAAGATCCAACGTCTGTTTATCTTTTAAAGGTAAAGCACACCCCAAACTACAGAGGAAGAAAACTATCTACAGATGAATAATGCATGCATGTTGCTAACATTTCTGACTGCATATGAACAGAGTATGCGACGCATCTTTGTAATCATTTTCTTCTTCTCTTTCTGTTTCTCAGCAAAGCCGGCGGGGGATGGTAAGTCAGCTGCCCCACAGCATTTGCCTGCTGACCTTTTGTGCGCCTTGCATTATCAGAGAGACGTGATTGTAGCTCTCACATTTTCACTTTTCACTCATGTCAACCGCTTGTGTCAAGCAAACGCTGATACTGTGTAAATCAGCTCGCACCGCATTATTTATTCATAAACATTTATTTATTTATTTTTGTCAGGAGAGCGTCTTTTATTTTATTCATGTATGCCAGCGTGCTACTGTACTGCATGTGTTCTGTATTTTTTTTTTTTAACCTCCGGGCGTTTCACTGGGAATCTGTTATACCATACATTACAAGATTACGGGAACTGTTTACTCAACTGACTTTAAATTATGTAGCCGCACAGACAGTGCACTGAGAAAATTGCTTTGGTGTCCACGGGCTACAGTTGAGTGTGGCCATGTGATAGCGGTCTGGATTTTATGTGACACACTGATGAAATCCATTTGCTCAGCTGTTGGAGTGTCTCTAATAGCCTACCTGTTCTCCAATGGCGCTACCATGGTATTACTTCTCATTTGCTGCCATGACTAACAAAAGATTCACTCATTTTAGCCCCGGTGGAGGAGGCTGAAAATGATTGCCTTCTTGTTTAAATTTTTGTGACTTTGAGTGCATTTACACATTGTTAATATGTGACATGGAGTGAGTGGAACCGAGTGTTTGGAAAAAAATGCGTTTGAACTCATCAGTCAGGGTAATTATCTGAATAAAATCCAGAACAAGTAGTTTAACTATAGATAATAAGTCGAGCAATTACTGTGTCAAGAAGATAGGCCTTAAAGTCAATCACATCACGAGACAACATGAAGCTGCTGAATGGGGTAATGCAATTATTATGCCACTCTTGTTCAGCGTGTTTGCATTTCTTGGCTAGCCTGCAGCATGCATCGCTTGTGCTAGCTAAGACTACTTCAAGAGTGTGCGGGAAACCACTTCATCATCACAATCACCGATCGAATGTCAAAAATCAGTTGTCTGTACATGTTCACTGCAACATGGGAGTCCATTTTTCTTCCTGTTTTGTCGTGTGCTGATGACCATGTTCTTGTTTCCTTGTTGTCGCTGTTAAAAAAAAAAAAAAGAAAAAAAAAAAGGTGGATTTTGAGTTTTTCAGCATGTTTACTTTTGTATCGTTAAGAAATGATTCTTATGTATGAAGTGAACAAGACGTCTGTGTGGATTTGAATGCATTACATTGCATTATTACATTACATTTCATTTAGCTGACGCTTTTATCCAAAGCGACTTACAATAAGTGCATTTCAACCATGAGGGTACAAAACCCAGAACAAGAATCAAGAAAATACAATTTCTTCAAGAAAGCCAAACTACAAAGTGCTAAAAGTAAGTGCCATTTTAAGGGCTACTAAAGTGCTACCTATTCAAGGTAAAGTCGGAAGAGGTGTGTTTTTAGTTTGCGGCGGACGATGTACAGACTTTCTGCTGTCCTGATGTCGTTGGGGAACTCATTCCACCATTTAGGAGCCAGGACAGCAAACGGTCGTGATTTTGTAGAGTGTGAGTGTTTAGCTCGCAGTGAGGGAGCACCGTGAGGGAATGCACTCCGACTGACTGCAACTGGATGCATTTTCCACATCTTTGAACTCTCTCTCTCACAGTGACCTTTGGGTTGTATTTCACTGCAGGCATGTGAAGTGTGAGGAAAAAAAATCTGCAAGTGTCTGCGTTTTTTTTAAAGTTTTTCCTTTTTTGTTTTTTTTCAATATTCGTTTCATTAACGTTTTCCAGGTCTCAACATCTTTCCGTTTTCAATCTCTGAACCATGATTTTTATTTGTGTAGCTAAGCCACAGCCAGAAGAAGATGGTAGGCACATCTTAGTGACAAGGAATAATACACACATTCCACAGACATTGTTCTTCAACTTCGATTCTTCACTTATTACTCCATATAGTGAATAATTACAGTCTGCATTGAAACCTAAGCTAACTTCAGTTCATTTTCCTTAGATGCACCCCCTGCAAATGGAGGTAAGACAGAATCCTGGGAATGTATTGACATCGGATGTTTTGGTTTAATATATGCACATGTATAATCCATTCTATGTATTCACATAGAAGTGCATACATGAGCCACACTGTGTGGGAATTACAGTAACTGCATGACTCTTGTGTGTTTAACTTTTGGTTACACCTTCATGAAGTATTTATTATGTTTTTTCATTAATATGCAAAATTCAACACATGTTCATTCTAAAACAACAGAATAGGTTATTTGCTAAAATTACATACAACAGGTTGCCAAAACCCTCCGAGATTGTTCCTGTTGTGCACGTACAGATTGCAGCACACTAATACCCACAGAGCAGGAATAAGCAGTATCTTCTGTGAGCAGGTATTCACTTACGTTGCCTGATTGACACCAGCACCGGAGTTACATGCTTTCTCGAGACTAAATGTGCATTTGTGACGTCATCATGGACATGAGCAGAGGACGCGCATCAAATTCTTTGTCAATCTCGGGGAAACCGGCAACGGAGACCCTTGAAATGCTTCAGAAAACCTACGGCGATGAAGTAATCAGCCAGAAAAAGGCTTCTTTTTTTTTTTCCGCGACGTTTGTATATAAAGCAAAACATCACTTTCCAAGACTGAAGAGGGCGCCACGTCGACATTCACGGGGTTGTCAACCGTAAATTTGGCCCCCTGGGGTCAGACCGTCAACACTGAGTTCAGCTGTGATTTTCTGAGGTAAAACATCCGGCATCAACAACCTGACCTCTGATGCGATGGCACATGACAACGTGCCCACTCAGGGTATTTGTGTTCTCCAAAAATTTGACCCAACATTTGATGCTCTCTGCTCAGGTTTTAGGGTCCATGGTGAGTCTTCGGGCTTTGTACCGCTGTATAGTACCAGCAACGGCCTTACTGAACCTTTAGTCGTCCTGGTCACCGAAACAGTTTGAGTGTGTTTAGGCACCAAACGTGCTTGGTAAATTACAATTATTTATATGACATTGAATGCTTTATGTTGTTTTTCCTCACTGGACTGATATACACGTATGCTGTATAGTATATGTTATGCGTGACTTTACACTCCATTTGGTTTTACAGAGCAGCATTTGCAACATAGAGTTTTGTAATCTACAGTTGAATTTCAAAGTACAGTATACAAATGTACTGTATTTTTATTTGTTTCCTCTGTTTCTACTGTGAATTTTTATTTTTAATTTTTTATATTTTTTTTATATTTTGTATTTCTATGTTTTACTTATCTACATATAAATTTGTTTATGCATGCGATAACTCTGAACATGCCTAAAGGAAAACTTTGTGCCTGCAAGCTGGATAGGATTTTGGTGATTTTTAAGGAACGGTGACGGCGCATGGTGCCTCCATTATAGCTGTTCATTTTTGGTTTCTGTTGCAACTGTACGTCTTTTCGTGCAACAACAAGCATTTGCTTCATGGCTGCTTTTTTCAGTTTCGTTTGCTTCCTTGTCTGCAGCAGATTCAGACGATGATGGGGATGGTAAGAAAAGAGCAACATTTATATTAACATGTCTTTTGACGATTTACTTTTGTCCCTCCAAGCATTCAGTTTGAGTGTTAACAACATTATCTGTAGTATCATTTTGATATTATGTGCTCGTCAAGATGTGTGACATAATATATGTGTTAAGTGGATGTGGGTCTATTTCATTACTTGAAATCTTTTTGAATACTTCAGTTTGGACTGATTGTAGGCTTTATAGGCAATTAAATACGTTTAGCAAACAGCAAAGTTGTGTGATTATCTTGCACAATATCTTAACTTGATATTTTACGGAAACAAGGTTCTTATTTTGTAACCTCATTGCAATCTGTCGAGACAAAGTAGCACTCATTGACCAAAATGTAAAAAAAACAACAACTGTGTCTCCGTTTTGGTGTGACACAGAGCTGATAGCGAGATGTATGGTCCTGCATACTATCTTACAGATCCATTTAAAACCCCTCAAGCTAAAAAAAAAAAACACCCCGGCAGAGCGTGCAGCTTCCCTCAGAACAAACCACACGACACCCCATCACATCCTCAGCTGTCATCGAGAAAACAAAGAGGTGGTATATTGGGTCTTGCCGTCTTCGTCTCATTCACCTGTTGTGTCTCCTCCCGCTCGTATGTGCCGTTGCTACCAGACACGTCACTCGCAAATTACGCTGTTTATGTTCAGCAATACAGAATTAGTCCCTCAATGTGAAAAGTCCTTTTCCTCCCATCTGTGACCTCTGATACCAGCTCTCTCTCTTGCTGCTGTCCCTTAGGCAATTTGAACAATGAGAGTAGAAACACAGCTGCGGTTCAAGTGCAACACTCATCGTGTAACAATGGCAGCTGTTGCCGTTAACGTACCAAGTGTCATCTGATGTGATGACACTTTTTATGTTTGCTTCTCAACTGAGCAATACGCTGTATTTGGAAACTGAAAGGAGAGGTCAAATAGCGTCAAGTCGTCCAAGAAATCGTCAAACTCGATGGCTCCAGCAGCACAGGTTCTGTACATAGGGTCATGTATCGGCAGCTCGCAGGCGTCGACATGGTCTACTAACACATGTCACAGCCATGTAGTGTGATTCTTAAGTCAGGTGTCTCAAAATGTCAGGGATGCACTGCAGCTCAGGTTTTACAAGCGAAACTCGAGAGCTGCTGTTCATGTTACAGCGCCTGCCACGGTCTTTCAGGGCCGAAGCTTCCAGAGCAATGAGTTTAGTGTCTGCTCTATTTTGACTGACTCGGAGGAGATTGGGTGGAGAAGGGTTATGGAAGTGTCAAGGCTTCGGGGAAACGGAAGGCTGCTAATTCCTTGTGGTGCCTTTCAAATGTGTGTGAAATGTCCTGCGCTTGCTGCGCCTAAGGGGAAAACACAGACATTAGCAAGCTTTTCATGTCCCTGCTTGGACACCTAGGTGAGCTGAGAGAGGTGGTAGTGCCAACTGAGAAATCCATAATCTTTTTTTTTTTTTTTTTTTTTGTGCTGCACAGTACATGTTGAGAAGAAGTCTGTAGTTTAGATAGACTGGAGACTGGAGCTTTGCCAAAAATACCAGGGAGATGACCAAAGTGTTTCCTTTTTGGGCTGTTTGGTGAGGCACCGATGATGTATGCAGAGGAGAGGAGAGGTGAGAAGCCACAGATTTCTTCAAAGGTGGCATTTCAGTTGCGTGTCCTCACAACAACGCTGTTATGTGGGGGAGGTTGGCTGCTAAGCTGAAACTCGTCTGTAATATGGCCTGCCAAGTGAAAAGGGGAGGTTCAAGCAGCCAGGGTGAAGCCTTTAAATGTTAAGTTTGGTTACTGACCTGGATGTCACCTCCTATAAATTCCTTGTGGAATGGGTCCAGTGATGTCGGTCCTCCACAGTTTTTCCCCATTTGTGAATCTTTTCTTAGAATTTATGAGCGTGCATGCCACCATCTCGCCTCCATAAATGCCCATCACTGACTGTGGGACTGGGCAAGGTCCTCCAGCTGTGGCAACGTTTGTCCAGAGGGAGGAAAGGTGTACCCTGCTGCACAGGATCCAGGCAGAGCTCAGCATATGAACTATGGCATACAGAAGAGAAGAAAAAGATGAGCGTAGTGGCAGAGCGTAGCCACAGAAAAAACTGGAGCATGATATAAAGAAGTACAAAGGTTGAGCAAGTGCAAAGCCTGATCTGAGGGAAATTTGCATGCTTCATGGTTATTACTATCAGCGCATGATTCCCCCAAGCGCCATTTCTCATCAGCATCCAACAAGCTACGTTTAGCTGGGTGGTAGCAAGCTACGCTCAGTCCGAGGTCGCAGCTGAGGGAGGCTTAGAGGGAAATCTAAGGAGAGGAAGTCGGTGCAAAACCCGGCCTGTTGTAAAGCCGTATCTAAATCTACTTATACGGACAGACTCGCACATAACTGACCTGTCATTTGCTGTATTCATTATTCATATTTTCTATCTTTTTTCACATAGCGCTCTTCTCTAGGTTTGATGTGTGAAAAGTGACCTTATGTACAAAAAAAGGGTAAAACATGACATCAAAAAACATGTTTGACCTGATGATGATGCAAACATTTTCTGCTGGAGTTTGTGAATTTAAGGATATTATTTTAATTACAAAGAATCATATTCACCCTGGAGGACAATTTTGCCATCAGTTTTTATTTTTTTATTTTTCATTTCTACCATTTGTTTGATCCCTTGTCCTGACTCCAGAGTTGGTATTGCACCACGCTGAGTTTGCCTTCAGTGTCTATTAAGGGTGGAGACTGTGTGGGTAGTGCTTATCATACCAAGGCTGTTTAAAGCCATACCCATGGGGGTATAGTGTGTTTGTGTGTGTGTGTGGGGGGGGGAATTATCATCACTTGGCCAACTGCAGTCTGTTTTGGGGGCACTTGTACCAGTACTCCTAATAAATGTCAGCAGGAAGTTACTGCCAATTTCTTTAACAAAAAAAAAGAAAAAATAATTTGAATCTGAAAATCCTACCATGGAAACCTTTTGACTGTAAAGCTTGCCTTGAGTTGAATTATTCCAATGGTATCTTAAGCGCAACAAACTTATATATTCATAACACGTCAACGCTGTGAACAAAAAATATGAAACACTTAAAAGTGGGGACACTTTAAAGTCATATTTCAGTGGTTGGTTTGAGCAGACTGGTGTGCACATGCTCTGTAAGGGGTAAACTAATCGCCCCTTTTGTGACGAGTTGCCTTACAAGATCAGTCCAAATGAATAATCAAGGTAATTTCAAAGACTTTATCCCAAGTTTTATGATGAAATGTACAGTAATCAACATATTTGATTACTTTCTGTTGGCAGTCATGATCTTACCGTCATGAATAAAATTGATTGTTTTTAACTGTGTGGTGTGATAACGTAATAATTTTACAGAATAACCACTCTGTAAATGGTGTTCACTTGCCTTGTTTAACTCATGAGTTATTACTGACTTATGGTACAGTATAACTTGAATTTGTTATACTTCCATATGTTGACTGAGGATATTTATATTTTTATTGTTGATCCACAAAATGTGGTAAAATGTAGAACTTTCCATTCTATGTGTTAGTCAAGTATCCTGTTCAACGAATAAACATTTCTGAGGGGCTGTGTGCGCCTCTCTTTTGTTATTGATTGATAAAATATGATTATTTATTGGGACCAGGTCTTCTCACCATTGGAAATTTAAGCAGGGAGTCACACTGTAGCAAGACTTAACATTAGACGCTAATGCCGATTCCCAGTGCATTGTTTATGGAGTTGTCTGTTGGATTGGACTGGGGTAGAAAGTGCTGATGAATGGAGGTCAGCAGGTGCACTTGCTAGATGTTTTATACTTAGCACAGTCAGTGTCAAAGCATTCTGGAGCTTCTAATTGGTAAAGATACTTCCTTGCAGCGATTATATGTCACTGGAACTTTAGCTTGCCTGAACACGTGAGACACTTTATCTTCCAAGACTGGGAGGGACAATCCCTGTTGCTGCCTTAATGGCAATAAATCAGGTAAGCTGTCGGTCATTGCAGGCGATTGAAAAGTGACCTGTATCAATTCTTCTGAAAGCCTTATTGAATCATTTACTTTTTTTTTAACTTTGGACAAATTACAAAACAATTAGCATATTATGGTATTTATTACTTACTGCATTAGAATGATGTTTTAGAAAAGGCTATTTACTAAATCTTAGAAAGGCCTTAGCCTCGTTAATGGTGAATGTGGTTTGAAATCAGTTGTAAAACTTTGGGACAACTATTTTTGTTGTATATATTGTACAGCAATCAATTTGTTAACTTGATTGCTGTTGGTTCATTTATTAGCATCTGTAATATTTCATATTTACTGTATGTACACAGTCTGTGTGAAATGTGAATAAATTTTTTTTGATGTTGCATAAGAATATCCAAGCATTTCACTGCTTTCTTTGCATTTTTGTTCGTTGCACACTGTGGACATTGTCATTGTAACTGCTTGTGTAGGTTTTTGTTTGTTATGTTTTCCAACACGTGTTCTATGAATCAGTTAGAATTGAATAAGTCACTGAAATTGATTTTTTCTTCTTCTCAGAGTCCGGATCAACTGAGCTCACTGGGCTCTTTCTCGAGAAGCCACCGGATTATGTTGTTGCCGTAGCAGGTTAGACGCTCAAACGGATGGATGATTCATTGTCAAGACAGACAGGAAATTGTAGCCATCCATAATGTATAACCCGAGAACACAATGTTATATGAAGTAATTGTCATTTGCAAATGGCAGGATCGGATGTCACTTTCACTGCCAGGGTGGACTCGACCACCCTGACCAGAAAACCCGTCATGAAATGGCTGAAGGGCAAATGGCTGGACCTAGGCAGCAAGGCCGGGAAACATTTTCAGTTCAAAGAAGCCTACGACAGAAATACTAAGGTGTGTGTGTGTGTGTGTGTGTGTGTGTGTGTGTGTGTGTGTGTGTGTGTGTGTGTGTGTGTGTGTGTGTGTGTGTGTGTGTGTGTGTGTGTGTGTGTGTGTGTGTGTGTGTGTGTGTGTGTGTGTGTGTGTGTGTGTGTGTGTGTGTGTGCGCCAGTGTGAGAGAGGCTACCATTACCAGTATTGTGTGATCTGATCCTCTTCTTTCAGAAGTCATTAAATCATATTCTCTCCTTTTTAGATTTATACTTATGAAATGAAGATTGTTAAAGTGGTCGTTGGAGATGCTGGGGGCTACAGGTGTGAGGTGACGGCAAAAGACAAGTGTGATAGCTCCATCTTTGAGATCTGTGTCGAGGGTGAGTGAAAACGGACACCGGCCCGCTGGAGCTGCCACAGATTCTATACGTGCTGATGTTTTGATCTGATCCAGCAATAATGTGCGTTCTCTGCAACTTCTCACGTTACAGCTGCACAGCAGGAGCAGCAGGCGGATATTTTGTCAGCCTTCAAGAGAGCGTAAGTGCCCTGGGGTTTGGGTGGTTGAGGGAAAACACATACGTCGACTATTTATAATGTTTTCCAGTGTGTGTGTGTGTGTGTGTGTGTGTGTGTGTGTGTGTGTGTGTGTGTGTGTGTGTGTGTGTGTGTGTGTGTGTGTGTGTGTGTGTGTGAATGTCTTTCAGCACGTTGGTATGACAGTAGTAAATTTTATCTCGTGCCATGTCAGGGGTATGCCTGATCTTAGTTACATAGTATATTTAGTTTGCTATATGTTTGTTTCCTTACGCAGGGATGCTGGGGAGGATGACGGAGATCTGGATTTCAGTGCTCTGCTGAAAGCCACTAAAAAGTGAGACATTTAAACACTATTTGGTTTGCAAAATTATCATGCGCACAGTATGATTGATTCCTTTTAAACATCCCTTATTGCTTCTCCAGTCCTAATTGCCAGCGTATCCCTTTTCTTTGACTGTCCAGAAAGAAGAAAGCTCAAGAAGAGAAGCCAGAGATAGATGTGTGGGAATTGCTTAAGAGTGCCCATCCAAGCGAGTATGAGAAAATTGCCTTTGAATATGGCATCACTGACCTGAGAGGCATGCTGAAACGTCTGAAAAAGATGAAAACGGTCGAGCCCAAGCACAGCGAGGGTAAGTTGGGCCCAGCGAGAGGGAGGAGGGGGGGGGGGGGGAGCAGTCGGGGGAGTATTTGAAGTATGACAGAAATGAATTAGGAGGTGAGATTTTACCTTAAGGGGATGGAGAAGGAAGGACAGCAGGGGAGAGAAGTAGGAAGGGCACTATAAAAGTGGATTGACACGATTTTGTGACATGATGAGTTGAGTTTTTCCTCTTTCTGTCTGCTTTCCCAGCTTTCCTGAAAAAACTCGAGTCTTGCTACTCAGTGGAAAAGGGCAAGAAAATAGTCCTGACGTGTGAGGTGGTCGATCCCAATGTCCCGGTCAAATGGTTGAAGAATGGCCAGGAGATCAAACCCTCAGCCAAGTACATGCCTTAAAGCATAAACAAACACACCAGTTGTCGTTCGTCCACATAGACTGTGATAAATTCCATGCAAAATATTGCTTAATTTGTTTGAGGCTGTATCATATAAATGATGAAGAGGGACTTGATTGGCAGTGCTTTACAAATATCAAGCTAAAATTGTCTCCTCCAAAAAGTCCTACTCCGTAATGATGTTGCCAACATGTTTTATTTTTAGCCAGTCATAAGGACCCCCCCCCCAGTGGGTTAACCATGTCTCAATGTTAAGACATCTTGTGCCCCGAGTACAGAAATGCAGATGCAACTCCAGGACAAAGACCTCTACATTTAAAGGTCTTAATGTAAAAATAAATCTGTGGCCCAGCAGAAAATTGAAAATTGAAATACCCTTACAGAAAAAAATTGTTTGCCACATGGCACACATGTGATCACACGTATGACACATATTTACCACATGGTGCAATGTATGATAACATGGGGAAAATATGTGGGGAGGTTTTCACATGGGAATCTACATGGACTTTACACATAACACCATAAAAGTGTTCCCATGTCCAAAATACATTTTTACATGTGTCATGTTGATACCTGATCAAATGGGTTTTTGCACACGTGAAATGAATATGTTTTTCTGCAAGGGTAGAGTCTGTTAGACAACGTTAAACCTAAATTAAATATGAAGGGTTTGTTAGAAATGGAGAGTATTTGACATGCATTTTTCTTTTTGATAAAAAACACTTCAACGCTCTGTTTGACTCTTTGATGTTGTGGATTGTCACTTTTCAAGGTACATCATGGAGGCAAACGGGAATCTCCGAACACTTACCATCAATAAGGCAAGCCTGGCTGACGATGCTGCATACGAGTGTGTGGTCGGCGAGGACAAGAGTTTCACAGAGGTGTTTGTCAAAGGTGCATTATCCCTCTTTTCTTTTCTTTCTTTTTTTTTTTTTTCATCCTGGCAGTAACAATCTGAGATTACAGCAAAAGAAATGTTAGCTTTGTTATCTTTATTGCATGACACATTGGGTTTCTGCTGAGCTCATGAATTTTAATGTCTCCTTCTGCTGTGTTCAGAGCCCCCCGTGACCATCACCAAGCTGATGGACGACTATCATGTGGTTGTGGGAGAAAGAGTGGAGTTTGAGATTGAGGTGTCAGAAGAAGGTGCCCATGTCATGTGGTCAGTAAATATCTCTATTTGGCAGTACATGCTCAGCCTCGCATGACTCATGGATTTAATCTCTGCCAGAATAAACAATTGAACGTGTTCTTAATCTTCAAATAAGAGTGAGTCTGTCTGTATACAGCAGCATGTTTTATGGAGTTATTGATCTCCACCTCAATCAGATATATTACATATATCTAAGTTTATTAATTTATGCGCTTGTTGTATCACATGTTTAAATTTCCAGAGCCATAACTGCTTTATAGTTATAGAGATGGACTTATATGGATATTTGAATTAAAAACAAAATAAATCTTGTATTATCTTGCAAAGATATCTGAAACCAATTAAACAGGATCTGTGGATTTACTTTTAATATTGAAAAGCTTAATGTCTGCTTTCAACTACAGAATTTAGGAAACAATTTCTTGATTTCTTTGCATTTGTTTTGCTGTGAGTTTTGTATTTATTTTTAGTATGTAGTCTTAGATCTTTTTAATTGTGAGTGTAGCACTTTTAAAGCAGGTGGCTTTTATTCAATGTACCTTAGCAAGAAATAATCAAAAGAAGAAAAACATAGTATCCTTTACATAGTACATTTCCCACAAATTAATACAAAGCATATTAATAGTTTCCAAAGCAACGCTTTAATACTCACTGAATATTATAAATATTACGGTGTGTCTGTTCAAATTCCAGCAGAACCAGCCTTACTGCTTTTTTTTTTTTTTTTTTTTTTTTTATCAATAAGTTAGCTCTGCCAACTTTCAAAAAGATATGAAAAGATATTTCCTCTTTTTTTTTCTAGGTTCTTTGAGGATATAGAGCTTCACAAAGACAAAGACTCTACAAAGTATCGCTTCAAGAAGGACGGAAAGAAGCACACGCTGATCATCCAGGAGGCGACGCTGGATGACATTGGAATGTACCACGCTTGGACAAATGGGGGGCACACCAAAGGAGAAGTGGAGGTGGAAGGTACCACAGCAAAACATCAGTCTCACTCAGTCTTTATTACAGTTTTGAGTGATGTACAGATAATACAATATTTGAGACCAAAAAATGAATAATAATGATGAATTTTAAATCTTTTTTTTTTTTTTTTTTTTACAAACGATATGCGTTTGCTATATTTAGTGCAGGTTTTCTGTCATTTAAATGTACTATATGCTGTTCAGTGTAGAAGATGCAGCTGAATGAACTGCTGGGCCGAGGGCCTAACACCTGTCTTTATAAACTAAGTAACAACTCATGGCAGTGGCTGTCAAGATGTTACCATCTGCAGTCTTATCCTCCTCCTGCCTTCACATACTCCACCGGCCGCCTGATGTGTGCTCTTGTGGTTTTCAATGTTTTATTCAGAAAAGGAGCTGGAGGTGCTGCAGGACATTGCTGATCTGACTGTCAGGGCAACGGACCAGGCCATGTTCAAGTGTGAAGTGTCTGACGACAAGGTCACGGGAAAGTGGTACAAAGACGGAGTGGAGGTCTTGCCAAGCGAGCGCATCAAAATGACTCACATTGGAAGGTACCAAGATGAGAGCAAATCCATTCAGGCTGTAGAAAAACGGAGAAGGATTTTTTTTTTTTTTTTTTAAATGTAAACAATTTCTTTATTTGGTGAAGCAGATGTTGACCCTACATTCTATCTTCTCTGTTTCAGGTTTCACCGGCTGCTTATTGATAATGTGAAGCCAGAGGATGCCGGAGACTACACGTTTGTTCCTGATGGATATGCTCTGTCACTTTCTGCCAAGCTGAACTTCTTGGGTGAGAAAGACAGAACGATTACAAAGATGCTATTGTGGATGCATTAATCACCAGCAGCCTTCATAATGTTGTCAACTCTTTTTTTTTTCTTCCTGTTTCTTTAAACAGAAATTAAGATTGACTATGTACCCAGACAAGGTAGGTAGCCTCAATTTAACTCAGGTCACACATAACCAAAATCAATATCTTTTTCATGCGTAAAAAAAATCTTATGTTTGGTTCATATCCTAAAAGACCGTCCCCATCATTGTCTACCTCTTTGTATGTTGTATATGAACCAGATCCTCCAAAGATCCACCTGGACACCTCTGGAAACATGGTCTCCCAAAACACTATCATTGTTGTGGCGGGCAACAAGCTTCGTCTGGATGTGGAGATCTCAGGAGAACCAGCACCTACTGTTGTTTGGTCTAAAGGAGATAAAGTAAAGATCTACATGCTGTCTATTCAAGAGTTTTCCAAAACGTTGGCACATCAGTAATTAGCACTCAATCGAGCATTTGTAAACAGGGTTAAAATTAGATAAGTCTGCGATTCTATTTCATATTTCATACAGATGAAGGTGTTGGGTATTACTGCAGATGTTTTTGTGAAATAGATTTGAGGGGCCTAAAGATTTCAAAAATTGAATAAAATGGTGGTCCTGAGGTTGAACCACTGCTCTAACCTACGTAACCCTCTTACCTATAAACCATTTCGTTTCGGGCTGTTTGAATTGAATTGCTCTACTCAGACAATTCACATGACGTGTGCAAAGTTACACTTCATGGTGCTTAGCCACTATAATTTCCTGTATTTTAGCCAATCACAGACACTGAGGGGCGTGTAAGGGTGGAGTCCAAGAAAGACCTCAGCTGCTTTGTCATAGAGGGGGCAGAGAGAGAGGATGAGGGGAACTACACCATCTGTGTCACCAACCCGGCTGGAGAGGACAAGGCTGTGCTGTTCGTGAAGATTGTGGGTAAGTTTAAGATTTTACAGCCAGGTATCAGCTGGCGTAACTTCACAGAAACCAACACGGTGTGCGGTGTTTACGGTCCACCAGTTTTTAACTGTTGTATCTGCTGGATTTGAACTTTTCTGATGTGATCTATGTTAACACTAAATTTCATCTTATTTTAGATGTGCCCGACCCCCCTGAGCACGTCAAGTGCACATCAGTGGGAGAGGACTGTGGCACCATCGTTTGGGAGCCTCCTAAATTTGATGGGGGTGCACCAATCAAAGGTAAATAATGCAATCTTTTTATACCTACCTTTTTATACTACAGAATATGGAACATGTATTATAAAGCAGTACCTGTAAATTTATGTACTTTGGCTTTACCCTCACTGTTTTTACTCCACCAGGTTATCTCATGGAGAGGAAGAAGAAAGGCTCTAGCAGATGGACAAAGCTCAACTTTGATGTCTATGAATCAACCACATATGAGGCGAAGAGGATGATTGAAGGAGTCCTGTACGAGATGAGGGTGTTTGCTGTCAACAGCATCGGCATGTCTCCGCCAAGTCTCAACTCCAAACCCTTCATGCCCATTGGTACGTTTCACGGTCGTCTTTTCCTTCCTGTTTCTCGGCTATTCTCTGTCCTTTCCTTTGCCACCCTTCTTGGGCCAAGTCAGTCTGTGTCTTTCTTGACTCTCTCTTTCTGTCACCTTAAGCCCCAACTAGTGAGCCAATGCGTCTGACAGTCCACGATGTGACAGACAGCACATGCAGCCTGAAGTGGCTCGCCCCGGAAAGGATTGGAGCCGGGGGCCTGGACGGCTACCTTATTGAATACTGCAAGGAAGGAGGTGACTGGACCTCACATTATTCTGACAAGATCATAATTTGGCCTCCGGTGGTCAATTGAAAAACAGATGAAAATCTATAATACGGAACAAAAATACGCGATTAAAATCTTACTCGCTGCGATTTACTGCCTGCAATTCTCTTTTATTTTAGACACTGAGTGGGTGGCGGCAAACACTGAACTTTGTGAGAGGCAGGGATTTGTGGTGCGTAACCTCCCCGTGGGAGAAAAGATCAACTTCAGGGTGATGGCAGTAAACATCGCTGGATCCAGTACTCCTGCTATACTGTCACAGCCCGTCACCATCCGGGAGATTGTCGGTGAGTCAGACAGATTTAGAAGTGACGAGAAAAAAGTACTTCTCATATTTGATAGCATTTCGAGTTGACATCGTATATTTTTCAGTACTTTTTCTGATTTGTTTATGCTAATGCTTTGTGCCCTCATTATCATCATGCCGAATCTTTTAATGATATCGGATGTCTGTTTTTGCTTTAGAACATCCAAAGATCCGCCTTCCTCGTGACCTGAGAACAAAGTTCATCAGGAAAGTAGGAGAAAAGGTCAACCTCACCATCCCCTTCCAGGTTAGACGGGCCGCATTAGCTTGTTTTCTAAACAGAAACGGCATCAGATACTATTGTCTACTGCTAGAAAACATGTTTTGGGAAAGTAAATGTCACAACTTTTAGAAAAACGACTGTTGTATTCATAACACGGGATGACGTTCTTGTGTCATAGGGTAAGCCGCGCCCTGTCGCAACCTGGTACAAGGACGGTCAACCCCTCGACCCCAAGATGGTCAACGTCCGTAACTCAAACACGGACAGCATCCTGTTCATTCGCTCAGCAGAGAGAGATCACTCTGGAAAGTATGAGCTGGTGCTACAGATTGAGAACATGGAGGACAGGGCCTCCATCGACATCAGGATTATTGGTAAAGTTGCCAACACTCAAGCTGATTTCATTTCAGAAATCACTGATGGAAAGAAAAATAGACAAGACACAGTCTTTACACCTGGAATATACTAACAGTTGTTTAACCCAAAACAGACAAGCCCGGGCCTCCTCTGAATGTGAGGGTGACAGAAGCCTGGGGCTTCAACGCAGCTCTGGAGTGGGAGCCCCCCAAGGACGACGGCAACTCTGAGATTACCGGATACACCATCCAGAAGGCAGACATGAAGACCAAGGTGAGAGAGGAAGACACGTTTCAGACCTTCATCCGCCTGACAGTAACCTAACTAAATGTCCAGTTACCACCAGCCAGTGTTTGTCTTGGTCTCTTTCTCTCTCTCCAGGAATGGTACACCGTTTATGAGCATAACAGACGGACACACTGTACAGCTTCAGATCTGATCATGGGCAACGAATACATGTTCCGCATCTACAGTGAGAACCTCTGTGGCCTGAGCGACGAGCCCAAGCTCAGCAAGAACACGGTTATCATTAACAAGACAGGTGAGATGCGTTTGAACGTGTCCCTGTGCAGTATATACAGCATATGTAGGCTTTTGTGTTCGTAGTTTAAATTGTACCCTACACTTGCATTTGATCTGTTAATATAAATACGCCACCTCTCTGCTCTGATTTACCGGATTTCCCGCCCCTACCCCTCTTATCCGTAGATCTGGAGCTCAAACCAACCCCGTTCAAGGAAAAAGACATGGCCTGCATGCCAAAGTTCACTCAACCCCTGGTGGACAGATCTGTAGTGGCCGGTTACAGCACTGCCATCAGCTGCGCTGTCAAAGGCTTCCCCAAGGTAAGCGTTCATGTTTAAAATAGTCTGTGGAGTGTGATTCACAGGAGCAGGTCGACAGTGCCACTTCTCATAAGCAAATTACAATCTGAAGTTTGCTATAAAAGGGACTTGTGCACAGATCTGCCAGCTGTAGCGTTGGTTTTTTTTTTTTTTTTTTTTTAATCAAAGGTCATGTTGAACAGCAGCCTAATTAGGAACAAGAAGAGACATTTAAAAGAAAATCCGCTTTATCTAATCTAAGAAGTTTTATCGCACCTGTTTTTGTTTTTTTTAACAATGAATTCAACGTGTCCGCATCGTAGCCTAAGATTGTCTGGATGAAGAACAGAATGATCATTGCGGAGAATCCCAAGTACTTGATGCAGAACAACCAAGGGGTGCTGACCCTCAACATTCGTAAGCCCAGCACCTTTGACGGAGGCAAATACTCGTGCATGGCTGTCAACGACCTGGGCAAGGATGAAGTGGAGTGCAAGCTAGACGTCCGAGGTAAGAGCGGAGAGAGGGAGGAGGCTGCACAGGTGGGAGGGGACAGATGAAGGAGGCAGAGCTTTGGAAATTTGAGCGGGTTGGTGGTGGATTGGATCAGCGGGAGAGACCATGCCTGTGATTGGTTGTTACCCAGTGGGAGGGTCAGGGCTAGGAATAGGGTTAGGGGCCAGTTTGATTGACGGTTAAACGATAAATCACACCATTAGGGCGCGCGTCCCTCCGGCTGATCCCATCTAGCACTACTAAATTGAGTGAACTGATGCTAAAAGCACAAATCGGACTTTTAGTGACGACAGCTGCGAACAATAATCGTATCATTATTCTTACAAAGTTATAGGACAACACGATAGCTGTCATTATATTCAGCCCTTTTTGAACAAAACCTAACACTGGTCACCTGTTATGTTGTTCCACAGTTGCCACTGACCCGGACAAGAAGTGAGGAACCAACAGCAAAGAATGTAAAATTATTATATTAACGAAACGGTGAATCTCCCACTGTCAGGAGTGCAGTCAATAAAATGTAGTGATGCCTGCTATAAACAATTTGGAGTAAATTTTATTTCTTTTTAAATACTTTTTTATGATTATTAATGGATGTATTCAATTTATTTAATCTCAAACTGAAGAGGTAAAGAGCCCCCAAACAACACACACACACACACACACACACACACACACACACACACACACACACACACACACACACACACACACACACACACACACACACACACACACACACACACACACACACACACACACACACAGCCACCGTCCCCTCTTCCACAGACAGTCAGGATCTAAATGATTAAAATACAGAGTGCATTATTATTCCAGTTTAAGTTGGGAAGCTTGTTTTTGTATTTTTGGCACGCCTGTGTGACAGTCGTCTGCCCTACACCTCCCTGGAGTAGCGTGCTCTCCGCCTGTGGATCGCCACACCAATACTGAACAACAGCGCCACTGCCAGGAGTCCCACCGCCACTGCAAGAGCTGTTATCACACCTGAGGGAGACATCACTTCTGTTTAGGTACATGTGAATGTGGAACATTTCCAAAAGCGCTCATCTTTTTAAGTTAGTTTTGCTCTGAAAATCACCGCACTGGTTCCCAAAGTAAATCTTGGAATAAATATATTGCAGCTTGACAGTGCTCGAATATGAATTTAAATAGAGCCAAATAATAATGTGCAGCAGAGAAAAGACATGGACGGGAATATAAAATATGACTTGTTCACCTGCGCTTGACCATTTTGTCTTAAACCCGCATCCGACCTCCCATTCCTCCGCCATGACGCCCCTCATCAGCTCGGTGAACATGGGCAGAGGACAGGGGTTCAGTCCATTGCATCCTGGCACAGGGTTGGGGTACGGGTCGTGCCGGGAGTCATTGCGGTAATACAGCTCCACAGAATAGGATCTGGGTAATTATTAGGATGAATACAATTGCGTGTTATATAAAGGGGATTGTATCATGTGCTAATTTGACCATCGCAGTCCTGGATGGCTGCCATATTCCCATGGAATTCAAAAGGGAAAGGTATTTGTGCGAGTAAACGGTGAAATGCTCAGAAATGTGGAGTGGTTTTGGGCATCTGACCTAGATAGCTTACTTGAATATGCAATAGGGAGGAGAAGAAGAAGAAAAAAAAAAAGAAAAAAGAGCATGAAGTAAAACTGGAAGGAAGTCATTACCCATCATACTCCTGGTAGAACTCAAAGAGCTGACAGGCAGCGTAAGGAGGAAGGAGGCCGTTGTACACGTCCAGAGCTGCCTGGAGGGTGATGAGTGTGGAGTCATGCTTGAATGAGGAACAAGCATCACAGCAATAAGGAGGTGAGGCGCGCATGTGAAAACAGCAGTTTGCGCAATAGATTATAAATGTGTGCAAGGACCCAAACAACCAAACTTACAGCGGAATACATAATGAATTTGAGAGTGCTCCCTGGCTCTACTGCCTTTGAGAAATTCCCCAGGATGGCATTCAGCAGGACCCCTGGTAAATTAACACAGCGTCAACAGTGCAAATTAATTTTTCCCAGATAGCGAGACAATGCTTTTGACCTTATTGGGTATCTTGTCTCATAAATTATTATTATTATTATTATTTTTTTTTTTTTGTCGCATTAGCTCATATGTGCTAATATTCTTTTGGGAAACCCGACCCTGCTCATTACACGGTCAGAGGTATAAACAAAGCCTCGGCCAGCAGTAACATTAGAAACACTTTTTTTTTTTTTATTAATTGCTGCTAATGTGAGCCCCCACCTCCCGAGAGCCTGGCCTTCTCTCCTCGCTTGTGACTGAGGATGCTGTACGTGACCTCAAAGGATGCTACTCTCTTCAGGGTGTCCAGGACGTCTTGGGTGGCCCAGCGTGGGAGAGTCAAGTTATGGATCCTCTGCGCAAAAAAAAAGAAGAAAAGTGCTCACTATCCGGCATCACGCTAATAATCACATTACACAACACATGAATGGCAACGAACGAGGTTTTACATGGCTGCATTTCATCGTTTCTATTATCCCTTCTATTTTTAGCGCCAGTCTGAAGATAACAGATGCTCATTTTGCGAGTGTGAATGAGCGTATTCAACCTGGCCTAGAATCCACCCATCTCATAATGCTTTAATTATCATTTCAATATGTTGCCCTATTCATGTCTTAATGTATGTCTGGAAATGATTCCCCCCCCCCCCACTTCCGCCCCTTTCCCCCCCCTTTCTCTGCAGTCTCGTCTTCGGCTTCACTCCCCTGCAGCTGCTGTTTTGTATCAGAGATTGAAGAACCTGTAATCTGAATAATACGAGGAGTAGACGAGTTTCATACTGTTTGTGTGTCTGTTCATGCGCTTAATTTGAAATATTTTACCTGGCAGGAAAGGGTGTCGTAGACCCTCCATATTTTCTTCCCAACCAGTTTGGACACGGGGTAGCCGGTGTGGTTGGAGAGACCCTCTACGAAGTACTGCATGGTGAAGAAACGAGTAAGAACATCACATTAAACCGTGGATAATAATGATCTGGGGAATACAACACTTTAATTATTGTTTATGTGACTAACATGAAACTTTTTTTGTTTTGTTTGTTTTTTTGCAGTTGTTTTGGCAGGAACACTGAGCGACAATCTATTTTTAGGTGTTTATAATTCAAAATCGCACAAATTAGCTGCTTAATTTGATGAACTGGAATAGTTTACTAATGCTGTTGATTTAACCTTTAGTCAAACAGCATGGTGGCAAAAAAAAAAAAGGTACCAATCCAGTTCATCTAGCCTATACCTTGCAGGTATTGTGCCTCCAGCAGAGGGTGTTAAAATTCAATGCAGGAGGCCCCCGGCTTGATCTCAAACACCACCTTAATAGGCAGCACATGGGACTCCGTTTAATTAAAACCTTTTTTATTGTAATTCTAAATCTAATTCAACCCAACCGTTAATTAATGTCTCTCCGAGAATGTGAGAGAAATTGCACCGTGCAGCTTTTTGTGGGCACTGGAGTCACCCTGCCTGAGAAAAATCACTGAGAGGACACGATGTCTGCAGCATAACTAACACGTCCACTGGAAGTGCTGATTGCGTTGGCACCCAACAACTGTGAAGTATATATTTCACTGAAATGTGCATTTTACCGTGTTAGTTTAATTTACAAATCAAGGCGCAGAATAGAAGCGGCCGAGGTGAGGAAGAGAATTGTTCACGGTAATTTGGATTATACAAGTCTGGGGATATGAAACGAGAGTTACTGGCAAGTTTTCCCCCTCTGTTTAACGGGCACATGACTCAACGGGAAAGTGATGTTTTGAAGACGAAACGAGCAAGCGAGTAGAACATTTGCGTCACCGAACAGATGCTGAGGATGAGCTGCAGCACAGACGGCCCGTCTCTCTCTCTGTGCGGCTCGTCTTACCTGGTGAGCCCTGAGGAACCTCTGGTACGGCTCGCTCTCAAAGGTCTCCGTCATCAGCGCTCTGAACCTCGGACAGTCTTTGCCCGGAGACTTCAACAGCTTGAGAAATCGAAAACAGCAGCCAAGCATCAGTGGAAATAATGCATGTTTACAGCAGGTACCGCAAGTCTTCCGGGCACAATTATATGTTCATTTCACACTTTTTAAAAACAGTGGGGAATTTGAGCACAGCGGGTTCACAGCCGAGGTGAACGCCGACAACAACAGGGAGCTGCTGCAGAGAGACACTTCAATGAACTTAGCCAGGCTTGGATTCCGCTGCGTACAGCTGCTGTTGTGGGAAAGGGGAAATATTTATGTGGCTTTGCAGCCCACCTTGTCCTGGGCCCTGGGGATGGTGTGCACTGGAACAGGCCGCCACAGTAACTGGGGCGTGATGGGAGGCGGGCGTGTGGTCGGCGGGAACATCCCAGCGAGGCAGGCCTGGGCGCTCATCAGAGTTCGGTCGTAGTCGGTGCTCCGTACATACAACTGTGGTGAACATGGAGGGAACATGGCATTACGTAGCATGCATATGCTGCTTCTGCTGCTGCTGAACTCGTCACGAGTACCGCTTTCTGCTGTGTTCTTCCAAATGGCTAAATCAGTCTTAATTAGCTTTTTAGAAATTTAAAATAACTGCGTCTGCAATCGCAGAGACTTTTTTTTTTTTTTTTTTTTTTTTTTTTTCCCAGTTTCTATTTTTATTTAATAAACATGCAAAGTAAATGCACCAAGCAAAGCAGCAGTGTGTCATGAATGAGCTGTATTTATCCCAAGTCAGCCGAGGTATTCCCTAAACCCCCCCCCCCCCCCCCCCCCCCCCCCCCCCCCCCCCCCCCCCCCCCCCCCCCCCCCCCCCCCCCCCCCCCCCCCCCCCCCCCCCCCCCCCCCCCCCCCCCCCCCCCCCCCCCCCCCCCCCCCCCCCCCCCCCCCCCCCCCCCCCCCCCCCCCCCCCCCCCCCCCCCCCCCCCCCCCCCCCCCCCCCCCCCCCCCCCCCCCCCCCCCCCCCCCGGGAGTCAGAAGAGATCCAAATGAATGAGCGAGGGAGGGAGGGAGGGAGGGAGGGAGGAGAGAGAGAAGAGATCCGTCTTGCGGTGATCTCTTCTGACATCAGCCTTCGCTCATCTATAGCTCTCTGTCACTCTGTGTCAGGTTTTTGCACACAGTAAATCACGCTGATAAGGTTGGATGTTCCTGTGATACCGAGAATGCTTCTCTTTTTCTCAACCCCTTTTGTGAAATTAAAGCAGACGCGGCAGCACAGGGAAAGGTACGGTACAAGTTGACTGAGAGCTGGGCGACAAATTGCCAATGACAGGTACTGAGAAGAGCTGTTATTTTTGTGGTAATTGCATGTTATTTAAGAGAGAGGGGGAAGAGGACTGAAAGCCAGAAGGAGACGGAGAGAGGGAGGTGGGAAGTGACAGTGGGAGAACAAAAAGGAAGGCAGTGATTGTAAAAAGTTAAAAAAAGAAAGAAAAAAAGGCAGGAGAAGAAAACCAGAAATAATATCTACATAATGACATTATGCTGAGCATGCAGCTCAGGGGCACACTGAACATGCAGCAGGCTAGTAACTGTACTGCACATGGAGCCCAGAGGCTACGTTACCTCACATGTTTTAGCATATTACAAGGCCGTGAGTCAGCCACATTAACTTAGTGTGTGTGGTTACAGCCATTATAGATGGCGACCCACCATATATGCACTTGATTTCACATGTTGGAGGGCAAACATGACAGGAGGATTGAATGACGCTAGTTCACAGGGACATCAACTAACTAAGGACAGGAAAAAGAAAAAATTCCCACACACATACTTATATTTAAAAGCAAATGTACCTACTTCTTTGTTGCTGTAGTCTTTGCTGAGGAAGTTTCCATACCGCCTCCTTAGAAACCTGCCCAGCTCAAACTGCTGCTTCATGCCCAGCTAAAAGAAAAATGTCCAGCACTGTTCATTTTTTTTTTTTTTTTTTTTTAGAATCTGACCTTTCATCTAAAAAAAACCCTGGCAGATTTATGGCCCCATTCTACTTATTTACATAGAATAACAAATTTAATCTCCCTCCTGCTGTGCCTCCAAGAGCATAAAATAATAAGTTTATTCACTGTAAACTAGCTAATTGCCTGAGAGCAGAACAGTAGGAAGGAATTTCATTAAAACTCTGTACAACCAACTTTTTTTTCCCCATCAAAAGACTTAAGTCTATTAGAAACTTATTTTATAATGTAACATTGTAAGTGAAATATACTACTACTATTTTACTTAAGGTGATGTTCATGACTTATGTATATTATTTAACATTGTTCAGACTTTGACCCGGTAGCTTGTTCACTGTGGGGATAGACTCTAGTACAGGGACCCCAAAATGCCAAGCACAACAAAAACTTCATAAAACACAATGACATTTCAGAAAACACACCAACACATTTTTTGAAGTGCGTTTTTGTTTTGTTGTCGGGTTTTCTCTTTGCTGTCATGGTTTCGTCATCGTATTGTTGTGTTTTTAAAATGCTGTTGTGTGTTTTAGAATGAATTTTAAGTACAACTAAAAGCTCTTTACGTCAGCTGGTCCTCATACTGAGAACGACAACATCGGCCGATTGTTTGTGGCTATTAAAACATCGCGTCGTATCTGAAAAGGCCTGAAGTTTGATACCCGCGCTCGAGGTGCATCTCCTTTGGTGCTGTCTCTCTCCTAAACAACAAGGTGTCGCTACTGAGAAACATACAATCTACACTCCTAATAGTTTTCTGCGGAACGTCTAATCTTTTACTGTTGTTGCAGCAATCTCCTTTCATAAATTCGGTGCCCTCTAGAAATCCCTTTGCTCCCTCGTTGATGGATCTGCTCACAGATTTGCACCTCCTGCTCAACCGTTTTACATGCACCGGTGCTGCTGTGA
Source organism: Brachyistius frenatus (assembly GCF_029030835.1). NCBI lineage: Eukaryota > Metazoa > Chordata > Actinopteri > Embiotocidae > Brachyistius > Brachyistius frenatus. Next base: position 3,249,828 of record NW_027210610.1, on the reverse strand, counting down.
ACGCCAGGTGACAAAAAACTTTTGATGGCCTGTGACCAGCCGAAACGACACCAAAGCGCACCGTGCACCTGCAGGAATGATGTCACTTTTGGCACACACCACCATGCGCAAGAGTGGCAACATCAAGCGTAAAATTGCACTTGACGAGGTGCACCTTGGGAGGAAGGTTTGGGGTCGTTGGACGGATCAAACAAAGAACTCTCACAGAGGACACTGACATTTGTTGTTTTAACCCAAATAATGATCTTTTCCTGAAGCTAACCGGGCTTCAACCATGTCTCAGCGTTAACTAGTGTTTATTATCGTTACCATGAAGATGAAAGTCTAGTGCGGCTGTTCGCCTCTTCAATGGTCAAATTACTTAAGGTGTCGTGTTGGTCTTATAGATGGAAATCGACGTATCAGGTTGTTTCAGTGTGAGGGTGTATTGCCATATTTAGTTGTTTTGTGCCCAAAATCCTGCTTGACAAAATAATGATGACAAACGGAGAGTTACACCAAATACCTCAGTCAGCTGCCCGAAGCCCTGAGCCCACACTTCTTCCCCATGTGGGTCCCTGGGATACGACTCAATAGGCGATCGATCACCGTGTCGGAACACCTTCAAAGTCAGAGCAAATAATGTCACATGTATTCAGATGCCACGCTGCTCCTGTACTTTCCATTACACCATGCACTTATGAGGAAGATAACCACCCTGAGGCAGAAGTCATAAATAGAAACCTGCGATTGTGGACAATCCAGTCTGGATTTGAGGTACAATAGAGACATTTTTATGACATCATCAAGACAGTGGAGCTGCTCCATTAGTGTTGTTAACCTGAGGGCTCACTTTCTGAGCAGTGACATAACCCAAGGGTTGATTAAACTGGATTATGGACACAGCTGATTCACTGCTGCAAACACCACAGACATCTTAACTTATTTTACAAGCAACGTGGGTGTAAAAACTTGAGAAAAAAAAAAAGCCAACCACATTGTCAAGTCAACAAAGTCATAGTCTGCTTTTAAAGGTAATTGTTATTTTCCAATACTGTTCTTTTTCACGAAAAACACAGTTTTAGGATTTAGCATGATCTTAACTAAACCAATCTAAACAGGACTCAACGATAATAGATTAGAATAGAACACTTTTAAAAAACAAACTGTGACTCAAAATGTGTCAATTAAAATTCAATGACATGAAAGCACATTTCCAGAGGATATGCAGGAATTTAGAGGAACCCACTGATAAAAATGTAACTGCTTGATAGCAAAACGTAAATGCGATATGATATAGATTTATCTTTAGATTAAGATGCAAAAGTAACAGACAGTAAACATAATATTATAATACTCTGCCGTCAGTAGGAAGTGACAAACACACAAAAGTGGTATATAAGGTCACAGTTAAAAAAAAAAAGATAAACAGAATACCTTTAAAAAGTGACACATTATAAGAAGAATGTGTGATTTTCACTGAAATGATTCAATTGTGTAATGAGGTGTTATGTAAAGAGGTTTATGAGCAAAGCTGTGGTGTCTGGGGGAGATACTGTATGCTTGACACTGTTGGTGTTTGGGCTCAAAGTAATCCTTTGTCACATAAAAGTGCAGATATGATAATACTCACTGGGCAGAAAAATACAGTGTAATCAGCAACAATGCCAAGCAAAAGTAGCTTCCAGATTATATTCAAATTGTGGCATTCAAAAAATAAATGCTGTCAATAATACTGTACAAACATCTTGTGTGATGTGTCACTGATCCAGCACAACTGAATTTGAAACAGCAATAAAATGTCCAAATCCCTTCTCAATTATGTACACAGGAGATGGGGGGAAAAAAAAAAAAAAAGTGGGTAAACTTACAGCCACAACAAACTTCAGTACTCGGCACTCAGTCAAGCAGACGCAACAGAGGAAGAACACACAGCCCAAAGTCTTCTGCAACTTCTGCATCTTTTGACTTGTTGATCGCTACTTCCTGTGCAAAGTCCCCCTGCTGATATGAGAGAAAAAAAATGTCATTAAACATTCATTATAAAGCTAATTATGACCAAAAAAATATCATGAATAGTTGTTGATTTTAGTCAAGCAAAGTTCATGCAAGATGTGTCTTTTAGATTAATATTAAATTTGGTCATACTTTAAATACTAATAATGTCCAGATTTTAAGTCATATTTATTTAATCTTTTTTTTTTTTAAATGTAATACAAAATTATATATATAAGAGAACATGCACAACAAAAAGCATTGAAAAAATAGCAAACCGTAGAAATGAATATCTGTACTTACCTCAGCATGCTTGTTCACACATTTTGCTGTTGCACTCAAACGGTTCACAGACAGACGTGGGCTGCTGTGCATCCCAAATCTTCAGTCCTACCTAGACTGACACCAAGTGCCTGTTTCACTGAAGTTCTAGGCAGTGCTTTTATAGCCCTTCCTACCTGACCTCATCTCTCTCTTTCCCTCTCCCCAGGGATTTCTGGTCCCAATCTACTCCGTTGTCGACTGTAGTCCAAATCACTGTCTCTCGCTGTGCACATGACATGACAGCCCACCCTGCCGGACATGTTTGAGTCAGCTCTTGATCTCAAGGATACAGGTTCGGCCCCCCTCAAAATGTGGATAACTCTACTTTAAAGCCACAGTCGCATCTTCTTAAGGACGCTCTTTAGAGGAGCACAGAGACAAAGAAACAGGCTGAGTGTGAATGCACCCACCTGGCTTCTCACGTTGTACTCCTACGTGAATAAACACACATGTGCACACTTAGCCACTGGCCCAGGGCCACAAACACTCATTATAACTTGCTGTGTCATCCGCCGTGGGTTTGGCCCCAAAATTACAGGGCCTGGAGTGTTTTCCCTTACTTAGCACACATGTAAGTATCTGTTAGTATCAAAGCAGCTTTATGGGATACAATGGGATTAGTGAGTGTGAAGACTTAGAGCTATACAGCGTTGACACCATATTTGATGTAAGTGTAAGATAGGATCTGTCGTGACGAGTAATTTACAGTATCTACAGAGGTGGCGTGTCAGAGTAACAAATGTTTTCAATATTAAATTAAGTCTCATAGATAATGATCTGCAATAAGAGAGCACACGCAAGTGGCAGCTTAAATGTCGGACCGGACTTTTTCAATGTAAAAACACTCCATTATAGATCAAGTGTGGTCTTTTCATGGAATTCCTTTACAGTAACACAAACTATAAAGTACCACCAGCCTTATATTTTAAGCAGAAATACAGTAATAGTAATAGTATTAACAACAGCATTTTAATCTATCAGTGTTGTTATTATAATGTCTGCTCATGAAACATGACGGTCAGCATGTGTCGGAACTAATTTAAAACCCTTTAAATGGCAATCAGTGTGAAATGTATTGGAATAATAGCATAAAAAAAGAAATAATCAAGCAAACAAATACACCAAAGTACAGTATTTATATCTCACAGCAGTGCACAATAATCATTTCACTGTCACACACACACACACACACACACACACACACACACACACACACACACACACACACACACACACACACACACACACACACACAAACAACGACAACAGCAACAACAACAACATGTGCACATTTGCCGAAAAATACTGCAATTGATACACAGCAGTTCACTGAAGGGTCACTAAACATGCAAGCAAACACTCAGAACTCTGAACGCCCTCCTCCCCCCCCCCCCCGCCTCCTCTCTCTACATTTGTCACTCACACAAACATAAAACACAAACACACCACTCACACTCCATCAATTTCCCTCCCTCTCTCCCCCAAGTGGCTGTAGTGTGTTTTTTTTTTTTTTTTTTTTTTGTCTTTGTTGAAATAATTGCAGTGATTTTCAAGACCGTTGTCATGGCAACACAGAGGCTGATGCATGTTGACAGAATCTGTTGCAGGGCGACCGAGAGACTGAAAATGGGAGATAAGAGGTGGGAGGAGATGTGGTGAGCGTGAATGTGTGCGCGCGCACGCGCGCTTGTGTGTTGAAGCTGATGATGGCAGTGGTGTGTGTGTGTGTGGGGGGGGGGGGTGAGTGGGGGGAGGGGGTGGAGGGGTGGAGGCTTACATGTGCTTCAATCCATATGATGAATGGAGATGAGCAGTATGGGACAGACAGAACGAGGCCCGAGATCAGGAATGAACAGTTATGAGTGTATGAGAGAGTGAGAGAGAAGAGGTGGGGGGTGGTGGTGGTGGTGGGGGGGGGGAGAGGCGGGGGGGCTATTTTAGTCTGGGCGTTGTCATGGAAACTGCAGCTTCACTACAAATGGAGACATCCAGAACACATGGATCGTCAAACAAATGGCGTGCGTAAGGCTCAGCGTGAAGCCACGCTGTGGCCGACCGACACCGCGCTATCTCAGTCGAAACGTACCCCCACCCACGCTGGAGCCCACCCCTCCACATATCAGTGGCACCTTCCTCGTCGCGGAGACTGAATATCAATGGGAGGGTTGGCTTTTTTAGGGGGGGGCGGAGGAGGGGGACAAACGGTCGGAGTCAGTAACTGAGTGACAGGTGGCGGTGTCCGTTCAGTGAGTCACAGCCACTCCCACTCCGTCTTTTAATCAACGGCCTTTCTTTTTCTTTTTTTTAACGCTTTCCTCCTCTTGCCTCTCCTCTCTGTCGACCCCTGGACTCTCTGTCCGTCTCCCATCCTCTCCCCTCTTCCTCTATGCCTCTATCTCTCGCCTGCGCTCTGAAGGACGGAGGTATTCCCACATTTCTCCGTTGTCATGGCAACACCGCAGCGAGAACAGGAAAGAGAGGATGCATGCAGGCAGGGAGGAGGAGGAGGAGGAGAGGAGGATGGAGACGTGGTGGTGGGGGAGGTGGGGGGTGAAGAGGCAGAGGGGGAGGGGTGTGGAAGCGGCCTTAAGACGAGGGGATGTGTGAACAATGCTAATGCTAATGGCAGCAGCAGCAGAAGAGCAGCCAAGTGTTGGTGAATTTCTCTCTCGTCGCATCCTGCTGGCGCACACTCACGTGTCACATCCACATTTGCACAATTGCCAGCGGGAACCTATTTGCGCCGTATGTTGCTGCGCTCACTGACGTCTTCCGCAAAATGATAGACGAGGACTGCCGACGCTCAGCCGTTTGACTCCTCGAACGAGCAGCTCCGCAGAACTTCCAGTCGTTTCTCGAGCGTCATTTGGAGGAAAACGGATTTCCTACCTGGCGCACCTCTGAACTGCCATGTGCTTCTGTTCCGGGTGATTCAATCGTGAGCGTAAACTGACGCCGGTCAAATGACCCACTAGGCCAAGATGGATCTGCGCGGGATACACGCAGAAGCCACGGGAAGACCAAAGCGATTTCATATCGATGTCATCATCCCCCTTCAATCAGCACAGAACACAATCTCATTATCTCTTCATATATATCGTAAGCCATTAGAACAAAGCGGTGTTGCATCAATTTCCCAATATATAAAGATGTGAGGGGAGCGGCAAAGCTCCTGTGGCCCGCAGAGCAGCGCCTCCACCCTCCTCTTCCCTCACTACATGTTTATCTGATCGACATGTTGCACAAAACTCAGATTCATATCGGCCCGGACCGAAGCGGATATTCCGTCACGTGTTCCGCAGACATGTTACATTGACGCCGTTTGGTCGCCCACCTGGAGTCGTCTGCTGCGTGACAACCGTCTTGCTGTCCTCTCAGTCAATAACTCGTCTCTTGATGTCAATATCGTTATCCCCCACGGGTCAAAAATGTCCTTCTTTAAGACAGAAGGAGAATATGCGCGATGGCAGGAAAGGGGATGTGAAAAATAGAAAGATGAGTTTGTTCTGCCGTTTGGTATCCATACGAGGAATCTCCGTGAATTTCCACCTTTTTTTTGCTCTTCGATGGCAAACATTTTCCTTTGAATACATCTGAAGTACTCATCTTATACTTGATGACAAAATATCAGACAGAAAAACCTATTGACTTACATGAATCGGTCAATTTAGAAAACACATACCTAAAGTACAACATCACTGAGATATTAAATTATTACAAAATCCTTTCCCGGAGGAATGAAGTCAGTGCACCCTGTAATTGTGAGATTCCATTCATGTTTATATTTTGTATGTCTGCCTGTATTTATTTTTGAAGAAAGACTCAGTCCTTCTGGGCGTGGATGATGCCACTCTTGCCCGAATCTGTGGATCGATGTTCTACTATTTTCAGTCCTTTTATCATTCAGTGTTTGCACTGTACAATACGTGCATTCATAGTCGCATCCATAAACACTCTCGCGGTCACTGTCAAAGTGCCAGATAGGTCCACGCCAAACATTCAGAAACACGTCTGATCCCAACATATTTTTTTTTGGTTTCATTTTACCAAACAAGTGTGCTGCAAATATTCATCGAGCGTCTTTTCATGTTCTTTGTCAAAGTTTGATCTTGCAGATTTGTTTGGTTTCGTGAGCAATGTTTTCCTTCTCAGATGCCGTGTGGAGAGTTCGACTTCAAGGAGAGCACTTTTTCCTGTATGAGGACTGAAACACTGGTTCCCACAGATAATCATCTGCATCGTTTCACTATATATACATCAGGATGCATATATAGTGATATGTCTGTGGTGGGTTTTTTTTATTTATTTTTTTAGGACAGCCACTGCACCATCTGGTATTGGTAGTATGGATCTTCCTATATCTCCCAACCACTGCTGCGACTGTGTTTCAGCTTATGTTTAGTCGCCCCATAATGCTCTTGTACCGTTGCCCGTTTTTATGAAGTTTCACAACCTGGTTTTATTTAGGAAATACCTCATGCGAAGCCATGTTGCACACAACCCAGGACGACACCGTGTAAACTGTGGCGTTCAAGAGTTCTTTTATAACCTTGTTCATGCAGTTAGCCTTAACTGGAAATGATGTGTCATCGCTTCGTTTCCATTGTCTCAGTAGTTACTGCGGTGATTATAGTCTGAAAACCCTGTTTGCATGAAGGTTTGCTCAGTCACTCTGAACGGCGGACCGATCGGCAAGCATTGTGCGTGGCTAAGTACAAAGGCAATGAAGTCAAGTGTTTGTTTCTAAATGTAGTTCCAACAATAGCGATGGTGGTGGAGCGAGATGAAGCGATGCAACCAGATGTAGCAACGCTGGCAAATATCGAGGAATTTAAGTCGGAGCAAGAACAATACCGAAAATAAATATAGATGTATAAATAAGTAATGATAATAAAAAGATTGCAATTTTAATTTACCGGCATAAAGTTGCACTCTGCTCACATTAGAGGAGCTGTTGTTTGGAAACTGGCGAGTTTTTTTTTTTGCACAGCAATGTTGGCCATTGCCAATTTCGTTAAAAGTTTCTTCATTAGTTTCAAAATAAGCCCAAGGTCCACTCGCCTGGTGATACCAGACCCAAATATTCACACAGTGAATATTTGGGTCTGGTGACGCTCCTTTGAGGATTGTTTCCAATCGTTGAATCCTAACGGGCGTAGACCTCACCTTAATTATTGGAGCAGCCTGTAATCAATCGGCATTCACCACCACATACTTATTGGACTGCTTTAAGCTCATCGCACTTAGCCACCCCCGCTGGTTGCTGATTGGTCCCCCATTCAGAGCAGCTGAGCAAACCTTCATGAAAACAGGGTTTCCTGACTATTTCCGCAGAAAAGAATGAAGCGGTCAGCAGTAGTCCGGTGAACATTAATAGCTAATCTTTCAACTTGAAGCTAGCAGCCAGTTAGCACAACGTAGCATACATATTGGAGAAGGGAGACTGTCCTCAACAGAATGCAGTACCACACCGTCTAGCTTGTCAATTTAAACTGCAAAAAAACTGAAATGTAAAAAGATTAGTGTAATGTAAATGTAAAAAATGATTTTTATACTTGACTATTTAATGACCCTGCTCAGTAACATATGATGTCTTGTCATCATCATGAGGTTCTAATTAGCTAAGGCTTCACCATGCGTTTTTCTTTTTTTTTTCTTTTAACAACCAGCACCAGGACTGAATCTATGAATACTCTCCAGGCATCAACAACGCTAAAAATCTCTCCATAAGTCACAGTGCCATTAAACGCTAAAAGTGCCACAACATTAACCAGGCAAAGTAAAAACATCACCCCTATCTGCAGTTATGGTAAATCAATACCCGAGTAAGTGTAATAATCTAATAACAACATCAGCGCAGTGCCTGAAGAGCATCTTTGTGTGTGGGAGTGTATGCACTGGGGAACAATTTGCTGCATACCTTCCCCCAGTAAATACATGGGAAGCGTGTGTTCACAATGTACGCTGGAAACTAAATATTAATAGGGAAAGTAATTACTTTAAAGCTCTTCCGACCATAGGCCTACAGAGTAACACTGGGGAGGCATCTTTTTTTTTTTTTTTTTTTCTGGTAACACGTAATATAATCATGAAGCAATATAACTGTGTTGTTTTTAACAGTATTTTTAGATTTTCAATTGGTTTTTAGCATTGAGAGAGATATTTTTATCACCCATTAAAACAAATTCACCAAAACTTTCTGCTGCATTTGCAACATTTTAAATTAACTTATGTATATGAATTCATAAATGAATGAATAATGAATAGATAAAACTGTTACAGTGCTTGGGCATGACATAATAAAAGTCACACACCACGTGAAAATCTGACATAAGTCGGCATCAGTCTAAGCCCACACACACATGTACCACAGCACCTCTACTGCACACCCACTTCAGCCACATTTAGAGGAGAGAAAAACAAACACAGGTCTCTTTCCGGGTGACATGTCTTATTGGTCAGCTTGAGTGTTTTATCCCCTGAAGAGGTGAAGAACCGTCTGGGGTTACAAGGGCTTCTGAGTGCTCGCAAGATAGCTATACATGCCAACCAAAATAGCTTCCCTCTGGTATGCTTGTTTAGCTCCTCTCCCTGGATTATTAATTGAGTTCTTTCGGTTGGAAAAAGGAAAGCGTATCACCGAGTGAAAAGGTCCAGCAGGGCTCTTAATGATACTGAGAGAAGAGAGGGAATCTAGATATAGACTGAAACAAAAGCAAAGTATGTTCAGTACGGTGTGAGAACGCTCCTTTGACAACATCAGCTTCTAGTCGCCAACAGTTTCATGTAATAACAGCCAAAAAAAGGAATCTTTAAACAAAGAGCAGACTTTAAATCAAAGGACCTCTGGTTTTCTTTTATCCATCTTACACAAATTAAGCCCAACTGGGTCACTGTCATATTTTTCCTCATACTTTCCATGATACTTTGGATTCCCAGCCTAAGCTAAGATGGTTCTGTGTAGTCCATCTTCATATCAACAATTCCTAAATAGGATGCAGGATCTATACTTGCTTTATTTTTTTCTATGACTGCTGCCCACACCGCCGTAACAAACACGCTACTCTCGTGCTAAACGCATGCTTTTCTCATCGCAACCCTCAAAAGTGTGAAGGAATGAAAGGCGTTCTCGTGGCTCCTCGATCAGCAGAGATGCAGTCCAGACTCTGACACCTCTGCTTCACAGCGGAGTTTATGTTGTGTCAGGTTCCCCACAGACTCTGGAGTCTGTCTGTGGGCCAGGGGAGCTCGGGGAATCCCTGGAGAAACACACAGCTGGGAGGTTATTGAATTTGAAGGGAAAAGACAGCACAGGGAAGAGGGGAGGATAGTGCAGGCTCTGTGGATTTCTAGAAAATGACTGCACCACCACCACCACCGAGCAGAGGGAGATGAGGCTGTACAGGGAGAGTGTTACATTTTGCAAACAGAAATCATCTTTTCTTTTTAAACACAGAATTGGAAATTACAAGTGGGGGTTTATGTTGATATATATATACCTCCCGTGGATTATGGTTGTTTCTTGCTGCAAGGGATGTAACTGGTATTTTTAAATTCCACCTTTTCTAATTTAAAATTACCCCACTGCATCACATTATATTCACGCCAAGATCACAGAATGCTCCAAATGTATTTGCATTTGAGCATTTCTCTTTGATCTTTAGTGCATATTAATGTATTCTTTTCTGCTGCATACACACTCTTTGCTCACTCTCACCCCCCCTCGACCACCCCACCCCACACAATTCATATTAGCATTACCCTTCTCAAACGTAGCACAAAGAGGACAAATCCAAGTCTTCTGTGCATTCACCATATGTTTTCTCACTATTAACACAGGCTGAGAAAAAGCTGCAAACGTAGATATCAATAACATGTTTCAAATTGTGTTAAAGAATATTTCTTTCCTCGTTTCTACAATTTTATACCGAGGCTGTCTCCTCTGTTGTTATTTCAGTGTACAAGCCTGTAACATTATGTCCAAGAAGTCTCATGGGGACTGAAGTCTCTGGAGACCAGAGTACAAGCCGGAGACAATTACATTCAAGAAAATGACTTTACATCGCAAAACATTTCAAATGCGTGTCTCCCCGCTGTAAGGCCCAAACATGTAATCTGAAAATATTCAAATTCACAGTTATGGTTCATGACTGATGCAATTCTTATTGCATGAATCCCTTGAAGTTGTTGTTTTGTAATGTGGGTTGGACTTCACAGTGGACATCTGTGATAGTATACACAGTTTTACCTCACCTCAGGGTTTAAAATAAACTCCGGAGCATACAGATGAACAGAATACGAGACAGGGAAGCAAACGAATTAGGCTGTGCTCTGTCAGAGAAGAAGTGCTGATAATGTCTCTCTTTAAAGCCATGCGTTTTGTTTTTTTCCCCATTTTCTTCTTCTGGAGATGTCAGCAGTATAACCCAGATCCACTGAGCTGCTTTTACTCTTTACACCATGCATGGAAAAAGTCCAACGAATCCCTAAAAGGAAGTGATTTGTTTCCTTGATTTCCTTGTTCATTTTACCTGTTTGGCCAGTTTGCAAATTCATAAAATTTACTACAAATAAAAAATGGCAGTACAGGTTAATGTACGACTGCGCTAATGTAACATGACGGACTGTTTGATTTATTAAGGCGGTTGCCACGCTGTAGTGATTAGAGGATCTATTAGTGTTGAATTTGTCAAAATATTGTGACTGCACTTCTACAGCGACTTCTTAATCAATTAGTCGACTCATTTATTTTTACAATTTCAATCCACAAAGACTAATAGATCAGTGGGGTGCTTTTATTCCAAGAAAATTATGAGCCCACCTCTGGCACTTAAATTAAATTAATTAATCATATTTCATAATTATAGATTTTCATAGGTAAAAAAAAAATGATAGAGAAAATCTGTTTTTTCTTTTATTTACAGCTTCTAATTGTGATAGTTTGTCAGCCAGCTGGCACTTTGAGTTCTGTACAGCCACGTTTTCTGCAATACCATTTTAATTTACCTTTATATAATAAGCTACTTTTAGGATATTAATGTGCACATAGTAGATGGGTTGTTTCGGTCCTTAACCTTAATTTGAAAGTTCTTCCAGTTTCCTGATTGAAGCTAAATATATACATATATATATATATATATATATATATATATATATATATATATAACGTAAGAAACAAATTACAATGTAAACACAATTGTTGTTCAGACTCTTTTTTCATTTTTTTCATTATAAAATTTCACTCAATTTTCAACATAATTTGTCATTTTAAGCCTTTTAACTAATTTCTTATTTAGTTAGTTTTGGTGGTCTGCAGGATGAAATCACAACAAAGAATGAAAGTGGTATACGTTTCTAATAGCAGAATAACTCCTTACAGTGAGCGGAAACTTGAAGTCACACAAGTAGCAACACAGTGAAATAATATACCTCTCAGTCACTGTATGACAGTCATTGAAGTGCATGTAAAGCACATGTTGGTTTTGCTATAACTGAAGAAATACACTCTTCTGCCACACTGTGTACCTGAATGAATATGTAGGGGGGGAAATGACATTTAATGACAATCCATAAAGACCCAAACTGATAATACCACATACTGAGATACAACCAACAACTGTAAATCTTTTTTTTTTTTTTTTTTAAAGGAAAGAAAAACACAAAATGACATTTCTTTTTAAATATATTTTTTGAGTTAAAGAAATTTAAATTTTTCTAGTGCTTAACACTGTTCTCTCTCCTTTTAAAAAGCAGACCAGGATGTTTTTATGTTGTTTTATCAAACAGAACATCTTACCTTTAAAGGACCAAAAGGTCAGTCCATTGTCTTGTCTTGCAATTTGGTGTCTCAGATACCATAATCCATTTCATTCAGGAGTTTTGCCTCCAACAAACCAAGAAATGTCATCTGGACTAAAGCATCCATTGTAAGCGACGGGTGGTGCAGATTATACACATATGTCAGAACTCCATCTGTAGCCCAACTGCTTAATGCAGGGAGGTACAGTTGCCCAGTATGTACATATTCAGATTCCAGTCTGGAGCTTGTGATCTTCATTAAAAGGGGTCATTTGTTTCTGAACATTACGACACAGAGCTTCCTTTTTCAAGAGCATCAGGTGTATGTACAATGACAGCCACTATACTAAGATGCTTCAAAACCCTTCTGCATTTCCTCCAAATGTTAATAATAATGATGATAACTGTGCATGTCGCATTTTGTGGATGTTAGGAGGTATGAAAGGAATATTTCTGTGCCGATTATGTGAGTCACCATCCTGCTAAAACATTGCTACAGTAATGTTCAGGTAAGAAGATTTGTTCCGTGGTTAACATGCAGAAATGTACTCTCACACAAGCAGACAAGGAGGCCTCTACTGTAGTATGCTCTTTGAAATCCAACGACAGAGCCACCGAATGTAGCACATCAAGAGAGTGGCCATATGTTGTGTCTTTAGCCTTCATTTATATTCTATTTGTGTCCCTGTGGGGCTACAGCTGAACCCAGTCCACTAGATCTGTTGGTTCAGGTCACACATTTACATTTACTCCCACATTTACATCTTGAGTCACACATTTGGAATTATTTTCAGGGCACCAAGTTGAGAAAATACATGGCTGCAAGTTAGACAACTGGAGTTATTTGATCAACCTATTTACATGTAATATTGTTGGTATAACCAGACATATATTTTAAAAGATGGCTCAGATATTTAACATTAAACAGGGTAAGCCATAGTGTGCACTGATGTAGAAAATGTTCCTTTAGATTAACGTCAGTGACAGTGAATTCTGGGTTTTGTCTGATATCATCACTCATGTTATCATCATCATTATTACTATTCCTTCCGGGCTCAATGCCGATAACAAAAAACCTTCACATAAAACACTTCATATTTGTGGTTTTGAATAACATTCCCGGTTAAAAGATCTTAGGGAGGGGTTACAAAAAAATTAAAAAAAATCAAAGCAAAGCCCAGCAAAATCATACACAGCGCTGCATTACAGTCAAAAAGGATGCTGTACTATCTGCGGAATAACTGGTCACATGTCCAGTTTGTGCTCAATTGCAACAAACATTTTAGGTTCCTGTTTGATAAACGTAGTCAAATAAAATTTAATGTAATCAATATATTTCTTTTCCTTAACTGTATGTTCCCATTTCAAACCAATTCAACACATCACTCTGCTGTCGGATAAATACACTGACTGTTCATAAAAACACAAATTTTCCAAAACCAGTAGTGTCTATAGCCCATCTATAGGAGAGTAACTAAAAGCCTGTCTGAGCACATAAACGGAGCAGACGGCACCTGTCATTACCAGGATGACTATGTAATGGCTAAACCACAAACCATACATTCAATTTAGGTTTAGCACAGAGGACTGCATATTGTCTCACCCTTCACTCGCTGCATGTGGTTGCCATATTGACCCGCCACAACCCAATATATGATTGATTTATTTCACACGTAATGATACATGGCTAGACAACTGTACACATTATATCAAACTAACAAAAATAAAGAAATACAGAGTTGAAACGCAAGAAGCGTAAATGGCATTTAACATATGAAAGTTACACTGTAAAAATGTGGATCTTACAATTGTCATACAACCAGACATTATTATTATTAATATACTGTACATTTCCATTCATTCCAATCATCCAAAGATGGATGTTTAATCCCTTCTTGAATGCTGCTGCAGGTAGATGTCTAATCATCCTTATGACAGCATTTTATGGCGTGATTATGGTAACCATGAGCAAGGAGGTCATATCAAATTCCTGTCTAAAAGCAAATATCTGGCTACTGATCTGATTCAAATAACACATTGTCAACACATTATTTTACCCATACAGATCTTTGCATTGGATTACCTTTTTCGTGTTTGTGAAACATTGTTTTTACCATTATTTGATGCTGGCATTTAAGTATCAGAATCGTCAATTCAAATACCAAGTAGCTGGCTTTTACAAAATACATAATACACTCTCAGAACACAAAAGTTTGCAATGATTATTACTGAAACAACAGACAAAAGTTTGTCAAACAGAGATCTGCATTTACTGTTCTACAACCTAAATGGACTTCATGTCACAAAGCCAATTCAAAGATTCACAATGCGTGTTGCAATTGAGCCCTTATGTTTCTGAGAAGTAGCCAAACTTAAAACGTATCGTAACAAACCGCCACTGTCACCGCCCCTGATTATTCACAAAGAAACAAACTATACCAGCTTATACATCCACCCCAAAATATGTCTGCATCGGAGTCTGCAATGATACATATTTAGATGAAAATATATTTATATAATTTGTGGATTTTTCACAGTAGTTTGTACTGCACTGTACCTTTTTGTCCATCTATTTATGCCTACATAATTTTCACCTTGAGGGAGTCTATTGAGTCACTTGAGAGAGAGTGTGGCTCATGTTTTTTTGTGGAAGAAAAATGTCTCTTGGATTTTATTCTGCGATATCTTTGATCCTCAGTGTGGTAAGTGCTGTGCATGTCTTTCAACTTCGCTGGCCAACAACGATTTGGGGACTGATTACTCTGAAAGGCTAGTTTTTTTTTTTTTCCTATGAGAACACAGCTTGTAGAAACTGCAAAAAACATTTGCTTTGGCACAGATTTACATTGTAGCAATGTCCATTCCTTGATCTCCATGGCCATGATCGTTACTACAAACACAAGTGGGCCATTGTGGTAATCCTTGGCTCAGTACACTGTCACAGATAAGTCTATGTGTTTGTGTATTGCCGTGTCAGTCTATCCTCTCTCCTGGTGTAATGTCAATGCACTCTAGTGTCTAATCATTCCGCGCATAAACCCAACATCAATCCCCTCTCTGTCTTCGACTCTTGCTCACTCTCCCTCTATACTCTCACTTTTGTTTTTAGATCTGAGTCTCTTGGACGTTTTCCTTCGAGTTCCCCTTGAAGAGAAGAGGCTCCATTTGGGGATTCTGGTTTTGGCCCATGAAACCCTTGATCGATCCATGTAAGCCCATGGTCGGCATGGGGAGGGACATCGGCAGCGGTGGGGACATAGAACTTGGATTGATGTTGGTGCCGTTGCCTGATGAGGAGAGCAAATTCGATGTAGAGATTGGGACTGAGGTACAGGAGATGGGGATATCCTGGCCTGGCTGGTTCTTGTTAATGAGCATCCCTCCTGGTCCCATCCCATCGGTGCCAATACTAAGCCCCATCACGTTGTTGTTGAAATGATGCGTCTTGTAGTAATGGTTGAGAGTATCTGTACGGCCGATGTTGGGAAGGTTGACTATTTCTGGATGATGTATCCTAAGGGTTCCTTCTCCACCAGTGCCAGAATTCATTGTTGAACCACCTGAGATGCCACTTCCGGCCCCGGCTCCGATCTCATCTTCAACGTTGACAATTTCGATAGCTCTGGCTGGGCCGTGGTGCTTGTGTAGCTGGTGTTGCTTACGGAGTTTATAGAAGACCACCAACATTACGGCTGCCATAAAAGTAATGGCCACAAAGCAACCAATTATGATCTTAGTTGTTTTCATTACGTCGTCCAGACCTGGAATGTTAGTTACATCCATTATAGACACAGTCACTGCATTTTCAGTGGCTCTGTTGGCTCTTGGGGACAGTGAGGAAAGAGAAGAGAGAGAGGGCGATATAGTGATGCCAGGTCGGCCATCTAACCCTCTTTGAACAGTGGGATTAGGGAAATCTATGAAAGTCTCGTTAATATACTGTCTTGCCGAGTTCTCCTCCTCTCCTCTTACTGTCTCTACTGTTTCCACAGTGACAGTGGTGAAATAGCTGTAGCTGTTGCTGGGATCTGAAGCTGACACATTGAGCACGGCGGTTGCAGTGGTGTTTCCAGCAGAGTTGGTTACCATGCAAGTATACTGCCCAGTGTCTTGCACGGTCACATTTGTGAAGTTGAGTGTTCCGTCATGAAGCACTGAGATCCGAACTCGGTACGATCCGTGGGTCATCAGAGTGCCATTTGGAGTGAACCAGTTCACAGAGGTCATTGAGGTTCCAGTGCGACATTTCAGCTCAGCAGCCATACCTTCAGTGACATTGAGGTCAGTGGGTGGCTCAACGATTACTGGGGCATAGCAGGTAAAGTGGCTCTGGTCTAGTTCCCCAATGTACTTGCCCTTTATGCCTGGGGGCGCATGGCAGCGAGCACAACATGTGGTGTTGCTGGGAACTGTTTCTTTCAGCCACCAGCTGAGCCACAGAACATCACAGTTGCACACCCAGGGGTTGTGGTTGAGATGTACCCTCTCCAATTGGTGCAAAGGGGTGAAGAGGTCATGGGGCAGGGAATGCAGGGAGTTGTGGGAGAGGTTGAGCTCCTCCAAGTTTTTGAGGTCATCAAAAGCATTGCGTTCAATGACTGACACTCTGGAGTGCATTAGCCACAGCTTGCGAAGTGAGACTAGACCCTGGAAGGATCCAGGCCGGACTATCCCGAGCTGGTTCCCTGACAGCTCCAGCTCCTCAAGTCGCACCAGTGGGGTGAGGTTGGGGATGTCCTTCAAGCCACACATGCCAAGATTCAAGAAGCGCAAATTTACCAGACCTTCAAAGGCAGCCTCTGAGATGAAATCCAGTTTCCTGAGCTCCCCTAGATCGAGACGCCGCAAAGAGGGAACACGATGAAAGGCAAATGCCGGCAGTGTCTCGATGGGGTTGTTTCGTAGCCATAGTTCCCTTAGCTTGCTGAGGTACTCAAAGGCTTGGGATGGTACCACTGTGAGACGGTTGTCAAAAAGCTCCAATGTGTTGAGGTTGGGAAGCCCATTGAAAGCTCCCACCTCAATCTGCCGGATGTGGTTCTTGGAGAGCTGGAGGATTTCCAAATGCCGCAGATGTTTAAATGTGTCCGACTTGATCACCTGGTGTGGAAACAAGAACATGGAGGCACGTTGGTGGCAACATCAGAATTAATCATAATATATTCTGTCAGTCTGAATGTGTACATGAAACCATATTTACCTGAATTGAGTTCTCTTGTAGATTGAGGTATCTTGTGTTCTCTGAAATGCTGTCTGGGATTTGATCTAAACTCTTCCTGGTACAAATGACACGACTCGCCTGATTGGAGCAGGTACAGGGGTTGGGGCAGGGGGGTGCTGCCTCTGTCAGCTGAGGTCCATGGTTGTGAAACCACAACAAAAGCTGGACCAACCAGAGGAGGGGGAAAGGGGTACAGGGGCTGGTCACCATGACAACACGCATGGCAACTGAGTCATGACCCACCCCTATTGCTATGATGTCGATAAGTCACCTCCAAACAGGGGAATTTAAGTGCTTATCTTGATGTTCATATTTAATGCTCTTTTTCTGTTTTTCTCCTTCAAGCAGTCACTTTAAAATGTGAGAAAAGTGTGATGTTATATTAAAGACTCTATTTATCATTAATAGATTCCTGTTTTACTTTGCTCATACTTCTTTGACTATCAAATACCTTGACCTTTTTTCTTTTTTCAATATGTCATTTTAGGGAACCCTGTATTTTTGCTCCCATGACAATTATTAGGAGAGAAATCAAGATTTTGGGGAGGATTTGGCTGTGAAAGTGTTGTCACGGTGGAGGCTGTTGCTTCTCACTGTAGAGGGAGAGAGAGACAAAAAGAGACAGGAAGGAGGTCAAGTAAGTGCAGTGTGCAGTGGCTTTAAGATATTTGCGTAGCACATACATACAAGTAGGGCTGAATTTAAATCTCAAAATATTACAATGTCCTGAGCGCATGATAAGCCACATCTGATTTTATTTTCTAAAGAGGTGTCTCTCAAAGTGCGCCTTGCAGTGTGACTGGTGAGTCAGCTGCCATTTTCTTCATCAAGTTGAACTTAACATCGGGGTCGTGGTCTGAAATGGCCACAAAAAGTCTACAATTTCACAAGTGTGGCGGGAGGATGGCTGTCTCACCATTCACTCTATGATACTGGCATGCTTCTGGTCAAATGCATGCTGACAGGGTAGAATCTCAAATTTTAAAGGATGCAAAGTGGTTGAAAGCAATTCCAACTGCTGCTGGTGGGATTCCCAAAGACCTAAGGTTAACGCAGAGATTCATGCAATCCATCATGAGGCGGTGGCACAGCATTACAAATGAGATAACAAATGATGCCTGCATGCAGTAATTTAGAAATTAAAATATGAAGAAATGATTATTGACTCCTGACATTTTACTGCAATGCACATGCTGTGTACAATATGCAACGCTCAATCAGACAAGATCCCCAGCCACTGAAGTTGATGAACCAGACATGAAAATAACAAGAAGATTGTGAACAAAGAGAAAGACGATGGTGCAGAAACACTTTTATGGCTTCTGTAATACACAGGTGTGTATTGTGTTTTTCAAATGCCTTGTTTTTGGTTACTGTCACACACGTCTTGAACAGACATGGCTGCAAGCATCAGCAGACTCACTAAATTTAGAAATGCCTGGGCTGTTTCCCTTGCAATGATTAGAAAGAGAAAGTGTTCATTGTTTTCTCAGGCACATTATGCTTGAGACTATGACTCTAGCAGTCACAAGCCTGTGATGTCTTTTCAAAACAAATAGGAAGGTCCTTGTTTCCTGTCACAAATACAAGCACTGTGTTACCGTTATCAATCTTCTATCTAAAATAACTCCTGGATACATTTTATGAATACGTTCTAGCCTCTAATTTCTGTAATAGACAGGTTTTTTTTGTGTTTTTTTTTTTTTTTAAAGTTCCATGGCTGTCTAAAGCATCTCCTCTCCTATGCGGCGAAGATGCATGCGCTCCTAGAAACACGGTTGCTGTGGCAACCTGCTCACTCACCATCTTGTGTTTTTACTGTCCAGTGCCCTATTGCACATTACTGTGTTTAGCTGAGCTTGATGAACATTTCCTGCTCTAAAACGATCAGCAGGTCTAAATCAACGAGCATTGAGACTTAAAGCTTTTAGAGTTTATTCACATCATAGCATTTGTTATTGCGGCATAAAAATATAAAATCAGCATGCTTTTACTTAGTCGATATCTTTACCTAGAGACACAAAAACTGCATGTTGAAAATATACATTCACATAAGTGCAAGAAAACCTGAGAAAGCACACTGTTGAACCTTGGCCTTCAATATCGCAACAGAGGGAACAAATCCGCCATGAATCTCAACATCTACCAGGTCTGAGGATTAGGTCAACATCCGTCTTTATTAAAAACATAGTTCTGAGAACTCTTAAAGCAGCTATTAAGAAAGCTCATAAGGGAATGTATACTAAAAATAGACTTTTTCTGATGCTCTGCACATCCCACAGATTCTCTCACCCTCTCTGTCTCTCTCTCTTTGACACACACACACACACACACACACACACACACACACACACACACACACACACACACACACACACACACACACACACACACACACACACACACACACACACACACACACACACACACACACACACACACACACAGAGGTCCACACATCCATCCATCTTAACTGTAACTGCCACAGAGCAATAACAACACATTATCCATCTCTGATTAGAGAATAAATGCAGATTTATGAATACAACTGATAAACCTAAATGTTCCTCCTTGCAGCACTCCTCTGTGCGGTCCTTCCCTTGAAGAGTTGCCCTCTCATCCCAGTCCAGCAGGTAATTATGCATTTCAATAACTTCAGCGTTTTAAAAAATGTTTCAGTGTCTGTCTTACAATCAACATTGTGTCTGATCCAAAATGGTGGTTTTGATAGTTACAATGATTCATGAATTCATCAAAACACAACCTCATTAATATTCAGATGGTCAAAGAACTGATGATATCAATGCTCTCAAACTGAATTTTATCTTTTATGCCGTGTTTTGTACTCTGGTACTTCCTCAAACACACTGTGATGGTGTTGCTTTGCCTTTTTTTGTTGTTCTTTTACTTTCTTTTAGATGGAGCTGTCTTGAAAATGGACGAATGCGGCTGCAAGAATTCCTGCGGCCTTTTGAAATGAACAAACATGGATGTAAGAGTAAAGTGTTTTTTTTGCACCAAGGAAGAGCAGTATTAAGCCAAAATACATTCTGATTGTGGACATGCAAAATAGTTGTTGTTTTTTTGCTTGGGTTTCCTTCATTGCATCCTTAATAAAGATGCATTTAACAACTGGTTAGAGCTACTGGCACCTGTCAAGAAGTAGCTGTATTTTTTTTGTTAAAATAATAAAAGGATTTGAGCTACATTTTTTTCTTTGCTTTAGGTGGAAAAAGTCACAGGGATTGGACAGTACAAGCTGTTAATGTAAAGCACCACGCAGGGTGTAATTGTATTGAGGAAGAGACCATGAATCTCCAAGCAGGACGCCTGTTGACTTGACCTCTCTTCTTCAAGTTCCCAACCACATGAGGGCTCAAGATCAACAGCAAACACCATAATGGTCTTTATTTATTTTTTTATATTACACCTTGACTCATCTGAGGGAGAATTCTGCGCCAGTGGCCTTCATCATGATCCTTGTGCAGAACCTGTTTACTTTGGGTTTGTGACACGCTTGACACGTCGGCCACCTTGTATTTTTTTCAAACCAATTTCACTCAAATGTATTTCTCTTTCTTGATCCTAGCCGTTCTTTCGTGTCAAGAGCAGATTGCAACCATGTAGGTATTGATTATTCGATCAGGCCTGAGAGAGCGCTCAGTCGTGAAAAGACAAATTAGCTGCAAGCTGCTGACCAATTGCTACAAACCAATCACATCATCGTAAGCGCCTGATTGTATCAATGTCCCGCTCTCCACAACAGACTCATTAAGGTTTATGAAGAGGCAAAAATCGTGGTGTTGTTTTCAATAAACACCGAGGCTGTAGACTGTTTCTTGTGTCCCCTCACAAGGCCCAATTAGACCGCATGTATTTACAGATGGTCCAGAATGAACACAAAGCGGCACAGGTGCAGCAGGGCCAACATCATCTACTGTAACTATGACAACACTAGATTGATTCAGGACGTGGGAATCGGGGTAGGATGGGACGCATTTCACCAGTAACATGTTAGTGAGAGAAAATGACCGGTTCGTGCCAAATGTTTTCCACCACTTTCAGCTCATCACAAATATATTTCCATCATTTCACTTATAACAACTTGTGAGAAACGGCCAAAAAAAAAAACGCAAGAAGCTGACCGTTTTCTCCTGCAGTCGCAACCTCTAATCTGCAATCTCTCCTCATCATATAGCCTCGAGCATAATATATCCTACAATTGAACAGAATGGCCTTATTCATCTATGCAGCTGCGCTCACTACGGCGCACCTTCTCGGGAACGCAATTGAAATTCTGAATAGGCCCAATTCTGCACATGCTGCATTACAAAATGGCTTGCATCCATTCTCTCTTCAGGGTAATGACAACATGACTGCACCCAAAATAATCCATATAGGCTCAGTATTTCTTTGGAAACGAGCAAGTGTAAAGGCTACATGTGAAATAGACAGGCTTACATAAGGAGCCAAATGATTTTAATACAGTTTCCAGGACTACCACAGATTTATTCCAGTGACATCGACGCTGACTCTATCTTTTGTTCATATTAATTATTTACTTAAACTGTTATGCATCTTTGCAACCTCTGCACATTTTATTATTCAATCTTTGTCATCTCATGACTGATTTGGGAATCCATGCAGATTAGGTAACAAATGCAATAATTACGCCGACCATTTCGGTCGCTTCTACCTGTACAACCAACCCAGCCTCCACATACCTTAATGTTTCGGCGGCTGCGGCGTAAGGTCGATGTTTTCTGTCCTCTCGTCCCCTCTCCGATCGTCAGTTTTCCAACCTCGCTATCTGTCTCTCCTTTTCTCCTTCCTAAATTGACTCGCTTGTTTCCACGGCTGTGAGCTGGCTCTTGTTCTTGTAGGCTAGATCCGCAGCGCCAACGCAACGCGGGGGGCTACAGCGATGGCAGGTTAAAGATGAACACAATCCACTCACACACGCGCGGGGAGAGAGGAAGAAGAAAAAAACGGAGATCAGATTAAGGGTCGTTGGAGGAAAATTATGTTAGAATGATCACATTTAGGAACGAGGTCGGGGACGAGTGCATCGATGCGCCTTATCATCCTTGGAGAGGAACGCAGGCAGCAAACGCGACGGCGCCCGCTGGGCAGAGCAGTTTGCGTCCAGCATAGGCGGCTCTTTACGCACATTCCGTATGTTTCAGTCTGAATCCTACTAAGACAGCACTGGGAGAAAAGACGAAGGACCAGCCACCGATGGATGGAGATGCGTTCTTTAAATGTTTTAAAGCATTAAGCTGTTCATCCACAGCAGCATCCTACCGAAATAAGAGATATTTGATGTGTTTTTTTTTTAGTCTGCATATTTTGTTTTACAAACCTCTGGTGCAACATAAGCTCTCGGCATGTAATGAGTAGCTATGTAGTCACCTATTTATTAATATGACTCAGCAGCACTGTATGATCAACAGGACAAACTGAGGCAGAGTGTTTCTCCTCCATGAAGTGAGATTTGCTCAGTTTTCAGTGTTTCTAACAGGCACCTGTTTAAGCCACCAAACATCTGCAGTGAGAAACCTTCCTGGTCCACTGAGTCTTACAGAGGTTTTTTTTAATAGGCCCTACTAATGTCCAAATTCATAATGAACGTTTAATGCTAGCACATGCATTTCGACGATGGCCAGCTAAGATTAAATCTAGCACACTAATGAGATCTGTTTTCTGCAGACTTTGCATATGAGTATTTATTTTGTCAGCCCAAAGCCTCTGTGGAGGATTTAAAGCTGTAAATAAGGAAGCCACCGCCACTATTTCTTCTCCAGACACTGAGAGCAAATCCTCAATACTCTGCAGCTCTGTGAGTTTTGGCAAAACATTTAAATACTTGTGAGTCGTGCAAAAATGTAAGCACATGAGGTATTTTGTGAGCACAGTTTTAGAGTACATGTGATACCAGAGGCTTGGTGCATGTTTTAATTAGTGAATTGAAAATACCAGCAAGTTATTAGCCAATAACGAAATCCCTAAGGGATGCCTGTGTTACTAAATAGCGTCAACATATTGATCTTTGTCATGTGTATGTCCACATGCTTATCTCCTCTGTATCATCATGATCCTCTTTACAAGGCTGCATTTGTTTCAGTTGTGAATTTGTACAGAAGAAGAGACACCCTGCTTGTAGCTTTGTATCCACTATCAAAGACTAGTTTGTGGGTAAAAATAAATTTCGGTACATCTTTGCTCTGTCTCAGCTCACACTAAAGGTCAAAGGACGGAGAAGGCCAGTGATGCTTCAGAAAGACCCCCAAGATATATACTCACTTTCCTCCTCCCCATCTCTCTCTTTTTCCCTCCCTCTCTCCCTCCCTCACCCTCTCCCTTGCTCCTCCCCTCCCTCTCTGTGAATGCCGTAGTGAGCATTGTTCACGACCACTAGCTTTTGCTGAAAGCTGCACAGCAATGAGGTCTCTGTGCCTTTTGCCTCTCTCTTCCTCTCCCCTCCCCCTCCTCTGGCTCCCTCTCATCTCTCTCTCCCACCCATCTACCTCTCTCCTTCCCTCTCTTTCTCCCTCTATCTCTCTCCCTCTATTAAATTTCCAGTCACACAGTGGTGCAGAGGATATTCCTCCTTTCCCTCTTTCTCCCTGTTCCCTCATTCCCTCTCACTCATGTTAAAATCTTAGTCCGTATCCAGTCTCTCATCCAACCCTGGCTGCCTTTCAGTGCTTTTCCGCCACTTGTGTCTCCTCTCTCTGTACATCTTCTTGCCTTCCAACCCCCGCACCATTTAAAATGATTCCATGCTGCCCATGCCAAACCCACCCTGTGCCTCTGCTCTCCTTCCTTCCCCCTCTTTCCACTCTATGTCCTCACTGTGTCATTGCACATTGAATCTGATATGCCCCTTATGCATCTATGGTACGCTTGTGTGTGTGCAGGCACCCTGAGCGCACGCACGCACGTCTGTGTGTGTGTGTGTGTGTGTGTGTGTGTGTGTGTGTGTGTGTGTGTGTGTGTGTGTGTGTGTGTGTGTGTGTGTGTGTGTGTGTGTGTGTGTGTGTGTGTGTCTGTGCGGGAGCAATGGAGTGGAGGGAGGGAGAAGGACATGCATTTGTGCACAGTAAATTAACAAACACTCATTGCTGTATTGCTTGTGTCATCATTACAGGAAGGCTCTTGGAGTAGAAATACAGCTAGAGAGAGCTAATCCCACTATCCAGAGGACGAGTGCATGGCATTTCCAATACAGCCCAAACCCCATAAACTCTTAATGCTGTGTTAGGAGCCACAGGGGAGGAGAAGGGGAGGGCGACAAGGATTTGGCAGCAACATGCTAGTGCCAAGACATATGTGGCATGCTGATAGCACTAGAGAGGTGCAGCTCACGCTGTGATGAAGCTTTGGAGGGGTACTGATACACATCCACCACTTCTTTCTGAGCTACAGGCCTCACCGCTTTGGAAGTGGGTGACTGAGTGATAGTTCAAAGGAAAGACAAAAAATGTGGCTAATTTTTCTAGCTGCAGCTCTCTTGTTAGATTTGGGCGAAGAGCATTAGTGATCTGTTTTAACGGCCCCGAGCGTCCAATTGGGATTGTGAACAAAGTGATATTTTTGTTGTTTATTTTTAGAAGTGTAACTGACAAAAGTTGAGTTGGTGCTCATTGCCATCTGTGCAAGAGAATAAGAGATACGAGTGAGAGTTTCGACTTATTCATGGTGACATCCCTGTGTGTGTATGTATGCGTTAGAGAGGGAGAGAAAATAGAGAGAAAAATCCTAGTGTCACAGTATCTTAGCAACTGCCTCCATCTCCTTGGAGACAAGAACTGACATCATTTCCTGTCTGTGAGAACTCACTTTTGGTTTGTACACAGTGTTTTTGTGGATATGAAGGTAATGACTTGTTTATGTGTGTGTGCGCATGTGTCTGTATGTGCGCTGGCGTGTTGCCACGTTCCTGTTACAAATATTGGGCTGCAGTTTGTCCACTAATGTAACGAGGATGTACTCGTGTTTCAGTCAATGTGCTCCGAAGAATGTCGCTCTATGTTAAGTCAAGAGAAAAACCAAGAAAAAGTTCAACTGTTGAACTATAATTTCTTAAATATGGGTTAAAAATGGCACAGTAAAATAGTAACATAAACAATTTTCAGTCCCACATGTACATTTTTTAGAATTCTTAACAATTTGTTATCCTTTTTCTTATCCCTTAAAGTAAAGTAAAGAAACAAACAGAAATGTGTACCCTGAATTCAAACTAGTTTTCTGCAGACATGTCACTAATGTAACGTGGAATGTTTGTATTTCTTTCTTTCTTTTTTGTATTCATACTTTCACACATATTCTGTGTTCATGCTATTAAGTTAATCAGATTCAAGAGAGTCTGCTGTTCATGGAGGCCTATCAAGCATCTACCGTGTTAAACGCAGAGATAATATCATCTTCAACTGCCATCTGGTGAGCAGAAGAGTGAAGTGCAACCACAAATACATCCTCTTTCACTTTTAAGTTTAAGTCAGATATTTCTTTGTATCACTTCCCACATCCTTTGAGAATATCAGCACTAAACCACATTATTGTTAGCATTAATCAAGGGACAAAATAGACTGTGCTTCATTTCACAAGTTATAAAAAAAAGAGAAGTAAAATCAAGAACTCAGCAGGTTTCCAGAGCTTTCTGTTTAGTTATGACATGCGCATTAATCTCTAGACTGAATTTAAAACGACACGATTCTCATAAATCCAGAATGATGTTTCCCTCAATAGGAAGCCCAAAGTCAGAGAAACATTTAAAGGTATGCACTGGTAGGGACGATTGCAAACAAACAATTCAGCAGTGAACGACTGACTTTTGTTCAGACATTCATTGAAGCAGAACTGGCTGCAAATTCCTTTGAAGATAATAGTTTTGTTTTGAAGGGGCTACAGAGACACTGATGAGACTATGAGCAGTAACAACTATGTAAACAGGAAAAACATTAACATCAATGATACACCCTGAAGAAAATATATACTAACTTCACAATAATAGCGCATATAAGAACTCAAAGAAAACTGGACATGTGACTGTACAGTCGGAGGTTTGATGTTACTGAAAGTATATTCCAATAATCATGACACGTAAAAGTCACGAAGAATATCATGAAGCATGTCAAGACAGCTTGGAATCATGATTGTAAGATGCTAAAGATACAAAATGACACAGAATAAAATGGCTGCCAAAGATGATGACAAACACCACAGACCTTGGCGATCCATGAGTGAATTCAAAGCTTTAACCTTCTACAAGATCTTTACTATTCCAGGCCCATACAAATCAACAAAGTCAGCAACACGCAGACACACCATCATACAGATCAGCATACAATTTACAAGACATCCCAGGGGAATCAGTGTCCAACAATGTGCCAAGCTGATGCTTCAGTAAATTCCGCACACCTCAGCAAATCATTCTTATTCAAGCACACAACGTCATCATTAAAGTAGCCTCAATCAAATTGAAGAGCAGAGGAGAGACAGAGGCTGCAAAGTCACAGCTGCAAACACATAAAGCAGGCAACCAGACACATGAACTGTCCTGCAAAACTCGTGTTGCATACAGAACAAACAGGAAAACAGACATATTGTCTTTACATATCACTCTAAGGAGACAGTTTTGTAGTCTTGCGGATAGACAATAAGAAATTACATAGAAACATTGATTCAAGACACCAAAAAGAAGACACTGGGGTGTGTAACCAGACTAAATTAAGAAGAAAACAAATATATATATATATATAAGGTTTACATCCCTAAATCAATAGTCATTTCATTTTATGTAGTCTAAACTGACATAATATGAGCATAAGGAGGAGAGAGCACTGATTTTTCAGCTATGCCTTCCTCAGTATGCAGTTCAGTTTCATGGTTGGGCCCTTTCAACTTCTTACCAACACTTTGTGACAGCTTAATGTTACACTTTGTGTATTTTTGGTCCCGGGGTGCCAGCCAGGGAGAACCCTGCCAATAATTTATCTAAATTAAACTAAACTAAGCCAACCCATAGGAGGTATGAACAATAACTCTGTACATCTTCCGCCGCAAACTAAAAATACACCTCTTCTGACTTTACCTTGAACAGTAGAACTTTAATAGCATTTAAAATGACACTTACTGATAGCACTTTGTAGTTTGGCTTTCTTGAAGAAATTGTATTTTCTTGATTCCTGTTGTTCTGGGTTTTGTACCCTCATGGTTGAAATGCACTTATTGTAAGTCGCTTTGGATAAAAGCGTCAGCTAAATGAAATGTAATGTAAATGTAATGTAACCTAACTCACGTTACTCTCACACAACCTAAAAAGACCTTTCAATAGAAAAGTACCAACAACAAAAATAGACGTCTTTCAGTCTTTAGCAATGACAAAACACCACAGGAGATGCACAGTTCTTGTCAATGAGTGGCTTTTATTTTCCCAAGAGAAGAAACGAAAAAAACAAATTGTTCAATGAGAGAAAAATAAAAAGGAGAAACACCAACAAAAAGAGTCCACTTCAGGATATGTCCAAGGAAAAATCACTGTCAGGCGACCGTTAATAAACAAAACAAAAAGGGAGGGGTCTGTCGGTCTATTACAACTTGTGGCAAGTGGCCTCCTGGAATGAGAGGTGTCCTAAGATTTGCCTCACATTAAACCTCCCAAAGCCCCTTTCCAACCCAACATTAAAAGTCCTATAAATTTAAAAAAAAAAAAAAAAAAATTATAACCATTATGAATAGCAATAAACATCTGTGGTATCTACAGTGATGATATCAGGGCAGTCGACGTAAATCACTGTTTACAACAAATAAAACTTTAATAAATTGTTTCATAAATTGCTACAGGAGAGGAATTAAAAAAAAAAAACATGAATGTGAATCCAACAGCCCTCTGGTTATACAACTGTAGTAGTTTTTTGGGATTACCACCTATGCTGGGAAAAAGAACAATTATTTTCTCTGAAATACTGAGCTGAAAGAGCTGTAATATCTTTACATCTGATGGACGATTTATGTTTTGAGATTCTTCTTGATTGGTGAAGTGTTTTCCGAGGGAAATAAAAAGATATTCCTTGTGTGGTAGGTTATATATGTGCCATCAAGTGCAGACTAGTGTCACAGACTGTAGAGTTTCTACAAAGAGAGCAAGATGTGAGAAACTGACTTTACTTTATAATTGACTTTTTATTGAGCCATGTGGTCCCCATTTTGTTGTTTTAAGTGAAAAGTCTCAATAGCTACTGGATACTTTGCCATTAGGTAAAAATGTATTTGCTTAGTATTAAGTTTGATTTGATTTAATGATGCTAACATGCTAAGATTGTAACTAACAAACCCGCTAAACAACATGTAAACATTGTCATTGTAGACTTTTGATTATTTAAGCAGCTTCTTCTATCACATGTGGAGCACAGTGATATTGGTATGAAGATCCTACACACCGCTCCAAGCATATAATGAGGAAGATTCAGGTGAATGATAACAGGATCAGTGTACCTGCAGGGACTTTGACTCTGCAGCTCCACATCTGTTCTTTGGGCTTTCTATGGGCCTTTGTGCAAAAGTATGTGACGACAGAACGTCTTTCTGATCATCTCCGTGAGTGTGTGTTGCTGTAAAGCAAACCTCTAACCAAGAAATGAGCCCAAATCAAAAAGACCAGAGTAAGTTTATAGGCACGAAACTGATTTATTCTGTAATTTACATGAATATATTTACTCATGATCTCATGATTTTGGCCAGCAGTAGAGAAGAAGATCATGGAAATCCAAAAAGATAAATCATAAAAACTCCAACTATTCTGTAATTTACATGAATATATTTACTCATGATCTCATGATTTTGGTCAGCAGTAGAGAAGAAGATCATGGAAATCCAAAAAGATACATCATAAAAACTCCAACTATTCTGTAATTTACATGAATATATTTACTCATGATCTCATGATTTTGGTCAGTAGTAGAGAAGATCATGGAAATCCAAAAAGATAAATCATAAAAACTCCAACTCATATCCATTTAAACCACTGTACAGAGTGAGTCATCATTGAGTAAGACTTAGTCAGCTCAGCTCTCTTTGGTCTTTTCAGTTCAACAATCAGCATCTGTAAAATCTTACTTGATTTTTCACATCCTTTTGGTTTTTCATTTTTTTATCTATTTCGCCTTCTGTCCTTCAAATAGCCAGTTCTTTTTAAAAGGGGAACATTTTGTTGGAAGATCCAACTGCAACAAAGAGAAGATAAAAAACATCAAAATAATACAGGGAATATATTACACATACTAAAATACACTGTATAAACTGCAATTTATATATTTTTTTAAGTTGTTAAGCTTTAGAAAAGTAAATAATCAGCATTTAAAATACAAATTGAAATTGTGCCAAAGAAGAATCAAGCGAGTGTGGTGTTTGCACAAAAGTGAGTCCTGATAACTTTAATTGTAATCTGTTATTCTCTGGTGAGATGGGCCTGTTATGGGTTTATATCGTAAATTCACTTTCCTTTACTCCATAAAGGTAGATTATTATTTTAAAAAAATATCATGAGGTTAGTTGACTAAATGTTTGATGGACTGTTTTGTAATACATCAAATCAGGGCTGGGGGATAAGGACAGAATCAAATAACTTGATATTGACACAATATTATGAGTATGACTATTGGTGCTTTCACAAAAATATTTCCAAAATGCAATTTTTTTTTTTTAATCAATAATCATCAGTAATATTGATGTAATGACTAAGTGCATAAAGGCAAATAAGAGAACTGCGAAAACAGTTGAAATTGAATCACTTTACTGTAATGCAGCCTTTAAAACCAGGAAAAGACTACACTTATATCATATTATCTAATATCCACACTCATGTCATGATATCAATATACAATATATGTCCTACTGTTCTTGCTGACCAGAATTTAATGTAAACTACAGACGCATTTCCTTAAAATCTTATCCTACATTTACATGACTAATTATGTTTCTTGGATTATAATGCTTACTATATACTAATATGTTACTACACCAGGTAACGAGAACGCCATACTTGAGTCATTACCTGTGCACAGACCCTTTTCTTTGCATCTTTATTGCGAGGGCAAGACAAAAGGCCCTTCCTCTCATGAAACAGACAGTCCACAAGCAGAGCCACATCAAAGTAGCCCTGTCTGAGCTTCGGTACCGTGTAGTCTGGGTCAAAGGTGTGATGCATCGCCACCACTATCACGTCTTTCGTACTTCCTTTAAAGATAGACAACACAGATCAGAGTTTGTAGCATAAAGACAAAACAAAAAAAACAAAAACAAAAATCTGTTTTGGGGTTTCTGTGTGTTTACCTGGGATGCCGGATAAAGCCGAGTTAATGTCTGTCTCAAAACGACTGACGATGGGACAGAAGACAATAGTCACATCACTGCCTTTGAGTGAGGATGTTACTTTTGCACCTTTTTTCTGAAGTTTGGAGAGAAATTTCTTATGAGAATCCAAAGTGTTCCCGGCGACATGTGGGTAAATGTTTACCATTTTACTGTAAAAGAAACAAAAAAAAGAACAGAGTCAAATTTAGGTGTTACTCAACCCTGAAGTTCTGTTTAGGGTACGGGAGATCAAGGTTCCTCAAAATACATACCAAACATAATTATGTCACAATTCTGTCAGCTTGATACTTTTGATGACTGCACATCTGATAAAGAAAGTAAGTCACTATGCAGGATAGAATAGTCGACTAGCTTTTTGGCAAGCAATATATTTATGCATTTATTTCTACATAAAACAAAATGTATGTCTGTATTTGATGGTATAAAGTGTAATGTTCTTTTTTCATGCTCAGTTTTATGACCGATGTCACTATTTAGCCAGTCGTTTAAAACCAGTTTACAGAACAGGATGAGTAAATCAGAAGAAAATGAAAATATTTGAAGTGGGGAAAGACTTGGCAAAATCGCAACTTGGATTATCCAACATTCAGCATATCGTTATTATTTGATTTATTTATTCATTACATTACATTTCATTTATCTGACGCTTTTATCCAAAGCGACTTACAATAAGTGCATTTCAACCATCAGGGTACCATGACGCCGTATATTCTAACCTAAATCACTTTCAGAAAGCTGCCTGAATCTCATGTTTTCGCAAAAAAGTCGAATTACATTTAAAAACAAGAAATGAGAACACCGTCGGGAGAAATCATACATGACCCGACATATGAACACAAACCTGCAGTTTTCTTACAGTAAAATCTATTTGACACTGATGTGTGACACTGCACACATCTCCGTCTTCAGTCTCACCCATAAAGGGAGAATTGAAAGTCTGGCGAGGCCCTGAATAAACCAACCCAGAACAACAGGAATCAAGAAAATACAATTTCTTCAAGAAAGCCAAACTACAAAGTGCTATCAGGAAGTGTCATTTTAAGGGCTACTAAAGTTCTACTGTTCAAGGTAAAGTCGGAAAGTAATAGCATTTATAGTTCAAGTCAACTTACTGTTTTATTGCGGGTTTGTTGTTCTTCTGTGTCCAACCAACTGCGGAAATTTACAGGAAATCCAAATGTTCCCGATTTAAAAGCTTTCGCTTTCACTTATGTTCATATTTGAGATGACGAACTGCGGCTGCATTTCCATAGTCTGACCAGTAGATGTCAGTATTGTGACGTTATTGGCCATGTGTCGGATTGAGGGACTTTGTTTGCCCTTACTACACCAATAAAGTAATGTCTATATATTTCAAAAAGAATAACATCAGTAGAAACTGAAAGTATTTTTCCGAATTATATACATAATGTAAAGATTTTTTAGTTTGTTGACTTTTTCTCCTCTTAATTCAAACAACAAGTTCAATGTGACACTTGTGTCTGCCTCATTGTATTAGCCTATAAAAAAAAAAAAAAGGTAACAAATATTAACGTGTCTCACTAAAATCTAGTTTCAGAATTTTATCTGTAACATGTCAGTCCAAACTGTCAGCACCTAAACTACCAGACTTTTTGACTGTTTTAACATCAGGAATAAACTGTTTGTTGGTGCAGTGGTTTGCATTGTCGCCTCACAGTGAAAAAGTTCTGGGTTCCAATCCGGGCCTGGGCCTTTCTGTGCAGAATGTTCTCCCTGTACCTGCGTGGGTTCTCTCCGGGTACTCCAGCTTCCTCCCACCATCCAAAAACATGCATCTTAGTGCATTGGTGGTTCTACAAATTGCCCTTAGGCGTGAATGGTCTTTGTTTCCATCTGTCTCTACGTGCTGGCCCTGCGATGGACTGGCGATCTATCCAGGGTGTACCCTGCCTTTGCCCAAAGTGAGCTGGGATAGGCTCCAGCCCCCCCGTGACCCTGTTCAGGATAAAGCGGGTATAGATAATGGATGGATGGATAAACTGTTCATTTTACTATCTTTTAATGGCATATTCAGATTATAGCCTAACACTGCATTCAATGTCATTCTGACACACAAACAACACCGTGACAGCATGTTTGTCACCAAATAAAACAGGTTTCTGTCTGCATTTCTTTTCTAAGGGGGTGTGAACTGAATCTGTTGTAGTGATTCTTCATCTAACCGCAATGTAAAGTTGTCTCAATCATCTGTATCTGCCCTCAGTGACCGATCAGAGTCCAGACAGGCTGAAGTTCCCCCCTCAGGCTTCACTTACCTCTGACAAATGAGCAGCACAATACTCAGTGAGCTCCAAAAGACTACCAACAATGTGGAGTCACAGACACAGTGAGTATTTTTTGGTTTGTTTCCCTTTAAGTTCGATCTTAAATGTCAGAAGTCTCCAAAGTCGTCTTACTCAAATTTCAAATTTAAACTCAGTTTGTCTGAAAGGCTGAGGAGAACAAAAACAACCCCTTTTTAAATGTACTCCCAGAAAGGTTGGCTGTCCTTTCATGTCCTTTTTTCTATAAAAGTGGCATTGAATTGAGTGTTCCACATTGCACTTTTGTCATGGTTTATGTAGGTCCAACAAGGCTGGTCTCTGTTCTGTAATAAGCTAAATCAAGACATATGTTCAGTAAATGCAGCTAAGGGTAAACTGATTTTTGACAGTGGCACTGAAAAGCCAAGCTGTGTACTCAGCAGAGGTGATTATAACATTTAATCACTGAGTCCTATCGCTGAGCTTTGCAGGCTTCTCGCCCCGAGGTTTGATTTACCCGCCCTCTTCCTGAGGAAAAATCTCATTCACTAGACGGATTGCTGAGCGGGTCTCTCCGACCAGCCCCTATAAATCATTCTTTAATCAGAGGCCTCTGAGATTGGGCGCAGACACCCGCGGGAGCACCGCTGTGACACCTCAACTCCTCCCCATGCGTCTCTGCAGTCCTGGGAGTTTTTATCCTCTTCTGTTTCCACCTTGGGCTTGTCTGCATTTGTATCAGTCATCAAGAGAGGAAGAGGGATGACCACACACCTGTCGCCCTAACACTTCCTCTGCTCAGATGAGAGGGACGCCAAATAAGACCCGGGACAAGATTAGTGGGTTTAAAGGCTACAAGAGACCAAAGTAGGAAACAACCTTGAGGCTGCAGAACTCCTGTGGCCCGAAATGCTCCAGCTGTGCTCCGTGTCAGCCAGTTTGCAGTAGTCAAAACCCAATTTGATAGGGAATACAGTATGCAAAGTTCAATATCAGCCAATATGATGAGTTGGATCCTGCTCCATCACTTGATATTGGGACCCCGCCTCAGCGATGGCTCTTGTGTCCACACCTTCAAATGTCTACAAGACCTTCAGCTATTTATTTGAAAATGTGCTTATATGCTGCACATTATTAAATTCATGTTAAACTGCCTCACAGCATACCTCAGGTTAGTTAGTATTTGAATACAATTGAACTGCACAAATGCACACAAAGTGGGATAGTTGCTCTGGATGCCTCCTGGCAAGTTCAACCAGTCAAAATTCTGGTTTCCAAAAGGGGGAGCCTCAAAAATCCTGGAATTTAGTGCTAAATCACTGATGAAGGCAAAGGGCTTCCTTTTTACTGGCACACGGCAGACAAAAAGAAAAGGTGAAACTTGATTTTGTTCTGTTCACATCATCTGATTTTAAGTCACTGATAATTAACATTTGGGAACGCTTGTCTTAGTTGTTAGTGAATGATGATCAGATCTGTTTGAGGTTACAGAGTAAATGCAATCATGAAATATAATTCAAACAGATTTATGTATAAATGTAACATTTAAAGTTGTTAGTATACTGCACCAACTCATATATTGACCAAGAAAGTGATAATGCATGTAGAGTAAAGAGCATGAGATGGTTATAGGTTATGTAGCTGCAACTGAAAAAAAAAAAAAACACTTTATTATTAAATTATTGATTAATTTAGATTAAATCTTTCATCAATGAATTTATCATTTGGAAAATAAGATTCTGGAAACTCCTCATCACACATTGTCAGAGCTCAGGTTACATGAATACACATTGTTTTGTTAGATCGTTTGTCAGAAATGGACAGCAAGAACCAGCAAATATTTGCATTTATCTGCGTTTTTGCGTGAACAAATAACTGTTTCTCAATAGTTGCTGATTATTTTTCTGTCTGTTTATGATATCACAATTCCGAAAGGTCTTTTTTTTTTTTTTTTTTTTTACAACAGTTGAGAATTAACATAATTGTTCTTCAGCTTGTGGTCATATCACATGATCTTCATTAGCTGGAGAAATTTGACCAGTTGTCATGTAAATGTTCCATTTTTTGTTGTGCACTAAGATACTAAACTGACAGCCAGTTGATACAAACGTCGCTGTCCGTGAACAAACCATAAACTAAGACCAGAGCTTCTGTTCAGACATTTACATGAACAGAAGAAAGTCGAGTTGTGATTGGTGCAACAGGAAGAGCAGAGAGGATCATCTCAGGATGGAGATTGCTGGGTCATGAAGTGTTAAATTATGGATGTTTATGGATGTGTTTCATCCTCAGGTTTCTCATGTGCTGTCGGTTTAAATGTGTGTGAAGCAGCCTTGAGATGAAATTTCACTACTATTTCACTTCACTGTGATCACAGGCTTTAAACGTGTTTCAATTTTATACTCAATCACTTCTTGCTGGGAATAAAAAATTTAAAAAAAAACACATACAGGGTTGCATTCAGCTGGCACAAAAATAGTCCGTACTCCAATGATTACTATGCAGCAGCCATATATGTGCCAGAAAAGAAACCTGCATGATGACAGGAGAACTCAGATGAGGGAGACAACTGAATACTTTTTTTTTTTTTTTTTTTTTTTTATGCAAAGGCTCTGACGTCACAGTGCTGAAATATTTTCCTGACGCTCAGCCGGTTTAGAGCTGGCAGTCCGCTCAAGTTGCCAGAGCGCGCGCTCCCGCTTCCCCCCTCCCTCCCCCCACAGGTTTTTTTTTTTTCACTCGTGCGTGAAGACCGTGGGGACATGCAGGAGTTTTAAAGGAGGATGAAGCCTCCCAACTCAGAGCGCAGCGAAGGATCCCCTCTCAGTTAATTAGCCGAGGAGATGGAAGTCAGATGGATTGTGTTAAGATGCTCCGCTGTCAAGTGATGGAAGTGTTACCTTCCAGCTGGAATGAAGTTTTCTGATTTTTGCCCGCTTTGGAGTCAGTGGACGGCTCAGCCACTGGAGCCACTAAAACACTCAGAGAGGACGGAACGCCAAATCAATTAGAAAATCATGCACTGTTCATATCCATGGAGAGATGGCCTGCGTGCTCCTCTTCAGTCGACTTCTCCCGTTCTCACACCGGCTCAGAGGAACATCATTTTGCTTGTTATCTCTTTTCCTTTCATATTTGTGCTACTGTGCGTTATTCCCTGACGGAAAAGTCATGCTAAAGTCAGCTGATCCGGCGCCCAGCTGTCGGCGCGCAGATGGAGCCAAAAGGCGCCTTCAGAAATCCCTCTCCTGCCTTTTACCGTCGGATGCGAGACCGAGCGGTGTCGAGGCACCGCGGCTTAAAAGCGACCAAAGACTTCCTTCCGCTCCCCACGCCGTCAGTAACGACACGCCCAGTCCTCTTATGAGTAATTTAAAGTTTGGCAATAAAAAGTTACCAAATGCCATCATAGTCGGCGTGAAAAAGGGAGGCACGAGAGCTGTTCTGGAGTTCATACGGATCCACCCGGATGTGCGTGCGGCTGGAACCGAGACGCACTTCTTCGACAGGAACTATGACAGAGGCCTGGAGTGGTACAGGTAAGAACATACCTCACCTGCGCAGGTGCATGCCCGTCTGTTCTAGGACTATCAATAGAGGATAAACTGCAAATCAAACCAACAGCTTAATCCGGTTTTGTGGCACAAAATCAGAGTTTGAGATTGTCGATGTGATAAATTGTCAACTATTAAACCGAAGCTGACTATATATATTTTTTTTTTAATGCAATTAGTGGCCTAAATGGTTCAAAGTTTAGTATTAATGGTGAAGCCTCAGTCCAATGAGAGTGGCTTGTTGTCAGCCTTGCTTGCATGATGCATCTGATTCGGCCTTTCTCTCCAGTTTAACTGAATGATGATAGAAAATCATATAAATGGATTACACTACATGGATATTTTGCTTTACATTTTAAAATATAATGATGATATTTGGCCAACGTAATTGTCTACATTAATACAATACAGGGTTCAGGTCAGTTATATTTCATGTGCTATGTTCTGTAGCCTGAATCTGTTCTTAGAGGTGTTTTTTTCTTCTTGTATCATTTCTGTAGTGACTGAATAAAATGGTGTTGATTGAAAATGAACACCTCCTTTCACATAAAATCAGCTCCTCACTTTAAAATACATTCAGTTCTGTATACTCATCCCCTCC
The DNA here is from genome assembly GCF_029030835.1 of Brachyistius frenatus. Taxonomy (NCBI): domain Eukaryota; kingdom Metazoa; phylum Chordata; class Actinopteri; family Embiotocidae; genus Brachyistius; species Brachyistius frenatus. The sequence goes on along the minus strand of NW_027210610.1, from coordinate 3,212,715 downwards.
CTTTCCTCTGCGTCTCTCTGTGTATATCATGTTTTGAGGTAGGTAAACATGCTGGATGTGTTTTCCGCAGTCTCTTGACTCATTTCAAGTTCTTATTGCCAGAAACTTTGGAGCACTGAACTCTGTTTACTCTGGCAGAACAGTGGCCCTCGGTTTTTCTGATGTACTGTAGAACAATTCATCAGTTTCCTCATAAAAACCCAACCTCTGGAGGCAAACAGTGTAAACTGCAGTGTGCAGGCTGTAGCTGACAGACATCTGAGCTCTATATTCTTGTTTGTCTTATTATAATATTTCAAAAAGAATCTCAAAGTGAATTCATTTTAAAATGCTGCATTCTGCACTTTTTAACAAAGTGCATCCCCGTCAACTGATCATCAACCTTTCTACGCCATACTTTAAACATACACATAATCTTCTAATCTCCTGAATTACAGATGTTAAGCAACAATGTGGTAATGAAAAAAATGTGCATGTATGCACACAAACATACAACCAGTTATGCACAGACACATATCTATTTCCAAATGCATTTCACGTTAATGATTGTCTGTCATTTAGCCTGCAGGAGGGATGAGTATCAGTACTATTATATAATAATTATATACTGAAAGTATCTCCACTAATTGGCACTCTTCAGGATGGTTGGCAGCTGACGCCTTTTTATCTCAGAGATGTGTCTTATAGACGTGAACCCTCGCCTATTACTGTAGTTTGATTGTCAGCTGTCAAAGCTGTTGAGAACAGGTCAAATGAGTATGGCTTTCAAAATATAACAGTTCCTTCTTGTAAACATTCATCATTAAAGTCCACATTACTGTCTCATTCTTAATATGCAGTTGTGCCGTCTGCATGTTCTGCTTTATGCAGTATCTAAGCAAAATATGAAATAAAAAGAGGAATGATAAAGATACCTGAAGTGAACTTGCCAAACATCAGATGGTGGTACGACAGCTAAACCCTACTGTGCAAAGCCAGTTGGGTCAGGTATCTCTGTGGAAAACAAACAAATCAAATTTCAAGAATGTAAACACAGAAAAAATATCTATACTCCTGTGTAGGATTTAATGCAATCTATTGACAGAAATGGAATATCACATTCAAAATTATGTTTTCAGTAGTCTATACACCTGAAACTAAGAATCGTTTTTGTTGACACAATAGCCCATTTCATAGTAAGCAAATGCAGAGCTGGGGAATATGTGTTTCAGGCTCCTATCGTGACAAACCAACACTTGTGCTAGAGAGTGTCTTTCCAGTTTTTACGCTTCTAGAAGGCCACCGTAGGTTTTCCTACATGTTTGGTAAGGGACTGATACTATTCAGTTGATTGCAATCTGCAACCTCACCACTATGCAACTATATCCTAAACACTCTTTTAAAGCAACATTATGCCACTTTTGTTTAGCAGCAGCAACAGCAGCCTCTGTGGTCACAAGTGGTAATTACGCTAAATCGTAATTTTGATACAAACCAGCCCTGACACGGTACACTGAGGTCAGGATATACAGTATATAGTATTAACCTACAAAACTGACACAAAGTGGTGAATGCATGACAAAGTAGTCAACATAGCTGGACTACTAACCGTCGCGGGAGCGCTTGTTACAAGTACCGATGTCCAAGTGTGTTATCTTGCAAGTTTGCTGACATCACCCCGAGATGACTAAATAGCGATTAAACATCAGTAGAAATGATCTAACTAATTTACAACTAGTGAGTCGACAGCTTTCCCAACTCAGCTAAATACCTACCAAGTCCAACAAAAGAAGACGTAGCATGCTAGCTAATACTTAATTCAATGGCAAAAAGGCATTGCAGTCTTGCAGCTTTTTTTTTAAAAGTTTTTCAAAGTTCTTGCCATCAGCTAAAAACCAGTCTGAGATTTAGTCTTTTCCGGTTTTTGCTCTGTCATTCTATCTTTTTCTCTTCTTAGCTTCCTCCGTCAACATCCAATTTGTTATCTTCGCCTCTGCCATGATGCTTTTACTGAGCTGGTTTAAGACCTATAGCTGATGCTGTGGGATGTTGCGACATAAAACGTTACGCACTTTTTACGGGAAGTCATACCGGGTCATCCCAAGTTAGATAGTGCAAGAACAGTTGTTCAGAACACGGTGAGGGAATAAAAGAGGTGTCAATCTCCCAATTTGAAGTCAGTGTATCATCAAAAACATTTAAAATGTTTTTTTTAAGGTTAAATAGTTGCATAATATTGTTTTAAATGTGCTTCGTCCATTTTGATGTTTCAGTGTTACTCTGTCAGTGGTTCAATAGAATTTAGCTCACGTACCGAATACATTACCGGCTAGTTTAGACATGATACGTTGCCCACATGCCTTGTTTTTAGTCTTGTTGCCAATAAATGGGTCGTCCAAATTACAAGTTAAAGCCACTGTGTGTTGGATTTGAAGATTTCTGAAACAGTGACACCTCATTGTAGTTATCACTACAACACTGGGAAACTGAATTGAATGATTTGAAAGCAACATATGAATTAAACCAGTCAATAAAAACACATCATCAGAATCATTACAATGTTGCTATGAAATTGCAAAACATAGGGGTTTAATGCAGAGTTGCAACATTGAGTCGTTCAGTCACCTGATAGGAAAGCAATCAGCAATTATATTAACAATGAATCAATCGAAGAAAAGCCAAACTTTCTCTTGTTGAAGGTTCTTACGTGAACATTTTCCCCTTTTCCTGTTTAAAATTGATTATTTGAACAAATAAATTGAGAATCGACAAAGTAATCAGCAGATGAATCAACTATTAAAATAGTCATTGGTTGCAGCTCTATCACCTCTTTTTGAACTTTTTCCTTGGCTTTTGATGGCTTCCGATCAATATTCAAACTTTTGCTCAGTGAAGGTCTACCTGTTCAAATCCCTTCCTTCGAAGACCACAGTGGCCTAGTTTGAAGACCCAGAAGTAACCTAACAGAGTCACTCCCGCTTTATGTGTTCTGTTTGCATTCATGGTGATTTATCACTCTTGAACTGTGCTGGGCTGATGCACAGAAAAGCTGTCTGAGAGACAAGTCTCCAGTGACAAAAGAGTACCCTGACTCTGCTTCAGTGCTCCTATTATCATTTACATCCAGAAGCTGGGTTCACAGCCAAACTGGAGCTCAGTTAAAGTGGTTTTATGCCTTTGCAATTCACTTGTGTAATGCTGGCCTAAATAGACATCCAATATACACTTTTTACTTTAGAGAGAGTGAATGCAAGGACGTTATGTCCTCCATGACTGAATCTGTTAGTCGTTGTTGTACTTTAAGCATTTCTAAACAACAAGAAACTGTTTAAAAGCACCAAAATAATGTGAATGCAAATTAGAAATCTCTATCTTACTGGAACTTTTACTCTGTGTTTCATCTTTCATTCAGAGGTTTAATGCCAAGGACTCTTGAAAGCCAAATCACAATGGAGAAGACGCCAAGCTACTTTGTGACAAGGGAGACACCACACCGGATCTCTGCCATGTCCCAAGATACCAAGCTCATCGTGGTGGTGCGCGACCCCGTCACTCGAGCAATATCCGATTACACTCAGACTTTATCCAAATCTCCCGACCTGCCGAGCTTCCAGGAGCTGGCCTTCAGAAACCAGAGCCTGGGCATTGTGGACATGTCCTGGAACGCCATTCGGATCGGCCTGTACGCTTTGCACCTTGAAAACTGGCTCCGCTACTTCCCTCTGGCTCAAATCCACTTTGTGAGCGGAGAGCGTCTGATCACGGATCCAGCGGGGGAGTTGGCTCGGGTGCAAGACTTCCTTGGGTTAAAACGCATTGTCACCGACAAACACTTCTACTTTAACCGCACCAAGGGTTTCCCTTGCCTTAAAAAGCCAGAGAGCAGCGGCTCACCTCGCTGCCTGGGCAAGTCGAAGGGCAGAACTCATGTGCAGATTGACAGAGATGCTATTGAGCAACTGCGGGACTTCTATCGACCCTACAATGTCAAGTTTTATGAAATGGTGGGACATGATTTTAAGTGGGAGTAAAGGCTTGAGACGTATTTTTACGTGGTAATATTTATGTCGTCCTGAAGTGATTTGCCGACTGTAATATGTCATGGCTAAGGCGGATCTCCAGCTATCAGCAGTCTCCAGACAATTTTTGAGTGAAACAGCAGAGGCAGTACATTTCTTTGAAGGGACTCTAATGAACAGAGTGAAATCTAACATGACATTGCTTTTGCACTTGTAATGATCACTTACCAGCGTCAGCATCCTGTTTGTTGCTAGATACAGTCGTCATCTCAGCTTCGGGATCACATGATTTAGATTTGTGTTACTTACTGTATATTAGTGCTGACTAGATTGCTGACTGCTTCAGAAAAAAAAAGGGGGGAAAATTCCAGGGAATAGGATTAGTTCCTCTTAAAATCTGCTTCACTAATCAAGGCAGGGTTTGAAAGCAAGACCTTGGAAAATGTCAGTGAACTCTTCAGGGAGAGCAGAATTAAGCTGCAGCACTGTGGTGGTAAATCCAAAATGTAAAGCCATAAGGCAAGTATGAACCATCCAATATTACTGCTCAGTTTTTACACAGGGTAAAATATATTTTTTCCATTCTCTCCAGCATGAATCATATGAGTTTGTATGTGCTTTAAGAAGCAGTGCTTCACTTTGGATTCTGTGCTTTATTTGCAAAATTCATCTTTATATTTTTGTTACAAAAGCTATTTAATTGTTGCGTTACCCCACGATGCTTGTCCATGAACGTCATTAAATGAAACAGAAGCACATTTTTATGAATCTGTTGATTCTGTGTCATCTAAAGCATTGTACTTGATGAACTGCACACTTCTTGATGTTTAGAAACACTGAAAACTCATAAGTGAAAAATCTGAACATGGTTGCGTTGTTACTGTAGCTCCCTTTTCACATCTAGTTGGTGCGGTTATGGTTTTAGACCATCCTTTGAGGTTTATTGCATTCTGTGAGGTTTGTTGTGCGAGTCGGTGGTGGTAGGTGCATGAGTGGGTGTAGGTGTAAGGAATTTCAATCACTGTTCAAAGACAAAGCAGGGAACACCTAGTTGTGGCGGGTTATCCAATAGATTCTGGGACTGCATGTCACAAGATTGCAGTGAAAAGTTTGGATTTGGATACATGGTATGAATACTGAATCCCAGACGGCCAGAGCTTGAGCCAGATTTATACACTGCTGGAAAAACAAAGGAAAAACACTTTGAGAAACACGAACGAAGAGCATATCTTACGATTGGAAGCAGTGATTTAAGCAGTAATTACACATAAATTCCACATCACGTGATATTATAGGTCATGTTTTCGATTACACTTTAAATCTACGCTTTAAATTCATTAATTTATTGTACAGTGCACCAATATGTACTTGAAAGTATAAGGGAAAAAGAAAAAAGGTTGAGGAGTAAGAATTGCAGCTTTTATTTAATAATTAATGGGCACATTAATATTAGTACAGCCTGATATCACCCTAAAGCGTGTAAGACACCCATCAGTTCATGAGAGGATACCATATCAGCGTCACGTTTTGCCTTGCCGAGTGTGAAAATAGCACACATATATGAACATGGTCGAAGAAGGAGGTCATGTGACGAAGCACAAACCGTGATGAGGTCCACATGAGGATGAGGTTGTGTGTGGTTGGATGGAACAAACACAGTACTTTCACTTAGGAAGCGCGTGTCCAAATCAGTGAGAAAGCAAAAGCTGATGCATATTTCTTTAAAGTAATATAAGTAAGTTACTTACGAAACGTAACATATCTAATATGCGCAACGTATGAGGGTGGATCAATAAGTTCCGAGACTGCTGTTGTTTCGCATAAACAATGTGTAGCACCGTGACTTGCATGGAGCAGGAGGAAGGCATAAACCTTATAAATGTTACAAATATTGTTCTTTGATCAAAATCAACACCTGAGTTACGCACATCTTTGTGAGCGCTGGACCAGCGCAAATGGGAGAAAAACTTAAAAATGCTACAGGAAGGCCTGCAGCTCTGAAGCAATGAGCAAGATGAAGTGGTTTTTTTTTATGTACATTCACGTTTCAGAAAACGAAACACCACTCTCCAAAACCAAAAAAGGCACATCAGGTCAGGCGCAGGACCAGGTGGGTTTGCTTTGGCATTTGCGGTGTTGTGCACCGTGAATTCATCCCCCAGGGTCAGACTGTCAACACAGAGTCCTTCTGTGACGTTCTGAGGCGTCTCAGTGAAAACATTCAGTGCCAATGACCGGAACTGTGGCATGAGGGCATTTTGGTTCTCCAAAATGACAATAAGCCCACTCAGCGCAATGAAAAGACACAAGTTTCTTGCCCACAACAACACAATCGTCGCTCCCCACCACCCCTACTCACCAAATTTGGCTCCTTGCGGCTTCTTTCTGGTCCCCAATAATTTGTCATGAACTCTGATGTGCGCTCTCTGCTCAAGTTTAAGGTGCATAAAACATCACAGATGCCACTGCTGACAAAAGCACCTGCAACTCAGGTGCTAATTTTGACCAAGCGACAATATTTGTTCATACGTAAAACTACTTAATTTAACCTAAACCACAATCTTTTCCTCACCATGTGGTCTCTGCTGCCCAAACCACAGAGTGGACGAGCCAAATCATGACACTGATACGATGTCCTCTAGTGGATTGATGAGGCTACTACGGATTGATTATTAACAGGTGTGGCATAAAAAAAACAGAAATTGGTTGGCAGTATTGCGATTGCAATTCTATTTTACTGAAAATGTAAGTTACAAAGCCATAAAATATCGACTGCTTTTCGTTAATACAGCAGAAATAGACGATACATATAGACTGATAGGGTACATCTTCATTCTCATGAACAGAACAGGAGAGGCTTATGCAGCATTTTTTTTGTGTGCATCTTTTAGTATCACAAATGATACATCATTAAACTCAGAGGATCTGTTTTCTCCGCTAATGATACTCATTAATAAGCATTTCTCTCCCATATAGACCACATTCATCTTCCTGTTATCTACATACCTCAGAAGTCTAGTACTTTTATCTGTTTGAATGCTATTTTATCTGAAGCACTCTTGAAATTTGCATGTAGCAGTGTATCCTTTGAAGATTTCCTGGTGTTTGACATGAGAAATCCAGAAAGTTGAGCTCCGAAAGCCTGTTTTTTTTATCTTCACTCTGCTATATGTTCACACTCTGTCATCCTCCTCATTCTTCCCCTTGTCTGCAAATGGACACAGTGCATTGTTAAAAGAAGAAATCATGAAAGATGCTCCACTCTCCCTGTGACCCTCTCACAAACCAGACGTCTGCCTTCCCCCCCCCTCTCTCTCTCTCTCTCTCTCTCTCTCTCTCTCTCTCTCTGTCCTCACAGCTTTTGTTTCTCTCTCCGTCTCTCCCTGTCCTAACATTCATTAAACCCATATGACCCGCGGATGGGGGAGTAGGCAGTTGTGGCTGCACCACCTGTGATGCCCTTCTTGTCATCACGCTCGCCAGAAGCTCATTCTTGAGGCTTGCTGAGCGCACACAGGTGAGTGTCTATCCAGGCGTCGCTGTGAGCAGCGAACCCTCTGTATGGTACACGGGGGTCCTAATTAGGCCTGAGGGCTGCGGAGAAGCAATCCCCTAGAACAAGCATCAGCCAGAGTCTGATTAGACTCCGCTAGTGAACAGCTCTACAGGGATTGCTCGCGGGTCAAATCTCTCCTTCTTGTTTTTCCCTCTCACACACATGCACACGCTCGGCTTTCTGTTCAAATATGAATTCCCCCGGGAGCCAGCCCATGCAAATCGTGGAACCCTTTGCATTTTGCAACGCTACGATGTGACCTATTTGCACCCAAGCTAATGAGGTGCTTATTGAGCTTAATGAGTATTTGTTGAAATTAATGTGCGAATATCATGTTGATTAATATTTGGTGTTGTTGTTGTTGTGTAACATGATGACTAAATTAACCATTTCAAACAAAGCCATACACAAGCATATGTTTAATGTTTAATGTTACATTTTTAATCAAATGATTTCTCCTGTATAGCACAAAGCACACGACTTCATCCCTACGGAGCTGCCTGGTAATTATTAAGTGCCCAAAATACCTGAAGAAGCTGAAGGAGTCAGTTTGTGTACTGTTGATAAGCACTTCTGCCAGGACTAATAACAAGACTTCAAGGACAAGAGCATTTTTTTATCACACTTTCTTATCTTTCACACTCCATTGAGATTCTCAGAAATAGGCTTAGAGCATGTGTGATAATAACTTTTGAACACTGTGATTTGATATTGATTAATGCTTAAAGCAGCAATTTTTAATGGAGGGGTGAAAAGTTCTGCTTTTCTCTAAAGCGCCAAAGAATAGCTGAATGTAATGAGGACATTGGCTGACTTTAAGTGTTTAAATGTCACTGTGGTGCTCGTGGTGCAGATAATGTAGTTCATCTCCTACAGAATCCCTGTTGGTTAATGTGGCTTCAAACGTTCACTCCTTTGGATTTTTAATGAGCGCAGAAGTCAGATGGAAGCAGCGGATTATTTTCCAAAGGAATCCTCCCCTGAAATGTTGACATAGCACTCATTTTTGTACGTAATTGATAATAATGCTATAACAAGTGTTAGTGCACGCCTACAGGAAAAAACATTTTACATTCATGCTCTATTTAAGCTGCGCTGAATTAAAAGAGCACAGCTCGCACAGCCTTGCTCATCCTTTTGCTCAGGATGTTCTCATGGGATAGAATGAGGTTCCCTGGTATCCGAATGAGACAGCAGCTGACATTGCAGAGGCAGAGATTCAGCCATGTTCCTCCTTCGGTCCTAACGCTTCAGAATAGTTTAAGTTCTGCAGCCGACAGGATGTCCCAGTGGTCGAAATCACTGGTGGCTTAGGAGCCAAATTAAAATGAAGTGCTGACAACTGTGGCACAGTCTCAACTACGTAATGATACATGCTCTACAACTATTTGTAGACCAGTGTTAGAACTGCAGTCTGTGTGGATGACACTTAGTAAGCGTGTGCACATGAGGTGCTCCATAAACGTACGAAGGAAAGTGAAGAATTGAAGTGTAGTGAAAATGAAGTTTCAAGTGAAATTTAATTTTAAATATTTAACCTGTTTTGAAAAAAGTTGGGACGCTGTGTGAAATATATATAAAAACAGAATGCAATGATTTGTGAATCACATGAACCTAGATTTGATTGAAAATAGATAAAAGACAACATATCAAATGTTGAAACAGATATTTGATTTATTTATGAAAAACATATGCTCATTTTTAATTTCATGCCAGCAACATGTTTCAAAGAAGTTGTGACAGAGGCAACAAAAGACTGGAAAAGTTGTGTAATGCTAAAAAAAAAAAAAAACCTGGTGGAACTTCTCAACTAATTAGGTTAAGTGGCAACAGGTCAGTGAAATTATTGGGTATAAAAAGAGCATCCCAGAGAGGGAGAGTCTCTCAGCAGTGAAGATGGGGAGAGGTTCACTCTGAAAAGATTGTGTGGGCAAATAGTGCAACAATTTAAGTGAAATGTTCCTCAACGTAAAACTGCAAAGAATTTGGGGATTTAATCATCTATGGTACATAATATCATTAAAAGAATCAGAAAATCTGGAAAAATCTCTGTAAGCAAGCAACAAGTCCGAAAACCAATATTGGATAGCCTTGATCTTCGGGCCCTCAAGTGGTACTTCATTAGAAACAGACACAATTCTGTAGTGGAAATCAGTGCTTTGGCTCAGAAACACCTCTAAAAACCATTGTCTTCAAACACAGTTTGTTGCTGCATCCCACAAATGCTGGTTAAAACTCCACCATGCAAAGAAAAAAACATATATAAACATAATAAAGAAACGACACCACCTTCTCTGGGCCCGAGCACATTTGAGATTGACTGAGGCGAAGTGGAAAACAGTCCTGTGGTCTGACAAATTCAAATTTGTAATTCTTTTTGGAAATCATGGACGCTGCATCCTCGTGGCTAAAGAGGAGAGGGACCATCCAGCTTGTTATCAGCGCTCAATTAAAAAGTCAGCATCAGTGATAGAACGGGGGTGCATTAGGGCACATGGCATGGGTCGCTTGCACATCTGGGAAGGCACCATTAATGGTGAATGATATTTACAGATTTTGGAGCAACATATGCTGCCACCCAGACCATTTCTCTTTCACGAGGCCTTGCTTATTTCAGCAAAACAATGGCAAACTGCATTCTGCTAGTATTACTGCAGCACAGCTCTTTATGTGCTATTCTGGCCTGCCTGCAGTCCAGACCTGTCACCCATTAAAAACATTTAGTGCACAATGAAAAGAAAAATATGACAAAGGAGACCCCAAACTGTTGAGCAGTTGAAATTCTATATCATGTAAGAATGGAACAAGAGTTTACTTTCAAAACTCCAGCAACTGGTTTCATCAGTTCCCAAATGTTTACAGAGTGCTGTTAAAAAAAAAAAGGGGTGACGCAACACAGTGGTAAACCTGGCCCTGTCCCAACTTTTCTGAAACTCTTTTCAATTAAACATGCAAATCATTGCATTTATATTTACATTTTACACTGCTTCTCAACATATTTGGAAATGGGGTTGTAGGTTTTATCCTTTTATTTTTATATAATAATTTTATCACTGAGGACCGGTCTAAAACCGGCTAGATTTTTTAAAATTTCATATTCAGATCTTTGCATCTATTTTCAAATCAACAGCCACCTGCACGCTCCCTTTTAACTTGTCTCCTGCAGAGAGTGAGACGAAGATCGCGAAGATGTGAGATTTCAATAGGCCCGTGCCCTTTCAAGATTTAAATCTGTGAAATCCTGCGTAGTCCTTCAAATTAGAAACAATTGTTCAGTGCCATCTCCTTGTTGTTGTATCCGTTTGTCAGGCAAGTGGGAGTGTGTTTTCTGTGGAGGAGCCAAAGTGAGGTAGAAAGCTGATTAGATTGGAGGGGTAGTCAGACCCCGGCGTCTCTCTCACCAGGAGATGTGTTCTAATTAGAGTGCGTGCCTCGTGTCTCACTGAGGAGAATAACAAGCCTCATCCCAAGGCGGATTCCCAATGACCCACACATCCACAGCGAACCAAAACACATCTGATGTATCAGCAACCCCCGGACTTCAGACCACACCTGAGTCGACATGCGGCACATTAGGATTTTGACGGGGGTTTACATCGTGTGGCAGCTCTCTCCAAGCTGGAAGACTTGAGCAAAGCTGGAGCAACAATGAGGGGAGCCAGGTAGAGAGGCTCTGCATGCAGCTTTTAATGCCCTAACAGTGCTTTCAGGTAATGAACATATTTCCAAACCCCAATCATGAGCGCATCGGAAATTACATCAGTGGATATTTGTCCACTAACATGTTGCCTTGCCACATATTGAACATATAGAATAAGAGGACAACCATGGAAAAAGACCAAGATTTAAATGGAACTTCTGTGTGAATTCCAACTAAAATTTGGTAAAAAACAACAACAAAAAAATATATATTTAAAAAAAAGATGCTTTTAATCAATTATTCGCTAAAGAAATTCTAGTCAATAAATTAAAAAATTGTATTTTGTCTAATATTAAATTTGCATTATTAGTGTTAGTATTATTATTGCATTATTCACCAATTTTGTTACACACAAACATCTTAAATTAGAGCAACACTAGACATAGATGTCTACATTGATTTATCTATTTACGTTCTGATCGATACCGTGATCTGCAATCATAATAAAATCCTAATGAAAATTCCTCTTCATTCAGATATTGGCTTTTTGCTATCACCAAGGCAACATTAGATCATCTTTAGTATTTTCTGAAATAATCATACAGTGCTTTTCCTTCACAAAATATTAAATTGTACTCCATCACACAGTAACACACACTCGCTCGCAGTGGAGGATGGTCCTACCTCCCTGGGTGGCTTGTCTCAGATTGGATGTCAGATGCTGGAGACAGCTGCACTCATCATGGCTTTTATGAATACATTACCTTTTATGTTCATCCAAACACTAATTTATCTTCCTCAGAAAGTCAAACAAGACAGACATTCACTCATCGGTTCCTCTGAAAAATTGCAACTTTCAGAAACTGCAAATAACTACAAACCTTTCAGCTGGGCGGCGATTCAAACCTCATCTTTAACAGAGTATATTTGCAGATGTTCATGTGTGTGTGTTTGTGCTGCCTGTTTGTGCCTGCATTTTTTTTTTTTTTTTTTTTATAAGCAGAGATGGCTTGCGAAATATCAAAGTGTGTTATTTGCCTCCATGAAACTCCACAACATCAAAGACTCCCCCCCCACCCTTTCTCCCATAAGAACCCAAAGAACCTCGAGTTTTTTACCCGTGCAGCCTCGCCTGTCTTCCATCTCAGCATTGCTCAAAAGGCAAAAGCCTCTAATGATACAAGATACAAGACGGAGAGACTGCTGCCAACTAAACAGGAGGAGAGAGGAAAAAAAAGGATCAACAACCAAATAGACACGTTTTGGGTGATGATTGACATCCCTGCATCTTTTTATTATTCCTGTGATGTTTGTCCAGACACTCTGTTGCCAGAAACTGTGGCCTCACACTTTGGCTGATGCAGCAATCTGGTGATATGCGCCTCTCTGCCTGCCAACCACCTGGCTGGAAGAAGCATAATCAACCTCTCAGTCAATCACTTCCCGCACAGCCAATGGTGTAGGATGGGTGTCAGAGGAAGTGTGGCAGACATGCGCTGGCTGTATCTGTCCAGCTTTGACACTTCACACCTTGCTCTCCAGCATCCTGATGAGTCCGCTGTATTGGCGAGGCCTTGGGTATTCCAGCTACCCGCTATTGTGCATGACAGGAGAAATGAATTCACAGCCCGCGGGATGAATAGGGCTGCTGGGTCTCCGACGTTTTACAGGTTGAGGTTTTAGATAGTATATCCTCTTCCAACGTAAGATTAAAGAGCACTTAAGCTGCCTAAATGTCAGCGAATTAATTCATGAAAGTGGTCTGAGGAAAATAAAATGTGTTAAATTAAAGCCAACTCAAAGTTGAAACTGTGCTCTGAGGAGAGACGATGGAGAAAATGGAAAGAAACAAAAAAAACAAAAAAAAGGCTTTCGGATCACAAATGACCCGTGAGGAGTTTACGGGTGCTGCCTCCGGTCCGCAAACAAAGCACAGTCTCCTTGGGTGTAAAAGCTGTTTTCAAGGCACCACTCAGTGCTCGGGGTTTATGTAATTCAGCTGTGCATGTCCCACATGACGCATCATGTATTTTGCATTGCCTAAAAAGCAGCTCTCTCTATCTGATGGCACTCAAGGCTTACTGGATTTTTCATCGCCAATTAAAAGAGAACTAAAGCACTCCATCACTGGACTCAGGAGAAGAGAAATAATTGACGTGCTCGCTCCCGAAACAAGTGAATCTTTTAAATTGTTTTTACATGGCAGGGAGATAAAAATAAATTTAAAAAAACTCGCACGCTCAGAATGTATTTGGTGACTTGTACGTTGTAAATATTCATATTATGATGATGAATTGATACGATACGAGTAGCAAATAAAACGAGATTATCGGAATTCTAGGAACACTGATACTGTTATCAATGATATAGTGACTTTTTAATAGATGTTTTAATTTTATAGATATTTTAGATAACATGACTTTTTTTTTATAGATATTTTGGACGACATGCTATAGTATGATTTTTTTTCATATTTGGGACGACATGCTATAGGTATTACATTTTTTTCACAATTCGGACGACGTACTCAAGTATGACTTTTTTGATATTAAAACGATATGACTTTTGTTCACAATTTGGACGACATGCAGACAACAGTATGACTTTTTTTTTAGATATTTCAGACAACATGCTATAGTATGACTTTTTTTTGGTCATATTTCGGACGACATCACGTTATGGTAGGCAACACAATGGCGCAGTTGTCAGCGTTGTCGTCTCACAGTTTAAAGGTCCTGATTTCGATACCAGCCTGTTACTTTCTATGTGGAATTTGCATGTTCCTATTTTATGCCTTTTTTATGATATTTCGGACGACGTGCTATAATATGATTTTTTTATCACATTTCGGACGACATGCTATAGTATGACTTTTTTTAATCATATTTAGGACGACATGCCATAGTATGACTTTTTTTTATCATATTTAGGACGACATGCTATAGTATGACTTTTTTATCATATTTCGGACGACATGCTATGGTATGACTTTTTTTTTATCACATTTCGGGCGACATTAAAGAAGTAAGACTTTTTTGTGCTATTTCTGACGACATGCTATAAGTATGACTTCTGTTCAAATTTTTGCAGGCGACACAATGGTGCAGTTGTCAGCGTTGTCGTCTCACAGTCTAGAGGTCCGGGGTTCGATACCTGCCTGGGACTTTCTATGTGGAATTTGGATGTTCCTGTATAAGAAATAGCCTAAAATTATAGCATGTCATCCTAAATATGTACGATTAAGTTATGCATGTAGTCCATGATGTAAAACAAACATCATGTAGTTGTAAATGTGACGAAGTCACACTCCAAGCAAGAACATGCAATCCTCCAAAGACAGATTTCCAAGCCCCTTGATTGAACCGAGTACTTCCTGATTGTGAGATGTCAACTACAAACTTGTGGTGCCTTTATTTCATGTTTGTCTGACTTATATAACTTATATGACTTTTAAACTTTTTAATTAAGACAGGATGGTGGTGTAGTGGTTAGTGTTGTTGCCTCCCAGTCAGAAGGTTCCAGGTTCAATTCTTGCCCTTGATGTGGCTTTTCATCTGAGATGTTCATGTCATCCTTTCCTGGGTGAGTTTTGAACCTTAAACCAGAAGGTTGTTGTCTCCCAGTTAGAAAACTGGGAGACAACAATGCCAACCACTGCACCATTGATCTCTACCATAATATGCTTAAAAGTTATGTAAGTCATATAAGTCAGACAAGCATGCAGTAAAGGCAGAAAAATGGTGCAGTTCCATGCCAGCGTTGTCATCACACAATCAGTAGATTCTGGGTTCGATAGGGGGCCTGGAACTTAGTGTGGAGGATTGCATGTTCTTGCTTGAATGTAATGGACTACATGCATAAGTTAATCATCCATATTATGGGAGACAAACTTTACTTTCAGGTTAAAAGTCTTGCAGATTCCACATAGAAAGACCCAGGCAGGAATTGAACCCTGGACCTTCAGACTAAGCGATGACAATGCTGACAGCTGCACCACTGTGGTGGCTTCCATAGCTTGAATGGAAGTCATACTTATAGCATGTCATCAGGGATTGCACAAAAAAGTCATACCAAAGCATGTCGTCCAAAACATGATAAAAAAGTCAAACTATAGCGTGTCGTTCTAAAATGTGATAAATAAAAGTCATACTATATAGCATGTTGTCCTAAATGTGAAAAACAGTTCCTAACCCTAACCCCTAACCCTGCAGGTTTTGGTGGTAGTAGCAAATATTAAAACGAGAACTTTGAAGGCCGAAGTGGAGAAGGGTTTCATGTAAACAGCAGTTGAACTTATCATCCAAAATGTGAAAAAAGTCATACCATAGCAAGTCCTCCGAAATATCATAAAAAAGTCATACTATAGGAACATGCAAATTCCACACAGAAAGTACCAGGCTTGTATCGAACCGAGGACCTCTAAACTGTGAGGTGACAATGCTGACCACTGCACCATTGTGTTGCCTACCATAACTTGAACGGAAGTCATACTTATAGCATGTCATCAGAAATAGCACAAAAAAGTCATACTTCTTTAATGTCGTCCAAAATATGATTAAAAAAAAGTCAAACTTCAGCATGTCGTTTAAAATATGAAAAATAAGTCATACTATATAGCATGTCGTCCGAAATATGATCAAAAAGTCATACTATAGTATGTTGTTCGAAATGATAAAAAAGTCATACCAAATCATGCACGTCGTCTGAAATGACAAAAAAGTCATACTTGTCCAGAATATGACATGCTATACTATGACCTTTTTTTTTTTTTAATATTTTGGACGATATGCTATAGTATGACTTTTTTTTTTTTTTCAAAATTTGGACGACATACTTTAGTATGACTTTTTTTTTCAAAATATTTTGGACGACATGACTATTTTTAGATATTTTGAACGACATACTTTAGTATGAGATTTTTACGACATTATGGACGATATACTTTAGTATGGCATTTGAATGACATTTTTATGACATTTTGGACCACATGAAAATTCATACGAATTCAATTTTGGACACCAAAGTATGGTATTACATTTTTATGACTTTTTGGTCAACATACTATAGAATGAAACTTTCATTCCATTTTGGAAGATACACTATAGTTTCACATTTGGGACGACATACTATACCTATATAAAGTATATACATATATATATATAATTGTTTAAATATAACTGAAGCTGTGGGGGCAAATATCATTCAGCACTTTCTGATCTGTTAATAACCAACATGTCTGACTTCAGCTGATATTAAGTTTAGCGGCTACCACTTGCTTTTGAAAGTTTTCTGCAGTAGTCTAACATCTTTCTTGTGTTTTCTGTCAATGTGGGACAATATTATGTAATTAAAATGCTGAAGGCTTCTAAATGCCCTAGATTTCTTTAGGTCACATATGGATAAATAAAGTAAAATATTACGAATGTAAAAATACCAGACAATGGACACAGTTTCATTTATGCAATTCAAGCCTAACAAATCCTACAAAATATCCCCATGGTGTTTGAAACAGTCAGAGAGATACATCAAATACAAAGTATATAGTATACTGTATACTGCAATAACCAGATTTGTCGCAGTGCAGTATGTTATGAATTTTAAAATAAAACAATGTCATACAACATCACCAACAGCATCAGCTTCGAAATCTATGCTCCAGAGTTAAAATGTAAAGTCCAAACAAACATAATTATATCATAATGTTGGAGGGCTGGTGCACTGGATCATATATATATATATATATATATATATATAAAACATGAGATGTTTATGAAAGTGTGGCCACCCTCCGTATGTCACCTTCAGCACAGCAGTCAATGCATCGATCCATCCAAGCAGCAAGTAGTGAAAAAGTGAAAGCTAATCATGGAGATCCTGCTCATCGTCTGTTTCTATCAAGGGACAGAGTGTCTCAAAATGGAGACTTTGCAGCAGCATTACAGATTGAATTCGGCTCCGGGAGATACCAAGATGGGATTGATCAATACAATTAGATTGCCTTTCTACAACGCATCAAGCACATTAATGTAGCAAAACCAAAACATGTAAACTAATTCTGCAAGTTAGATGCACTCAGGAGTCAAGAAGGGCAATGTCACAGTTCGTGTGTTAAATCCTGATAAAAAAAAGTTGCTGAACGTTATTCTGAGGTCCTGCTAATGATGTTCTCTTGGAACTGATACAATTGGCAAATGATTATTGATTTCAGCACGAGAGGAGCCTGGCTCCTTTACAGAATGCTCTTGTGCCAGGTTGCAGTCTGTGAATTTTCTAATTACATTCATGCAGGCATATTAATCGGAGAACTGCACATTTTTCTTCAGAGCGGTCGACATAATGCTCTTTTCTCGCAGAGCCTTCCTGCTGCATGTGAAGAGTAGCATGTTACAGCCCCATTACGCCACAGGCAATTTTTTTTTTTTTTAAATGTTACCACTTTTCTGACTGTACAGGAGGTGAGAGGGTGAAAATGTAATTCCCCAAACTGATGACTGTTATACAAAATTACCAGAATAGAAAGACAAAGAGGCAGCATTAACTCTTAGTATGCCCAGCCTTGGGCCAAACTAATAAAACCACAATTGAATCAGCTCTAAATAAATGATGGTGCTATAGTTTAATAACACATCATCTGCCCCACCTGACAGCATTAGATTTGGCACTCATATATCTTCATAAGCTCACAAGTTCAAATCGAAGGGCATTATTCAGGAGCAAATTCACAGTGAGAGTTGCTTTATTTTCCATTAACTCATTACTTCTGAGTCTACCGAGATTTGCAGGCAAACTCTGAGCACCACCAAGTGGAGGTAATGAGAAATGCAAAAATGAGTTGTCCCACAACCTATTTGCACAAAAACTATAAATGTAAAAAAAAAAAAAAAAAGCAACATATGTCAACAAAATGTTAGTCAATGCCAATGAGTTTTATTTTGTCACTTGAACTGCATTGCTATACAAATGCCAACATCTACTGCTAACCCCGCAAAGAAAATGAACAGAGTACATTTCCAAAATTATATGACAGAATATGAATGAAAAATAAAAAAATTAAAAAAAGTTGAATCCTTCTCATGCATTTGTGTAAATAAATTATTCCTCAGAGTACTTATTAACTGTATTTGTACATGTCTGTCACTTCAGCCAGACTGCAAGGGTTCACTTAAAGTTGTTGTGACATACATAAGTCAGTTTAGATACTGCATCTGTTGGGTGTGAAGCCACAGCATCAACACGCTGAAGCCACCAGGCACTGAAGATAATATGGTTTGATTTATTCTGCGCTGCACGTGCCAGAAATAAAGCAGTTTGTGGTGCGTCTGCTTGAGCTCGTGGTGTTACGCTCCTCCTTGAACGTGACAATCAGTAAATCCACAGTATAATTCTGTTATCATATCTCGCAGTGATTTAATTTGTCCTTGGTTATATAATTACTTTATGATGCCTTCCAGTACAATTTCACAGTGAAACATGATACAGTTTATCTAGATGTCAGCATTGTTCTCTTTTTTATGAGACATGTTTTAGGTTTGATCTTACAAAAATCAAATCAGTATATACATATTGCTTGTTATTATTATTATTATTTATCTTCAGACAACAGCGTAGTTACACAGACTGAAATCAGAATCATGACTTTAATGACTGCAGCCTGTCAAAATGTAAATATTTAAAAGACAACAACAAGCCTTTCATTGGCTCTTTCAATAGTACACATCTCTCTTTGGAATCATTTCTCAGCTCTTAAAGAAGATCTGGTGAAACCCTATTAAAAGTGCAGAATGAAAATTATACCAGAAGTTGTAAACTGCAGCAATGTTTTGTTGCCATCATGAAAACTGTGAGAAAAAGAAAAAGAAAAAAGAGTGGCGATTGTGAGGAAAAATTGAGACAAATGACTACAATACAGAAAACATTCATTTGCAAGTGAGCTGATTTACTTTGAGAGGGGTGAATGAGCAATACTTATCATTCATACAAAAATGTATATTACTTTGAGGAAATGTGCAAACAAAGCTTTAATAAAGGATGCCTTTAACATGCTCTCTCTGATGCTGGCATTTGGAAAAATATACAGTTAGAAATAAATACACATCCAAGAGTAGCACTTTTTCTACATACTCAGTGTGGGCATTAGCAAGAATCTGCTTGCATAGTTAAGTGCATGCATAAGCAATTTATCATGCAACAACTGTCATATACTTCAAGAATGGTGATCTCTGTGCGTTCAGTGTTGATTTACTCTGTGATGCAAGCTAACGATGTGCACAAGCGTGAAGACAGAGGATGGGCTGACTCAAGCGCACCATAATGCTCTATGTATGGTGTTCGACGAAGGCATCCGAGCTTTCTCTGAATGTGTTTGTCTTGCAGCGTTGTGTGCGTACTGGCGGGTTTTTTTTTGTTTTTTTTGTACATTGACCCTGTGTTCATCTGAGAGGAATGTTTGGAGATGTCTGGCAGTCTGAAGAGGCTGATCCCCCATGAGGAAGTGTTGGCATCAGCAGCTGGAGGGCAGAGGTTGGTGACAGGTGGGAGGTTGTCTGAGGGGGTTGTTTAGTGGTAAATAAAACAAAAACATTAAGAACCATTGCAACACCAAGGTCTCCAGACGTTTAACACCAACGACGCATGCTTCATTCCTTGCGCTTCTCCTCAGCCTCTCGACAGCAGTCAGATTTTGGCCTTGACAAAAAAATACCCTTTAAAGGCTGTTGCAGAATTACTACATCAAAGAGCATATGTAAACAGCAGTTCAGGTTAAATAGGCGTAATTGTGTTGTACTTGAAATTACATTTCCGGTGCTTAATAAATATTAAAATTGAATTACAAATTTACCAACACCTGCAGTGACACAATTTAGATTAAATACTTCTCTATGATTATCTGAGGCACTGATGTTTGTTGTTGACATATGGCTCCCAATATTGAAGGAGAGCAATACATAAAGATTTTTGAAAATAATTTCACTGCATCAGCATGTTAAAAATTGCCAGTAAACTTCCTTTGGTGACTGAGTAGTCCATGTTTGATGTATGTAGAAAGTTTCTTTCCGTCATTGTATCTGCTTTCCATCTTGTGCAAAGTGACTTTTATTTCCACCTCCTACTGAGACGTTCCGCTCCCACCGATGCTACAAACAGACCAAGGCAATAATTTCAGTACATGGCCATGCTTATTTACAATACAGTATAATATTCCCCAAAATCATTGCAATCCATACAAAGTGCTTCGTTTAAAATCCATTCCTAAATAACTATTTAACAATGTGGACAGGAAGCGTCCAATATGGCAGCTGGTATTCAGTGACCACTGAAAAGCTACAGGTGCTTTGAAGGTGTCGGTCAGACACTTGGTCGAGTTTGATGGTTAAAACACCTCAGAGCTGCACTACAGAGATTGTTATCAGACCCTCAGAGTAACGTCACTTGGATCTGTGGCTAGTTTGTGTAGAATTAATGGGGATCTTCCTGGACTGTAAGGTCTTTTTAGCAGGCTCTTTCTTCGGAGGGTCCTTTGCGTTGGCAGGAGACTGGGAGGTTGTTTCTGCCCCAGAGAGCTTTGATTTTGTGGAGGGCAGCAGTGAATGTTTGGCTGCAGCCGACGCTTTGGAGGACTCCTTGTCTTTGGCTGTGGTCGCGTTAGTCTGGACCTCTGAAGCTGCATTCTGGGCTTTTTTGTTCGCTCCGTGTGGGGTTCCTTCTCGAGCCGCATCCCCACCACCATCCTCTGGACTTCCTTTAGCTTCTCCCGACCCGGCTTTCCCACTATCACTCGGTTTACGGGCCTCTTTGGGCCTCAGGGCAGTTTTAAAGAAGGACAAACCTTTGTCCTCTGTCTTACTGTTCCTTCGAGGTCCCCTTGACAGTGGAGCTGCACTCGAAGAGGAAACGCCCACGCTCGAGGATCGGAGACTAGTAATGGAGGAGCTACTGCTGGAGCTCCGGCCTGGTGGCCTGTCCTCCACAGCCCTGCCTGGCCTGCCCTCCGCTCTACTCGTAGCGCTCAACCTGGAGGGAGGACCTGCGTGGTTAACTTTCCTCTCGGACACTGCGTTGGTCCGTGAGGAGTCGCGGCTAGCGCTCCTGTCTGCTGCTCTAGTCCTTCCTGAGGCGGAGCTTTTCTCGCCTCCCCCTCTGGGCGATGTCCTCCTCTGAGGGCGTGAGCTCTGTGACCCTGGAGAACCACTCTTCCTCTGCTGGGCGGAGTCAGGATGTAACGCCTCCGGGGTTTGGGATGACCCTTTCTTGGAGGGGGTTGCTGTTCTGGAGGAACCACCCTTGCTAGTTTTAGGCGGCCCATCGGTTTTGTCCTTGGGGTTGGAGGCCGATGCCGCACTCTTGGACTGTGTTCGAGACGGTGACTTGTCAACAGCTGGAGATGCAGGAGAGAGAGAGCTGGATGACGTCGAGGAGTTAGCGGGACGCTTCTTGGGACTCCTTTCACTCTCTAACCCGGTCTTGGCTGAGGTCCTTTTGATAGCAGCACTATCAGAAGCTCCGTTTCTCAGTTTCGTCTCCTTTGAGGCTCCGCCGTGTCGAGGACTGACCTGTTCAGCAGCAGTGACTGCATTTTTGTTATCCCCAGCCTGGATGGAGCTCTTCTGCTCCGCCTGTGCCACGGCCTTGGAGGGCACCTGCTCGACCAGCCTCTTGGTGCCTACATTACTATCCAAAGCTTCGAGGGCCAACTTGCCCCCCGACACTCTGTCCGCCTTAGGTGACCCAGTGAAGCACGAGGTGGACAGAGTGTTATCAACCACCTCTCCAATCCTCTCCAGAGTCGGGGAGGAGGAGTGGGACTCCAGGGAGAAGCGTGAGGGAGAGTTGGAGCGGAGTTGGAGCTTAGCAGAGTGGGTCCAGGATGGTTTGGTACCATTTTCACTCAGCACTAGCGGGCTGGCGATGGAAGATCTCGAAGAGAACGTTTGCCTCTGCATGCCTCTCACTGCTGGTCGGGTTGAAAAGCCTGCATGACGGAACCAAACACACTAATCAGTCAAGAAAACGTTCATGCTTGCCACCTTAGAAACGGCAAAGAAGTGAAAAGAAAGCGTTCTTCACCATCGTCCTCGCTCCGTTCACCAGCAAACTCAGCGGACTCGGAGAGGGAGGCCAGTGAGGTGCGTCTGGAGGAACCCGACGAGGCTTGGCTGGGCGGACGGCTTCCCATCAGCCGACTGATCCAGTGCTCACACAGAGAAGAACTGGTAGAGCCTAAAGAACCAAATCGATGGTGGTGGAACACGTATAATATATTCCACACAGAACATTTAAAGACTTATATAAGAGACTGCACAAGCAAATATTATTACAAACTACCTCCCACAGAACTGTTGGCAGACCACGACGGGATTGTTGCTCGTCTTTGATAAAACAAGATGTAAGCAGTCTGCTTGCAGACGTCATCTTCAGCTATGGGATGAACGTCGCTGTCGTCAAAGCAATACCACTGCCCATCGATGGAGTTCTTACAGTGAGCTACAAGGTAATAAAACATTATAAGCATCTTCGAGAGCTTTTATAAAAAGAAAGTTAATTCATCGTAGAGACATCTGTCGCTGGTCGTGTATGGTGCAGCGTTACCTGTGTAATGTCCTCCCTGCATGGTCCCATGATGGTTGCACACCGCGTACAGGTCATAAAGGTAGTCCTCAGGATCACGGCCCATCCCGTAGGGCCGTCTCCACGGTGACCAGTGTGAAGGGAGACTCCAGCTGCTCTGGCTCCTCTTGACCATATGGGGTGCCATGTCCATGCCCGTGAGCGGGAACTTCACCATGTTCTGCATCTTCATTCGTCGATCCCCGTCCTGGAGTTGCAGTATATTTTTTGTATTTCATTTTTGATTTTTCTTAACAGCGAGTTCTTTGATCATTTAATTTCATCGATGCGAGTACCTGTCTGAAGCGTTTTAGGTGAAGTATGAGGATGTCTGGCAGGGTCCACAGACTGAGTTTGATGCTGCCCTGTTGCAGCTGCTTACAGTGTGGACATCGCCAGGCATCGTCAGGAGCAAGCTAAAATGCGTGTGAAAAAAAAAAAAAAAATTATTAAAGAGACACTAAACTCTGGCTCAACTTTCAGATTTCAGACTTTTTTGTACAATAAAACATTTACATTCGATGCTGTTTCTCTGTATTTTTTTTGAAACAGTATAAAGTAATAACACCTTTATACTGTTTCAAAAAAATACAGAGAAACAGCTAAAAGATTCATTGTAATGCCATTGCTTATCATTTTCACTTGGCTGCTCCTTTGTGACCCCATCCACAGAGAGTGGTATACTTCTCCTCAATCTACCCCTCGCTGCCTCACTCAACCCCAACATTTTCAACTGTCTGTTTTGGGGATTCAGGCTGAAACTGTAAACAAATATTCGCCTGCAGCAAAGAATAAAAACACTCGCACAATAACCTTCATGTCAAAATAGTCGTCGACTCTCAGTGATATTCTCACCACCTCTGTGTCGTACATGAAACCGGCCGCTGCCTACCTGCTCCTCTTTGGTGTAGAGTTGAAAGCACTGGGCGAGTGAGCAGGTTTGAGGCTGCAGATGCTGCTCCTTGACTTGACGCACACTTTCAGCATCTGGGATGTATTCATCCTCCGTCCTTTTGAACAGACTGTGGGCGTGACACGGCACGAGTCACAGAGGGATCGCACCGAATTTCAAAAGATCGCTACGATGTGCATTTGTGATGAAACACATAGCTTTGAGAGGAGACATATAACGCGTCAGAGATCTGCCCGGAGCTTAATGAAAGTGTGCACTTACTAGTCTTTTGTCTCCTTGTCCCATTCGACAACAATTTTGACGTGAGGTGGCCCTCCAGGACCGCAGGACTTGAATGCCCTGTTAACAAAAATACAAAAATACAAAAACACAAATTATATTTTCGATATTAGTTGACATTCACATGTAGAATTACAAGAGCACAGCGTGATTCAAAGCTGCACTGGAGGGAATTTCAATTTTAGACTGCCACTACAACCCATAAAATCTACTAACATACTGTACAATAAATAGAAATTTAAACTGAGCTCCAGCAAACTAGAAAAACACTGTATTGTGTCAAAATTTGACGAGAAGAGGGCCTGGAATTCCCTGTTTGTTTATTCATGTCGTAGTAATGGAACAAATATCTTTTTTTTTTCATTTAAAAAAATCCGTTCAGCCACCACAGAAATCGACACCTTCTGAGAAGAAAATCATTTTTAAAAAAACAGACAAGCTATTACACATCTCAGGAGATATTTTGATATCAATACCACTGAAGACGTACTGCAGCTCTGCAATCACCTTCACATGTATTGAGCACAGGTCAGGATTTATATAATGACAATTCACGCAGGGTAACGCTGCCCCATAGTGGGAATGAGTGGCATTACCTCTCCACAGAGGGATGGCAGAGCGGCTGCTCCTCCTGAGGCAAGAGATATGTGATTCCAACCACTCCTACCACACGCAACGTGAAGGGCCCTACCTACAGACCATCAAGGATAAGACATCATAAAGCTTGACAGGTAAACGCCATTCACAGTTTGTGTGGAGACGTCTGACGTGCATGTTGAGAAGATGTACCTGCACAAAAACACCAGGGCGCAAAAGATGCCTCATCTTCTCCAAGATCTCTTTCTGCAGTACATCCCATGTCACCGTACGCTCCAGGTATAGAATAAATGGATTACCAAACCTGCAGAGATTATAAAAACAAAACGGTTTTAGAACATTTGTGCATTCATGGTGCAAACTCGCACACATCTTTGTGCATTAAAGTACCTGCGTCCTTGCTGTCCAGCGCAGGCTCTGTTGCACACCAACAGGACAATCTTCTCAGCCTGATCACTGTTCTTATTGGGACTCTGAGGTGGTGTCGTAGGCTCTTGTATTTGTGTGGATATCCTGTTATTATCTGTGCCATACTTCAAGTTGTTCTGGTTGAGATTTGGATGTGGGCTCCCTGAAATGCACAGACAGAAGTGAAAACCACACACTGTAATGCAAACTACATCAAAAAATCAATCCGACACGCTGGTCAGTGTGTGAAGCATCTTCCTGATAAAAAAAAAAAAAAAAAAAAAACATTTCCCCAATATCAGTCCATTTCTAATCTAATCTCAGCTCATCCTGCCGTAACAAGACAAAGAAGAGCTAAACTAATTTTAAGGGAATGAACAGGATGTTGTACCGCCACGCTTGGAGCGGATCTGCTCCGGTCTGAAGAGCTCAGGCGTCTCGAAGGCAAAGATGGAGTCGCTCTCCTGAATGAGCTCGAGGTCATCTTCATCGTCACAGAAGGAGCGATGGAAGCCGTCGTAGTACATTTCAGTGAGGACGATCTGTGCCGAGACGGGGAACAAAAGACATTGTGTGGACTGATTAACTCATTAATCACAAATCAGTGATGTACAACGTATGAGAGGTAGTTAGAAGGGTGCCGGTCAATATCAAAGATATGTCGAAAACCCAGTGAACACCACAAGATGTCAACTAAAACCACTAAATTCTCTGCTGACTCACATACAACACTCCTTCATCAACCAGCTTCCTTGAAGTAGCACACCCTGTCTTTAATCCTCTTAATTTTGATACTTTAATGGCCTTAAAAAGGGGAAGTTTGAAATGAGGCGGCACCTGTTCGGCAGGGATTTTGGTCTCTTGGGCCACAGCTTGTCTCAACCTGGACACGGTGCCGGAGAGCGGCACGGCCACGCCGACTCTCATGCAGTGGGAGCACTTTCCTTGGTACACCACTGTCACGTACAGGGGCCTGCAAAACAGAGAGGCTGAAAATGAAATGGCTGTTTCATAACCACGACAGGACTGATGTATCAAAGATAGACAGCATCTTCTAATTTTAGCATTTCTCCTGTCACATCTTTCACGGTGTTTGTCGAGGCGGAGTTTGACACTCTTTTTAATGCAGACGGCATCTTGTTTCATTGCTTTTTTAGATACAAGGATGATTTTTTTTTTTTTTTTTGGTCCGATAGCTATTGTCTTACAAATAAACTAAATGAAGAGTCACCTTACCGTGTGTGAGGTACAGGGATTGGCAGTGAGATGCAGAGGAAAGGATCAAAGGTGTTGCTCTGTTTCTGGCAGTGAGGGCAAGTTAGGGAGGACCTGAACAGAGACGGGAGAAGAACGACCGCCCGTTAGAAAGCTGCCAGACTGTATCCGGTTAGCTGGAACTTTAATCATGAACATTAGACAGGCTGCTGTGGGACAACACAACACAACAGTACTGCTCACTTTTACTTTGTCTTCTTCTCTCACTACAGACCCACCCCACTTTACAGCCGGCGGGGAAAACAACAAAACGCCCTCCCAAATTCTCTGCCAATCAAAATAAATCTCTGCAATTTATACTATAGACTGTTTTTTTCTGTACCTAAACTACTGTTCTGAACACTGACATTTATAACACGTGTCACCCAGTCTGCTGCAATATAACGCAGCTGAAATGTTTTTATTCTGTCACTTTAAAGAAATATTTTTATGTTTTGAAAAGTAAGCTCAATCGCTTGAGTGAGAACTGATATCACTCTTGTGTCGCTCATTATGAAGCTGCTGCTGCTCAGCAAAGTCGGAAGGTTACAAAAAAAATGTGCCTTCCAACACCTCCAAATCTCAAAATGAACTTGTTATATTGTATATCAGTGTTTTCATTTGTACATGTCTAATTATCACGTCATACAAAGTTGTATGTGGTGTGTTCAACATGTGTTCAGTTGCTTTTTTTTTTTAGTACCAATAAATGATAATGTTATAATATCATCACAATGTTAAATAGATATGTTGATATGTTCACCTGTATTGTGCCTGGAACAGTTCCTGTACAAAAGAGCCAGGTGCTGGTAGGGGAGATCCTTCAGGGACGGTTTCTTCTTCGACTGGAGGCTGGAAAAAACAAGATGGAAACCAAATTACACCAAATTTGGACAATAAATGGATGTTAAATGGCAGCAGCAGTCGCCACAGGGGAAGTTTATAATATTTGTGATTACAATATTGATCCACACAAAAGAAGCACCGTTCATTTCAAACATAAAAATGTTCAGAATATTTGATCATGTAGTTTTATAACTGAATACAGTTTCATCTATGATGCAGTTGTAACATCTAACTGTGAGAACGAATGGCGGTTTACCTTCGTGGGCGGCCTGATGTCAGGGTGGACAATTTGGTTGAGGTCTTCATGAACTCTATCCAGCAGCCAGAGGAGGAACTCCTGGGCATCGTGCTGCGAGTTACCTCTGAACTGAAGGGCGCTCTTCGACACCACGTTCTGCAGTCAACAACAACAACAACAGAACCAACAAACTGGGTTTTACGTGGATCGCTCCAGAAGCAAGCGGTGGATCTGTAGCGCAGTGAGTACCACTTCTGTTTTCAACATCGCCTGATCATAAAATATTCAGCGCGTTTGACCGGGACGATGATCAGCACAATCCTAAAGGTCAGAGGAGCCACAGCACGAAAGACGCTTTTAAAAGCAAGGACACACACACACACACCGAAGCTTCACCTTAAACCGTGAGCTATCAGAGACGACAACAGTGTGTACTCTACAGAGCCACCCAAGCTGACAACTGTGAGGTCACCTCTGTTCACCCGCTATCAAATGTCACACAAGGTCAACCATGAGTGGACGCAGCACTCTCAGCCTCTCCCGGGGGACAAACCTCCTCATTTTGGAGGTATTACAAAGGCAGCCTCAGTGTTCTGTACAAAATGTGCACCAAAATAAAACAGTGAGCCGTCCTCAAGTGTCTCCACCACAGAGATTGTCTTTAAGGAAAGGTCTGTTGGTGAAAGTAGGCCTGAGCGGATATTAATTACACATTTTTCAAAATATCTCTTTGAACAGCGCACTCTGACAAAAATAGTGTGTCCTTTGTACTGTTAAGCTGTGTGTATTTCTGGTGAAGTGAAGAAAACGTCTGTGATATGGAATTTTTTTTTCCTGATGAGTGATTTTCAGGTGGATCAAATATGTCAAATGGACACACACAAAACAGGAGTGTGGCAAGTACCTTAATAATGAGGGTGATTTAGTTTTCGAGGTTGCCATCAGCCAACGTTATTATTAAATGGGGTAGTCCAGCAAATGTTGTATTGCACTTCCCTTGAATTGAAAGACAGTCGACGCGTCCGATGAGTCTAATGCAAAATTGCATAATGCAACCAGCAGCTTTAAGTGTTCGTTTTTTCCCGCCAAATAAATGCCCACTGTGCCAACACCTCTCATCTGTAAAGCAGGCTTTCTGAATTTAACGTCAGAGATAACCCCAGTGACATCACCGAGGTTATTTTCTCACACACTGCAAAAAAATATATCCCCCAAGAGCCACAGAAGATATTATACAACCGCTCTACTGCTCCGACAGGCTGAGTGGCACTCTTCATGACGAGCAGGCCGATATTTGCGTCACATTGGTGGAGCACTCATTTCAGGTCCTGAGGTACGCTCGCAAATTATAAGCATTTTGGCTGAACTTGCAATGTTAGGATATGAAAATGAAGACACGGCACATGTTGAGCCCTAAACGGTTAAATGTGACGAATTTCTGTAAAGTATGACATAACTATCCCAATGAAACAAGAGATATATATATTTAGATTTGTGTGGCATGAATTTTGAAGGTGATTATTCCTTCCTATGTAACCACGTACTCTAACTTGTTTGACATGGGTACCACAAGGCCCCGGCTTCACCCATTCTGCCACTATAACCACATTTTCGCTTAATCCGGGTGACATTATCATTATCATAAAGCAGTATAGAATAAAAAAAATGAATATTTCCTGAAGTTGATCATTAAACATTTTGACAAAACAGACGGGCCGACATGACATGACATGACAGATTTGTTTCACCATCACTCACCACTGTCCCTTTTCACAAACTGTGAATGTCGGTTAGAATAATCTATGAAAGTTTTGTGTCGATCGTGCTCTTGGCCAGTTTGGACGGTGCACAACGACATCATCCTCAAACCGAGCGCTTCTGAGAGAAAATGGACTCTGAGACGCAGCGGTTAATTCCCCTGTGTTATTACTACCGATGTCTCTCTAATGATCTTTAAGTGCTCTCAGTTTAGGCTCAAATTTGTGGTCTGAGACAAGAGGCACAGAACCGTCACGTGAGCATGCTGAGCTAACCACCATTATACAGTAGCTTTGTTTTGCTAAAGTTCAATCAGCTGACGTACAGCTGGTAAGCAAAAGCCTTTGAAGGGACAGTTTGAGTATGGAAGTACTGTAGGTCCATCTAAATATTCTGTTTTTTCAAACATTAGAAGTCAAAAAGATTTTAACTGTGTGAAACATATAAGAAATGAGGCAAAGGTTTGACATATCGTTAGCCCAAATAATGTACAGCAGCAAGACACTAGTACAAATTAGAAACTAAATCTTATAAATATTCTTTATCTTTAACTTTATTTCTCTGTCCAGTTAAACATATTTAGTAATTCTGTGATGAAAATAATATATATCCAATCAGACTGCTTGTACTGTGGCTGGCAACCAGGCAAGAAAAAAAAAAAAGGACAGAAATAGTAACACTGTCAGGAATAAAGAATGTGTTTTATGGCCCTGTTCAGTTTCATTTCTCTCCCGTTTGTATTTTGAACTTTTGAAAAATAGGTTATCAGGCAGGAAAAAAAAAAAAGATCCGCAAAAAGTGGCCCTGTTTTGAAAGAACAAACCTCCGTCACTGCGACACGCAAACTTTTTCAGCACCTGAATGCAGGTTTGAGAGGCGGGACGATGAAAGAGCGGACGAGGCTGGGACAAAGTGCGGGACAGACAATCAAGCAACCACATTTCTTTTAAAAAAAAATAGACATTTTATCACTCGAGATTCAGCCGATCAGCTCAGGCAGGCTTCTGAAGAGAGGAGTGTAAGTCGAGGAACACTGACTTTGCCTGTTTCATTAGGATTTATTCCACTATAAAAAAATTAAAAAAAGCCTGTTTGTAAGTATTACATAAACTGTGAGCTGTGCTGGTCCTTCAAAGAAAACTAATCCTTGATCAGAACCAGAATCTATGTTTAATTCCCAGAAAATTAAACAGAATACATGTTTTGCACTAGAGAAGCAGGGAATAAATATGAGCACCACATACAGAATGATAAAGTTGAAAGGCTTGTTGACAAACAGACTCATCCACAGTGCATCTGACCCAGTAAGCTATTATTCTGAAGGAATGAAGAAGTTTCGTGATTATAACAAATGAGCTCACACTCATAATTTAGCCATTAAGAAACCATGAATTGGATGTCAGCGGATGTCCTTTTATTTGTCAACAACATAGTTTAAAAAGCAGGATTGTGCACGAGTTCACACTCCCCTCCTGTAGGTACACATAGAGCTGCAAACTGGGGCTGAAAGTGCAACTGTTTATCCCGTAGGTCCATTAGTGTTTACTGTTCTGTTGAAATGAACACCTCCTCTGACGTGTGTTTAAAAGTTCACATGAAATCACTGCTAAAACCTGGATGGGCGACAGCAACTAAACTTGAAAAGAAACTGTAACCTCATTTCTGTCTACGTTCACCTACATCCATGTCAATATTCACTGTATTTTGTGGTATGTTTGTCTTTCTTCTTTCTTTTTTTTTTTCAAACTTCTGACGGCCCCACGAGGCCCCTACATGATGCACAGCCTACCTTGAAGTCTCTGCTGTGCTGAGGTGTGTACTCGAAGGTCCACAGCGCCCGAACCAGACCGGACAGCTGCTCGGTCACCTCCCCTGAGTCCTGCTGCTGACTGCTCCCCTTCTTCTGCACCAGCATCCCGTTGGACTTGGTCTTGTCGTTGTTCCCGGTCCCTGTCCCGGTCCCGGTCCCGGTCTCTGCTCCTTTGAACTGCTCCAGAGCCAGGTACTCGGCGAAGAGCTCCGTGTTGCTCAGGCACTGCAGGATCGCGTTCATGAAGCAGGTGTTTCCGTGGTTCTTAAGTCCGGCGACACCCGGCACCTTGTCCCCGAAGGGAAACCCCCCGCAGTCGCTGTCGTCGGACGGGACCGACCCTCCTGTGGTGTTGGGGATCGAAGTTGCGTCGTCCTTCTCGTCCTCGGCGGCCTGCTCGTCGGTGCTGAAATGAGAGAGAGTCGACAGAGTCCGGAGAACTCTGTTCATAAAGCTCCCCACGGAGCGCACCGAGCTCCTCCGGAACAGCTTTTTGCTGAAGGATTTCTTCTCCTTGTTACTGACAACTTTCGACATGATGGCTTTCCCTGCTTTTTTTTTTTTTTTTACGCCTTAATTCCAGAAAGGGGGGCCCCTTTTTTTAGAGCATCGTCTCATCCGTGCGCTGGCAGTTCCCTCACTTTATGGTGTTTCACACGAGGCCTGGGCATATTTCACAGAAACATAAAGGCCTGGCAGTTCTGGGGATCATATCATGTGGAGACAGCAGAGAAGCATCAAATCAGCCCACTTGCATCACTGCGTCGGATTGCATAAACAGCCTCCGTGGAGAGCCACTATCAGTGCGCTTTACATGAATGCCTGGGGTCGTCCCGCGCCAGCCAGCAGCCATCATCATCTCTAGCAGTCGATCCGGTGACATAACATCACCGGTGTCATTGTTCCGAAACGAAAACAAGGCGCTGAGACATAAACATCAAATCCACCTCTCAGAATTAGGCTGAGAGTGACGAGCGGATTTCCTCATTATTTATTCAAGAAACCGCAGCTCCACCCTTTCAAAGGTATTTCTTCACCTCTGCTGTCATCAAATCCAGGGTGGTGGTGGTGCGAACGGACGGGTCGGAGCGGAGACATGCACCCAGCGGACGTCTTCCCTAAATCGCCTCCGCGGTGGGCGCGCTCGCAGGAGCTCTGCCAAACTGAGGAACCCCCCAACCGGAGCGACACAGCCCGCCGCTCCCTCGCGCTTGGCCGCCGTGGGGCATCTCTGTTCCCGTGCCAGATGTGAAAGGTATCCGTGTCCCCATCCGAAAGTTTGTGCCAATACTTGTCTCGGGTCTTCGCGCCGCCTTCTAATGCCGCCTCCGGATGGGTTTCACGGCGAGGCCGCTGCTCCGGTCTCCATCATCATCTGTAGGCACCGACACTGCAGGCAGGGCGGTAACGGCTGACGTCAGTGCCAAACACTGGTCCATGTTGGAGGAGAGCAGGTACAGCGGCATGTGATGCTGGATGATGCTCCATCCCCGTCTCTGGACAGCATGGACACTGGGAACAGCCAATCGGGGAGCAGCGGTACATTACTGTATCACATCATTTACAGAAAATATAACTAGTAATTCTCGAATATATTTTTAGGGTGGGGGAGGGGGGGGAGGGGGTCACGAGGGAATCTGGAGAACTGAAAGATCCTGACCTCCAATCAAATTTTTAGTGCTTGATAATACGAGTTATTTCACTGTAGATGTCTTGCCAGTCATTGTAAATTGCTTTGTTCCTGGTAATTTATGCAAAACATGTGACAAACTTCAAATAGGCCTACAAGCTGCACCACATTCAGGTCACTTGATTATTTTTACATTTAATGTATTCAGGGCTGCAGCTAAGGATTATTTTCAATCAGTTAATGTGCTGCTTATTTTATAGATGGGGGGATTATTCGTTAAAGGTCTGTGACATGTCAGGAAATGATGAAAAATGTCCATCACTAAAACCAAAAAGCCCACAGCCAACTCTTCAATTTGTTTTAGTCTGACTGCAGTAATCTAAAATCCAAAGATATTCAATTTATTTTGACTTAAGACAAAGTCAAACAGCAAATCTTTAACTCCTGAAGAGCTGAAATTACTTCATGTTTGGCATTTTTGTTGGACAAATGACTAAAATGATTAATCAACTGATTATTTCAGTGATAATTCAATTAATATATTAGTCAAAAATATAGTGAAAAATTCCCCAGAGTCTAACATTATATCATTCTATAATTTGCTTCTCCAGCAAATACTACTTTTTTCCAATTCAATACTTAAAATTGAACATTTTAAGCCTCCTTTTCCAAACTTGTAAAGACCGCTTGTGTCTTTCTTCTCCGTCTTCACTTTGTGACAGAGATGACAATTTTCATAGCTTAAAGAAATACAGTCATCACAGTTAACAACATGAAATGGTAAAACAACACTGTTTTTGATACGGACAGTTCACCACGGTGGGATTATGAAGCAAAAGAGGTTGTACATTTATTAAACTTGGACCATTCCAACTGCTAAATCAAAAAAAAAAATAGCCTAATAAAAATAACACAACAGACTACATAATAGTGTTGATGTTCATGTTTTATGTACAGATTTGGGCAATTCCGCATTAAAAATACTAAATATTGCCCACTTGGAGAATCCACTCCATCACCTCCTCCTTTACTTCTAAAGTTAACTACTAAATGAGAAGCTCAGTTAACAGAAATCAATACAGCTCATATCAGAAACATTACCTCAATATAATTTGATGGCCCAGATTTATTATACTATTATTATGTGTGATATATAATGATCATATAGGTTTTAAATGCTCTCACTCAGTCCCTTCCCACATTATAAATGCAGAAACTACAAATGAGAAGTCAAGGCAAATTCAGCTTTTGGCTTGACTTGAAGGCATCATCACAGGAGAGACCTCGTTTGAAGTCAAACCGAACATGAATTAGTGACAAACATCTGATTTCAGTCTCCTCACAGTCCCTTGAATCCCAAACCTATCTGGACAGAAATGTCCTAAAATGCTGCAACTCAAAGTGCGACTCTGTAAACCAGCCACCACAAATATCACATTCTTCATCTTGTTTACAACCCAGGAGAGTCCCCAGTGCCGCTCCGGGAGACACTGTACCTACAGTGTCCTTCTCCTTTTCTGTTAGTAGTCGATGCACCGGAGAGCAGCGATGGTGGAGGCCAGCCGACGAGGCAGCAGTTTGGCCGTCTGTCTGTAGTCCTCTGGTTTCGCCCTCAGCAAGGTGACGATGTGCTGCAGGGCGCGTGAAGGCTGCAGGCCCAGAGCGTCCATCACGTTGCTCAGATAGTCTGTGGGGAGAAAACGAGATGATTCGACACACATTAACTTAACCGGTGGCCACCGAGCTTTTCAACTGATACCTGTGACTATTAAATGACAACATGATTTTATGTCACTATCTGGCCGTCCAACATTTTGGTGACTGTACCGATATCTGTGGCCAGCTGTTTAGTGGAATGGCTGCTCAGTTGGGGGATGAGCAAAATTGCATCGCAGTACGTCTGCATGGTTGCCCGAGCAATGGAGCCCAACCAGTAGTCTGCTGTGTTGTCCAGCTCGGGAAGGTCATCGCCTGAGACAGAGGGGAGGTGTTTCAGAAGACCATCAGTTCACAGGGTGTCCAGGGAACAAGAATGAATAGAAACGGGACACTGATAAGGAGGCATCTTTATAGAAGACATGTGTCAAGTCGTTTTCTCTTTAAATTTTGAGTAAAAATGAAGAATAAAAACAAAAAAAGGCAGGAAATTGTTGATTTGTAGAGGAACAGTTGGTGGAGATAAACCAGAAAAGTAAGAGAAAGAAAGGACACGGGAGTAAAAAAAAAAAAAAAGGAGAACAAATCTCAGAGACAGATGGCGAAGGGAATCAGGGCTGATGGTCGGTCACCTTGCTCTGGAGGGAAAGGCAGCTTCCCGGCGTGTAAGGCCATCTCTAGTGCCGGGTCTTCCTGCGTCACGAAAGGCTCCAAGTGGAGGGGCAGAGACATCAGGTACTGCCCTATCTACGTGGGGGGGGAAACAAACTCCTGTAGTTTGATACAGCTGGTTTCTGACAGCTACAGTATCAAATACACTGTGCCTGCATTTGCTCTAAATATATACAAAAAGCGCTAGTTTCACTCAATCTAATCACATAAATCCTGATTTGTGCTGCACAATTTAATCAGATCTATTATTATCATTAACAGAACATCATGACCTCGAATAAAGTGGAACATGACTAACATTTGTAATGTATTCTTGAGGTGACAGGCTGAACGTAGGCAGGTCCTCTGTGAAGCTGTCTCCAAAACCAGGCGCCTCTTGACTCTTAACACAAACAGGGAGCACAAATCCAACAGCAGGAGGTCAGAATACATCCAGCACTCAAAGGCACGACATCAATCCGAAAGCTCTCAGCACTCAAATCACATCTATTATTATGTGAAATCAAATAACCCAGAAACTTGACACGTAATCACCTCCATCTTGGAGACGAGGCAGAGCTGGTGTTTGATCTGCAGGAAGACGGAGTCGAAGGCCAGCTGGTGGGCCTGCTGATTGAGTCTGGTCAGAGCAGTTCTGGGCTCAGCTAACAAGCTGGAGTTACCGGTGCCCTTCTCCTGCAAGACGAGCAGCAAGAGACGCATGAGAAGAGCTGCAGAGGGCCTTTAATAAACCAACAGTTCCCTTCGGAACATAGACTTAAATGATACCTTTAACGAGTACAGGACTTCCATCAGGTTGTTGTATTCAGCCACGTTTCCCCTCTGAAGGTAGTTGTACTCCTGCCAGGGGTTCTTGGTGGCGCTCCTCCTCTCTGTGGAGCTGGCCTCCTGGATGCCAGCCAGGCTGCGTGGGCTGTACGACTCGGACAAGTACTTTCCCGCCGTGCCCAAGATCCTGTGGGAAGGATTGATCACAGAGAATGCGAGCGTTTCCTTCAAATCAGAGACCTAACGGCGCGGTTCACTGTCCGCTGAGATGAAAGGTTTCACGTAAAATGGAACAACTCGAACATCCAGTAAAAAAAACACACAAAAAAAACACTTCTCTCACTTGTTTGACAGCTGTTGCTCAAAGGCCCCGCATTGTCGAAGTAACTCCCCACACGTGGCGATGATCCTGCAACGTGAAAATGGTCAATGAAAAGAGGACTTTTAGAATAAAAGTATGCAATCTAATCAAATTATTTCAAATAAAAAAACAACATTAACCTGACTGAGTTCTGGAAGGCTGTCCAGTCCTCCTGGAAGACGGAGGAACTTGGAGTATCCTCAAGTTTACACTTCTTCCTGATTGACTGGAGTGTTGTGGAGAAGTCTGATACATATCTAGAAGGAGCACAAAATTAAAGCTGGCAACATAAATCAAATAAAGTCCGCATACATTAAAATCAGGCAAATTATTTGTATGAATAAAGTAAAAAGGTTAATTATGGCTTATATGATGAATGTAATACGAGGGTGCATCAACAAGTTCCCAGACTGCTTCTGTTTAACACAAACGATAAGCAGCACCATGACGTGCGCGGAGCGCGAGGAAGGCGTAACCCAATGAGTGGAACAAATTTCCGATTTAAATCAGCATCGCAATTGCACATGCTTTTGTGAGCAGTGGTCCGGACGCGTTGGTGATGTTTTATGTCCAGAAACTTGTTTGTGACAAAGACATCAAAGAAGCAGCAGGAAGCCAGCTACTAGCGAGTCGGAGCAGCGGGGAGCGACAATTGTGTTGTTGTAGGCGAGAAACTTAAGTGCTTTCAAAACACTATGAATGGGCTCATTGTCATGTTGGACAACCCAAGTGCCATCGCACCACAGTTCCGATCGATTGCATTGAATATTTTTCCTCAGGCGCCTCAGAACATCACAGCAGAGCAGTTTATCAGCGGGAGACGAAGTCACGTCAGAGAAAACCCACCCGGTTGCTCGACCTGATGCGCCTTTTCTGGTTTTGGGCAGGTCTGCCAAAGGGAAACGTGAACGTCACTCAAAACACCTCTGGAGGCTCATTGGTTCATTGCCTAAGGCTTCCTGAAGCGTTTGAAGTTCAAGAGTTTGACGCGAAATTTGACGTGCATCCTGTGGTCGTGTCCACGGTACGATCGCGGGGCGCGCGGACTAGTGCTCACAGAAAGGTGTGTAACTCGGGAAGCGATGATGATCAGGCAAGGAAATTCGTACCACTTACTCATTAGGGTTGTACCTTCTTCCTGCTCCGTGCACGTCACAGCGCTGCACTCCGTTCCCGCGCAACAGGAGTGTGGTCTCTAAACAGATTGATCCACCCTCCTAGTGTTTGGCTTATGACAGTGATCGTGAGTAAAGGATGTTTACTTGGTGAAGAGGGCTTTGAGGGCTTTGAGGAGGCCACACACTGCCAGTCCGTCAGTCAGTTTGACACAGCGGTCCACAGCAGCACTGGCCAGGCCGAACAACTTGCCTACAGAGTGGCTCAACTCTTCTACACAATCAATGACCTCCCCGTGTTCCTGAAAACAGGGAAGAATATCGAGTGTTTGAAACAAGAAGTGCCGTAAACAAAGGAAATAAAACTGAAAATGACATGTGAATCAGACAAACATAACAGGTTTTAATAAAAATGTCTCATCTTGTGGGTCTGTGTTTTTGTATGTGGTGTCTAACCAAAGGTACAGCGCTGATCTGGATGAGCAGGTGGGCTTCCTCCAGATCTCCATACTGCAGTTGATAAGATTTGTAGGAATCATACAGCGCACAGACCAGCTCGTTCACCTTCAGCAGGTTGTTCTCACCTGGGGAGAGAAACGCGTACAGAACATAAGGACCCACAGTAACTCCGTCACATCTTCAGGGTCTACAGTCATGACACATCTCTTCACGGACCGTGGTGTGGCAGCATGGCGGCCTCCAGGCTGTGTCCAAAATTGGACGTGGTGTGATGGAGCTCCAGCAGAGTGTCCAGCCGCTGCTCTTGGGCCGCCCGCTCCATGGCCGTGCTCAGGCACACGGGGATGGACGGCACCGTGGCCCCCAGAGTCTGGATCAGCAACACCGTCACCACCTCATACGGGTTCTTGAACACCTGCAGTGGTTTCAAACAGTTGGGTTAGAGTTGGAGCTTTTCACTGAACCAATCAAGTGTTGATGTTTCAGTGTGTCCTACCTGACTGGTCCACTGCAGCTGAGTGTGCCACGTGGAGAGCAAAGTGTCGTAGAACTCAGACAGCTGCTGGTGCAGGCTGAGCTCGCTCTGAGCGATATCCTGCCACATGCTCACCAACTGGCCCTACAGACGCCAAAACAAACAGTCATTCACATGCAAATATGATTTTACGATTAGCTGACTTATTTAATAATCATTGAGATCAGTGAGAGGCCAGCAGCAGCAGCTACCTTGTGACACTTGTAGTAGTACGCGAGAAGCTGTGGCATCCTATCTATCTCTGTGAAGACTTTAACAAACAGCTTGGCTTGGTCTGCAGAGAGGAAATAAACATACAAGTATGTGTACACTGAGAGCGAACTACAACAAACAAAGACATGGCAGAAGGAATGAATCTGAGCAACACAAGGCTTGTCTCCAGGGTTCGTACCTATAGACATGGAATTAAAAGTTGCTACTATTTGCGGGCTGGCCATGGCCTCCAGTCGGTTCTTTAGAGCCTCCAGGTGGACACACTTTTCTGAGTAGTCGGGTGTGTCCACCAGCATGGCCAGGCTGTTCTGCATGCTGGTCAGCTTTGAGGAAATCACTGCAAAGTCCTGGAAAATAAAGAGAACATTATTAGCAGTATTTTTTAATGTGCACACAAAATATCTTTATATTCTAGCAAAACCTGTCCCGCATCCAATTTACAGGATGGTTGCCTTGCAAATTTTGATGACTCTGAACTCGTCCTCATGCATTACAATAATATCATTTTTTTCAGGATTAAAGTCAGGTTAAACTCTTATTGTAATATTCTCATTTTGATAAACGTGTATACGAATGCGAGGCCTGGATGAGTAACAAAGGCTCATAAACACACAGCCAGTGAAGTCCTGTGTCAGCCTCTTTCACGTGTACCTGCGTTTTGAAGGTCTCCTCGATGTCAGCACTCAGTGTGCTCCATTTGTCTGCCTCCTGCAGAGCCTCAGCTGCCAGCTGCATGCGACTCTTCACTTGATCGATCTCCACCAGGACCTGGTGAACATGACCAACACGATAATCAAATATCCCCCGAGCACACGGCACATTTCACAACACTGTCAGGCTTTGGCTCTTCTAATTATTACTGTCCTATCAGGTATGTCATTGTGGATTTGAATCATTGTTTCACTTGCGGATCATATTTGAAGTACAGTTACGGAACTGTTCGCGCACCTGCATGGACTGCACCGTGTCCTGCTCGAACTTCTTGATGTCCTCTTTGACCAGGACCATCTGCTCCTTCAGGAAGGAAGCCTCCTGTTTCAAAGCCTCCACATCTCGCAGCACTCGCGGCATATTTTGAAGGGCCTGATTACTGCTCTCTGCACAAAGATGCAGTCACACATGTCAGACATACAGACATTCAAATCTATAACAATACACTGATAGTTTTCATCTCGTAGTTGGTGCCACTTTGGTTATCTTGGGTACGGGTTTGCTCATTTACCTTCTACACACTGGAGTATTTTTTTCTGATTATGCATCACATTATATTTGTCTTGGCTTAAAGGCATCAAACTCTCAGGGAAGTCAAATTCAGTTGTGGGTGGATGAAAAGCACTTTCCTCTCTTCATTCACGACTCTGCATAGTCGTCATGTTTCAAGCCAAAGCTGGGTGACTCACGTGTTTAGCAATTATCATGTCTATGGCAGACAGTTCATTTTTATATAAATATTGTCATGATAATAGGACAAAATTATGTGAAAATGCATAGTTTTCACGTAACTAGGCTGCTGCTTCAGCACCTAAACTCTCCAGGAACTGAGGGAAACCAAGATGTCAGTGTTTTGAATGTTTCTCATAAACTGGAGGATTGAATCTAGAAATAATTCTACTTTTAAAGTAAACAAACTATTTAAAAACCTACTTGGACTTGCTGGAAAATGCAACAACGCAAAGCTGAAAACAGGAGGTTTTTCTGAGTTCATGAAGAATTGACTGAGATTAATGATTGACATCCGATACAGCGATACTGCAAAAATACGCTCATCTTACAGAATATGATGCATTACTGCATATTCTTATAGAATATGATGCATTACTACATATTCTTAAAGAATATGATGCATTACTACATATTCTTATAGAATATGATGCATTACTGCATATTCTTACAGAATATGATGCATTACTGCATATTCTTAAAGAATATGATGCATTACTGCATATTCTTACAGAATATGATGCATTACTGCATATTCTTATAGAATATGATGCATTACTGCATATTCTTAAAGAATATGATGCATTACTACATATTCTTATAGAATATGATGCATTACTACATATTCTTATAGAATATGAAGCATTATTACTGCATATTCTTATAGAATATGATGCATTACTACATATTCTTATAGAATATGATGCGTTACTACATATTCTTATAGAATATGAAGCATTATTACTGCATATTCTTATAGAATATGATGCATTACTACATATTCTTATAGAATATGATGCATTACTACATATTCTTATAGAATATGATGCATTACTACATATTCTTATAGAATATGAAGCATTATTACTGCATATTCTTATAGAATATGATGCATTACTACATATTCTTATAGAATATGATGCATTACTGCATATTCTTACAGAATATGATGCATTATTACTGCATATTCTTATAGAATATGATGCATTACTACATATTCTTATAGAATATGATGCATTATTACCGCATATTCTTATAGAATATGATGCATTACTACATATTCTTATAGAATATGATGCATTATTACTGCATATTCTTATAGAATATGATGCATTACTACATATTCTTATAGAATATGATGCATTACTACATATTCTTATAGAATATGAAGCATTATTACTGCATATTCTTATAGAATATGATGCATTACTACATATTATTATGGAATATGAAGCATTACTGCATATTCTTATAGAATATGAAGCATTATTACTGCATATTCTTATAGAATATGATGCATTACTACATATTCTTATAGAATATGATGCATTACTACATATTATTATGGAATATGAAGCATTACTACATATTCTTATAGAATATGATGCATTAAACTAACCAACAGAAGTAGTCACAAATCAGCTCAACCTTAAATAACGACAGCAGTTAAAGGCAGCACACACATGAATGCAGCAGTAATATTAATCCAAAAGCATCATATAAAAGTGAACTACTGACTGAAAATTGAATTCAGATTGTGTACTTTTACTTTTGATACCGAAGTGCATCTCCTTGCTCATACTCACATACTTAAGCGAGGCTTTGAATGCAAGAATTTACTCGAAGTCGAGTATATTTTCACGGTGTGCTATTCACATTCAGGTAAAGGATCTGAAAACATCTTCCACTCCTGCCATTAAACGTGCAAGAAGACGCATTGACCTTCGATAGCATTGTTGACTTCCTGGATGAAGAGCTGCAGCTTCATCACCAGCGTGGCGGCGTGCGTGTCCGCCTTCCCCGGCGCGTCCTTCTGCACCACCCTGAAGGCGCCGTTCACCCAGTCTTTCACGTCGAAATCATCGTCCAGGAATTTAGAGAAATCCATCTCACTCCTTCTTCAGTGGAAGCAGCTGGCTGGTGTTCAGTCCGACTGTCCCCGGTCGGTGTCACCGGCCCATGGCCGACGTCGGCGTCGCTAATTCTTCCCAAACAATGGTTTCGACACGAATATAAAATAGATAGCCCAGGAAAACGAGATTATCATTACAACCAAATACAGTTCCAACAACGCGACGGCCTCCTCCAGAGTTATTTTTTAAAGGTCTACAGCTTTAAAAGGAGAAAAGCGCAGACATTTCTGTACGTCTAGAGCTCTTCGTGCAACTGACAACAACTTCCGGTTGTGCTTTCTATTTACCTTCCTCCAAAACAAGTGCTAACGCAACTGACCAGCTCGATATAATCTTATCCGAAGGATTAAAAAATATATATATATATAAAAAATAGACATTTTGTCCACAGAATGTGAACATTGGTGTTGTTTTTAATTAAGTTACATCGAGTCTGAACTCGAAAAAAGAGGGACCACGTAATTAGTTTGAATGTATGTTTTATTAGTTTGGAGCAGTGTCACACATAATATGTCCGTGCAAAAACGCCCTACAAACATCTGGCACTTGTTTGCCCTGAACATGACTCTCGGGTCGTCCACACTTC
The DNA here is from genome assembly GCF_029030835.1 of Brachyistius frenatus. Taxonomy (NCBI): domain Eukaryota; kingdom Metazoa; phylum Chordata; class Actinopteri; family Embiotocidae; genus Brachyistius; species Brachyistius frenatus. Next base: position 3,170,466 of record NW_027210610.1, on the reverse strand, counting down.
CAGATTGAGTAATGCCCTTAAACATATTCTGCGCATCAAATACTTCAGATTACAAATGTTTCATTTGAGCATTAATGTTAGTGGACACATTACTGAATATACAACACATAGGTCTGGCTGTTGATACCGAAAATGCAATTTTGCATTGTGTTATTGGGTGATTGGCATTCTCACCCAAATACACAGTAGTGTTTAGAATCGGGGTATTTGTGAAATAAGATTTTACAAAAATAACAAAGAGTATTAAGAAAATAAATTGAATAACAAGGGTACACATCGTGTTTGTTGATTACAGAGGCATAGAAAATGTGATGTCGCTCTAACTTCATTCATCCTTGTTTGATACTTCCACATTCATACCACATTACACAAATTATTAAAGAGTGACAACAATATGCAAACAATGGTGTTTGCATGAGCTTCACACACTCAGGCTTTCAGATTAAAGCATCTCATTTATTTCCTATCTGCAGCAGTAGACATTCATCACTTTACAGTCTGGTCCATGAAAATGATCTTAACCATAAAGGCAGTAAAAGGCTACATGGAAAGTGGGAGCTGGATGACAGTAAAGCAAAGGAAAACACATCAAACATACCTCGGTCAGTTTTCAGCAGCTACCTGGGAGGACATTAAAAAGGTATTGTACCTGTTATTCAGCTCACTTTAAGAGATGGGAATAATTGGTGATGTCAAAGACACCGTGTTCAAGGCTCCTCTGTTATCTGGCCACCCAGTTTATAGTTGTATTTGTCAACCACATGTGAAATTAATTCTTTTCACACTGGACCTCATTTTTACACTGCTTAGGGTCTGTGACTTTAAACCTTTACTTGTATTTAGGGTTGATTAGATCCATAAAGATACACAAGTATTTTAAAGTCAATTAAAAAAAAACAAAAAAAACAATTCAAAACATTTTATAAAAAGAAAACCTTTTAGTCCAAAAAAAAAAAAAAAATCTAAATTCCAGTCATGATAGTCAGCAGTTTTGTGTGTGTGTGTGTGTGTGTGTGTGTGTGTGTGTGTGTGTGTGTGTGTGTGTGTGTGTGTGTGTGTGTGTGTGTGTGTGTGTGTGTGTGTGTGTGTGTGTGTGTGTGTGTGCACTGTCACACTTAGCTCCTTCAGGCCTCTTCTTGTTCCTCAAACTCCACAGTCTCCAACAAACCCTGAAAACAGAAGTAGTGGGAGTTGCAGTAGACAGGAAGCTTGTTGGGACACGAGCCCAACACCTCTGGCTTCAGTGACGAGAATGGGTTGGCTCCGCTTCCCTTCATGTCCATTTCCAACTCCAGCAGGATTTGCAGAGAGTAGGTCATCTCTGTCTCACTGCAGACAGAGAGGACAAAGAGGACATTGTCAGTAGCCATTACACATATGCAGCAATATATATAAACAATATACATAAACTTTCAGTGATAACAGAGCCACAAGAGGATAGAGCGTGGGCTTGGTTAACTGTGGAGGTATCAAACTTTTTTTTAAATTTCTTTTTAATTTATATATATATATTTGTAATTATTTACTGCCACACACTTCTTCAGAAACATACTGTATCGTACACTAATGAAAGTTCAGTGACATCAGTGTCACCGAACGACTTTGTGAATTATTCACAGTGAAATTAGGTGGCGTGCACGAGGGCTGAGTGATGAATTAAACATGTGTTAAAGGGAAAGATAGTTGTACCTTATTGCTGGTTACTGACTTTAGTTTAGAGGTGATATCGATTCGATTTCTCGTTTCAAAAATGCACACGCAACGTATTTGCACAAAATTAGAGCTCAGGAACTCCCATATAGGCTATATATGGGTGACAAGTAGATTAAAACCAGCCCAGGTAGATTAAAACACTCTCTTTCAACGTATAGGTAAATAAAACACTTCTCGTAATTCACTCTTTTCAAACTAACGTATTTTTTTTTATGTTGCAGTTACTAAGTGGGACTCGATGCTTCTCTGTGCGAAGCTACTTATCTAACATCTACATTGTACCTATAGTGCTGCTGTAGCATACAAAATTACCCTTGTGGGATTACTAAAGTAACTATCTATCTATCTATCTATAGCCTGCATATGAGGCGTTTAGGGAACATTGGTACATCGTGGTGTCTACCGATGTTATGCAATTGAGGTGTTTAGGGCGACATCTGTAAATTGTAGCTACAGAGACCAACCTGGCGTACACTGTCCCTCTTTAAACAGCGTTAATACGTAGTAAAGTGTCATGAAACAAAAATGTAAGAGTAAATATTGCTAAAATTGTGCCAAAGCACAGTACATGATCAAATGTTCGTGGTTATTTGCACCACTGTATTTCTTCCAGGTAGTCCACCCATGTGTGGCAACTACTCCATAACACTCACTTGATAGCGGTGAACACAGAAGGAATCTCATAATCCCTGAGGAGCAGAATTGTTGGAAGCCAACCATCTTCGAGGCCTTGACTGGCATCAAACCCTTGACACAAACAGATGTGGAGCAAAAATCAGAAAGTGTTCAGTATGAAGAAGAGCCTCTTCCTCAGAAGCTCGTCTAGCTTGCTGTTTATTAGCACACAGCACAAACATGTGTAAAAGTGGCATTTGGTGCCATATTTTTGTGTCATGGAAAAGGCTGTTCTCACTTGGATGAAATCCGACTACCAGGTCTGGCTTGGCTGCTTCCTCTTTCTCCACCGCATCCTCCCAGAACTGATGGTAGAGTCCCTTGTAGGCACTGATGTAGACCCTCTGCTTGGGGCCAAACGCTTTAAGAGGAGGCCTCACAATGGGGCCGTCCACCACCTCTGGTCCCACCATCACTACCTCTATGCCCTGGTGTCCGGGGAACATGTTGTTTAGCTCGTCATAGTCGGTCACCCGGGCTGCCAGTGTCTCACTGTGGTCTGCTCCCACCAGGTGAACGGTGAGAGGTTTGGAATAAGGGTTGAGACCAAACAGCCTCATTCCCCAGGCGATCGTCAGCGGCCTGGAGAAGAACTCGCTGCAAACCCTCCACAGAGACTGCTTCAGGTCGTCATTGTCAGGCCGAGGCCTGCCAGCGTTAGTCCACAACCCTTCCATGTTTGCTCCTTTTAGAATTGGATCGAGGCCCACTGTGAGATCTCCCTGCATGGCAAGCCAGTCGTCCCAACCTTTAACCTCTGACTGGGGCTTGGACCATTTTTCTGTACGGAATGGAAGATCTCCTGATGATAGAAGGGAAAAAAAAAAGACTATTGGCTCAGTAGTTTGACAGAAGTAGAGACTTAGCTTTGGTAAATTGCCCAGTCTTGTACAACCTTATACTTTAACTTAATGAAAATACCATATTCCTTTCTTGGAAGAAGAGGAATCTACTTTTTTTTTTTCACATTGACTTTTACTGTTTGTGTGGACTGTCTTTCACACGTTACCTTTGAACACAAGCCATTCAACAACTCTGTCAATGGCAGCTAGACGCAGCTGTGAGCAGAACTTCTTGTGTTTGCGCCAGTCGTCCTTCTGACAATCTTTACAGCAGTAGTAGACGTTGAGACATCTGGGAAAAGAGAAGACGAAAGGAGTTGACTTTAAATTTGTAACTTTGATGTTGGACTGTCTTGGCAGCACAGGTCAAATGGACGAAATCTGAATTGTTTTTATATAATTATTTTACCTGCCACAACGCTTCAGGTCCTGTGGGTTTGAAAGTTGATTTGGGAGTTTCTCACAACCAGCACAGACTTTAAAAGATTCCTCCATCTTCTCGAACATCTCTTTTTGTGAGCGAAAGGCCATAGGTTTACCCCCGGTCTCCGGAACAGCTCTTCAAAGGGAACCATTACAGATTAATGGCGTAAAACTGACAAATTGTTGATTAGTAACTTAAATAATGATCAGTTATAAACAATACAAATATCCGTGTTGTTAGAAAGTGTGTTCAAACTGTATGTTCAGCAGTGGACTACGGAGGGCTGACTCGTCTATTCTTAGTATGGGAAATTTGAGTGGAGGGAATGCATGGGCAGATGGATGCTGAGTCTGAATGTTGCAGACAAGGGACAGAAAGTGAACGGAGCACGAACAAAAGCTATAAAACAGTCTATGGTGGCATGAAAGTATCCCAAACAGTCACTCACAAGTCATGCTGCCTCTGTCAACGTGTTTCTGTACGCATGGCTGCCTTCACACACACTGGTCATTTTTAAGGTGAACATAATCCTAAATTAAATGAGCTGCCAACAAAATGAGGAAAACAAATTCCACTTACCTCTCAGCTTCCGTCATTTGAAGTTTATGTGACTGAGTCTGACTCAGACAGATTTCAAATGCTTCCTCTGCTGCTGTTTCTCCATTTTAGTGATATGTGAGCAGCCTGTTGGGGGGCTGCTGTGCCAGATTTAGCACCTGTGCTTGGCCTTCTAAAAAGGACTGACAGATCCAGACTTCCCCAGAGCCTCTTGTGGAAATATTTGTTGAAAGAAATACGTACGCCAACAGGTTTTATGGCATAAACCTATAGACTATTGTAAAATCAAATTAGACCCAGAATTAATTCATTCTAATGAGGACACAGTGGCAATGCCTCGACCTAAACTCCACCCACCCCCACCTGCTTACCCCCTCAGACTCTCCACCCCAACCACGAGTGTTACTGAACTTTCTGTGTGATTTTACCACTTTAATCCACAAGAGGTGAGTGTCGTACTGTTAACAGACACAGTAGTACATCTAACACAGTGTTATCAGTATCACAGTTAATCCTTGTTATGTTTTTTCAGTTTTTAAAGACAGATTCTCCAATACAGGCCCCTATAAGCATCTTTAATGTACATATATGTGGAGATCATTTAGATAAGACTGGATCCTTGATTAAGTCATTTTACATGTTTATTAATGGTTATTTATCATTAAGCTTTTTCAATCGGATACTGGTAAATTATAGAAAGATTAGGCAATATTTACTTTTGATTGATGCAACAACAAAGAAAGACAGCACATGAACAATTACTTGAATCATTTGCAGAAAGTCTATGAGTCGTCTTGTCAACATTACAGTGAATCTTTAAAGCTGTTGCAGAGAAAAATTATGCAATTTGTCCATGCCTTGAAATATAATACTGTCCAATATAATAGGCCTTCAGTAATAAGTGAAGCACGATTCAGTTTTGTGCAGATTGTGTCAGACAAGCAATGACTTATCTCAATGTAATTTTCAATATGTGGGCTTATTCATGGCCTTTCTTAAGGGAGGCTGTAGCTCAGTCGGTAGAGTGGGTTGCACACTAATCAGAAGGTTGGTGGCTCAATCCCAGCTCCTCCTGTCCACATGCCCAAGTGCATTTAAGCAAGACACCGAACCCTAAAATTGCTCCTGATGGTGTACCATCAGTGTGTTGTAAGTCACTTTGGATAAAAGCATCAGCTAAATTAAATGTAGCAAGAACATTGTATGGTAAAGTGTTACTGTTGCTTAATCCATCTGATTTTATGCAGCTATTGTAAGAAATATGGAATTACTCCCACCCCAGAACAAATCACAGGGAGCCATCAAATGATGACTGAACCAATTTAGGACTCATTATATATGTAGAACAATGACCCCTCATATGAAACAACCATGTCACCTCGGGGCACCGACAGGGAACAAACCTTTGGGACGCCCTGGTGCTGTCATCCTACAAAATACGCTTTGAGGGATTTCTGTAATCTGCCTGATTAATTAACAATAACAGAAGTAGAAGGATGGTGCTTAGTACACTTTTGAAGCAGTGAAGTTGCATTTTTCATGACGAAAAAACAATCTTTGCTTCAAATGACAGATGTAAGCTTCAGTTTTCATATTTGGGTGGCAGCACAGCAGAGTATTGTTCATCTCTCAAAGGTCACAGGAAGTGACCCCAAAGACCTTGGGAAGTCCAAAACCACACCTTTAAAGTCCAAGCAAGCTCTGATTTTCCTCTAGGGGCTCTTAACTTTCTGCACCAGGCCCTTCAAAGTCTTCTTGAAGCTGCAGTCCCTGGAAACAGACGTAATGAGAGTTGCAGTAGACTGGGGGTTTGTTCGGACAGGCCTGGCTGTACTCTGGCTTCTGTGAAGTGAACGGATTGAGTCCATTATATCTGATGTGCATCTCCAGCTGCAGCAAGATCGACAGTGAGGATTTGAGCTCCATCTCGCTGCAGGGACAAGGAGAGGGTGAAGAAATCAATCAATTAAGTAAGTTCTATCCTCTTGTGACACTCATGAGAGGCTTAACACCTCTTCACAGACACCTAGAATATATATTTTTTTTCTAGAGGAACAGCACCAACGGAAGAGAACAACAACAACATTTGTAACTTTGCTGTGAGTTACACTCTGCAGGGGGCAGCAGAAGAAACAAACCCTTTATTCAGCTCGGCTTTTGTACAAACGGGAAACTGGTGTTTGTCACCAGAGTGAAGAGGGAAGAAAGAAGCTCTGGGTGTGATTTGGGTGTTGGGCAACAAATAACAATGCTGAGACAAAGGACTGAAGTGAAGAGGTCAGCTAGATAAGGAGTGGAGAGACCAAATTCTATAAAGCATGTGGGTGAACAAGACGCTGCCATAAAGGAGGTGCAGGAGGTTGTTGGGGCCTCAGATGGTAGAGTGGGTTGGCCAATAATCATAAGGTTGACGGTTAGAACCGGGTCCTGCTGTCCACATGCCGAAGTGTCCTTAACCCTCCTGTTGTCCTTGGGTCAAAATGACCCGCAGCTGTGTTCAACAAAGTTCTATTTTATTTTCATATTTTTGGGGATCATTGGTGACAAGGAGGCTGTGAGGGTTTCTTTAAAGAATGATGACCAATGATCCCAAAAAATATAGAAATAAAATAGAACTTGGTTGAACACAGCTGCGGGTCATTTTGACCCGAGGACAACAGGAGGGTTAAGACAATGAACCTCCAGTTGCTCCTGACGTCAGGTGAGCACCTTGAATGGCAGCTCTGTCACCACTGGTGCGTGAATGTGTTTGAGTGGGTGACTCACCTTTGCTAAGGTAATAAAGCGTTATATTAGTGCAGACCATTTGCCATTTGCTCTATGTTAATCATTTCTGATATTACTTTGTGGAAGAGTTATACAAAATCAGTTAATGGGAATTTCCAATGTTCACTATTGCTCAGAGAGCAAGAGTTATCATCTGTACAAACTGTGAAACAAGTGTTTGATAATACGCTTTACCTGTACACGCTAAAGAAGGAAGGGATGTTGTAGTCTCTAAGAAGCAGAAGGGTGGGCAGCCAACCTTCTAGCAGACCCTTGTTAGCGTGAAACCCTGGAATAAAATCAATAAAAAAAAAACATGTTTCATGCCAGTAAAATACACATCAACTCTCAATCAAAGGCTTGGCATCCAAAAAAACAAGCCAATGATTTTTTTTTTTTTTGCAAGCAGCTTATAAGACCACAGTTACGTTTTAAAGTTAAGCGATCCATTTGTATAAATAATGACCATCTAGGGTCTCTTCATCATATGACCTTTGACCTTACATAAAATGACTACGACCTCTTGACACCGAATTGCATGTTGGTGGCACTAACTTACTTGTTAGCAAATAGGCATGAGCTGAGAAAGTATTCCTTTTCTGTGAAAATTAAAAATGGCTGTCAACCTGTTTCTGGTAAGAAAACACCAACCAGGCCATTCATTTTCAATTCAGGAACATCTGCAGCTAAAATTTGAATTACAAAATAACCGGTGTCAGATTTGCTTACGGTGTGTTTGCACTATTCAGGGTCTGAATTGTTGTTTGGCTTCTTGTAGCAGTGAAAGCACAAACACTGTCATGTCATCACCTTTTTACGTTGCCACTTGTTAGCAAACACTTGTTCATTTACACATCCAGCAGATACGAGCAGCATGTGGAGTAATTTGAGTCGTGTTTCTGGACAGCTGATGAGGCCGATATTCACCCTCCTTCCCCGGGGTAAATATATGGATCTTTAACTGCTGAACGCTCCACCCTGAAAATGAGACAGCTGAATGACACTGACACCGAAAAGCTTTTCAGCTGCCTGTTTCTCACCATCCCAGTCTCTACAGACTGACAGGGAAAAACTCAGGAGTTTTTTTCTCCAATGAGGTGAAGATCAAACAGATTAGTCTTCAGCTGGCCGGGTGGTTCTCTTGTTATCTAGAATATAATTCCTTCGGCCCTTACCCAATTATCAGTCAATATGACGAAGGTAGTCTTGCTCCAGATGAGCAGACCACATTTAAGATTTTCAGCTGGTCTTGGCGAAGCTTGTTCCGACTCCAAACTCGCACCAGGCCAGCTGAAAATTCATGACACCGTCGCTCAGTCACACAGATGATAAACTGCAGCAGTCCGGCTATATTTAAGATGGTTTAGGTGTATATATAATCCTGCAGCATATTAACTGACAGATGTCACTTTCCCCTGACTCCGGTTTTATATCAGTAGTAGGGGTTTTGAGCAGCAGGGTGTAGTGTGGTGAAAAGTTTGCCCTTCAACTAGATTACCGAGGTTCAATCCACCATGGCAGCAAATACCGCAAATCCATCCAGCTGAAGTGTCCTTGAGTGGGACAAAAACCAGGCAGGAAACAAACCAGAATTTCCCTATGATGATAAATATATTTCATCCAAGAGAGGGATGTCATAAAATATTACATTGTACTCGATAATTAGTAAAAAATGTGCATGTGAATGCACAATATATGTGTATTAAACCTTCAGCTGATCTGTACTACTGCACTTTCGGGGGGGGGGGTCACAGCCTGCTACAGAGGCAGAGAATTGTACGGCCTGTGATAGTGGGACACAGATGGTATCATGTTATCCAGCGCCTGCCACATCTTTCCAGGGAACTCAAACTGCAGAGAGAGGGGATTTTCATTTGAATAATGTATGCCACGATACGAACATCCCAGAGGTTACACTTCTCATCATGATAAAACATTTAACAGGGAGTAAGTGTTTAGAGTTGTAGACCTTCAGGAGATAAGGTGACAAAGAGAGGCTATAGTCTGACTGGTAATGCTGTAATAATTGCCTGGCACCAGTGTGAATTTGGGCCATATGGTGGATGAAGGTGCTGTTAATGTTTCTTGGTTTGTAAAAAAAAAAAAAAAAAAAAAAAAAAAAATGATGCTTCAGAGCTCTGAAAATCCAGCTGACTTCACGGTGCACAAAAATCAATCTGGATGTTGTGTTTATGTTTATAAGGCACCTGTTTTATCTCTGTAGGATGACATTACGTAGCCCACATCAATCTCCTTTGTGAAAGCTGACAGCTGACATCACTCTTACTCTCAGAGGTCAATGCTTCTGTTTCCCTTCTATATTTTTTTGTCTAGTAGCTTTCCCTTGTCTGATTCTCACACGCAGATACCTTCTTCTTTATTCCCTCCGTCATGCTGCCTGGTTCCCTATCACCTAAACAGTGTCATAATGCAGTGGTCTGCCAGCTTTGCTGCAAGAAATGCAGCCAGGCTTTCAGGCAGTTTACTTGCAGGATGACTGATCCCTGTATATTTAGCTCCAGTGGAGCCTACGGTGATAACTGAGTCAGGGGTTACGGGTACATTTGGGTCGGGGCTTTACTGCTGATTTGCAGGTTAAAGGGTCAAATAAGAGATTTGGTGCAAGAGCTTAGGGAGACGTGTGGTTACAGTGCCACTTTAATGAGGTGGCTGTCCGTGAAAATGGATAATGTGCCAGGTCGGTGTCAGGACCTCTAGGCTAACACGCTATCTGCAGTTGCCCTCTGTGTTTGTATTAACTAAATTCATATTCAGAGACAAAATATTTGACCAGATCAGAACATTGTTTGTCCTCAGACTGCTTCAAATCAGTGATTTTGCACACGACTGGGGGTGGATGGTGTTGGGCACAGGCTACCCCGTTAAAAGGGCAGCTTACTGACATTATGCTGAGTCCAGCAATCGTGAGCCAAACTTCTTCCAAGCTGCTCCCATTAATCACCCAAATCCCCAATAAAGTCCTGGCGCTAATGAATATGCCAGCTCTAGTGAGCTACACGTCTCCTACTCTCTCTGTCCTCTGAAGGAGGTAATTGTCAGACGAACGTAAAGGAATACAAGCCACTGGTGACTGTCAGAGACAGCTGACCACTTAAGCTGTTTCTATTCATAGCTGCAGTGATCATCATTACAGTCTTTGCTGCTTGATTTTGAAGCATTTTAAGCCTCTTGTAAGATTTTTGTGCTGTTACGATCACCCTCACTTTTTGCGTGTTCATGTTTGGCAGGTAGTTTTGAGTACATACCAGGATGAAATCCAATCACCAGGTCTGGCTTGGCTGCTTCCTCTTTCTCCACCACATCCTCCCAGAACTGGTGGTAAAGGGCCTTGTAGGCACTGATGTAGACCTTCTGCTTGGGGCCAAACGCCGTGAGAGGGGGTCTCATGATGGGGCCTTCCACCAACTCTGGTCCCACCATCACTAGCTCTATGCCCTGGTGTCCGGGGAACATGCGGTTCAGCTCATCATAGTCAGTTAGTCTGGCTCCCATGGTCTCACTGTGGGATGCCCCCACTAGGTGAATGGTGAGCGGTTTTGCGTACGGGTCCAGACCAAAGTGATGCACGGCCATCCCAACTGTGAGAACCCGAGAGAGGAACTCGCTCTGAATTCGCCACAAGGACTGTCGCAAGTCATCGTCTTCTGGGCGTGGCCTGCTGGCGTTTTTCCAAAGGGTTGTCATGTTGGCACCAGATAAGATGGTGTCCAGACGTGACGTGAGGTCCCCCTGCATGGGAAGCCAGTCGTCCCAGTTCTTAACCTCAGCAGCTGACTTGGACCACTTCTCAGTGGGGAATGGGAGATCTCCTGTATGTGTAATAGAGCATTTATGATGGATTTGTGACCAAAAGCTAAGAAACAGAGTAGTTTTGGTTCTACCTGCCAAGTATACACAGTGTTTTTAGACTGAAGACTTAATTAAAGCTTGAGCGTATATGTCTCGGGCAATTTATTTCTGCAGCAAAGCTTTAAAATATGCCACTTTATTACTGTGATTTCTCTCTCTCTCTCTTTTTTTTTTTTTTTTTTTTTAACTAAAAAAGCCTTTAGGCAGATTGAAAATTTGGCTCTCACCAGTGAACATCAGCCACTCCACCAGTCTGTCAATGGCCACCATTCGCAACGTCTTGCAGACATTTTTATGCTGAGGCCAGTCCTTTTTCTGACAGTCCTTCGTGCAGTAGTACACATTCAAGCACCTGTCGGAAAACAACAGGGGGAAAAGTAACGATGAAAAAAAAATGGGACAACGTTTGTATGAAGGCATGTAAATGAAAACAATGATTTGTTAAAGCTCTTTATTCTCCACTTTACACCCCCCAAGCTACCACTGATTCATTTGAATTTATAACCATATGCTCAGCATGGCTTTATAGTTTTGAAGTTGCAATTTCCCTCTGATGGCTTGTCTGTTGGGTCAACCACTTTGTTCAAGACTGAAATTTTGTTAAAAGCCATTAATGAAATTTGTCAAGGTCCCAATAGGCTAAATTACTTCAGTGAGAACGCTATCTTGAGCATTGAGCTAAGCCAAGCAAAACCTCACAGAGCTGCTTGCACTACTGTAGACTCCTAATATTGTTTTACTCTAATGGAGTGACAAAATGTCTGCTGAGATTATTGGGGAAGTATGCAGTATTGTAGTGTGTTTAAATACTTCTTTCTTCAGGTATTTGATGCTAAATGAAGCACTGCTATTAAATTACCTCAAGAGCTCAGGCCAGTGGCCTAAAGTAAATATTTTAGGGGTGCATGTAGATCTGTATTATTAGCCCACCTGTTTGTGCCAGGACATATTGTAAATAGTTTCATCATTCATCAAAACAGTCTTATGACCTTCTCATTCAGGGACCAACCCGAGACACCGAAGATAAATTGTCCTGTTTCAGACGATCGCAAACAGCAAAAATAACCACAGCAGGTAGAGTCTGGAATTTGTACAGATTATATGACCTCTGTGAATGGATGTGGTGGTGAGGTAATGTGTTGGATTAGAGGTCCGTCAGCCAGCAGCAGTTGGTGCATTGGGAAACTATGTTATTTTACCTCGCAATGATTTGCAGCCGTGGAGGCACTCAGATTTACATAAAATCATTTGTCAGCCATGCATGTTCCGTCATGGCACACTTTGTGCGTACTAATCCTCCAAAAGAGGCTTAGTGGACAAAGTGAGCCAAAACAAGGTGAGAAAAGAGGGGTGCCCTTGAAAGTTAAACACTGTTGTCCACTTTAATAAATAAAGCAATGTGAAACAGAATGAGAATTAGGAAAGTGTTGGAAAAGCAGCAGCGCTGGCACTGTTGAAGTGTTGGTGGTACACCTGATGTCAAAGGTCTGGGGGATTTTATTTGTCAGCATTTCTACTTTTTGTCTTCCTAAATGCCTGCTGCTCCTGGTAAGTTTAGTGAGAGAGGTGGTGGCAGCTGACAATTTCAGGGGAATGCACAAGCGAGAGACAGTGTGTACGAAAAGGAGCGAATACAAAACAGAAAGAGACTGAAAGAGAAGCAGAGAGCCAGAAGAAAAATGAGGCACAAAAACAATGAGGCAATCATGACAATGCAGCCGAGGCCCACTGTATTCCACTCCTTGTTCTCACTCCTTGAAATGCAGCCTGTGATGACTCTCTACTTAAAAACTTTCCTGTTTTAGTAAAGCTTACAATTATGGGAAACTAAATTGACCAGAACCACCTCCTTGATATGCCTAGTACTCTCCTGCCCTCCAGACATGGGTCTCATGTTGTTTAAAATTTGTGTCTAATACCGGCATTTTATTATTATGTACATTTTTAACGAAGTCCCTTTGCTGGTCACTTTTCTCTGTTCTTTGTGTTTGTTTGCATGTTCCATAGTGATTTTACACTATAAATAAATCAGAATTGAACTGAATCAATATTATGAACTGCATTAAGCCGCTACTAATAAACTACAGAGTGATAAATCCCAGTCAGGGGACTTAGCTATATTTATAATTGGTCATTGTCCATGTCCACTGGGCAGACTTTGATGGCTTATCATTCCAGTGTTATAGAGCAGCAACTGGTAACACTTAACACGTGAACGCTATCGGACAACAACAACAACAAAACAATATCCTACCGGCGTGATGACAGAGCTGAACGCCGCACGGTGTTTGTTTCAGTTCCCTAAAATACTCAGATTGTCTGCAATGATTAATGTTAATCAGCATTAATGCTAGAGTACTGTACATCAAGCACAACGGACCGCCTCCTCAAGTGAACACACGGGTGATCTCTGCAGTCCTCCTCAAGTATCGCTCTTCACTCGTGGCTTTGCACTCACTTCACACAGCGTTTCAGGGTCTGTCCCTCGGTGAGGTGTTCAGGGAGTTTGTTGCAGCCGGTGCAGAACTTGAAGGTTTCCTCCATCTTTTGGAACATCTCCTTGTAGTTTCTGAATGAGATTCCTGTAGACTTTCCCTCAATAGCAGCCCTTATTAACAGAAATGAGGATAATCACTGACCGAGCAAGACACATGTTCTTGGTAGGTTAGAGACATTAAAGTAAAATTAAGAGGATTTTTTTTTTTATAAGCAGAGGACATACGAATTTATAAAATGCAACTCTGTGAGACTCTAGCCAAACAAAATATATATGCCATATCAATTAATTGAAGTGTGGGAGTTAGAAAAATGAAAGTAACAGGAAACAGGTAAAACATCAACAGGTTTTTTTTGTACCTGTATTCTCCGTAGTCCTTCATGTTGAGCTTGTTGAGAATCATCTTAGAGATTCCAGGAACATGGGAGTCCAGAGAATAAAAGCCAGATTGGTCAGAAAATACGCTGTCTGTCCCCGGAGAGAAGGACTGTGGGAGCGCTGGGATCTGGGATGCCATGCTGTGTCCTTAGCTTTCTACTGGGAGAGAAATAAAGCATTCAATATTTGGTAACCCTACTTCTGAAATTCTACTCTTGACTCCCAGGTCATTGCAGAACAGATGATCACACTTGAGGATGTGAGAGTTTCACCAAGCAACAGTGAAACCCGCTACACATTAACTGTCCTGATTCCTTTCCATTACACACTGTGTTAATCTAAAGGCAAACACCTTTTCTCAACATATCTATAATGGTGTGAAGTAGACACGTAGCCTCAAGACCATGTTTTAAAATACACACTCTCTCGCCCGGATGGCCGTGGGATCACGCAAATCTCAGACACGCAAAGGCTCTGATGTGTCCTTCGAGGTGAGTCATTGTTTTTCTGCCCTTGACAGAAATCCTCCGTCGCCAAAACCTAATGCCACCCTTCTTACTCGCATGTCACAAGATTTATTTCCTTGGCCTGACATGAGGGTAAATAAGAGGGGAGAGAAATGTGATCATGTGATGGTGGCGCGCGCAAGCACACGCACACACACACACACACACACACACACACACACACACACACACACACACACACACACATATCTCCTTCTTTACTTTATTGGAAGCAAACCATAAAGACTAAGTTGCTAAAAATCATGTATGTGCCTTTAAATTCTTATTTATTGGTATATTTTTCAACATCTAGCTGTTTCTAAAGTGGAGCAGTACTTAACTTGGCCTTGAAAACATTACAAATTTTATTCTTTAAGACTCTCCTCTTAAGAACGGCAAAGTGCAGGCAAAATGCTTCACTTTATCACACTGAGGCACTCTGTACTCACAACGCTCCTCGTTCCAGTTTTACATAAAAAAAAATAAAAAAAAGTTTTCCTTTACTTTGAGGAACGCTGTATCTTTTCAATTTCATACCAAGTGTTTCTGGGGAGTGATCTAGTCTTATCATGTCTGCAGACAAAAATTGAAAGGCTTATATCTAATTAGTTCTTTCATATTTACAGAGCAGCAGGGAAGCACAGGGTTGGAAATGAACAGATTTCCCAGGAGAGGTTTTCACTTTTCTCTCCTCACAATTCTGACCGCGACCACTGTTGGCGTTTCAGGATGCCGAGTGCTTCCACTGACTAGTTAGTCGCAGCATTATCACATTTTCACCCCGACGCACACATGCACAAGTGACTAAGAGGAAGATGCCTCGGGATGTGTCCCAACACCAAAACAGAGAGAGAGAGAGGTATTTTAGTGGTCGTACCTTTGGTTCCAGATGAGTAGAGTGACTTCTAGGTCTTTCTTGTTGGTTCAGGATAAAAGGAAGTGAGTGACAGCTGCTTAGGCTGGATTTCACCACCCCACAGTGCCTTCCTGGTGCGTCTGCTGTGGTCTGTGAAACTTAGCCCTAAAGATGGAGAGGGGTGGGGTGACTATTGAGTGCTCTTGTCATATGAGGTTTAGGGGCGGGGGGCACACACAAGTACAGAGAGGGGTGGGGTTAAGGGAGAAGTGGCGAGAGGTTTGCTCAAATCAGGATCTCGAGGGTGGGAGTCTTCTATAACAGAGAATTGTAAACACCATGTTCTGGTAAATATGGTGAATTCAGCTGGGAGGAAGAAGTCCTGAGATGAGAAGAAGCACAGACCAGGAAATGAAGAGCAAAGAGGAATCAGTGATGACAAACACATCAGAAAGTACATCTAAAAGTGCAGTAAACTCGTGTAAGTATGAGTGAAAAACATGTTAGATATGTAAATACACATAATTTGCATCTGTTTGTACCAAGTTTTTACCATATATCTGCAGCTGGAAAAATAAGAGGAAGTCAAGAGATTTAAACTGCAACACCCTGAACAGAAAACAATTTCTTCTGTTGGTTTATTATTATCATTCTAGGAGTAAAAAAAAAAAAAAAGCCTCTTTGTTACTGAACATGGAAATAATACTCCAAAACCAAACTTTAATTAAAAAAATTTATTTGGTCCAATGGAACCTGAGATTGAAAATTAAACATACATATTTTGTACACATATACTCATACCCCCTACCCCCCAAAAAAGATCAATAAAATATATCTCACATTCTTGAGAGTTTGAATTTTTTTTCAGCATTAGGTTACTTTTTTGTTCCTATTATCATACTTTCATTTTTTTAATTTTTTTTTTTTTTTTTTACAAGTTTAAAAGGGTCAGCTGATTTTTGTTGTTTTTTTGTTTTTTCAACTTTTGTGTGACTTAAGTTTGCGGTCTGTACAATTTACAAGGATGGAACTGGACAAAGGAGAAGAGAGTAAAGGCGTCGCGTCGGCCAGTCTGTCAGTGACCAGCTCTTCTCTGGCTGTTCAGCAGCAGGGGGCGCCCCTAAAGCACAGAAGAGCCACCAACACAACTTAGCAGAAGAGGAGCGGGTTCATAGGACACCAGCAAGAGCCAGAAATATGACCAAAAAAAAACATACGATAAATCAAAAAATGAATCTCATGTAAATGTAAAGTGATGCAGCAGTGACACTCAGCTTCGAGGTGCCTCGTCTTTGCAGGTGTTTCAGTGCAGGTTCAGTTCTTGTCAAGCTAATCCCTCCGGGCTCAAACTAAAGCCACAAATTATCACATTCCTTTATCTGTCATTCATCAGCTCAGTATTCAGACAGGATCCATTACAAAACAGGCCTGCAAATCACTTGTACAAATAAATTAGACACGGACATTCACAGCTACTCGGCTGTGAGCATGCACTCACACACTCTCTCACACACACATCTGAAAGTGGTCATTAGACAGGATGTTTCTTTGGAAAGCATATTTACAGTTACGTCAGTGTCAAGGTTTCATTACAGAAACATTATACTGCTGAATTGTCCTGAAGATGTCATGAAGTACAGCCTACCGTCGCTGGGCGACATGGTGACACAGTGCTGCCATTTTACCATCAATGCTGACAACACCATCAAAGGGGACTCAAATGTTTGACTCAAGGTCATCTGAAGGGAATCTTCCAATGGAGGAAACTGTATTGTTTAGAGACAAAAAAAACATGATTTTGTTTCCCCCCCCTCCTAAACAATTATTAATTGTATGAAATAAATGTTTTTCCTTATCAGCTTTCAAGTTTTTTTCCTCATTTCATTAGTAAGACATTAACTTTTACTTGAAAAAGTCTCCCACTCCATATTGTTACTATAGCACCCCATTAAGCTTCCCCCTCTCTCTGATGAAACATCTACGTTACCATGGTGAGGACTGAAAGCTCTGTAGTGAATCAGGACCGATGGCTTTGACACTAGAGAAACTGGAAAGAACAAGTGGGCGGGGCCCTAAACAGGGACCTACATTAAAAAAAACAAAAAAAAACAGCTGGAAGCAACCCATTCTTTGAAACAACCCAGACGAGACTGGGAGAACTAAACTATTTTCTGTGTCACGACAGGTCTCGGGGGGAGCATCGCTTCCCTCTCTTGTTGTGCGTGCACCGAGTCTGACAAAACGCTAATTTGTTATTTCACAAAGGCTCCGCGTTGTTGCTGACGTGCTGTCAGTGTATTCTCATGGGAGGACGGCCCAGACGCTCGTGCTGCACCCAAGCAAACAGAAGTGGTCCCTGACCTCCCCAAGTAAACTCGGGCAGCTCTTCTTAAGAGCTCCCCTATGGCAAACTGATTGTTCAAACAGCCACTGGTTCCTCGAATACTCCCCAAGTACACCAAAGTGTAAATCGACACACACTGGTAAACTGTGTGAGCGTGATAAATGGATATTAACCGACCTTCAGTACCACAAAAAGATCCAACACAAATTGCTGGTTGTTACAAACCTAGAGTGCAAGATGCAGTAAGATGTAACATCTCGAGAGGAGGAGTTGCTCCCCGAGGGTTAATTCATACGTAAACTGATTTCTGAAGTGGATGAAAACACAACTGTGCCTGAGGGGTCAACTATAAAGCTGGTCGTGTAATGACTCGCCTCCAGCGCTGAGACCCCAAACAGAGGCTGAGTGACAATGAATCAAAGCAAGTATTGAGGAAGGAGGTATTTGGTTGTTTCTCTGGAGGGAAAAAGCCAAAATTGTATGTTAGTCTATGAAAGCAGCACTAAAGTGGGAATTCTATTATGTCTCAGTATTTCACAAAGCTACTCTCTACAGGGCGGGCAGACGTGGCACCTCTTGCACCTCGGAACAAAGACAACACAGAAAGATGCTATTCCAGCTACCTGGGCTCCATAACACCTGCCACAACATCAGCTTGAGGTTTAACTAACTTACTGTACAAACTATGGGTTTGGTCCTGAGCTAGAGAGCGTGCTCGACAGCACTGCGGTGATGACGGACAGCGGAGACGGACAGGACTGTATGAAAGATGGCTTTTTTTTCTACAACCTCAAACACACAAATATGGACAAGCCGGCAACAAGTGTTATGTATAAAACGAGTAAGACTCATACTGACGAGTGTATTTCCTCAATTAAAAAAACAAACATGTATCACTATGAGTATAATTAGTTGGGTTTGGCTCATAAAGTACCGTACTAAGGATGGGGGAGGTAAACACCCCCACGAGTGTCCCGCTTTGTTAGCGGTCTTTGTGGGCGACACGGAGGGCAGGGAGGTGTGACTGGCTCATAGGGATGCGTGCCGGCAGATGGCTCAGTAGTTTCAGCACTCCACCCCGGCTCTTTTTGAAGCTCATGAAAGCAGGGTTGTCTGTAAGCATAAGAAACTGAGGGCTGACATCTGTTTCGCATACAGCTCACTACCAGCTACCGTAAACATCCAGAATACAAAGTGGTTTCAACTGGATCATCGTAGGTGCCGGGGCGATGTATTGTTTTGTGAGTTTGTCCTGGTCCCTTCACGTGGCCCACTTCCCTCATTTCATCCTGACATGGCACATCCACTTGGCGAGGTTCAAGAGTGTGTGTGCGGGCTGGATGAAAAAGCATTACGAGGGGAGCAAATAAATGCTGCTCCGTTCATGCTTTACATTCAAGTGTAGATTCCAAAGAGACACACAAAGCATCTTTCTCTATGCCTAAGGGCTCCACACACCACTTGCCTACCCTCGCCTGGTTTTCCAGTGGTCTGACAGTTCGTTGGATTCCAGTCTGTGTGTGTGTGAGATAAAGTGGGCGGTGGTCATAGCGGCCTGGGCCGGTGCAGGCCGTCGATGTCCGGGGTGAGCTGGGGGCTGTGGGTGGCCTTAGTGGGGGTCCAGTCTCCCAGGGAGGCCTGGGCCGCCTTGCGGTGAGCCAGGCGGTGGGTGATGGAGAAGCCGGCATTTCCCTCCAGCTGAGAAAGCACCACCAGCACCTGCCTGCAGGGGGAGACACAGAGCATTAAGAAAACATGGAGCAGCTTTCCAGCGTCTGTCAAGATGGATCAGGCACATGTTGCACTCTGAATACAAATAAGGAATGCTTCACTTGTGTATTGTGTATGGAGCAGTGAAATAATAGACTGTATGGAAATGACCTGAGTGAGTATAGGGCTGAATTTGATATCTTATTTTGTAACAAACTAAACTCACTTAAGCATTATTAATATGAATTCATATATTCTAATTTCAGATAGAAATAAATGGCAACAACAATTATCTAATAAGTGGTCTATGGCTGAAAGGTCCATGGCTGCTGATGGGCGAGAGCACCTCAGTCTTTCCCTCCAGATGCCAAATCATTAAAAAGAATATGAATTAGTTTTTAATAAATGTAACTATTTTTTTTTTTTTTTTCCTCTGGGAACCACCCAGAGAAGTGAAAGCTGATATATCAGCATTATAGTTTGAAGACAAAATGAAATACGGCGATACCTGGTGAAAAATAAAGGCTTTCCGCCTTCGACTGTGAATACTCTATGAATACGGCTAAGATGTAATGTTCTCCTGAAAATGATGACATCCGTGCTTTATGCTTTCACCTATGAACTGACTGTATAATAGCAAGTGAGCAACGTTTTAGAAAATAAGAGTGTGATATTGCTGTGCTGAAAGTTTTTATCAAGCGAAGGGGCATAATGTTCTTGTTCGATGGAGAAAATGACAATAAAAGATGTGCTCACGGACATGCATGGTGACTTTTTACAGTTTCCTATTATGTGGACCATAACTTTAGAGTGAGGGTCCTAAATTCACATTAATGTGAGCCGTTACGTGTCTGTGCAAGTGAAACATTCAAATAAGCTAAATTCAGGGAAGTCTAATGATGTGTGAACAGCTACACGATGCCGGATTCCGCAAGTGTGCATCTGCCTTCAGTAGTGTGAAGAGCACAACGGGGACCAGCGGAAAACAAAGGCAGCCATTACCTGTTCTGAGACCAGCCCGGGGTAGATTATTAAGAAATATAGAACACTAATCCTGTGGGAACGCAGAGTTTATATAAGTCTGCATGCGTGGTAGATGCTTTCTGCACCTGTATCAAATGTTCCCAGAGCATTTCATCTCTTAACTTGTTATCTTTTCAGCTTCCTACCAAGGTAAAATTAAGCTTGTTAAATTAAGAAAAGACCCTTTCAGAGTTGTGTACCTGTGTAGAGGTGGTACGCTGTCGATGGTCTTGAGGCTGCCGCGCGTGGACACCACATTGAAGCTGTCAGTGCAGTCACAGGAGACGTGGAGGTAGTACTTGGGGTGGCGGTTTTCCACCACCACGATGAGCCCTGCCCAGCCGTGGGTCAGGTAGTAGCATGTCATCCCCTCGCGGCCCTGAGAGCGCACATGGAAACACAAAGAAGCGTAATTTACAGAGAGGTTGCTATTCTATTTTCAAACCTCGAAATGCCCACCGTGTGTCCAAAGCCGACAGAGTGATATGTCTTCAAAGTCTGTCCCTACACCAACATGTATTGGATTTTTCTGGTGTATTGACACGACTATATGCAGAAAGACTGGTGGGTTTCTACCAGTATGACTATTGCTTTTACAGAAACAGAAAAGGAAACATCTGATGGACAAACACCAGAGATTGACAACTGAAATAATGTGTTAACTGCTATGTAGCTGCAATGAAAACGTTTTTTTTTTTTAAAATTTATTTTAATAGCGTTACAATGTTTCTACAAACAACAATCCACATTAAGAATAACAACTGTCTCTCAAGATAAGATGACTTCCATCTCTTATTCATTGGCTGCTAATCTTTCTTTAATGGGCTGTGATTGTAATAAAACAAATACAAGCGCGGCTAAACTGCCGTCATTTCACATCCAACTGCCCTGGACAACAACACATGTACGTTCTCATAATACAAAGCTCTTTTTTCATGACTCAGGACAACTAAAATTGTTTAATAATAACTAAACATCTGTATTTAACCATATTTTTAAAACAGTACTGTTTGTGCCGTGGCTGTTTCCGAGTGCCAGAGAATTCCTGGAGTTGAAGAGCTGAATGATTTAACAAAGATGATCTCCAGTGTTTAAAAAGCGGTCATCCACTAAAGTAAAGTACGAGCCAATGTGACAGCACTTTTCGGTACGAGTTGTTCAGGACAGCCAGACTCATTTGTTGTGAAAGAGATGATGTGCACGTACTTGCATATGTAAAGTCAGAACAGGATTTTCTTCTTCCACTCCGGTTCAGCACATTAGTTTTGAAATCTAAGAATGGAGTCAAGTCTCAGCTTTACATCTATATAGAAAGAACTGTAACGTCCATCCATCCATTATCTATACCCGCAGGGCCAACACATAGTGTTGTCTTTGCGGAGAGAAACAAAGACCTTCCACGCTCTCATTCACACCTAAGGGCAATTTTTCAGAATCACCAGTTAACCTGACTTGCATGTCTATGGATGGTGGGAGGAAGCCAGAATACACGGAGAAAACCCGCGCAGACACAGAGAGAACATGCAAACTCCACACAGAAAGGCCCCGGCCGAGGTTCGAACACAGAACCTCCTTGCTGTGAGGCGACCGTGCCAACCACTGCACCGCCCCACCTTTTAACATACGCTGAAAAAAAATGCAAGGGTTCAGAGTAATTGGACACTTTCCTACTAAATGTTTATCGGGTCTTTTCAGCGCCAGTTCAGGCACAAAAGTTGTCATTTAGAGTCAGGTGGAGTTGTTCGTCAATATGACGTGTAAAGAGGTGACCATGCTGGTGAAAGTAATATTAAAGAGGCTTAAAATACCCCCAAATGTATTTAAGACAGTCGATTTATCAAACTCAAGAAAATGTCAGACAATTTGATAGAAGTGTTGTGGATAAGCAGCCAATCATATGCGTGAAGAACAAAAATGCCTCTATAACTGTGCAGCCAATCAAGACTTTCCTCCTGGATGAGGGCAAACTTGTTTTCAAATCAGGAGAACTGTGAGACAAAGTTTTATGGATGATGGAACAAAAATCCACCTCTATCGAAATGATGGAAAGAGGAGAGTGTGGAGAGAAAAAGGAACAACTCCTGACCCAAAGCATACCGTCTCATCTGTCAAGTGTGATGGTGCTTCTGTTAAAGGCTCGGCTATCGCATTGATGCCGTTGGAACTGTCACGCTGGAATACATTTCAGTTCTGACGGAGTCAATAGGATTCAAACAGAAGTATAAAGGAGTTTGCTCAAATTCAGCCAAAGACATTATCATTACAGGCGGTGCAGTGGTTAGCATTGGTGCCTCCCACCACAAAGGTTCCGGGTTTGAATCCGGGCCTGCGTATTTCTTTGTGGAGTTTGCATGTTGTCCGTGTGCCTGTGTGGGTTCTCTCTGGGTACTCCGGCTTCCTCCCACCATCCAAAAACATGCATCTCGGGTTAATTGGTGGTTCTACAAATTGCCCTTAGGTGTGAATGAGAGTGTGAATGTTTCTGTCTGTCTCCATGTGTTGGCACTGAGATGGACTGGCGACCTGTCCAGGGTGAACACTGCCTGGTGGGATAGGCTCCAGTCCCCCCTGTGGCCATGTTCAGGATAAAGTGGGTATAGATAATGGATGGACATTATCATTATCCAGCATCCAACAATTGAAAACATATGGTAAAACATCCTTGACTGACTGAGTCCCCATGACGAGCACAAGCTAAATGCTGCAGTGAAGAACTGGGAGAGCATCGCAAAAGAAACATGCAAAGTGTCTCCTCATGTCTCAGACTTCTGGCACACATTGGAAAGGATTTTCAACATCCTAAATAATGATGATTTTGTTTGACTTAATGTGTCAGATCCGTTACTTTGGAAGCCCCGAACACTGTGTGTTAAAAGCTGCAGTATTGACCGCACCATTTTTTTTCTATATTGATTTAAACTAAAGCAGAGACTTGACACAATGAAATACCCATTATCTCACTTCAAACTGAAAAGGCTGAAGCACAGAGCCTGAAGCACAGAACATGTGTAACTGTTTAAAAACCTGGACTCTGGACTGCAATATCATATTCAAAGACAATGAAATGGAGAGAGAGTGAGTGTGTGTGTGTGTGTGTGTGTGTGTGTGTGTGTGTGTGTGTGTGTGTGTGTGTGTGTGTGTGTGTGTGTGTGTGTGTGTGTGTGTGTGTGTGTGTGTAGGGAGATGGGACAGAGGAAGTCAAATTTAACAATGTAAACAGATGTAGATATTTAACAGAACTGCGGGTGTTTGTTTTATTGCAAGGTTCCTTTGTTCTCTTGTTCCGAAATGAGTGCGTCTCACCTCGTGTCTTTCGCCTTTGTTTTCCGTGAGCAGAATGATGGCGTCGGCCAGCGTGGTGGCAGTCGCTTCCACCTGCTCCACCATCACCTGTCGGGAGCTGTAGATGGCCAGGATGTAGCCAGGGAAGTCCTGGCTTGGCCGCCGCGCTGCTCCGCTGGTGGGGCTGGAGACTGGGAGGAAGACAGCAGCGTGCTTCAGAATAACTCAAACCCAAAGATTTAAGCTCAACTGTTATTACCGAGGAAATATTCACGAGCAAAACCACAAAAGCGCAGCTTGATGTCGAGGTGCATTTTTAAAAGGACTGGAAGGTACGTTTACTGTTGCCTTGAAAGCTCTGAACACCTACCGGGCGTGAGTGGACCTCCCGTCCCGCTGACGTTCATCTGCCAGTGGTTGAAGGCGCAGCAGACGACCGCATACTCTCCCGGCTCCAGCATGACATCGCAGCCAACAAACTTCTTCACCGCTCGCTTGCTGTGGGCCAAAAGACGGCCCAGGGTGAGCTTGTTGCCGCTGCCGAAGGAGGCGCGGAACACCATGATGCACAGGTCCAGCAGGTGGCTGTCGGCCGTGTCTGAGCGCCTGGAGGCGGGATGAAGGGAGTAAGTAATCAGGAGGGAAGGGGACATCAAAAATAAAAAAAAGAAAGAAGAAGAAAAAAATACACACCACGGGGAGAAGAGGCGATAAAAGAAGGGATGTGGGAGGTTTGAAAATGCTGATTGCTTTTCGACTCACCTGCTTCCCTCCTGGAAGAGAGCAAACTCCAGTGCAGTCCTCTCCAGCACAGTGAGGGCTGTGACCGTCACCGGCCCGTTGGCTTTGCTGGGGAAGCAGCCTTGGAGCCTCACCTCCTGCCAGTCCGAGTGGATCTTACAGATGTCCACCGAGTCAAAGTACCTGAGGGAGGAAAAAGAAAGCAGAGAGCCTTCTTTAGTCTATATATGACACTGTAAATTCTTTATTCACATGTTTCCAGACCTGCTGAGTAACCTGTTCTTCTGAGACACGAGCAGTGTTTCAGGCTGATCCACTCTCCCCTCTGTCATGAATTCAGTCTATTTGTATGCATCACAAGCATTAACATTAGCCTCTGAGGGTGCTGCTGTACAAACACAATTTACTTTGCTAACATATCAGACCTCTTCCTTCAAAGACAAAGCCCCCGAGAGACAACCTCTTCTCCGCTTTCAGTCCGTTATCATTGTTTCATCACTTCCTAACCTCACTCTGACAACTGTCTCACATCTTTACTTTTGTCTTCCTGACAATGGGGAAGAAGATAGAGGAAGAAAAGGAAGGAAATCTCAAGTTTTACAGTTGGTTTTGATCACTACCGACAAATACGTCTGCTTAAGAAACCTCCCGTTTCCTTGCGTTTGTGCTCTATCCGTCCTTTTGTTTAGTGTCGTCTTTCTGAAATGTCATCAACATCAGCCTTATTTGTCCACTTGCTTCCTGGCAGTTGATTTAAGGGCCTCGTTATTTGGCCGGCAGGCTGACCACTTTTTCTTTTCCCCCACTAAAACAAGTCCAGGGAGACACAAGCTGTTTGTCATATAGCACAAAGCTGAGAGATTATTTGTCTGTCAGAGAAAACAATAAACAGCCAGAGGACAGATGGGATTCCCATCCAGGCTGAACACATTTTTCACGTCTGAGTTGTTCAGGAGGACAGCCACCTCGGACTCTCATTTAATAACAGGCAGACACATGTGCTGTACGCACATAATTTAGTTTTATGAAGCCACTGGCTCGGTGGACTTTGTCAAAAGCTCCATTGATCAGTAAGGAAAACCTTTTCCACGCAAGAGCGGTTCTGTTTGTGAAGTCACTTTACATTAGGTTATTTACACAATATATAAACTCTCGCTCTACACGTACGCGAAATGGTTTCGCAAACGGCATGACTTATAATCAAAGTTTATAAATCATTTTTTTTGTTGCTTTTCATTGATTTTAAGGCTGTATTTCAGTTCCAGTAACCATTTGTAAAAAATATTGTCGCTTCAGTTAAGTTTTCAGACAAGACATGAACAACAACAGTTTTCTATTGTTTCAGATTACTTTCCATCTTGTTTTCAATCAAACTGCGACAGGCAACAGAGTTAACAGACCTCTATAAGGTCAGCTTCTAATGATACGATCATGCCATGAAAGGGAAAGATATGCATAAAAAAAACACGAGGGAACAGCTAGAGAAACACTGGTCAATACTTAATGCTGTGTGTGACTGACTGACAGGATTAGTCTAATATGACAAAACACGGAGAGCCATGACAAGTCTAAGCTTCTGTCTGCCGAATCCCTGGAAAACAAAACAAAACAAAAAACAATTCCATGATAAAACCACAGAGCGGAAACCGGTGCATGACGCGCTTGTCGGCAGGCACGACAACAAAAACACTATCACTCAATGTGGTGTCAATACCAGATGGTCAGTGAGATCTACTGAGGCATGAGATTATTAAACCATCCATCACATTACGTGTGTCCATCATGGCACAATAAAAAAAAAAGAGCATTTTGAGTTATTCCACCTGCGCCCAGATAACAAAGACTCGTCCTTCTAAACAGCTGGTGGTGTGTTCATCTTTAATGGGATACGTCCTCACAGGGAAGTATGCCTTTTATGTTATAAAAAAAAAAAATCACACCAACAGACACAGTTCTTAACTGAGAAATCATCTCTGCAAAAACATGACAGCAATGATAACTTATGTTCAGCTTCAACTGTGGACGGTGACTGATGAGGGCCACTAGGGGGCAGAAAGGCTAACTGGGAATGATTGAGTGTGAGAGGGTGAGTTATTTCATGAGGCTAATATTCTGATGCCCTCATTAATGCATCTGGCCTACTGAACACACGCCCACAGTTTCCTGTAAACAAAGCAAAAATGGTTTAAGACAGATAGACAATGGCCGTCTCAATTTGTGTACTACATTTGCTATATTAAGTATATAAGTGCGTTCACACTGATAAGTATGGCAACATGAGTATCGTGATGGTGTACTTAAAACGGGCAAAAAATGAAGTGAGAAATGATGGACACTTCTCACCCACAACGGTCGCTATCTTTGCTATGTAGCAGGAGGGGAGGAGCCACCAACCTATTTTCAAACTGCTGAAACCGGTGGCCCGATGGGGCAGCATCTGTGTCTGCGAACATCGGACTATACACAAATGTCCACATTGTAGTGGTTATTTTTTTTTTTACAAATTATTACCAGTGTACTGTCATCAGAAAGTAGCCATCAGTAGGTTTACTATGCGAGTGAAAAAGGAGGAATGAAATGGCGTTAGAACTTTTCAATAAACAAACAAAGCTCACCGATTTGCAGGCACGTGACGTATCCAAATGTTTGGATACGTCACTGTCACTTCCAGTAAGGGCAGAACAGCTGTGTGCAATTTCACACAACAATCACCTGTTAAAATTGCCACACTACACAAAGTAATTGTACCAACATGTAAGTGGTCTATCGGGAGTACAAAAATTGAGAGACAGCCAGTGTTTTTCTTCTTGCTAAATCCCAGTGCATAAATGTGATTATTACTTTATGAAGTCAGTGTACTCCATCCAGAAGACCCCCTCACTGCTGCCATGAGCCATCAGCTCATGACGGAGGTGCTGCGGCCAGTCCGCCCACTCGTCTGACCAGCTGCCGTTCCACGAGAAGCGACCCCACGGGTTACGCAGCCGCAGCAACCTGGAGCAGAGTGACAGGTAGGGAGGAGGATAATGAGCAGACAGGGAGAGACAAATACAGGAACCGGTTAAAGTGACAACAGCTCTCAGTCAACGCGGCATGCTCATCTCTGCAGACTCATATTGCCCCTTTTATGGATGATTGCCTGCTTTTTAACAGCCCATTTCATTTTATTGCCTTCTCCTACAGTGGAAAACGTAGGAGGCATAATGGAAAACCATATTGGAGATTCCCTATTTTCCAAAAAAAAAAAGAAAAGAAAGAAGTGTGAGTGGATCACCATTTCCAACCAGCTTTTTATCTCCTCGGGCTCCCAGCAGGAGGACTCATTTTAAGATCAAGCATTGTGGCCCAATCCTCCACTCCAATTGCTTTATGGCAGTAAATTAAAGTGGCCGTGTGTGTGTGTGGCTCTTGAGCAAATTACATCTGGGGTTTTTGGCTACTCTCAACTTCCTCTCTCAGGTAAGACAGAAGAGGCCTCCTTTGTGAGGACTCGCAATGCTACATGTACAGAAAACAACGTTTCAAAATGGTGCAACACTTGCTCATGAGAGTATGCTTTGCATGAAAAAGACTTTCAAGCCCATAAAAGTGAAACACACTGTATGATTAATGTGTTATGTGTATGAAATCTTTAACAGTCAGGAAGATGCAGATGCAGGAAAAGAAGGAATTGTTTGTATGCATTTTGCTTCCCAGAAACACAGGCCAACGTCATAGGGTTTATGTCATGTCCCCCCGTTTTTATTTTTTAAACAATTTGTGTTGTACATAGTACAATGGCATGAGGAACAATAACCTGGAATCAGAGATGGAGCAAATTCAAACACTTTGTTGTCGCAGCTGTGAACAAAAAAAATAAAAAAAATGGTGACACATTTGGTGAACTAATCAAAAACCGTCCAAGAATTAAAAAGTGAACCGGTTTATGCTGCAGACTGTACTGACAGTTTTCCCAATAGAATCACATTATATTTCCACCAGATATTAACTAGGCGTTTCCTTTAACTTCTCTCATTCTGGAGAATACAGACTTGTACCCGTTGACTGTTAAATTGAAATTTGAGTTAATAATCTTTTGCCCCGATGATTCGACCAGGAGCAAAACTGAATTGAAGTTTTGCTTCAGAGACAGGGACGCCTGAAGTAGCTGCTCCCATTTTGGAGCTCTGTACTGAAATGGCACCCCGATGTTTTGTTTTAGTGAATGAATTGGATCATTTTAGAACGTTATCTGGTCATTTCATGTTGTTTTCCTTCAAGGTCTACTGTATTGTCTGCTAGAAACGTTGGGACAAAACAAAAGCCAAAGACACAAACACTCAAAGAACAATAAAAAAGATGAATGCTACCAGCCGTACCTGTAGCCCTGGACATCTCGTACGTCCAAGATGGAATACGCGTGTCGAGGCCTCAGACCCAACGACTCATAAACAACATCGTCTACCTTCATGTTGCCTCCTCCACAAGATGCTCCCATCAGAAACCTAGGAGACAAACCAAATCATTAGGAAACAAAGATTAAATAACAGATAATATTTGATTATTTGTGTATGTGTCTGATATGTTCCACTGATGTGTTTCAATTTGTGATTGCTGCTCTTTGGTGATGAACTTTGTCTCTGGTTTTCCAGGCCGTCCCTCTTCTTTGATATATTAAACAAACTTTAAATAATAATTCTGGCAGGTGGACGTGCAGTTTGGCAACAGATGATTTGGCCTCTTTGGAGTTCTGCTTGTTGTCTCATGTTGCTTTTAAAGCTCAAATATCAAAGTACTGTTTACCAGACCTCTTTTACTACAGACACAAAAATTAGCATTCAGCCCCTTTGTAGCACCTTCCTGTTTGTAGTTGTGATGAGAGAGTATTGATTCAAAATGTTTTTCGAATGAGAAGTTCAGATGAGATATTATTTGATGTGCCCCTTGTAGAGTAGCTCCACCTGTATTCCCCTGCACTCCCTCTCTTACCCAGCCTCCTTGGAGCTGAGCATCTTGGCCCAGATGAGGTCAGTATCGATGGGTTCCTCTCGGGGGTTGGTGGAGCTGACTTGGAGCATGAGGGAGTCACAGGGAGCCCCGGTCAGCGTGGCCAGGCCTTCGATGGCACGCCCTGCCTGCAGGGCAAAGTAGGAACCATGGAGTTTGGCCAGGGCCTTCTCAATCAGCGCCACCCACAGCTGCTTCCTCTGGGCCTGGAGTGACGGTAACGAGAACGAGGAAACAGTTAGTCATGATGAGTCTGAGTGTGACTCACTGGAAGAAGTACATTTGTAACAGGGTGTTGTTGTCTTTGCTCTGGTGTTTTTTTTTTTTAAGGTTCTCTCAACTTGTTGTCTGTGACTTTAACGTTTTCTGAACACCATGATCTCATAACAAAAGTGGACTGTCTCTTCTATTCTTTCTTATCTTACAATTCATACATGTTACTGTTCCAGGATTTTTACATGTTCAGTTATCTTGGAGAAGGAATTCCCTTTGACCTGGCTACTCTTTCCTTTGTCTTATTTAAGGCTGTTAGTGTGACGTAATCTCTAGATAAGGTGACGACAAGGTACGGTGCTTTTACAGTTACGTCTCTTCAGCATATTTGTTTGCCTCCTTTTATTTTCTGCTGCTCTATTTGTTGCATAATTCCATACTTCATTTGTCCTGTAATTGTTGACTGTTGATTAATTAGAAATGCCTCCTCTGTCGGGTCCTTTGAGACGTGCTTGTGATAAAAAGCTACATAACGAAATAACTTGAACTCATTAATATGTTATTATTCAGGGTTTCTGCAGGGGGTAACTGAGTTAAATGTAAGATGTTATGATACATGTTTAATGCTGTATAGAATGTACTTGGATACCTGTTTCACAGTCTAACCAGCCAAAGTATTCAATATATCAATGAAAACCAGCAGAGATCATAAGGCTTACAGTTCTTTACAGTGAAATTATAAGCAATCCTTTCAGACTTTTGTCAATTCGTCCCAGCAGCTATGACAGTAATTCATAATAATATCTTTTATCGTGACCTGGATGAGCAGCAGAAACAGATAGATGACTTATGGGTTATCCAATTGAAAAAAATAAGAAATGAATTTAAGGCCCACATATTCTGAATAAGTTCAGAGGTCTGGAACAAAGCAAATCTGAGAATACAAATTTAAATCAATACTATGAGACATTTAACTTTGATGTAAAGCTGCAACTCTGTAAATCAGGCAAGTGTAACATGTTCAAAATCTGTCTGCAATGTACAGTGTTTACATGTTGTAGGAAAAGATATCTTTCTATCTCGATTCCCTCTCTTTTTAGTTGTGTCCATGCAGGTGTTGATCTCTCTCTCCAGGATTCCCCTCACGCTTCTGACCTGAGAAAAGAGGAGGTAGCCGTAATCGTCGCAGGGCAACATGTCGTCCACCAGCACCGTCGTCCACGTCCCGTCTTTACATAAGCGAACCTGGTAGGCCCCCTCTGGGCAAATGGTCCTGGTGATCATCACCCTCTCCACCAGCTCGGGACGCTCAGCCAATACCGCCAGCGCACTCAGGAACCTAGAGAGAGAAAACAGTCGATGAATCAGGATGGACAGATAGGAGAGCAAGAGGATGGGACTGAAACAAAGCACAAAGAAGATGTGAATTTGGCAGTGAAACGACTGGAGAGGAAAATACACAAGTGATCAGCTGACTGGGACGCCCTGGTGGACGGCCGAAAGTATGTCCACTTTAAGTCAGGAAAACTGACATGCTCAGGGAATGTCAACTGATTCAATCAGAGAAGAATGGAATAAAAAAAATTAAAAAGACTGACAGGCAGCAATTAAACTGAGAATGAGGAAATACAACATTATTTTCAACATGGTACCTCGAGCAGCTATGAAAGATTTGTTTTTTCTTTTACATAATTTGCCTTCATTGGAAATCAGTCACATTTGATGAGTCAAGCTTCTTTGCCTTCTGGTTACTTTTACATCACAGTTAATTCACCCTGCAGCAAAGACAAACTGACTTGCTTCCCCTAATTAGCTTGCAAGAGAAATTAGCTCATCAAAAATCCCGGATACATCTGAAAATGCTCATTCTTTACACAAAAGAAATACAGCTGGGGACACAAGAATCCGACTTAAAAGGAATATATTTTAAAGTGCACATTAGTTCATCTGCAAATGTAGCACAGTGATCATACAATACTAATGAAACGGCTCAAAAAAGTTGAGGTTTTGGGACAATGAGCTAAAAATATTTGTCTTTGTTTGCTGCTGACTCACTGCTGATTTTGCACCAACAGTATTTTGATCCCCTTATTAACACCACGGCTAAAATATAACCAAACCGAGGGGTTTGCCACTGGCAGTACTTTCGCAATATCCACAGATAAAAGGAAGGAATATCCCCTTCTGTGCCACCATTCATGTGTGTTAGTGCAGGCGCAGTTTAAAGGCTGAACCTCTTGTGTGTGGGGTGAGAAAAGTGTATCATAAAAGCTGTATTCCATCTGTTCAAGTGGCAGCCGAGCGAGCGAGGCCGATCAGCCATTCAGTCGCTGATGAAATACCAATCGGCAAAAAGAATCCGATGAAAATCCAATTAGCCGTGTCATAATGTGGCTCTGATGCCAGCTTGTATCGCAGCCCGCACTCAAGGACAAAGGTGACTGGCACGACTTTCTTCTGATGTCATTGGCTGGCTGGCAGGCGCTGAGATGTTTGCTGGGTTTTTAGGACAAGTGTGTGTGTGTGTGTGTGTGTGTGTGTGTGTGTGTGTGTGTGTGTGTGCGTGCGTGCGTGTGTGTGTGTGTGTGTGTGTGCGTGTGTTTGTGCGTGTAAGAGAAAAAGATATGAAGCCAATGTGGAAGAATTTGGGTTACATCCTGTTGCGAGTTTGAGGATTTGGCTCCAGGGAGGGTTATTTTTGATAAGCTGTGTGTGCGGGTGATGAATTGAAAAGTTGTACTGGGACAACTTTGTGAGTGAGAGTTCTTTGTTGTTTGCGCGCGCGTGTGTGTGTGTGTGTGTGTGTGTGTGTGTGTGTGTGTGTGTGTGTGTGTGTGTGTGTGTGGATGTGTGTGTACACACACACACACACACACACACACACACACACACACACACACACACACACACACACACACACACACACACACACACACACACACACACACACACACACACACACACACACACCCCAAAGGGCACACAGAACAAGGGCAGGGAGATAAAGCATGTGTCCAGACTCACATTCCTGTGAATAATCTCCCTGTCAGGTGTATCTGTACATCTGTCCAACTCCACCACGCTCTCTTTCATTTAATGCTCGCCGTATTTCTTTCTCTTTTTTTTTTTTTTTTTTTTTTTCAGCCTCCCAATTTTTCAGCTCTCTTGCCTTCGCTCTCTTCACTTGCTGTTTCACTGCCTCTCTGTTACTGCCTCCATCTCTGTCAACTAGCTCCAGGCTGCAGTGTTCTTCTGAAGCAGACTCGGACAAAAACAATACAGACAGAAGTGTTATCTGTTGTCTGCTTTATTTAGCTGACCTCTCGCAGACTCAACAGAATGAAATATTTCCTTTTACTTTTGGAGATCTTTGGCTTTGGGTCAAAGCATTAATCAGGGCAACTTTCCCTGTTTGTTCGAAGTTTTTTTTTGTAAATAAATGGTCTGTTTCTAGATTGTTCAAGGTTATCTAACGTGATGAGTGTCCTGTGTATCCTTGTTTTTCGTTGCGACAGCTCACCAGCAGTTTCCGAGGAGTCCTTGCAGGATGTCGGACGGCCTTGGTGTGCGGAAGACGGACCACTTGACGCCTCGGTCTTTGAAGTTACTGCAGTTGATCTCATGGGGGCGCAGCCATTTTTTGATTCGCTGCTGGACGCTGTCACCCTCGGGGAAGCCCACAGAGCGCGGTCCCGGGGGGAAACTGTCATCCACAAAGTTCACAGCGTTCTGGACAAGGACGAGGGAGAGACACAGTGGAGGTCGAAGAGGAAAAGCGACAGAGGGACAAAGGAGTGAGAATAGTAAACCTGTTCAGTTCATTGAGGACCAACTATTCTGCAGTTCTTCATGATTATTATTATTATTATTTTTTTTTACAAGTGATTGATGATTAAAACAGGACACTACAAAGCACCACATGAGGCCTGGATTCTGGGATGAACAAGGGCAAATGCCTGCCATTCATCTTTACTGATGTGGCAGAGGGAATTACTTCCACTGTCAGCATGGCATCATACATGTGCTGTGCGCACGTATGAGAACCACATGGGGTATCATGTACGCTACTAGCCAGGATACTTGACAAATATGCAAATCGAATTTGAAGCTGCCGACTTTCTGACACGTTCCCTGCAGAGCACAAAGCATTTTAAATGACACACTTGATTTTAACACTCTGAAATGTAGCTGCCTGTCTACTGTACAGAGGACCTGGACTACATGGATACATTAACAGATCAGGACACCCAATCTGACACACTATCTGCCCATCTAAAACTCTCCTGTACAAACCTGAGAGGGCAAACAGCCACACACGCCAAACCCTATCCGGTTTCCTATTGGTGGTGTCAGAAGTGGGCTCAGCCAGTCGCGCTGCGAGGCAGGCAGGGGATGTGTTGAGGGCACCCCACTGGCAGCTCACAGTGAGGCGAATTGATTACTAACCGTCCCCCACAATCCAATTCTACAGCATTAGTGACCAGACGGAATCACTTGAATGCTTCCTTTCGAACCCCCAGCCATCCAAGGTCTCCACGTGGCTTAGCGATTCTGTAGTTCACTGGCTTAGGGATGACCCTTGTGCTGCCTTTTTATTGTGTAGGCTTAGGGGTCGAGGTGAATTTAGCGCAGAGGTGGAGAGCAAAGCTTTGGCTCTGGATACATACGGAGACTGAAATTGTAACTGATGCAACTCACAGAGTCTTTACATTAACAAGACTAAAGAGAAATGAGAAAGACAGGACTGTGATTGGTGACCAAGGGTTAAAGAATAAACCTCTTTATGTCATTACTCCAGCCAGTGATAGTTACTATCAAAGAATCATGGACATAATTTAACTCCAAATCATAAACATATCATAAATTATGCCTGATTATGCTCCAATTTCAAGCCAAGACAGGCACCCATTTTTGTCCGCACATAGTATTAATGGAATACTAAACATATGCAGAGTTTTGCAGTCTGTATTTCAAGAAGAATATACTGTTAATATTTTAAAAGTTACTTTAATGTTTTGGCGGGTAGCCTCTTATTTTCACACTCTCATCTGCAGGTCAGAGTGGAACTACAACGAATGAATAAACCAAGAGTGATGTTAGTACATCATAGCTGATGCTGAGAAATTCTACCGTGTTCTCCAACACATTCGTAACCAGTCCTTTCACTTCCAGAAGGTACTGCTGTTACGAGTATCCGGCTGCACTCACCTGCTCTATCATGAGAATATTTGAGGGGTTTGTTCTGAGCCATTGACAAGACATGGTGATGAGCAGATTGGTCTGCTGCGGGCTGCTCACAAGATAAAGACTGTGCTATGAGCCGAGTCTCATCTGGAGTGCACAGGATGTTCCAGACAAAACAATCGGTTTCTTTTCTTTGTTGTTTTCCTGAGAGCTTTGGACAACATACTGTACATTCAAATGACACACTGGGACAGGTAACTGCAATCATATGGGGCGATAATTCAAACCGAACCACTCGTACACAGAACACGTATTGACATGTGATTTGTTTAAAATATAAAACAGTGTATATAAAATGGGATGTACCTTGAATGAACATTTATTCCCTTCATGAAATAAGACATAGCGTTAGTAAAAAAAAATAAAAAAAAACTGTAACATTTCCGTGGGATTATGAAGAAGAGCTACCACATTTGCCAAGTTGTTTAGGTTCTGGGTGATGCCACATCTTTCAGTGGAAGGCTTGCTCACTGTCCTCGCCGAGTGAACTTGATCGTGCTTGTCTCCCGAGTCTCTCCCTGGGGACTTGCCAGCATTCAAGCCCAAGACTGCAATCAGCCAATTCAGCGCTGAGCAAGGAAAACCTGCTGCCTTCCCGTCATCTCCCAGACTACACAGAACTGGCAGCCAGACAAGGCCTTTTGTTTTAAGGACGGTATAAGCTTGTAGCGAGATATCTACACGCTACAGACAAGCTATTGATCTTCTAAAATGTACTGACAAGGAACTATTGAGCTGCATTTCACAGTGCCACACTGATTAAACCCAAAACAAAACCGCTCAAGAACAGCCTGGCACGTCCAATGCTGTCATATGCAGTGAAAAGCCGTCACTGTGGGCAGAGAGAACTTTAACAATCCCACACGCGAATCTAAATCGCTGATCAAATCCAAGTGGGACAAAAATGTAAGCAACAAGTAGAAAAACAAGAAGGAAAATAAAACAAGTCGGAGTCAATCTGTTGCCGTGTAGCATATTTCTGTTGCTCCCCCAGAGGGTAACATGGAAAAGGAACAGAGAAACCAGTTCCATCCGTGCTGTGTTTTCACAGTTCACAAGTCGAGCTGATGGCTGTTAGTAGCATTTACTACTTGTTTGGCACGGTGAGTAAACGGACACGCTCTGGGGCATTGGCATCAAGCACGCACCTCTCTCGCCATCAAAACCAATCAAGGAGAGTCGACGGGCGAAGAGGGAGCAGGGAGAGACAAACTGCACTCAGGTGAAGAGACAATAACATTTCCTGCATCGCAACTCTAGCCCCGACAATAACTTAAAAAATATATTCAACGGCAACACCGTGTGCTTATTAAGTCCAGCAAGTCCAGAAAGAAACGCATGCAGTCTGAACCCGCCGCTATATTTCTTGTGGTCAGACTGCGCACACATCTTGCCGCAGCGTAAACCAAAAGCTTTTATCATTATTACATTTTCACCAACGGGTGTTTTGGTGCCTGCCAAGTGTTCGTGCCTTGACGAAGATGGATTAGAAGGACTAGCACCTCTTGCTTGCTCACCAATTTACCCCCCTCCCCCCACCCTTCATCTCTTCGGCCCATAAAATCCAGATGCAGCAGTTGATGCTGTTAGTGATTACATTCACTGTAGGGAAGCAGATCATTTCTGCTCCTCTCCTCTCCAGCTCTGCTGCTAAAAATAGGCCAGCCCTGTGTTCACCTTAGCGCACGCACACACACACACACACACACACACACACACACACACACACACACACACACACACACACTGACTGCTACACTGGAGAATTGAGTGCAGTCGTGTGGAGAGGGTGGGATGGGTGGGGGGACGGGTGAGGTGAGGTGGGTAGCAAGGGGAAAGTATATTTTGAGGTATTAGCAGAGAGGAGGAGAAAAAAAAAATAGGACGAGCTTGTGGGGATAGATGTGATGGAAGAAGACGGGATGAAAAGGAGATGAAGAGGGGGAAAGTACTTTGAAGAGCGCAGATGGGAAGAGCTAGAGAGAGGCCGACCTAAAATATTTGAGCGGGAAAAGGAAAGATGATAAAAGAAAGAGTAAATGACGTTCTTAGATTAGGAAAAGAGGAGGCGAAGGTGGGGATGAGGGATCTCTGATATCCGTCCTTCCTTCTGAGCCGACTTCCCTCCCACGCTCACCGTGGTGAGCCCTGTGACTTTCAAAGAAGGCATTAATAATGCATTCCAAAGCTCACTTCCTTCTATTGTAAACATGGCACGATAGGTGCCATGTTGGTGTGGCAAGTGTGCATGATTTTCATGGAATGAAAAACATTTCGGTATGAGCTTCTGCAGTTTGCCGTGACTACATTCTTCCGGTATTGAATTAATCCAATCAGATTTGTCTCATTAGCACGAGCGTTAGGAGACTTATCAAACAGTCTCAAATGAAGCCTCCTGAGAGTTCACAGTCAAATATCCATGACAGCATCTTACATGCTTATCAAAGGTTCAGCACTGAAGATGCAAAGGGAGCTTGTGAGGGGTGATTCAAACATAAAGGTTGTCACAGAGCATGCTCTCCCTCCTTTTCAGAGGTTTAACCACCTTGCTGGGTACAACATTTCTGCATCTTCGAACAGCTGGATCACACCAATAAGGTGTCCCACTCTGCAGTGCATTTAGGGCTTGTCCACTTTTGCCAATTTAACGGGAGATAATCTCGGTGGAAATTATGCCGCATGGTTGAAAGGAGCGGTACTTTGTTCCCTGGTTAAACATAGATGTGTTTTGAGCATTTCATGAAATAAACCAATGAGAGAGTTGTTTTCCATTCCCTGGAAGAGCCAGATGCACTTGCGCCTTGGCAGATTGCCGGGAAGCAGATCTGCTTGCGCGCAGATTTATGTCCACTATAATAATATTCTACACCGTCATGTTTTTACTGTAAATGTTTTACATGTTTACGCTCTGCTACATGCGTATTGTGTAGGGTGCATATTGCCATACTAACAATGCATCCTTAAATTAACAGTAAAATACCCGTTCAAGAACATTTGTTGTTTCAACGAAGTGGGCGCTCGGCAGGAGAAGGACAGCTGTGTCAGTCTGGGACAAAAACATAACTTGAATTGTCCTTGGTGTAAAATAAAGCCCTTTGTACTCTTGATCTTTGAACTGTAAATGCAAACTCAGAGGCGCCTGAGCCGGTAGCAATGCCTCATTATCTTAGGTTGTTATGACAACACACATGGCTGCAATTATAAAAACATAATTATATATTTTTTTCTTCGTTAAGGAAAAAAAAAACCTTAATGATGAACTTTTTACCATGTCACATTTATACAACTTAATTCATGTCGTGTTTTTACGGACATTAGAGGAATGTTTTCTGTCTGTTTTTATCTATTAAAAACAAGTCAAAGTTGAAGCAATGAGGTTTGCTTGAGAGGAAATTTACATTAAGAATGATGAAAAAAGGTTTTATCTTTCAAATGCATTTCATTAAGTAGTGTCATATCTTCCTAAATATAAAGCTGAGGTCGGTGTCAACGAAGGACAGGAGTCTGATTCGCTGTCAGTATTTGAAATCAACACAGCAGATCAGTCTGAGTCTAATCAGATCAAACAATAAAACTAATCATTTGAGCCTCGCAGTCAACGAGTTGCAGTCCTGCAAAAAGAATTTCCAAATTTTGTGAAGTGGCTTTACTGCGACTGAGGGCAGGATGTAAAAAATTAGCTGCTCTCTGTCTGCAGCTTGTTTAGGTGGCCAAGTGGTTTAAAACTCAGCTAACAAAGCAAACGCAAACAGATGCAATAACAAAACCTATTAGCATTTCTCTGAAATGAGAGAGGATTGAGGGAGTGGGAACAATGCCAGAGCCGTAACAAAAAGAGGAATAACAATGAGAGGAAATGTTTTCTGAAAGGCAATGTGACCCATTACACACTGAAATGAGCAGACTACGACTTCTCACAGACGTCAAGAGAAACTCACCAGCATGCGAAGATAAGAAGAACAAAATGGTGACGCATGATGAAGTCATAGCGGCTTCACCACAAATGATCAAATGATCCGCAAACCCTTGTTTGCGGATGAAATCTTGCTACTTGGACAAGACTTTACTTGTCCAACCTTGTTGTTGTTCAACCTTTAAAGATTACGCAAATTGAATACACACGGCCCGGAAGATTTCACCGAAAGCAGCCCCTTACAATTTACTAATAACATACACAATGCATGTGCCTTCAGTGTGTTTAGCTACAACTTATGTTTCCCTTACCTCTCTGCAGAAGCTGACGATGTTCTCCCAAAGCTCCTTGGCCTCGCCCTCATCATTTCGTCGGCGGGCCTCTACATGCATGCTCTCCCTCCTTTTCAGAGGTTTAACCACCTTGCGAAGGGTGAGATACTGCTGTGGCGTGTGGCACGCTGCACAGTTCTTGGTCTTGATGTCGTTGAGCAGCGTGCATGCCGGGCAGCTCCACTGTCCTACCTTCTCCTGAAGGCTAGATGAGATGGAGGACAAAGAAGGACCAGAAGAAGCAATAGCAGAAGAGGAGGAAGGAAAGCAGCGGGCCTGTTTCCTTGTTTTATGACCTGAGGAGGACGAAAAAGAGGAAGGTGTGCAGGAGCACGACGCAGTGCCGGGCCCCACTGAGAGGCCACAGTGTGTACAGCAGCGGGGCAAGGGCACCGGCTGCTCCTGAAAGCCATGCAGTTTGGAAGAACCACAAGCTGAGCACTTGGGCGCGCCGGTAGGGTTGCGCAGGGTGCACTTGGAGCAGGCCCACGTGCTAAAGTCCGGGCTCGAGGGGCTGGCCGGGGTAAATCGTACCGTTTCACAGCCTACCAGGTCAATGAGGTCAGCTCCGGCCCGTGACGATCGGCAGGCCTCGCACTTAGATGAGCTACCTGGGTTGGGCAAGGAGCAGCTAGGGCACTTCCAGGTGGGGGCTGCTGAGGAAACAACAGGGAGGTGAGGGGTCAGAGGATGGTGGTCTTCTTCCTCCAAGATACTTAGGCGCTTGTTGGGGTATGAAGGTTCCTGGGGCTGGGCGTGTTTGGGCTTGGCTGGCCGCTGTGGGCCGGGCTGGGGCGGCACACTGGCCGTTGATGGGGAAGTGGGGCTGGGAGTGTTAGTGCCTGGGTTTGGTGTGCGCCCAGGAGGGGGCACCTCTCTCCTGCTGCGGGGAACAGGATTGTTCTGGAGGGAAGAGAAAGGAGTAAAAGGGGAGGGGAGGGACTGTGAGGACACATGGGGAGGTTCTTGAGGATCACAGGGAGGCGCTGGAGGGGAGTCGTCCGTTAGGTCAATGAGCAGCGGGGATGACCCAGCAGTGTGAACAGGGAACCCCAGCACGGGCGTGCGCACCTCAGGCACCACCAGGGCCTCCGGAGGGATTTTAGGCAACGACAGTTTTCTGGGCCCACCACATGCTGAGCAGGAGAGGGCCACGGGGGTGTTGTGGAGTGTGCACCGAGGGCAAGCCCAGCCCGAGTGCTGCCCCTCCAGACCAACCACCTCTCCATTGCTCTCAGACCGTCGCAGCACTTCCTCCTTCGCTGGATGCTGTCCGTGCGGCTCAAGGAGAACGGCGGGGGTGACGGCAGGTGTTGGGGGTTCGGCTAACGCAGGCGGGAGGCCATTGGCAGTGGCAGCTATAGTGGTGGTGGGGGGCGTGTGAGTGGCGGGGGATGGACCAAAGCCGCAGACCGAGCAGGCCCCCGATCCCTGGGGGTTGTTGAGCGTACAGCGGGGACAGGACCAGCGATGCTCCTCAGAGCTGCTCAGCCGCAGGATCTGGTTCAGGTCCGGCTTCTGGCGCGGTGCCTCGCAGATGGAACAGCGAGGTGCTGCACCGACATTTAAGAAGGTGCAGCGTCCACATGACCACTCGCTGCCTCGCACCGCTGCTGCCATGGAGCCAGGAGAGTGAGAGTGGCTGGAAAACAGTAAACAGTAAACAGTGAGTCAGACCAAATTCAACAATCAGTCAATAATAGCTTTTGCTGTGTGGCTGTAAGTGCTTGAAAAAGAAATAGATGCATATTAAGTACACCACTGTGCAATCACTTGAGCTATTAATATTCAGAGTAATGTTCACTATTTTACACCTTTCCAGTGCTTTATTTGCCAACCTGGATATCAATAAGAAGATATTTGTGGGGTTTTAAGGACAAAAACAACAACAACAACAACAACAAAATCTCAATATAATTTTACATCTTGTTTCTGAAGCTTCTCTCTGGAGCTCCACCAAGAACAGGCTGTTTTGAGTTTATGTCTTCAAGGTCCGACAGTGGACCCTCCCTTCTGATTGGCTGACTCTTTCATTGAATGCCAAAACAATCACAGGCTTCCTTTGGTCCTGTAGCTTTCTAACTTGAGGACGGAACTGCTGCACTGTCCTTTCTTCCACGTGAAAGGTTGGACAGTGGGCTGTGCTGAAGGCGGCCACACAACATAAGCACATATTTGTGACATCACAAACTTATGGAAGTCCAAACGACACGGTTGCTAAACACAGGCTGTGAGCAATTCTCTGCGGACTGAATGTTTTGACACTTAAATAGTATTTATACAGCAACTAGACCTGCTTTATTATAAATTTAAAAAAAAAAGGAAACGTGAATTTGTAAAAGAAGGAACATTCGAAACAGTGTTGGTGGTGAAAATGCTATAATAAATTCTGAAGAATCGTGTGAATGAATATACGCTTTCAGTAAACTAAAGGTGATTATGTACCGGATGAGATGACAGCAAAAATATCTCTGAGACTGCAAGAAGAAAGGAGACTGTATTAGAAAAGAAAAATTGAGTGAGAGCAAAGGATTTGCCAGTGCAGGGGGAAAAAAAAAAATCAAATCTCCCTCCTGGGGGAATGGGAGGGGGGGGGGCAATAAATCCATACGCAATGGCCACCTGATTAGAGCCAGAGAGACAGCACAGAGAGGAGAGGAAAAGAGAGGAGGCTGCTATCGCCTCAGAATACTAGGCCAGTGTTGCTCCAGTCCCCCTGGCTGACACTTATTAGGATGGGGAAAAAAAAAAAAAACACAAGGGATCTCTTCCACCTCATATTAGACCTTCTCTCTGTGAATGTTAATGCAGGGTGGATGAGGGGCAACTTAAGGTCATGTCAATCCCCTGCCCAAATGAATTTCCAAGTGAATTTTGAATGGGTGGGTGTCTTCATTCTGACATTTCTGATTTTGGCATATTTTAATGACAAATCATTGATGCTACCAGCGTCGAAGCGATTTAAAGCCGGCTACCATCAACACATTTAACTGGACTCAACAGTGGAAACAAGGCAGGGAGAAATGTTGTGATTTCCACCCCCTGCAAACTAAAACCTAAAGCGGTCTGTTACTGTGGACTGACTTGTATGTACAA
Organism: Brachyistius frenatus; assembly: GCF_029030835.1. NCBI lineage: Eukaryota > Metazoa > Chordata > Actinopteri > Embiotocidae > Brachyistius > Brachyistius frenatus. Next base: position 3,128,497 of record NW_027210610.1, on the reverse strand, counting down.
TTCACTCTGTGCCTGCAGTTCAGTCAATCAGACTTATTGATAGTTGGCTATATTAGGGCCTTTCTCGGGAAAGCAGCACAGTTGGATAGTTCCAACTGTGCTACGAGGGAGAGGGGTTGGGGGGAGGGGGGATGGGGGGAGGGGTTTGGACACGGACAGCCGCGAGGGACGGACATGGTGGCTGTCTGAACAAGCCCTTAAATGTCACTGTCACTTAGGCTGCTCATGTGTGTACACCAACGCAGAGAGGGGTAATGCGGGAATTTTAGGCGAGTGGAGGATGAGGTGCTAAGAGCGAGGATACTGCAGTTCTTGTCGCATCGACCGCAGAAGGAAAGGTGTTTTGCTCACAAGATGACCCGAGCTCGTGGATGTGGTCACATATATCCTTTTTTAATGGTCGGAGAGCGTTGTCCACATCGAAGGCTGCTTGGACAAAGGCCCTTACGGGGATGCACTGGTTAGTGGCTGTTTGTAAAACACACATACTCCCCCCCCTCCCCCTGGAAACAGACTCTTTCTGTCTTCTGAAAAACATATCCTGATAATCCTTTGTTATTTTCACATTAGGGCATGGAGGAAAAAAAAAACAAAAAAAAAAAACAATATCACGCTCCATGTGACATTTTAATGCCACCTAAGTATGTGAGGACTGCAAGTTGGATAGCATGGGTCCTGCTTTTCCCCACTGCAGAGCCATGTGCCCGGGCCAGCTAACTGCCCTCAGTTCACCTCCATTAAACCCTTTCAACTCGGGCGAATTCTCCGAACCCAGGGGGAACCTCTTACAGACAACCTCTCGCTCCCGGCGCACTGTCCCTTCCTCTCGTCAGCTCTCCTCCCCGAGGTGAAGAGGGAAATGACAGCAGGGAAGGATTTGAATGGGCGTCTTTGAGTGCGTGGGTCCTTGCCACGGGGTTGTGCGCTTGTGTATATGCGGGCATGTAGCTATATTTATCTGAAGATATAGCCTGTTGCTTGTTTCATTGTCTATCTGCATTTGTGCAGTCTACGCGTGTCCTCAGCCCCCAGCACCACAGAAGTGTAGACGTCTCGGTGCTTTGTCGGGAGCCATTAGCACGGCATTCATTCTCCTGAGCTGCAGTCAAGCACTCCAACATAAACCAGCCCCCCCCTCCCCTCAGCGCAGAGGAAACTCAGCCTTCCAATGATAACAATAAGCAAAACTAGGAAAACAAAAATTTGATAAAGACATACAAACACTGAAAATTCAGTACTTAGCGCTTCGCTTTCCCCAATCTTTCGTCCCACAGGACTGTCTGGAATGTCCCCCTGGTAGCACTGCGATATTAAAGGTTTATGGTCTTAAACACAAGCACAAACGGGATGTCAATGCAACATCTGTCACCGAGTAAAAAAAAAAAAAAAAAAATTAAAATAGGTTTACTTTAAATTATTTCATTTCATCTGCCCCCAAACAACCCGTGTTGTGCGCTGAGACTGCGACACATTGAGTTAAATGGGATTGAATTAAGTGGCAGCCCCACGCCAGCTCTGACGGCACATGTTCACACCGCGCTCGGCTCTCCAAAGGTCCGCCTATCCGAGGGCCGCAAACAGCAACGACGACAACAACCAACAACAAGTGTCGACACCTCGTGTTCGATGACAGGTTCTACCCCGTGGACATTTTCATAACTGTCAAGGCCTCTTTCATCTCCAGCAAGAGAGCAAAGTCATGGTGTCAGCCACATGGAGACTTTGTCAAAGCAATTGATTTGATTCTCGCTGGAGCGCAGGGATCGCAAATCCATTCTTGTTTTTTTTTGGTCTTCGGCAGACGTTGCTTTTTATTGAAGTGATTCGACCTCGGGGAATTTTCGAGGCAATATCTAGCTTAATTATCTTATCATTATTTGTTGCAAGAGAAGCACACTTATCAAATTTAAATGACACGTGACGAAGAGCTACGGACGCGACCGTGCCGCTCATTTAACGGGCTGCCTGTTGAATGCGTCGCTAATGCAAACACACCTGTGTGTGTGTGTGTGTGTGTGTGTGTGTGTGTGTGTGTGTGTGTGTGTGTGTGTGTGTGTGTGTGTGTGTGTGTGTGTGTGTGTGTGTGTGTGTGTGTGTGTGTGTGTGTGTACAGTACAGGATGAACCACGACAGCCTGTGATCCCTGGACTCTACTTAAAAAAAGGAGGCTTTCCTTGTGCAGGCTCCACTCACTGACGGGAGCGCGCACTAACACACATGTACACGGAGACGCACGCACCTTTTGTCCTTGGCCCTGTGCTCAGTGGAGCTGCGCTAAAAGTGCCCACTTCAGCTCCTCAGTGTCGCAGACCTGGGCGGGTAGCCAATGGCTTACAGTGAAGAGACAGCCAGAGAGAGAGAGAGAGAGAAGGCGGGGGGAGGGGGGGTGGGGGGGAACAGAGAACTCACCTCTAGAAACTCTATCTTTTTGCAATGAGGTCCTCAGTGCAGCCCGCTGCTCCTAAAAGATCTGTTCCCGGTCTAAATTGACTTGAGTAAGAGCATCACTGAACCCTGGTCAATTTTTCACCGCTCCGCCGGGCGCAGGACAATCGTAGCGTTTCTGGACGCGGACTGTTACAAAGCGCTCAATGAACACGAGCGATATCGTGGGCAAAAGGTAGTTGAACCGCTGCAACCGAAATGTCTACAAGGGAGCCCTCGGGCTTCGGAGAAAAGTGGACCTGCGAGAAGCAGACGGAGTCAGGAGGTACAGAATGTACAAACCCCCGGACATAAGACGGCTCAGCAAGGCGTTAAGAAATGCACCGGTCGCAGTGTGTCGGCCACCTACGGCCGGCTACTTGGATTCCTCCTCCAAATTAAACTCGGCTAATGGATCAAGTGAGCCGAATCTCGCCAGTTTCTCCCTGCCTCACTGTGAGACATTTGGCCGTCGTGCGACAGTCATTAGTACTGCCTTTCCAAGGTTGGCCTTGAGCCCAGGGCCTGTGGGGAAAGTGCGGTACCCTTCCTTGGTCACTGGGGGCAGAGTTGTGCTTAACTCGTCCCACACCAAAACAAGCATCACCACAAATCTGGATGCTATCAGGAGAGAAGCCGTGGGCTGATGTTGATCATCTTATTTCTTTCACGATCAGGCGACATCAGGATAAACTCCTTCAACATTGTTGAGCTTTATTTGTAATAATGTTATCATTACATTAGTTGTTATATTACCATCAGATGACACTGGAGCAGATGTGTACGCTGTGGCCATCTGGTTTCATTCTAATCTCAACACATGACAAAATCCACACGTAATCCTTCAACAACTCAGACGTTTACATTGCGGTCTAATGAATGACTGACGTTAAACTGACAGCAGATATTATATGACAGATGGCCAGTCAGTCACTGCACAGCAAGTGTCACCCAGACTCTCTGCGACAGTTCATCTCGTGACGAGTTGTGCTTTAAAAATTGTGCAAAACACAAGGTATCTCAAAGGCTCGACAATAAACACGAGCAACTACAAGGAATACTTTGATCTCAAGCATATTTTAATCGTCTCTTTCGACTGATAACGGTTCAGTTACATTTCAAGGCTACGTGTATCTGAGAGCAACGTAGTGAGTCAACAGTCTGGTATGAAAACATACTTGGGAGACAAAAGGGAAAAAAAAATGACTCGTGCTCGAACACATTACATTTGGAGTGCGTGGCTCGTACCGAAAGCCACATCAAGACAAAAACAAAAAACGCTGCAAGCTGAATGACACAGCAAAAGATGAACAAATGTGCGATTAAAACATTTTCCTATGAAATTCCGCTCGGCCTAGATTTCTCAGTATCTGGATGTGGTGGAGTGAACTCGCCTCGGTGGGGGTGCTCCTACTTAATAATGCAGCCAATCCATCCCGTGCCGGGGTCGAGGCTGTCAGTACACCTTACATGTCTTTCTGACCGGGAGAATTTTAGCTACTGCTCAGACTTTTTGCACACTGCCCGCCGGCTGCAGAGAAATACTGTGAGAAAATATGTTTTCTAACAGATGTAAACATGCCCAATAGCAAAACTGCCACAACCAAATTGATTAATCTTTTTTTTATTTTTTTTTTTTTTTTTTATGAAAGGCACCGCCTCCTCAAACTTCGACAAAAAGATTTACATTAGCAATTGAATATTTGAGGTTTGTCGGGCTGCAGCCAGATGAGGTTTTGAAACAATCACGTGGGCTTAATTAAGCCTAATTAATTATCAATAATACTGCAAATAATTAAATCCACTATGTTGTTTTCATGCTGAAGCGGCATCATTCGGTAATCTCAGCTAGCTTAGTGGGTTTTTTTTTTCAATGCACCCAGATGCTTTACAAGATCAGTGTTCATATACGGCATTGAGGAGGGGTGGGCGATATGCCCCTGAATAAATATCACAGCACTGCATGGTATTTCTGTGATAGTGATAATGAATGAACTAATTACTGTCAAATGTTGGACATCTGATCTTTTGTAACCAAATCATTTCTACAGCACTGAAGTTGCTCTCCTTTTTTGGCATGAACTGTGTTGTTGTTGTTGGTGTGTGCGAGTTACTCACAAAGGAGCTACGCTGAGTAACAATATGATGCCGTTATGTGAACAAGCCGGAACATTGCCACTATCATGATGTGAATTCACGCATTTAATTTGAAATCAAATTTGAAAAAAATTATACCATTATTGGGAACAGTATGATACGGCAGAGCCCTCGCCATTAAGACCTATATTACAAAACAAACTTCCCCACAGCAACAAGCAGTTTAATCTCATATCATCCATTATCTATAGCTGAGCGGGGTCGGGGGTGTGTGTGTGTGTGGGGGGGGGGGGGGGGGATCCAACACGTAGAGACAGACGGAAACAAAGACCATTCGCGCTCTCATTCACACCTAAGGGCAATTTGTACAACCGCCAATTAACCTGAGGTGCATGAGAGAAACCCACGCAGGCACAGGGAGAACATGCAAACTCCACACAGAAAGGCCCCGGCCCAGGATTCGAACCCGGGACCTTTTCACCGCCAGGCGACAACGCTAACCACTGCGCCGGCAGGAACAACATTTCCCCCACGGCAACAAGCAGTTCAATTTCATGTCATGTTATACGACAATGAAATTGACGTAAAATTGCGGTAAATGTAGACATTAAACAGAACTGGGCTGTGCGAGGCTGGATGACTAATCCTGACTGTGTTGAACTCGCGCTGCAAGACGGAAAGCCCCCGACGCCCCCACGCCCAAATCCATCCCCACTGTTTGTGTGAACGCAGGGATACAAGTAGAGACATTTAAAGCTTATAAAATGTTTGTGTTAGAAACACGTCTTGGTTATTGTGCACTTAACGATGAACCTGTTTAGTAGCTGCAACTCTAGAAGTGATGGGGGGGAGGGGAGGGGGGGGCGGATTTTCATCCAATCCAGCAGCAGGCATTAAGCCACAGTTTTCAGAGTGCAGCGTTACAACTTGTCCTCGTCGTACTTTCCACTTCTTCCATGTAAATGTCACTGGCAGACAGAAGGGTGACGCCAACTGAATGGTAATTCTTGTTTAACAGTGCGGAGCTTCTTATTTAAAAGAAGACGACTTATCAGTGGCCAATACGTCCCAAGATCAGACAAGCCGTATATAAAAAAAAGAAGAAAAAAAAGCATAATGAATGTTAAAACATTCTGCTGCGTCTGAACACGCCCAGAAAACTCCAGCAACCGGGATTAGATCAGCACTTCCACCCCCATCTTTACCAAACCGGAGAAAACCGACTGACAACTCATTTTCTGCCTACAGTAACGAATGCCGTCTCCATCAGTCTTACCGGCGAGAACGTTTCACTCCAATGAGGGATTTTTCTTGTTTACAAAATGAGAGCAAACTTTTTCCTTAAAATGCAATGTCATCCTACCGAGCATTCCTCCGTCTACCGGAGGAGCCGGTGACTCGGGATCAGAGACATGGAGAGTAACTCTAAGAGACGCTTTCTACCTGCCAGGTGATATGTTGTGGCACGAATATGACTCGTTAATCAACCCTGACAGGCTCCAAATTCATTCGTTTACAACAAACACCGCCGAGCTCAGACTTTGGAAGCAGTTAAAGAGTTTCTACACCGACAAACTGAAACTTGATGTGTTTCGAGGGGTTGATGACAGACGCGCCGCCGCCTTCGTCACGAGGGATAACACAAAGATAATTGGGAAAAGTTTTGATAAAGTGACAAGTGAGCACGACACTTTGTAATGAGAGGCTTTTGGGAGACAGAATATTACGACTAAAGGTTATAGAGTTGTCAGTGTGCTACAAAGGCTCCTACAAGACAAAAGCTCCTTTGAAAAAGTCCCCTTAGGCCCGAGACATTCCTCCAATAAGCATTGCTGAGGCTGTACACTCAAGAGCAACTTAAAGAAACCTGAACAAATATTCCCCCCCCCCCGTTATGAAAATGGAACATTACAGGAAGGGTGTGATGCTGTACAACCAGGGGTTATGTGTGGCGTGGAGGTTCACAACATCGTCAAAGTAATGCTCACAGGAGAGTATCTGACTCGGGTGGTGCTTTTGATCACATAAAGTTGAAGACAGTTCATTCTTGTTGTCGTCGTTTTTAACGCAGGTCTGATGATCACACGTTTTGTGATTATCAGAACAAGTTCTTAACTACCAACCATTTCTCCTGAATAAGAGACTGGAATACAAAGAAAGCAAAATGCTGGTCAAGAAGGGGAAAAAGAAACGGAAACAATAACAGCAGCTCCTGACCTCTGGCCGTGCCCTCGGTGAATATTTCACGACCGGCGCTCATTTTTGACGGGTGAATCTGTCAGCGGTGGAGACAGCTTCAGACATTTGAATCTTTAAACAGAGGAAACTGTCTGACTGGGTTTCAGCCGACATCAGTAGCGTGGAGCAAAGCGGAGAGCAAGCAGGAAGCCGGCAGGAAGCTCCAGAATCAGGGAGGAAGGAGGGGAAGAGATGGCAGGGGCACGGCGCCGCCGCGCGAATCTGAAGTTCCTGCGGGCACCCAAACCTGGAGGGCAGGAGCACTGCCGACTCAGCGTCGCCTTCAGCCGGAGGGGAACTTCACAAACAAGACAGCACAAAGTGGAGTTTTACTTCCCGTTGCCGCAAGACAAATTTAACCCTCGTAGGCAGACCATTAAAAACAACTTCACGTGGGGATGCTGCAGCTCACTGGCTTCTACCTGACGTGAGACATCAGAAGCTTGTGCGGTATTGCTCCAGAGGCGGAACTTGCCAGCGCAGTTATCTCTCTATGCGCGACGAGTGCCAGGTTACCATGTGTGGTCTTATCTGGGGCCCGATGGAATTAGGTTACTGAACATATGCTGCAGATTTCCATGGCAACAAGAGTGGGGGAAATCTGGAATCATGTCAGTTGCAGTGCCAACAGGACATTTTTGTTGTTGTTGTTGTTGTTGTGCCGTATCAATGCTCCGTTTTCCACAGAAAGACACACTGCGAGACGAAGCCTGCGCGAGGGCGTCCTGACGCGGCCTTGTCTTCATCAGACGGGCAGTAGGCAAGGGGGAACGCGCTGAAATAACTCGGGCATAAGCACGGCCAGTTACCGCGCTTATTGAGCCCAAGTGGACCCGCTTTAATCCAATTAAAGGGAGGAGAGCCAGTGGAATGGAGCCGCGATAAACGCCATCATCCATCACGCTGGGACAGTGGAGACACTGGGATCGACTGCGGGGACACCGACTTTAAGGCCTCTGGACTCCCAAGGCCATGTGCGGCATAACACACCAGCAGCACGCAGCTGAAATACAATGGAGCACGGTCGCACAGTTGACTGAGCAAAATTAGCGTTGCGAGAGAAGTGCATTGTTGCTGCTATCCATAAAAATAGCGACATAGACCGAGATTCCAAAACGAGCAAACATTGCAGCTGGCACCGCTGCACTTCTGCCGCGCATCTTTGTCTGATGAATGGGTTGTTATCGTGGCTGAGCCTTCGCCGTTAAGGTACCGATTCAGGGCGCACAGACTCTTCTTAGAGCACGCAAACATTTCCCAAAGTTGCTGCTACATGAAAAGAAATTGAAAGCACCCAAGAGCAAGATTGTTCATGCGGTCTCCGAGGTAAAAAAAAAAAAAAAAAAAAAGAAAAGAAAAGAAAAAAAGATCAGGGGAAAGAAATTATTTTGTAGGACAATATATGAAAGAATAAAGTGCATGAGAGCGGCTGCAGTAAAGCTGGGCTCATAGTGTTCTGTTGTTTCTATATTTCATGCTCTGTCACAGCTCAGCAAAGCTTGCCTAACGTTGTTAGGCTCAGGCAGCAGTGTGTGCATGTGCATAAGTCTGAGAGTGAGTGTGTGTGTGTGATAGAACGAGTGGGGGTTGATGAGAGGGCATGCTCCAAGTGCTACTGCACAGTCTTTCTAACACAGCTATTGTCAGAATGTGTGTGTGTGTGTGTGCGTGTGTGTGTGTGTGTGTGTGTGTGTGTGTGTGTGTGTGTGTGTGTGTGTGTGCGTGTGTGCGTGTGCCCACGCCTTCCAGCAGTAGACAGAAAAGGACTATAATGTATATCTGTGTTTATGTGCTGAGCTGACTGACTGAACTCTGATTGGTGTGATGCAGGCAAAGGCTTGTTACTACGGAGATGCACAAACGCCACGGAAGAATCTACTAAATAAAAATAAAAAAACAAGTTGAGAGTATGATGCAAAGCTACACCCACCGTGAGCTGCACTGAGTTTCATTCATGAATTGAGCAATAGTTGATGGTACTCTGTTTAAGCATGCGATGAAACCAACCCTCTCTATATTTCACAGCTCTTCGAAGAATCAGCGACGGAAGCCATGACCACCTTAACTGTAAAATGTAGAGCAAGTGCAAGGAAAGCACTGACAGCAGTGGGCAGGAATCAAGAAAGATGGAAGCCCAACTGGGGACTGATGCTGAATAAATAATGACATCTATTGTGGGGAAATGTGATCGGGCTCTCTGAAAATCAATAACTAACAACCAGACCATGGTGCCCTGAGTGACTCAGCAACAACTTCAATACACTGCAGGCAGTCGATATGAACTGCCTGCCTGTTCTCGTTCCGGGAGACGTGAACCAAAAAGCTGCAGGAAAACAGAACAACACTTCTGAAGCAGTTTCCGTGAGAGCGCTCGAGAAGATCACCTTTTGGAAGAAAGTCAATCAAAACTGCTGGATGAGCTGCACATTCAAAGCTTCTTATGAAATACTGCTCTTCAACTGTGTTCATAGAGATTCAGAAAGCAAATACTGGAACAATGGATTATCGCAGCACTGTAGATACGGTAACAGGAAACATATTTTTCATACAGTCAATATGAATCGCAGAAGCCTCATCCACAAATGGGCTGGTTTGTTCCGGTAGACATAAACCTCACTCAATTACATCGCTGCTACTGGGTCAATAAAAAAAAAAGTTTGCTCTCGGGAAAAAAAACTTTTCATAAATCAGTGTTGTATTAAACCAAATTAAACCAAGTAGCCTCTAACGACAGAGGGGGTTATTTACACTGCGCTTGTACAGTGGTGCTCGAAAGCGTGCGAACCCATTTATTTCTGCAAAAATATGAGCTGAGCATCGTCAAGATTTCCCCGCAAGTCCTACAAGCAGATCATGAAAACCCATTTGAACAAATGAGACAAAATATTATTCTCGGTTATTTATTTACTGCGGAAAATATGACACATCTGTGTGTGGCAAAAGTTTTGCCTTCAGCATCTGGTTCGACACCCTCAAGCAGAAATAAGCGTAACGAAACATCTCCGTTCGGTGTCAATCAGTCCTGCACATCGGCTTAGAGCGATTTGAGCCTCTTCCTCTGCAAAGAAAAGCTTCCAGTCAGGGATGGTGGATGACTTCCTCACACAAACGGCTCTATTGGATTGGATCAGGACTGTGACTTGGCGATCCCCAAACATGAACTTTTTTCTGCTTCGAACGTCGTTTGGCAGAACGACTTAGGGTTGACGTGTGACCTCGTGATCCGCATTCTCTTAACATTTGATCACAGACTGGTGTCCTGACTCCCCCCCCCCCCTTAGAATTCGCTGGTGTAATTCATGGTTCATCGTTCTGTCAATAAGGATAAACTGTGCTGACCTGATGCAGCACAGCAGTCCCCCAAAACTTTGATACTACCACCGCCATGTTTCACAGAAGGTTCCTATGCTGGAAGGCAGTGTTTTCAATTTACGAACATAATGTCTCTCATTGAAACCAAAAACTTCTATTGTGGTCTAATTTATAAAAATAAAAAAAAAAAAAAAATTCCAACAGCCTTCTGGCTTTATCCTCGTGATCTTTGGCAACTGCAGGCGGGCAGAAATGTTCTTTTAGGAGAGCAACAGCTTGTCAAACTGCTCATGGGACGGTTAACAAGCCTCCATTTCTACACAATCCGTCCAACAGAGTCCATCCAGTCAATCCATGGTTTTGTAAACTTTTCCAGCCTGATGAGCATTAACGGCTCATTTTCTGAGCTACTCAGAAATCGTTTTTGTTTGTGCCACGATACACTTCCACAAGCGTGTATTATAAAGCTCAGACTTTAATAGATCCCTGTCCTTTAAATAAAACAGAGTTCCCCCTCACACCTAATTGTTTTCCCATTGACTGAAAACACATTACTGCGTTATCGCCATCGAATTAACAGCTAATCCTAGAGGTTCACATGACTTTGTTATTAGATGTAATATTGGATCCTTTTTCCTTAATAAATAAATGAGCGAGTATGATATTTTTGTGTCATTTGTTTAATCGGACTCTCTTTATCTACCTTCAGTGCTCGTGTGAAAATCGGAGGAGGCTTTAGGTCATATTCATGCAGAAATATAATATATTCTAAAAGGTTTACAAACTTGTATGTAGGTGCACGTGGACATCGTCATCAAGATGTAAACTAAGAAAACGTACCCACTCCGTTTTAAAGAATTTACTGACTTTTACTGACAGTCCGAATCAGAAAATGGTCCTAAAACGTGACAGCAAAAAAAAAAAAAAAAAAAAACATTCTAATTACCCCTGGGCTGGTGGTCACTGAGCTCGCAGATGTCAGGTCAGTCTCTCTGTGCAGGCAATCCACTCAGCACTGCCCAAATTGTAGCACATACTGTACAGCTAAACCAGGAGGAGGTGGGATTTTGTTTTACAAATCCGGCTTAGCCAGATTTTGGGCGCATCATAGAAAAACATCAAAATGCAGGCTTTGATTAGATAAGCTTTGATGAAACGGCGGATTTGATCCGCAGCCGCGAGGTTATCGAATCCTCATTTCTAAAAGAGCAAGAGAAAAGTTTCCGAAAATTAACGACGCGGGTGAACGACGTCGCTTTAAAACGAAACGTGCACGTCGGTCAAACGCTGAAGAAAACGCCAGAACAGGAGCCTCTCGGTGATGCCCGCTTGTGTGTTTGCACTCGCAGCTTTGAATGGCAGCGGGCCCGTGTAACGCAACCCCTCCTGTGACTTCGCCAACAACTGGCCCGGGGCCAGGCCGCTCCTGGTCCGAGTGCACTCGGCTGGAAAGATGCGTTGGCGCCCGGGCGGGTCGGACCCGCGCTTGGCTCTTACCTGCGCTCCCGATGAGGCAGGGGGTTCTGCTGCTGCCGTGTGATGAAGGTGGTGCCCCACACCGGGCTGCTGTGGCTGTTCCTGAGCCATCCCACGGGGGGCGACGACGGGTAGGGGGCGCTGCGGAAGCCATGGTCTGACTCGGTCTCTGCGGCCAGAGACGAGGCCGAGCTCCCCATCGCCACGGAGATAGGAGGTGAGTCTCTCTGACGGGGTTGGGGGGGGGGGGATCTGTTGGTTTTGTTCTTCCCCCCAAAAGCGCAAATGTTGACAAGGGATTCCAGTGTCGTACTCCAGACACACTGAGCTAGCCCGCCTGAGAGAAATGGGGCTGTTTGGACCAACAACCGTCGCCCTGCGTTCCCGTTTGTCTGAAATCGCCCCGGCAGAAAACAGCAAAAAGAACTCGGAGGGGGGCTCAGGTAAAAAAATAAAAATAAAATAAAGGCAAAAAAAACACAGCAGCGATACTCAGAAGAGTGTAACTCGCAGGTGGCCTATGTATGCAGATGGGGGTTGATATCCCAACGCTGTGCGGAGGAAGTTCTCAAGTCAAACAGCAATTTGAGGCGTGGAGGGGTGATTCTCGCCGAGCAGTTGGTCTCAAAGAGGAGGAAACGCAACGCTCCTAAAGCCGAGGCTCGTAATCTCCTCCCTTGTCGACTCGAAGCTTGCAACACTCTGCACCATGTCCTCCATAGCGCCGCTCATAATTCCTCGCGCGTTCCTTCTGACACATCTCCCCAGCCTGCAGGCTCTCACGCCCGGTTCCTCTTTCTTTTGCACATGCTCAGGAGACCAGCGAACGCAGGACAAAGTTGTAAATGTGCTCACTGTCTTTCCACATCACAGCAGCCAAACCCCCCCTCCCCTCTTCCTCCTCCTCCTCTTCCTCCTCCTCCTCCCACCCCCCACCAAAAAGAAAATGTGACATTCAAGAAAAAAAACAACATCAAAATATCATCACGGTCCACAGAGACAGACGGCCCATTAACAGGAGCTTTGCTGGAATAAAAAGTCACACAAAATATATCCACGGGAGTTATTTACAAGGGGGGGGGGGGGGGGCGCTGGAAGAAATCAATGCGTTGCGTTTCGTGGGAGGGGTGCTGGCAAAACTACAAGTATGCTAATATCCAAAGGGCTCCTCTTTCAGACATCCAGTCCTGACGAACAGCTGCTGTGGAGGTTCACCAGTAAAAAAACAAAAAAACCAGCGCAGCTGCATTCGTCCCGCCGGATAAAACGTCACGTTAGAAACTCTCGGGAAGAGCTGTCGCCCGATTAGATCACTTCCACGAAATGTGCGGCTTTCCGCGTGGAAACGAGCAACTCCCGCGAAGAGGAGGAAAAAAAAAAAAACCCGGACGCAGAGACGTGTTTAGAGTTTCAAAAAGGTTCTTTTAAACTTCCGCAGTTGCCAGGGCATGAACATGTTTACAACTCGGGCTTAAAGTTCAAGTTAAATATCCATCAAAAACATCTGAGAGAGAGAGAGAGGGAGAGAGAGGGGGGAGGGGGAGAGGCATGTTCCGTTTCAGGCTGCAGCGGCCGACAACGCGAGGAGGACGGGAGATGATCCCGGTTTCTCGCTGTCCGTGAGACGCAGCTTGATTTCTCGTCTGATCCCACCGCCGAGGCCGGTCGGTCGGTCGGTCGGTCTACCACATCATCTCGCTCTCGGATGTATGTGAACTTGCCAGCCTGTCGTAGCGAGTCTCTCCGCAGGCGCAGCAGCTGGAGGAAGCTGTCAAGGAGGAGGAGGAGGAGGAGGGGGGGACGACATTTGCGTGCATTTTTCCAGCGGCAGTTTTTGGAGAAGCCCGATGCAAAAAAAAAAAAAAAAGTCTTTAAAGACGCGGCGATGTTTCCTGGTTTGCTTTAGCTTTCGTGTGTATCTTAATGTGAGCTGATTGCGGGAGCAGCGCGTTGATCACACGGACTTGATTCCGTACTTCGGCTGTCGAGGTTCAGCGGGTCTTTGTCGTGATAATAAATCGCCGATAACGCACCGGCATGTGGGGGCGCTTTTTTGTTTTGTTTTTTTCAAATGGAGCCTTTTAACAGCGCCGCAAATCATTTGGAAAAAAGAAAAGAAAAAAAAAAAAAAAAAAAAAAGGTGATCTGTGTCCGTCTCCACGCAGCGGGTACAGAGGCCAGGGAGAGAGAGTGTAGTGCAGAAGGCGAGATCCAGGCTTAGAAAAGAAGAAGAAGCCTGAAAGGGTTCATCCAGGAAGCATTCAGTCGCATATTTCACCATCTTCCGCCGGCTCCATTCCTGCCTGCGTTCATCTCATGCTCCCAGCGTTTCGGGATGATGTGGACGCTGAGCCTCGTTTAATATCAGGACAGATCCTCGCTCCGGTCCCGTTGTTGTCGCCTCAGATGGGAGATTGCTCAGCTGCTCCAGTCCCATAACGCCTGTCCACCCGGGGTCTGTTGCGGTCCCATTATACGCTCTTTAGTCTCCCAGTCTCTCGCTCCCTTATAAGCTATTTCCCCATCTTTGAACGCTCCCCTCACTGATACAGCCTGAGCGCAGCGGACTGGGATGCAATCTCCTCCAGCGGATTACTGGAGTGCCAGCAGAGCGCAGGCGCACTGGCCCGGCGAGCAGAGAAAAGCTGGAAGGCTGCATTCAAGAGATTTAAATAAACCTCAATTGAGTCCGAGCTGCAGAGGTCTCGCTCATTAACGTGAATAAGATCCCGGGGTAATGACTAGTTAATGAGAGTCAGAAAACAGCCTTTGCACGACGAGGCACATTCATTCTAGGAAAGCATATGTAGGCAATAAAACCCACTGCATAACTGCCTAATAGCCTTCATTTTCCTGTTTTTCTATTTCTATCCTTGAGAAAGAAGGCTAAACCCAGTGTTCATCGGTCACAGCCGGAGGAGGTAGTGAAGAGTTAAGTGGAAGACGGTGGTGACTCCCAACACTCATCATTGTTCAACTGTCCCTGCACATTACTGAGATAAGCCTTTAAACCCACCCCCCCCCCCTGCTCTCTTCCACTTCATATAACTTTCCTGACCTCATTCCTGAGCTCTTATTCCATCTCCGAATTCAGTGTTCAGGGAAACATGGAAAACAAGAGCGTAATACACGTACTAGTGTACAAGCGACATGAAAAGTCAAAAAAAATACACGTTTTTCTATGCATCTTCTGTGGCACGGGAGGCGGTGGCTTTCCCGTGAAGTGTGAGCTTCAGCTGCAAGAATCATTTCGTTGAATGTGGTAAGACTGGTTTGTCTGGTAAAGTTCCTCTTACCGCGAACAGCAGCCTAAAGCACGAAACACGGTTGCTCATGGAGACTTAAGTCCAACCCAAATACCACACGGTGCGTAGCTGGAGCCGTCAAGACTATCCGCCTCACACCGAAAGCTTCACGCAAACAGTTTACCATTAGTCATAAAATTCCATTTAAGGAAGAGACACATGATATTGATTTTGTCATAATATTTTCCAAATCTTTTTTTGTTTGTTTTCCACCTAAATGTAGATAACACAAAGCCTGTCCTGTACTGGAATTGCCTGCGATGGCCCACTCTCACACTATATTTGCAAATGCTTGTCAAAATGTACACAATCCCTGGTCAAAGTAAAAAAGACTATTTCAACTTAGGTTATGTAAAACATCCCATATATATTTTTAGGGAAAGATTTTCTTTAAATTAAAACTGTACATCTACTGAATGGATGATGCCCCCCCCCCCCGGCAATAATTTCAAATAGAAACTTTGCTATGTGCTTCAGTGTTAAGTCAAACATTGAGCATCCAGGCCTAATTTTATTGGGTTGTCGTGTTGACAAAAGGTTCACTTGGGGCAAACATTTCATTGTAAAGCCCATATCGACGGCATGCTCGTATCATTGTACATCCCCTAATTCAGTGCAGGCAGCACAAATAACATTTGGGTGGTTTCAATTCAGCCTAGTCATGTACAATTTACTCAGAAAGCTCATTCGCAACTAGTATAAAAGCGGAAAATGACTGAATTACCGAAGCAGCTTGCACAGATTATAGCCCTGTGATAGCAAAATATACACTAATGTGAGAGAGAGAGAAAGAGGGGGGGAGACAAGTCAAGGGACTGCAACCCTTTGTTAAGGGTGCACCTGTCCAAGAACCACCTGTCCAAGAACCACCTGTCCCTCTGCAAGTCAGCACCCGGAGACGCAGCAGCTGACACAGTCAGGTGCCAGAGAGAGAAAGGGGTTGGATTTCATTTCTATTCTCCAGGGACATACTGGAGGAAGAAGGGAAAAACGGAGGATGTGAGCTGATTTCACGGTACATTGTAAGTTGTCATCTCTCCAGAACCCAAAACGTCGTCCTGACTGGTTGTTTTTTTTTTTTGTGTCTCCCCCAGTGGACATGCTCAGAAGTAAATGATTAGACTGCCCTTCACAAATTAATCCTCAGTCACATCATGTAAACACACCGGCTCCACGGTCAAACAGTCCACTGGATAAGCTCATCTCAGGCCTCAAGATCACGTTCAGTCCCCATGATCAAGTGTCCATGAGCAGTTCAGTGTGTCTCCACCCGGTCTGGATGGATTCGGGTTCACCTCCCTGACACTTTGCCCTGTGAACCTCCCTCCCCTCCCCTCCCCTCTCTCAAACTCCCCCAAGCAGGCAGGTTGTAGAAGGTTTCCCCCCCCCCCCCATGTTCTTCCTGGGTTATCCTGCTCCGTGCAAGTGAGGCAGCGGGAATAAAAAAAAAACAACAACAACAAAAAATGAACTCCACTTCGCTGTGTGAAATCACTGTTTAATTATGCGTCCCATAATCAATATAGTCACGGGGCAAACCTGTAAGCCCGCGAGCTGTCACTAACAGCATGTAAACACGAGCTATAAAGGCAGCCGGATGAAAACTCTCAACAATCCCATTGAAGACGAGGACGCCGGGAACCTTGTAAACAAAGACACTCTCGATTCAGTCATTTGGTCGACATTATCGGCGCTGCCCGGCAGCCATGTACTCGGTCCGCTCGCAGGTCGGTTATTCTTACCTCGAGTCGGGCGAAGGGGAATTATTCCTGTTTTTCAGTCGTCTTGCGCGTTAACTTTTCACAGCCATGGAAACGATAAGTTGTCCCCGGGTTGTACTTCGGTCGCCCTCCCAGGCTTTCAGCTTTCGCGCCCTCCGCTGCCGCCGCATTCTTCGGACATTTGTGTCAAAACACACGGACGTGAACGGGTTTCTTTTCCACTCCGTCAGGTATTAAACGATACAGATGCGACCGCGTACCGTTTACCTCAAACAGCCCAGGAAGGGGAAGAGGGGAAGGGGGGGGTGGAGGGAAGGATCTCTAAGGAGCAAACCGAGACCCGGACGTACGTTAACTGCGCGGGGAGGGGGGCGGGGGGAGTTGATTGCCGCGCGCGACCGCCAGTAAACCGACGTAAAACCGTTTCGAGAATTCCAGCATATAAAACTACATTTCCCGCGTTCACGGATATTTCAACACGGATATCCGGGTTCGATTGGCGTCACCCTTTGACAAACATAAATAACAGTATATATATATTCATATATCATGGCTGACTAAAATATATTTATGTTGAACTGTTTGGTTTCATTGAGTCTTCCCCGTTTTTCTTATCTTATATTGTAAATAATCTCTCGTTGGGGTTGCGTAGAAATTTTAACCTTCGAATCTCAGAATAGGTTTCCTCCGTAACGAGAGGCCGGGGTCAGGGAGTGGCCCTCCGGCGCCATCTAGTGGCATTACATGTTAACGAGAGTTTGCACTGATTTGAACCTTTGGTATCAGCAGTAACAGTGGAAAGGTGCAACTGCAATAATACATTTGATAATCAAATGTTCGTGTCATCTAGGCTAAAAAGCTTGATTAAATATGTCGCTAAAACGACTGTGTTTAAAAGCTTCCGACAAGGGGACGATCTTTATTCTTTGTAAAATGTTCACGATCGTGCCTGTTTTTGTGCAAATAGAACGGATATAACTCGCTTTGTGACATTTCACAGCTCGACATATATCATATCATATCATATCATATCATATCATATCATATCATATCATATCATATCATATTGATTAATCATGGGACACTACCACTGTCAATACTCCTACTATATATTACCTTCAGGTGAATATTATTATTGTGAATACATATTATTATATAAAATGCTTATTTAACACTGGTTATTGCCTCATATCACATTGCCTCATATCCTAAGGGACATTTTTTTTTCAAGTTTATTGCAGCTTGTACTCAGTACAGTGTTACACAGTATAAAGCTGATAAATATTTTGGTATTGATGATGCAATATTGCTCTGCTCAACCTAAATAATTGAATCCTTACTTTTCAGTAATCTACAAGCCACGGCGAAGCTTATATCCCATTCCCTCGTAAAACACTACAACAAAGAACCTTCCTTATCTTAACTTTATTTTGCATTCAGAATTTACACACAACATAGAAACCAACATAATTCTATATACCAACAATTGGATTTCAGACTTTGTTGTTGTGTTTACCGAGCTGAGTCGCCCGCTGTTCCTTTAAAACACGAGTGAAATTTAAATTTCTCTTGGATAAAGAGTAGCATGTGAAACATTCAGTGAGTCTGGATTACTACCTCTGTTAATGCCGGTGTCACCCGGGTTGTTTGAACTGGGGAAGTTCAAAGGATTAGGCCAATATCAGCTGGCTGGGCAATGAAATAGCAGAGCGAAGGCTAAAACACATTAAAGTCTCATTGAGATAATTTTTTTCTCCGAAATCAATCACCACTGACTTTGACTGGATTTATTAGACTTAGAAAATGAAGTAAAGAAAGGTTGTCAGAGGTAAATATTATACTTTCTACTCCACTACTTCTAAGATGACCACTTGACGCAATGAATAATATAACAAGCTTTTAAAATACAATATTGTTAAAGATTAAACCAGTGGTTTCCAACCTTTTTGTTTTCTGATGTCTTACAAAAAAATCGGTGTGTGTTCAGCGTCCCATTTTAGATGTCTATGATTTGTTCACAGTTCCTCCAAACTGTGATTTTTTTTTTCCTAAACCTTTCACTCGGCTTCATTTCGGCAAATGTTCAAATGATCAAATGTGTCATCCAAAATCAAGATTAGACAAAAAGTCCAAAAGATGAAAACAAATTTGTGTATCTGAGCTTTGTTTTGTCTTCTTTCCTCTCTGAATTCTCACAAATGCTCAGATTCATCTGCTGTCCCTGATGTACATAAAAATATATATAAAGTAGTTAAAACTAGCTCCACTTCCAGCAGCTTTAACATGCTGCGTACACGGTGATGCCCCAGTATTAATAATCTAATGATATGACATATAATAATACATCAATCAAAGGTATTAAGTTAGTACTTTTACTTAAATAGCCTAATTTGAATAACCTACATTTTGCTGCTAATAAGTTTGTGTAGGCCTACTCTTACATAAGTAGTATCTGCAGGACTTTTACTTGTAATGTAGTATGTTTACATTGTTGTGTTGGTGCTTTTACTTAAGTAAAGGCTGCGATAAGTGGATTGAACACTTCGGTAAAGCAGTGTTTGTGTTATTCCAAGCGGCTTTACACTTCTGTTAACCTAAATGGCAGTTCACAAAAAAATAAATACAGGGAAACCGTCTGTGATATGTTTGAAAATCACAGGGGAAGAGACAGGCTGTCATTAGTTAAGAGACACAAACCTAGAAATCTGTCGGCGAGGGTTTGAGCAAGGCGGAGCGAAGCATCCTCTGATAGAAACAGACCCGGCGGCCCGGAGTGAGTCTGGGCGGAGGAAGTCACCGGCTGGACGTCGCTTCTCACACGCCGTGCGGTGCTCGGACTCAACAAACAACGAGTAACATACCGGTGTAACTCACTTATTCTCATCCAACCGAGCGAGTTGAATTAACCAGCTGGATAAACGGAAGCGAACCTCAGGACGACTGGGGGAATACTCGTAAAGGGGGGGGGAAAAAAAGAAAAGAAAAGAAGACTTCTTCGTCAAGAAGGTAAAAAGGACTGCATTTGTACACTTCTTTTTGTGTGTGTGTGTGTGTGTGCACTTGTTCCTCGCAACGAGCAACTACTTTTCAGTGAACCGCATGTCCCCTCTCCGCCGTGTTTCCTGGACAAACCCTTTCAGACACTTGTTAGCGAGCCTCCGCTTTAGTTAACTTTTGGTGGGTGGATTGTTTTCAAAGGCCGGTGTCGGTGCGTACACACTGTTGTCATGACAATGCTAGGGGGAAACTGAGCGCGAGGCACGTCGAGAGACACAAAAGACACCGCCAGCTTCAAGTGTCCAGCGTTGCCTTAAGACCCTCTCTGAAGACGACTTAAAAGTTTACAGAAAGTCTCGAAACAACCAACAACAAAAAAAAACCCCACAAGGAGTGCCGCGTTTAATCCCCTCCTGCTCGTCTGCACGAGAGTAGGATAGAAATACATCCACTTTTTTTTTTTTTTTTTTGCTGGGAGGTCTGTGTCAGTGGAAAGAAGTGCACTTTGGGAGGTAAAGGGGGTCAGAAGGATATGTGTGCAAACTGTTGGACTAAGGTGTGTCCTGTGTTTATAGGAGACAAATTGTGACCCTGCTAGTCAGGAAAGGGATGCTTTTAGTCGGCTCTTTGCTGTTTTATGGCCAGCACACATGTGGAAATGACTGGTTTCCACAATAGAGAGTGAGCAACACAATTGTCTTAGGGGAAAAGGAAAAAGATGTGTGTGCGTGTGTGTGTGTGTGTGTGTGTGTGTGTGTGGGTGGGTGGCAGTTGAAAGAGGGACAAAAAAAATAAATGAATGCATGTCACTGATTGTTTAATAGAGCCTGTGGTGCACGTGTGCGTAGACCATAGGAAGGTGGGGTCAGGGTCACTTTATAGGGTCATGGACTGTGTGTGAGGAGGACAGGAGGGGACAAAGAGGGGTGGGGGTGCGCGTGTGCAACTATGGACATACAGTAGACACGTATAGAGTCAGAGCAAATCAGGAGCGTGAATGAAGCCAATGACAAGCAGGATAAGTGCTCCCCTCTGATGACTCATTGTTTACAGTCTTGTGCAAGGGGAAGTTTTTTCACAACTCCAGGTGCTAAAAAAAAAAAAATGACAGTCTTGTGGACCAGTGCCATACTTGTCATTGAGTACAACGCCGGCAGTTTATCCAAACATCCGTATCCACTGCCGTCACTCACGCAAACACAAAACCAAGGCTAAATCTACCACACGACACAGAGCTCGAAAGAACCCCTAAAAAATGTCAAACTACTTTTGACAAATACTGACAAATAGACAAAACACTCGGGAGACCAAACTAAGTGTAGTTTGCCGGGAAGCTTCTTATTTAATTATTTAATTGAATAAATGTATCAAATTTAACGAATACTGATTACTGGTTCGGTCTGCTTAGTGTCAGAAAATTGTGGGGAAAAAAAAAAAAAGATCCATTACAATTTTCCAAAGCCCACGATGATGTCTTCAGAGAGCTAAACACATTCAAAAGAGAAGAAGCTAGGAGTGGAAGTTGTTTGACATTTTTGCTCAGAAATGACCTATTGATGATCAAAAATGTTGTAGATTAATTGACGAACTATTTTAGCTGTACTTTGCTTTTTAGGATGAAAACAAAGGTAACACATTTGACATCGATTCATACGAGAATATATTATGTGTTGCTCATAGTAGGCAATATACTATTTATCTTGCAAACACAACAGAGCATGATGGGAATATCATTTTATACAGTAATTAATAATCTGCAGTATCTGTTTCACAAAAATTGCTGTAAACTCCATACATTAAAAAATAAGAAGTAGGTGCAATCTTAGCCCCCCCTTTTTTTTCCTTTTTTTTTTTTTTTCTTAAAAATGCAATTACAGTATCACATTTGTGTGCAAATCTCAAGCTGTGTTAGACTGAAATGTTGGAGAGCACAACAATTCTTGGTGAAAACATTATGATAGTAATCTTTCCCGTCAGAGGAAAAGACAAATTAAAATGTAATAAAAACATCTAAATAACATCCACAATTGCAATTGCTTAGAGTTACAAAATTGCTTCCAATCATATGAATTATGCATCGAAAGATAATATATACCTGCACATTGCGGCATTGATCATCCCGTCCTTCCTCGGATCTATGGCAGCCGTCCATCTCTTCCTCGTGTGTCGGGGCATGCAGCCGCTTCTCCCCAGTCTGGCTTGCACCCGCAGGGCCTGGGAGCACACTGACAAAAACACATAAACATACGCACACGCACACAGACACTCACTCACTCACTCACTCACTCACTCACACATGCACATGGGGCAACATGAACAAGCCTACATCAAAGATACATCTGTTTCTTATGCATGTTTGATGGGACAAGCAGGCACCGGCTGGCCACTGCTCCGAGTTACAGCACAGAATAGTATGCATGACTAGGTGGATGACTGGTGAGGAAAAAGAAAGGTAGACGCAGTAGGGATACTTAAAAAGAGAAACGAAAACATGAGGAAACCGTTCGTATTTCACGAGTCTTTTGAAAGATCAACATTTGGCTTGAGAAGAACACACACACCAAAAAAAAAAAAAAAAAAAAACCTGGTGTCCACAATGGAAAAGTTTGTTTCTGTGGCTCTAGTCATGACCTGAATGTAGCCACCGCTATAACTAAATGGATTGAGGCAAAGAATAATAATAAAGATGAGACACCGGCGAGTTAATAATAAGTTCCTCTGTTGTGCAGTTGTCTTTTGTTTATGCTGTTTGATGCATTGTTGTCCCTTTTAGCTGTGAGCAGCTGGTATAAGTCTCTTTGTCTGGTTGTCTGTCTGTTGCCTAAACTTTTCCATTCTGCGACGCAGTTAGAAAAACTGTATCAGTTGGTTTCCCAGACAAGGATTAAGCCCAACCAAAGGGCATTTATGCTCAAAGGATGTCTCCATTTGTTTGTGTATATTATAGGCTTAGAAGTCCCATTCAGGTCATATCAGTCTGAGTTTCTGGTTTCAGTCACGTGAGACACAGACACTTCTTCGAGTCAAATTAGCCAGAATTATTTTCCTTAGTTTATAGATTAATGTATTCATATAATGCAACCTTTAATGCCCTTCATTTCATTACATTTCCAGGGAAATCGTCAGAAAATCCGAGGGACATTCGTGTATATGAAATTGAGAAAACCAAGGTAAAAAATTAAGAAGATTTAAATAGAACAGTAATCAGTGATGAAAGATGAATCTTTCTTTTATGAATTAAAAAAAACAAAACAGTTTTTATCTCCAGATGGCTCCCCCTGTGACAGCAGCCAGCATAAATGGAATGTAATCTAAATGCGAGCGTGTAAAATACGTTTCTTGGTTTTACAGCACAATGCAGCTCCTCAGTCAACGTGCGCTGTCTGGATCTTTCTGTCTGATCAGTGAAAGCGTGGACTGGCTGCTCATCAAGTCTGACTGGGCTGAATTTGGCACCGGGAGACACGCGCATCTCAAATTTACCTGAAGCTTCTCCCTTTCCAAAACATTTCAGCTCTTTGGATCAAGAGAGCACCCCGTCGGCTCAACTCAACAGTGTGTTTTCCCTCTCGCCAGATGTTCTGCTTAATTAACATGCAGGCTTGGGGGCGAGAGAGGGGCCTATATACAGTTTATCCAGGTGCCGCAGCTCTGCATAATTACATCGCATTAATATGAATGATATTAACTAGATTCATGGTGCGTTTCC
The DNA here is from genome assembly GCF_029030835.1 of Brachyistius frenatus. Taxonomy (NCBI): domain Eukaryota; kingdom Metazoa; phylum Chordata; class Actinopteri; family Embiotocidae; genus Brachyistius; species Brachyistius frenatus. Next base: position 3,105,218 of record NW_027210610.1, on the reverse strand, counting down.
CTCGAGTGAGAAACAGGTCAGTGTTATGGGTGTGTGAGCAGTGGCTGAGGAAATCTTGTGTTAAAGCTCTATTGAATCAGGTTGAGCTGTGTGTGGAGGGGAAAAAAAAAAAAGGAACGACAACGTCCCTCTGTAGAAGTGTAGCAATTGCTCAATAGATAATAACAGAGATATTAATACGTTGTTTAGCGCTTCTCATGATACTCAAAGATGCTTTA